>NC_089646.1:149281850-149892975 GCF_037042795.1 Molothrus aeneus | reverse complement strand
TTAGTTTTAAAAGACCTTGGAACAAGAGATTGTTGGCCATTTTGTGCCTTGCTAATGAAAGCCTGCAGAAATCACAGTAATGAGACTGTTTTACTGATAAGAAATAATAAACACTTGAGTCCATACATGAAATACCGTTTCAAATGTCTTCAATCCAGACCCAGAGAAACCAACAACTGGGACCCCCACAAGAGAGGGCTTTGGAAGTTGACAACCCTTCAGCAACACAGTTATTCTGTAATAATCAGATCAGTTATCAGTGATAATGTGAAATGCATTTTTGGGGAAGGCTGGGGCCACACTGAAGAATGACTACACCTAAGGAAAAGACAACTGCATGCTCCTTCTCCCAGGATTTTCCCTACACTGAGCTAAAAACAGGCTGACCAGCAGGTTACCAGGCAGGCAGTGAGCTCAGGGAGGTGGAGATGACCATGCTGTACCTCTCCAAAGGACCTGGCTGGCTGTAGGATGCTCCCACCAGCATAGATTTCTCAACACAGTCCCAGGAAAGCAATCCCAGCAGTGCACAGTGCTGCCTGGTCTGCCCAAGCCAAAAGGCAAAAACCTTCCGTCCACAGCAGTCAAGTCTTCAGTTCAGTCTATGCAATGCCTTGCCCTCACCAAAAGGACTGGTTCCAAGGGGCAGAAATGGAGACCTGTTAATCTGAGCCCTGAGGAAAACAGAGGCAGCAAAGGTAGCAGGAATTAGGGCTGCTCTGTGCCTGGTAGGTTTGTGCTTTTGTACCTCTAGCCAGGAATGAAAGCTACTCCTCTTCAAAGGAAGATCATGTTCCTATCTCAGCTGACAACAAAACATCCAGTGCTTTCAGTGGCAGCAGGAAACAGCCTTGGGGGAAAAAAGGGCAAAGAAAGGCAGCAAATTCACTGTTGCCATAAATGGAGCTGCACATCAGCTTTCTATCTGCAGAGGCTTCGTGTGAGCCAAGCTCCCACCATCACCACAAGCCCTCAGCTGGTCAGGGCAGGTTTATGGCAGGGTGGACGTACACCAAGGAGCTGCTGAGCATCAGAACCCTGCTCTGCCCAGAGAGAACTCCCCACAGGCTGACATGGCCCACGTTAGGAGGTGATCAGGAGACAAGTGGCTTTTGCTAACCCATCATGCCAGGCCAAGGAGGCAGATGGGGGAAATCAGGTGTGGGGCTGGGAGCATCCCAGCATTGCCACAAGGCACCATCATCCAGTGGCTGCTCATTCCCTGCTGATTTCAGAGGCTGTCCTCATCTCCCCATGCTGCTGACACTCTGCAGATGAAGGTGATAGTACTGGGAAGGGTCTTTGGGGTGCTGTTTCAAAATACAGATTTCTTCAGGATTCTTTTTTTTTCCCCAGGAAACAGCACAGAGGCCAGGTTCCAAGGCAGATTGGCAGGCAAGCATCCTGGAATCTCCAGCTCTGGGCATTTCACCTGAAGGTCCACAGAAAGCCCAGGCTGCCCAGGAGCCCCCACATTAAGCAGCAGATAAACATGGCAGTAACCAGGCAGATGTGCACTACAGTCCATTTTGATTGGAGCTTTACCAGCCCAACTGGATTTGCTGGCATGTCAGTGCCATGCAATGCTCCAAGGCATGGGAGGGTCTGGACTATACGCCCACCTAAGGGTAATTATTCTTTATTTGTCTAGTGCATCACCTGGGCAGTTTGTCTGGTGGGACAGAAATTACTTCTCATTTTATCTATTCACAACACCTCCTTCCTGAAAGTCCTGCAGAGAAAATTAGAACATGATAGACTTGGAGATGCAGCTTTTCTCTTGGAGAAAAGCTCTTGGTTTTTCTCTTTCTGTTTCTTTTCTCTTCCTTTTTTTTTTTAAGGGAGGGAAGTGTTGACAACCTTTATGGAGGAAGGATGAATAAATATTTTATAAGATGAAAGAAGGAGGCAGGTGTGACATTAGCTCTCATCTTACAGAACTGTGGCTGGAAGGAGAAGGATGAGGGCATGGGTTTTTCAGGCATTCGTCTCCAGCTCTTGTATAAACAAAACTCTTATCCATCAAGTGAAGACTTTATGTCCCAGGGAATGTAACATTTTTTTCCTGAGAGCTCTTCAAAGGAAAAAAGGAAATGTAGTTCCAGAGCTGCACAACTTTCTGTAAGCCATTGTCATGGTTGATGTCACCATAAATAAACAAAGGAATGCTGGGGCCAACCATGACAAAAATGTCAAATTCTTCCTAGAACAGTCACCTTGCCTGCTCTGAGAGCAAAGCAAGCTCTTGTCCTGCTGGACAGAGGGGTCTTTAGAAAATGGAACAGAGCCTGGAAAGGCCACAGAGATCTAATTGCTGACCCACATTGTCACAAGTACCACCATTTTTGTCAGTGGACAGAATAGCCCCAAGAAAATTGTGCTCCAGGCCAGTCCTTCCTCATCATCCCTCATTTGTGTGGCCAGGGGTTTACATGTGGAGGATGGGGGCATTATCCTGCAACAAAACAAATGTTTGTTCTCTCCTCCCAAGTTTGCCTGAGAGGAATGAAAACAGGATGAAATGGTTTGCATGAATGGCACCTAGGAGGCAGAGCAGGGCAGAGCAGAGCAGAGCAAATTTGAGACTCCCAAATTTGGTGTCTGAATTTCCACTATAGGCACTGAAGTTACAGTCAGCAACCCTAGGACTCAATCCAGCCCAAACTCAGCTTGGGGTGGATTTACTTGCCTGAAAGGAGAAATCCACAGAGGTGTTCAAGGGTATCCAAGTCATCCACATGAGGCTCTTTCGAAAAGACACAGGATCTACTTTAAATAAAGAGTGTTTCAGCAACTGAATCCTATCCAGAACTGCTCCATGGGGGTCAATGACATTGACAAATCAGGTACAGATCTGTCCCCTGGGAAACATAAATGCTGTGTTTGCCTTGTGTTCACCTAAATGATTCCACAAAGTTTGGAGATAGTGTTAGGCAACTGTGCCATCTTTCCTGTGAGGTCTGAGGAAAACAAAGCTTTCAGCTCCCAAGGGTGCCAGAGCAGCATTTCCCCTGAAAGCTCTGAGGAGACACCTCAAAATAATCACCATTCTCCAGCTTAGTGTCATGCTGTTTTAATGCAACTTCTTGATTTTCAGAAACATTCATTATATTTTGGGCTTCCTACTACTTATGCACCATTTCCCACCTAGTCTTTGCAGTGGCTTCACCAGTGATGATGGAACCTCTGTACAAATTATGATCACCCTGTTTGAAGGGTTTGAAGAGTTTCTTCATCCTACAGGGCTACATTTGAATGTCAGTCATGTCAGCCTGTTTCCACTAGCTCAAAAATAAGGATTCAGAAGAAAACCCTGAGCCACCAGGCTGTGTCTGAACCCAAGGTCTGTATCCTCTGGGCTATTTCAATGTCTCCATTTGGTGTAAATGTCTCCACACTGTCAGTTCCTTCAGCATGGAGGCTGAGACAGCAACAGGACGTAACTGCATCCATTTTCCCACTAAAATAAGGATTTCTTTGACCCCATCCTAGACGTTTTCATTCCCTGGCTCTGGTGCACCAAGCTGTACATACATCACTTCTCCTGGACCCTTCAGCCATCCCCTGGGACCAGCAGGAGAACAACTTGTGTGAGTCAGCATCCTGCCTCCAACAGTGGACGCCCAAGAAAGAACATAGGCTTAGAACAAATGTGTAACAATATTTCCTTGAAACACTTCCCAGCATTCAGCAGCTTGTGGGTTGGGAATTTCCCAGGTAAGAAAAGGGATCTTTGCATTTTGTAGTCATCAGTGAACGTTTCTGCCAAACTTTTCCAGTCTCTTTTGGAGTGTACACAAACTTTGCATATCCACAGCCTCAGGTTTTATAACACAGAGTGCGAACAACCACCTCTTTTTTTCTCAGACATGGCTCTCAGTAATTTCTCTTGGTGTCCTCTAGTTCTTGAATTGGCAGGGACTCTGGAGAGTCATCCCTGAGTCCCCACCTTTGCACTGCAGGAGTCATATTGCCCAATGACCTTTCAATCCTCAATTTTCCTGAAACCCCAAAATTTGGCTGCACTGCTTCTCCTCACTGCAGGTCAGCAGAGGGAGCTGATGGTCTGAGCCCTTCCAGCAGCTGCTGTTGCTTTTTCTGTTCCAGGTTTTAACATTCAGTCTGAATATAAAACAATGCCCGTTGTTTCTCCCGGCTGCACAGCTGAAAGCTTCAGAGGAATGAAATCAAATAGCCAAGAAAGGCAATGCACTCAAAAGGAAGAATACTGGTAAATAAGATAATGTTTTATTGCAAACTAAGACAAATTTCAGGGCTTGTGCTAAGACAGCAGCCAAGAGAAAAAGAGAAGTAAGAAAAAACAATCCTGATTCAGACTCCTCAGCAAGGTTGACAACTCCACTTTGGTTTGTTTTTAACTAGTTTCTCTCTTATGCATTATCAGAATATGAAAGATCTTGCCTTGAATGCCCCATACAGTGGGGTCTGCAGGAGGAAAGCTTGACTTTTGTAGGAAACCCACTTTAATTCTCAGAGATGTCATCTGAAGTGTCTGTGCCTCAGTTTCTCCACTCCTCTATGCTTTATCTATTTTATTATAGCTGCATCAGGACAAGGAGCATGCCCTAGAGTCACAGAGGATGGAATGATGTGGGTTGGAAAGCAACCTAAAGATCAACCAGTTCCAACCCCCTGCCATGGGCACAGACACCTTTCACTAGACCAGGCTGGTGAGAGTCCCACCCAGGCCAGTCTTGAAACTTCCAGGGATGGGGGAGCCACAGATTCACTGGGAAACCTGAGCCAGGGCCTCACCACTCCCATCACCCTTGTCACATGTTCAGCTTGGAGGAACTGATTATCTGCAATTGTCTGAAAAAGCTCTATTTCCAGAGTCTTTCCCCAAATTCTTGAGCATGTTTCCCCTAAATACTTTCTGCACTGTAAAAGGACTTTGCCTGAGCTTAGGGGAAACCAGGAGCTGGCGGGATGTTGCCCAAGAGGAGGTGAGGTCTGCCATGAGATTTAGGGTGTGGGAAGCCCTGTCTGCAAACCCTGATCTCCCCACATGTCCCTAGCCCAAGGCCTGGACCCACCAGCTGAAATGTGCTCCCTGGGGAGCCAGCTGCATCAGGACAACCAGGAGCCTGATTCCTTCCAGTCTTCCAGAAGCTTCAAGGGGAAACAAATCTGGTTTTGGTCTGATTTGGACACAAACGAGCTCATTAAAAAAAAATTACAACCCAACACTTGATGAGATTTCCTGCCAAGAGGAAAGCCAGTGAGCTCGCACTCCCTCCATCACCCCTGGTTTTGGCATCCTCCAGGGCCCACCTGCTTTGGCCAAGTTTTGTTTGATCCACAGTGCAAAAGAGCCCTGTGTCTCCTCTTCTGGCAGCTGGATTGCACCACTGGGTAATTCTGTGGCTAAACTGTTTAAATAACGTTAATGTCTTTACAAATTCACTTTCAAAACAGCCTGAAGTGTTAAGCCAGTGGAGCTGAAGCAGCTTGCTGGGGCTTAGGCATGTTTAGATAAGAGTGGGTGCAGAGTAAGCTTTCCACATGAGCTACAGGAACCAGAGATTGCTGCCTCTCAGCCACCTCTCCTGCACTGCAGAGGGGTAGATGTTTGCTGCAGCAGGTCAAGGATGGAAAGCCAGCACAGCTAGAGGCTTTGGGAGCAGTATTTTTGTTCTTCTTGGCAGCCAACTCCCTCTGTGGCAGGTGCTGTTGGAGAAAACCACAGCAAAGCCATGGGCAGTCTCAGGTTTTCAAAACAGCAATTAAAAAAATAAATAATAAATAAAAATTAAAAAAAAAGGTTAGCTGACAGTGCTGAATGCACAATGAAAAATCAAGATTTGACGCAGGGCAAATCTGGCTCACACCCACCTACTTGAGGCAAAATTGCAATTCTCTGGCAGGTGTCCTGCTCTCTAGCTTTTATTCACGATGCTCCCTGGCTCCTCAGTTGATAAAGAGGAGCTTGAGGAATGCAACACAGCTTGCTGGAGGGCAAAACTGAGCTACATGAACCTGGGGAGAGTGCAAGGTACAAGGACACAAGTCCAAAAGCAGAGGCACAAACGTGGCAATGGGGACAGTGACTCTATTTCTCCATCCAGACCTTTTCTGTGCTCAGCACAGAAAGCTGGGAATACCAGAGCTGCCTGTGCTTGTGTGTATTTGCACACAGGCCCTGCCTGGTACCTGCACTGGCTTTGTGCCCACCACAGGTCATGCTGTGATGGTGAGAGAGTCATAACAGCATCATGCAGGATTATCTGAGCCTCTCAGCAGCCCAGATTTCACACAGGTCACCCATTGCACTCCTGTAATCACAGTTGTACTCCATAATCTCTCTTGGCCAAATAAAAATAGGTTGGGACAATGTTTGTGCTTTGATTTACATCAGGATAAATCAGCTGTTCTGCCCCAGTGGTCAGCTGTCTACAGGCAAAGGAAGAGTGAGGTGAGGTCAGCACAGACCTCTGGAGTGTCTGCAGAAGAGATTTAGTGTCTGACAGCATGGCTCAAACTTGTGTTTAGGAAACCAAACAAGTTCAAAAGAAAAATTAAGCACATGCTTAAACAATACAGATAATAAAACACTAAAACAAGTCAGTAATGGGAAGGGATGGATTTGCCAGTTCTTTTTCCTTCAAATCAAAACCAAAAACTTTTCCAGTGAAACATAATTTATGGCAAGTGAGATGCTCTCTGAAACACCCTTTGCCACAAACTCTGAAAGACTTGGGGGTTTTACCAAACAGGAAATATGGGTTTGCAGCCAGTGCAGAACCATCCTCACACTGGCACCAGCTAAGAGGAAAACCAGATATGACCAAGTAAAACCCAAACACCCCCAAAGCTGCATTCATCCTGTGTCCAACACAAACCAGCATCTGCTCCTTCCCTCTGGATCCACCCCCTTGTTTGTGCAGTGCCCCTGCCAAGAGCATCCACACTTTTTCCAAGTGCAAACCCAAAATCTCAGGAGAAGAGGAGGCTCAGGGGGGACCTCATCACTCTGTGCAACTCTCTGAAAAGAGACCAGAGCCAGGTGACAAGTGACAGAATGAAAGGAAATGGCCTCAAGTTGTGCCAGGGCAGGTTTAGATTGGATATAGGAAAAATTTCTTCACTGAAAGGGTGCTCAGGCACTGGAAGAAGCTGCCCTGAGAAGTGGTAGAATCACCATTCCTGGAAGTGCTAAAAAACCATGGATGTGGCATTTAAGAACACGGTTCAGTGGTGGACTTGGCAGTGCTGGGTTAATGGACTTGATGATCTTAGAGATCTTCCCCACCCTTAATGATTCTATGATTTATTAAACCACTGGCTCCAAACATGCTCTGCACAGAGCTGTTGGTGGCACAGAGCTTGTGCAGTCCCAGGGCTGGGTCTGGTGGCACAGTCTCATGCTCAGAGTTGGGTTTAGGTACTGTGTGGGACATAGTCCATGCTGCCATCCCATTCCCATGTCCCACAGGGCTGGCACACCTTCCATTGCACTGGATGGGGACTGCCAAGAGCTCCTGCTCTCTCATGAGCTTCTGCCCTGGAAGTGGTGAGAGGGATTTTTCCAGTCAGGAATAGAAAAAAAAATGCTAATACACATCATTTCATCAAGCTGCCCCATCTCCTCCCCTCCAACTGCAATCCCACAGGTTCTGCTACAAAGGAGCAGAAAGATGGGAACAAATCATTTAAAATGGGAAGTCTGGGGGAAATTATTTCACTTTGTCAGGTCAGTAGATGCTCCCCAAATATATTTTTCAATCTGTGCACATCTGGAGTTAATAGAGATGGTGAATAAGAGAATTCAGAGACTCATATGTGATGGCTGGCCACTGGTCATCTACAGGATCCTTTTTCTTAATACTTCCTCCCAAAATTGTTCTGGGCAAATTACCCAGCAATGACGCAAAATCCTGAGGCTGCTGAAGTCAGGAGGAGATCTGCCAGTGACTCTGAAGATTTTCAGTCTGGTTTTAGCCCTGATAGGAAGAGAGAGATCAAACCATGGAATCATTGAATATCCTGAGTTGGAAGCAACCCACAAGGGTCATCAAGTTCAGCCCCTGGCCCTGCACAGGACAATCACAAGAATCCCACCAAGTTCCTGAGATCGTTGTTCAAACTCTTCTTGAACTCTGTCAGGCTTGGTGCTGTGGCCACTTTCCTGGAGTTCCTGTTCCAAATGTCCTTGTACCTGTTCATCCCTCACCTGGGCTGGGGTCAGGTCCCCCTGCAGGCTCAGGTGTGTCAGAGTAACCCTGCTCAAAGCACCCACAAAGAAAACAGCACAGGAGGAGGCACAATTCCATGTTTGCTGAGGCTGGACACAGCCCAGGAGCCTTCCTTCATCCCTCCCCAGGAGAAGAACAGTCTGTGGTCCCACCCAAGGGACTCAAGGGACTTTTCTCTTCCCGCACCCTCAGTCCCCATGTCCTCAGGGCTCTCCCAGGTTGCATGAGGACAAAGGCACCTCATGCTGCTCCAGGTTTGCTGTGGATCCTCCCAGCTCAACTTCTCCAGCACGTGTGTCCTGCAGTCCTTCCCCAGCTCATGCCCTGCCATGATTCATGGCTCCTCCTCTTCCTTATAAGGGGACTTGGAACTCCACATTTCCTGCCCTAGGAAAGCCAATGCCAAAAATTGCCTTTTTCTCTGCTCTGCCACCAGCCCTGTCTGCTCCCCTGGTCCCCTGCCCATGCTGGGCAGAGACCCAGCCTGCTCCACAGTGCTCCCCACAAGAGTTCCTTGGGGTGCCCCTGTCCCACACCATCCCCTACCCCAGAGATGCCATCCACAGGCACGGGTCCCTTCTCCATATGGCAACCCCTGGTCATTCCCATGTCCCCAAATTATGGAGCATGTGCAGAAGGGCAGACTGTCCAGGGAACACATCCCTGCTGACCCAGACATGGGAAGTGGCTGTGGTGCAGCAACCTCTCTCTGTTTTATCCTGACTATTATGTTCATTTTCATCTAATTGCAGCCAAACCAGAATTTTTGCTTTTATGCTTCGAGGTGAGATTTTTTTCTATTTGGAAATAAATTTAAAAAAAAAAGGGTGAGGATTCTTTTAGAGAGCAAAAATGTAATAAAATTAAAGTAAGTAATAAAATAAAGTAATAAAATAAGTATATTATAATAAAGTGAAATAAAGCAAAGTAAAATAAAATAAAATAAAATAAAATAAAATAAAATAAAATAAAATAAAATAAAATAAAATAAAATAAAATAAGCACAGGAGTGCAGTAACTAACTCTTAGAGCCATTAAACTACATGTTTTTAACTGCCGAAGTCCTCAGTGGGAATATTTTGATCTGTAAATACAATCTGCCTTCTCAGCAGAACTTTCTTGTCCAGCAATTTCCTGACAAGGGTTTGTCAATCTTGACTGTGGCAAGCAGTTTGAAAATTCTGTTTTTGCAGCCAGGGAATACAGCAGATATGGCAAAAAGGGATTGGGAGATTCAGGAAGGCAAGTCACGAAAATTCAGGAAAACAGTTCAGGAAAACTCTCTTTTTGCAGCCAGGGAATACAGCAGATATGGAAAAAAGGGATTGGCAGATTCAGGAAAGCGATTCCCAGAAAAAGAATCTGGCTGGTGAGAAAAGGATGGAAAAGAAGAGGATGGAAAGGAAAACTCTCCTGAGACAGAAAATCCTTTGGAGGTGAGATGAGATGATGCAGCACTTCAGACCCACCAGCTCTCTCTCCAAACATCTACTTCTCCAGAATATGAAAATAAAAGAAGGGTACACAAAGGGACAAGTGTGGAGTGGGAATGAGTTGGTCAGGAATTCTGGAAAAGGAAAAACTGTTTTTTTCCAAACATGTTGGATGGGAGAAGAGCATCCAGCAGGTGGGTACCCAAGCCCAGCAGGATGGAGGATCATTGAACATTGATCATTGCTTCTCATTGAACATTTGCTTCTCATCCATTCCCTCCCACCTCGTGACAAGCACAGCACCCACAGTGACAACCCCTCCAGAACCATCTCAAAGAGAAGTCTGAGGAACAGGAAAAATTGATCCTGCTGGGTCTTATCCAAAGGGTAGAATGAGTTTTCTGCAATTTCCTCCTCCAATGTTTTCCGCTGCTGTGTCTCAGGGTAGTTTAGATCTGTGATCATTCCAGCTGCTTATCCAGTAGGATAAGCCTTCTTCCCTTTCCAGGCAAAGCCAGCTTGTCCAGTTCTCCAAAGGACTTCAGAGGGATGGAAGACTGCAGAAATCCCCAGGGCCCTGGCTGCAGTTGTGGTGCTCCTGGAAGGAGTGGGGATGTGTGGCCAGGGTGATTCCTGTTTGCAGCTCTCACACACTCAGTTGGAGTTTGCAGTCACAGAGATTTGGCTCCAAAGCCCAGGGTGTGATTTCAAATCCCACAGTCTGTGCCACCTCCCTGAATTGCAGCTGCTTTTCCATGTCCCTGGCAGGTGAACAAGGAGGAGGTGACACGTATTCTCACAGGCCTTGGGCAAATTTTGCTTTTGCTGCTCACATTTAACAGCCACATGTTGCCATTGACATTTATCTCTGCCGCCTTCTGTCTCTCCATGAAATGATCACAGCTCTCTGGATGGAAAATTTAGCTGCTCTGAGAATCAAGCTGTGCTGCTAGTTCCATGTGGGAAGGATGGGAAGTGGATTAAGAGGGGTTTCAAAACACAGATTGAAATGATGGGCTGGAACAGGATCTTGGTTTGGAAGCACCATGAAAACATCATCTCGGATTTTGGCATGCTGAAAGTCAGGAGTGAAGTGCATGCCAGGATTTTTCAGGCTGGGAAAAAAAAAAGAGAGAGCAATAGGAAGGATGCAGAGATTTACAAAACCATGAAAGGAACAGAAAGGGTAGTGATTTTTTCACTGTCTCTTTTAATGCAAAATCTAGGGGAATCTGATGAAACTAAAATAAGGAATCTTCAAGGCAAAATGCAAGTCAGTTGTTCATGTGAGATGTGGTCACACTGTGAAAATCCTCATCACGAGACTTTGTAGTGCTAAAAGAAGTTAGGCTGACAGGTCAGTCATTCCCAGAGTCCTCCTAGTCACTCTTTTTATTCTCATTAAAAATAAGTTCAATGGGTTCCTTTTCTCAGTCCCTGGGGACTTCACCAACTGCCATGACTATTTAAATATCTTAGAGAGTGGCTTGGCAACTGCCTCAACCAATTCCCCCAGGACTTTGGGATGCTTCTTGTCAGGTCTCACAGACTTATGTGTGCTCAGAATCCTCAGGTCATCACAAACCTGATCTCCTACAGTGGGAGGGACTTTGCTCAGCCAGTCCCTGCCTTGTAGCCCAT
This sequence comes from Molothrus aeneus, assembly GCF_037042795.1. Lineage (NCBI taxonomy): Eukaryota > Metazoa > Chordata > Aves > Passeriformes > Icteridae > Molothrus > Molothrus aeneus. Next base: position 149,881,685 of record NC_089646.1, on the reverse strand, counting down.
CCAGTTTAGCTGTACAGATGATGTTTATGCTCCTGGGATGCTCCTGAGTGATTTGCTGCTGTAGACACAGCCTGTGCATCCCCTCAGCTCTAGGTATGATGGGACACATGAAGACAAAACAGCATAAAGTCTGAGCTGCAGTGACATTGAGGTGTTGGACGAGGTGAGTTCAGCTGTGACTTATATTCCCAATGTTCTTCATGGCTTGCAGCTGTCTGGGCATCTGTGGAGAACACTGTTCACCTGATCCAAAACTGGTGCTGATGCTCCCAAGCATCCACAATCACTCAGCATTGATTAAACACTCAGTCTCCCCCCAAGCTTGTCTCTCTCCGGCTCTCTGCTCTCAAGTTCAGTCTTCCCTCAGGGGAATTGCTGCACAACTTGGCTTTAACCAAAATAAACTGTCCTGGCACGAGTTCCTGTTTTTCAAGATATAGCTTTAAAATAACAAGGAGCAGATTTTCCCCTTCCTTGCTCTTACAGGCTCCATTGTGAAAGCTTCAAAGATAGTCACCTACAACACCATGGTGACCCCAGAGCACCCATATATTTATTCTCTCACGAGAGGCATTTCTGTAGCTGATGGAGATTTATAGGTTGAAAGCAGACAAGATTTTCCATTACTTGTAAAATTATGGACAAATCAGAGGGACAAAGATAGCTTGGGGCTTCCAAGTCATAAAACAACACTCAGCCCATCTGATTTTAAGTGTTTTAGACTTTATGTCAATATTGTTCTTCCATGGGGGGGTATGAAGAGGGACTCAGTGGGAAGAGGGACTCATCTACCCCAACAGCAGGAGAAATCTTTTGGAAACAACAACAAAACCACAGGCCTGGTAATCCCTGTTAACAAAACAAAGCTGCAGTTTGGATTGTGTGTACAAACTCAAATCAGGCAGATTTATTCCCGTGGTGCTATGGGACCAAAGAGATATCAAAATGGTCACACAAGTATTTTTGGAAACTCACCAAGTGCATCCTTTTGTCATCTGCTCTTTTCTACTTCAATTGGAAGGAATCGAGCCCCAAGCACTCTAATCCAGCTTGGATCTCCCACTCTGTTCCTCCTGTTATTTTAACTTTAGGCACAGCAGTCCTTTGAAAAAGTGCCCTGTTCCCACTGCCTGGGAGCTATGGGAAAAAGCTATCTTGGTCCTATCAGGAATGTGCCTCGCCTCTGCCCTGCGGTTGTGTTGCCTTCGGAGGAACTGGTGTCACGAAGCACTGCAGAAGGACAGGCCAGAGCGTTCCCTTGGAAAAGCTGGGGAAAGGAGGGGGACAAGTGGCTCAGGCTGTGCTGTTCCTTTGCTTCTGAGAAGCTGGAGGAAAGTTGGAGATACCTGGGTTGTTTTTCCTGGCTCCTTGGGGATGTTTTAGAGGTGGAAAGTTCAGGACAAGAAGAAGGATTTGAAAAACCCAATCGCTGTGAGCAGCTGGAGGCTGAGCTGGATTTGATAATCTTAAAAGGTCTTTTCCAACCTTAATGATTCTTCCATTCCAGGATGCTAAGGGAGATCCTGGGAAACATCTCACACAATGTTAGGAACCCACACATTTGCAAGTGAATCAAGACTTTTTTGGCTGATGTCTCTCCACAAGGTATAATGGGAGTTCAGAGCTTGTATACATGGATACACAGACATGGAGACTCCCACACATCTGGGTCTCCAGCCAGAGCTGAATCCCACCCTGGAGACAGTGAGATGAATTTCCAACCACCTAGCCAAAGGGTTTTATGGGTGTGGGTACCATAAGAATTACACAGCAAGTGTTGAGCGGGGAAGAACACGTTTTGTAGCTTGGGTTTGCTGCATGTCCTACCTGACACAGCTCCTGGAAATTCATCTTTCAACCCAAAGGTTCAGCACCTTTGAAGGTGGAAGAGCTTAAGAGAGAAAAATGATTCCAGTGAGTACATACAGACCCTCCATGTGAGCACCTGTACTTGCCTTCCAGCCAGGAGGGGTGTGAAGCTGGAATACATCACATGCTGAAGAGATACATCTGCTATTTCCCAAATAGAAGCATTATCCGTGTAAAGTTAGACTATCTTGCCCAAAATTCCTTAACAGAGCTACAAGGAGTAACCAGAAGTGGCAAGCTGAGAAATTGGGACACCCAGGCTCAGAAGGATGAGGGCCACTGTTCTCCATCTCACAGCCTGAGAGCTCCAAAAGTGTCTCATGCCAGTGTCTGAAAGTCCACCTGGGGATGGAAGATTTGTCCTCTCAGGAACTACAGGAGATCCATGACCTTCTGAACCAACTGATCAGACAGTATTTCTAAGGGTATCTCAAATACCACTAAAAGCACCTATTGAGGTAACTGGAGCCTGACCATTCCTGACCATCTGACTCCAACAGTTTGATTTCAAGGAGCATTTGGACAACACTCCCAGGACCATGGTGTGGTCTTTGGGGTGACCTGTGCAGGGCCTTCCAAATTAGCATATTCTGTGATCTTCTTATACACCCAAACCCAGCATCTCTACCAGATTTGGAGGTTTAGCTTGTGTCTCTTGGTTGCTCAAAGTCCTAAAATGGGCAGGTATTTCTTCCCTTTATGTCCATAGCAAAATTCTCACTGAACTCAGGGAGAAGAACCAGAAATCACAGCTCTCAGTTGTGGAAAATGCATTACAGACAAGTGATGAGGAGGAAAATCACAGAAAACAGCTCAGCTAAAGCTCCTCCAGACCACTGTCATTGCCCCCTTCACCTCAGCCTACTCCTCAAGCACATGGACCCCATCTGTGTCCCCAGGTACCAGGAACATTGTACTTGGTACCTGATGTGCCTTCCCCAAAAACCCTCAGCTGTGCAGAGCATGGAGAGCTCCAGTCTGGAAACACAAGCCACTCTGAGAAGAGCTCTTCCCCCACTTGCTGGGATGGGACAGAACAGGTTAATCCTTTTTCAAGGGTGCTAGGCCAGCTGCCAAGCCTGCCTGTGGGGAACCCATCCAAACTTGACTCATCCTCAAGTGACTCAGATTGTTCCCTTTGGTCCTTTGAAAAAGGTTATCAGTCTTCTTGCATCAGGCCAGAGCAGGGTTGATGGATGAGGGAGAAGGCAACATGCACCACACTTGGCCTCCTTCAGAGTGATTTGACACTGGCTATTCACTTGTCCTCCACAGAAATCCACTTTCCATATGTGAAATGAAGGGGTTTGCACTTCTCTGTAGCTCTGAGTACCTCAAGAGATGACCTTGGGCTAGCCAAGCATCCTGGCTTTACTGGACTGGGAGCCCATAAAAAGCAAAGCAGGGGCTGAGTCAAGCCCTAGGTATGCTGCCCTTGCAGCAGCACTCTGCAATAAATGCACTGGCCAGAGCACAAAGGCCAGTCAAAGAAAGAGCATGTCCAGTGCCAGCACTTCCTAGAACTGGGAACATCTCACTCTCCACAGACATCCCCAAGACCACACTGTTTTCCAGGCTCTGGAGAAACCTGGGAGAAAATGCCTCACCTTTGCTGAGCCACCAAAGCCAGGAGAGGAGATGATCAGCATCAAGCCACAGGTGGTCACTGCTTCTTTCTTCCTCCCTTGGAGCAAACAAGCTCCTCATCCTCACTCTCACAGATGGGTAGGATCTCCCTCACTGGGCATGTCAGAGAGTTTTCTGGTAAATAACTATTATGAACCTGTAGGAGAAGGACAGGAAGAGCAGGTGGGAAATTGGAAGAGCAGTAAGGATACCTGGAAAGGATTAGGGTGAGCTGGTTCTGCAGCAACACACTCAGCACCACCAGGTTCTACACTTGGTCTTGGAAACTGTCTCCTCTTCTCCTGAGCCCACATCTGCCCTTGCAGGCACGCCAGGGAACTTTTAAGACCCAGGATAACTTAGGAGGAGATTTAGGAATCCTTTTGACTCTATAATGCTGAAAGTGAAAGAACAGAACTGAAACTAAGAACAAAGAAGATCAAAATGCCACTTACAAATAATGGGATATCACAATAGCCCTAATTAGATCAAAGACACAAAAGACAGGTCATAACAAATATCATCTAGATGGGAGGTCATGCTTATGTCATTGTGTCCCACCCAAAGCAGTCAGAAGTGACCTTGGAAGACCTCAGAACCAGAGGCTGATTCTGGTAACAGCACAGTTATTTCTCAGTGCTTGATATGGGTTTGCCTCAGAGCTGTGCTGGCAGACAAAGATAAATAACATCAGTTTCCCATTAATCTATGCCACGTGGTCATTGGGTGCATGGAATCAAAACAATATTGCTGAGATCGACTTCTTTCCCCTGTTTTATACTCGTGGTCTTTTGCCAAAAGCTCCCAAAACCATCAATACAAACAAATCAATAACAGGACTGAAATAATTTCCAGGAATGAAATGTGTACTTTTTTCTAGTAAACACCTAAAGGAAAGAGTTTCGATTCCTTGCTCAAGCCCACAAAAAGGCTGTGTATAGTGCAAATTAAAAAAATATAAAATATACCAATGGACTAGCTATTCCTTAAATATTTTACTGCTGCTTTTTATGTCAATGCATCTTCTTGACAGGCTTTTGGCTGATGGCAGGTTGGTGGCTACCACCAGTTGTGTAAGTAGATGGAGGGAGCTCAATGCTTCAGTTTGCACAGCACATCCCCTCCAACAGGCTGGTACAGCAGCACAGGGGGTGATGTCAGAGGCCAAGTGCACATCAGAAAAGAAGCATTTTCTGAGCTCAGAAGGGTAATGACCCACGGCACTGTGTCCTTACCACATCTGCCCAAGTGTGGCCTCGCAGTCATCTCCAAACTGCTGCAGCAAAGGCCAGTCCTGCTTCACCCACCATGACCTCCCAAGCACACATGAGCTCCCACGCTCCTATTCTGCGGAAAGGCTGGTTGAGGAACTGCTCCAGCGTGGGATTAAGCAATTTTTCATTTTTCCAAGACCCTTTCACTTCCAATTCTCTTCAGTCAGTTCCTAGGAATCAACTCTAGCATTTTCCCAGTGCAATTGGGGCAGGAGAAACATTCAGTTGGATGGGAGGGGAGGGTGAAAAGACTGCAGAGCTCTGACTGAAGCAGAGGAAACAAACAGAACCCCAGGCATGACTCAGGCATGACTCCTATCCACCCACAGACAGAGACACAACTTCAGAATGTGGCCTTCAGCTCTAGAGAACAGTTCCCTGAGATCAGTAACTTTGTCACTACCACCAGACCCTTTTCACCTTCTCTGTTACTATCTTTTACTTCCTCCATGCCAGAGCAGACATCAAAAAAAAAAAAAAGTACTACATTTGCATCCTTTTAGGGCTCCTTTGCATCATCAGAGGAAATTTTTCATGTTTCAGACTCAGGCTCACAAGTGAATTTGTCTATGGAACATATTCCTGCACATACCACAGAGCATGTTGATGGTTTGCCATGTTCATACAAGAAGTTGACCACTTTAAATTGTAGTTCAGGGACAGCCCAGAGAGCTTCCTCTCCAAGGCAGGTTGCTGTCACCCCCTGCTCTGGGTGTAGACAAGGCTACTCAGTAGATACACACAGGAAGAGGAGCACTCAGCCATAAGCAACCTGGAATTTAAACAAAAGAGGAATTAAAATAATTTCAGGTTTCATTTGGTTGGTTTTTAACAAATTGTTTTGGGAAACTCTTTTATCCAAAATGACCATTCTGGAGAAGACCAGGAACAGCTAATGCATCTCAAGTAAAGACACATAAAGTCCTATGACAGCTCTTGCATGCCTATCACAGTGCATGACACATGCTTATCATAATTTGTGTGGAAGATCCTGCCTAGAAGCCAAAGGACAGAAAAGAAAATTCCCATTGATTTCATAGAATCATAGAATCATGGAATGGTCTGGGTTGGAGGGCACCTTAAAGATCATCTCGTTCCAACCCCTGCCATGGACAGGGACACCTCCCATTAGACCAGGTCACTCAGAGCCCCTTTCAGCCTGGCCTTGAACACTTCCAGGGATGGGACAGCCACAGCTTCTCTGGGCAACCTGTGCCAAGGTCTCACCACCCTCACAGGAAAGAATTTCATTCTAATATCCAGTCTGTCAGTTTAAAGCCATTCCCTCTTGGTCTATCACTACATGCCCTTGTCAAAAGTCCCTCTCCACCTTTTTCTACAGGAGATTTAGCTGCAAAACATTAACCCACAGGACTGCATCAGTAATGTTCAGATTCTTGACACTTACTCATCAACATGACAGGATTGCCAAGAAGTCCACCTAATTCCAGTCAGCTGATTTTGACCCAATAAAGTCCTGGCAATTCCTCCATTGGGTGTGCTGATCTACATAAAATAAATGTGTTGTTTCTTTTCCAAACATCTCACCTCATCCCAGCCACAGACCTTTGAGTTTGGTACACTTACAGCAAACTGGCTGAGAGAGAGCAAGGACACACTTAACACAAGTAGGGCAGGAAGAACATGAGTCCATGAAGCTGGAAATTAAAGGGAATAGATTTTTCCCTCCCTTTTTCTGCTCTAGGATAGATAAATCCCTCTAACGTCCAAGCTTATGTATTATCAGAGATGGCCACTGATTACATACCCACATATGAAATGAAACCACAGAATTACAGAATAATTGAAATAGGAAAAGACCCCCAAGATCATTGAGTGCAACCTTTGACCAAACACCACCATGTCAAGTAAAAGACAGCACTAAGTGCCACCTCCAGCTGTTTCTTGAATTTCCAGGGGTAGTGACTCCACCACTTCCATGGGCAGCCCATTCCAACACTTATATTCCTTGCAGTGAAGAATTGCATGTTACCTGTCAAAAGTCACTTTAAACAGCCAAGGTGCAAGTGCAAAAAGGGGCATTTCTGCCCTGAACTGGCATTTTTCTGATACACAGCTTGTGGTAGCCCTTGTCAAGGTTGGGAACCAGCCCAGCTGGCATTGGCATTGCTGCTATGCTGCTGGGCACCCATCCCATTGCACAGCAGGGATGGGAGCAGGTGGTTCCACCCAACCACCTCCATCAAAAGTTAAACTATGGAAAATTCCCAAGTGCCAGATGATCTGCCATTAACCAATCAGTCATGTGTGCCCTTCTCTGACCAGTTGAACTAGGACCCACATGAGTTGTGCTGTTGACTAATGGAAAGTTAAGCCTTAAGGGCTCTGAAGGTTGGGCTGATGACCCTCAAAATCTCTCTGCTTTGCCAGTTTGTTTGAGATATTTTGGCCTGTACAGAACATTGCTGTTGGGCTTTTATTTTTATTTTTAATCTTAATTTTAGCCAGAATGGCAGAGCAAGAGGATGGAAGAAATGTAGTAAGTGTATTTGAAATGGGCATGGAATTTTACACAGGGCACAGCTCCCAAAAATAGCTACAAAACAGACTGCTTTAAAAATTTTGAAATGACAGATTTTATTGGTGTTAGAAGAATGATTTCTCAGGGCTGTATTTACTGTGGCAAGCCTAGAAGGATGGGAACATGTGTTCCTACACAACAGAAAGGAGGAGATGTGCCATCACACAGCCAGACAGCTCATGGCACCAGGCTGCTCCACCATGCTTATCACAGTGGCACTGCAGTACTGTATGTTCAAATGCCTTTGTAGATATTGACTAAAGACTCTTGAAAATTTGCCCACATCACAGGAGAGGAAGAGGAAAAGTGAAGACACGGATTGGTCACAAACTGCTTCTTCACTCGGTCACTGTGGGAAAAAATATCCCCATGTTCATGTGTTAAGGAAAATCCTCGGATACAGTTTTGTGTATGAGTCTGGCCTCATACCTAAGTTTCTTTAATATGGGAAAGGAATAAGAGGAAAAGTTCGTAGCAAAATGAGCTCAGCCAAGTTCCCAGTATCATCGCAGTAAAGGTCCTTTCACAGAGGTGCAAAGCAAGGAAACTGCAGGCTCAGAATGCAACCTCCAACTCAGGCAAAAGCTCACTGGGAGAAACAATAACCCCTGGCAGGTCTCCAAACAAATCATTACATCTTTATGAGCCATTGTTTCCCATTGATGGACCTGCTCTCATTCACAAAAAGCTGCTTTTGTGAGGGAAGAGGAAAAAACACATTTGGAAACACATAAGTGAATCCCTGAGTGGTCAAGGTAGCATAGGAGCACTGTGAGAATCCAGCTGTTATTTACCCCAGACAGCTGTGTGGACAGTGTGGAAATGTCTTCATGGACAAATCCTCTTGCTGTATTCTTCTGTCCTTTATTCCTGCAAACTTTGCTGTGGAGTTTTCCCTTTGGAGCTAAAGTTTGGCTACAGCACCTCTAGCAGTTCCTCTTGCTTTCCATCCCACCAACACAGCCCACGTTGATCACAGGGCTCAAGCACTACTCAAGGGTTTAAATGAGGACAAAAGAGGCTGAAATCTGCTCTGTTTCATCCCTCCATTGATTAGTTGGCCAAGTGACAAGACCACTGCCCACCCAGCTTGGGAGAGGGTGCTGGGGCTCAATTTGGTTGTGCACCTGGTGGCACCTTGAGCCATTGGAGCTGTCCCTTGGCACTCAGTCATGGCATGTGGAAGCCCATGCAAATAAAGAAGAGCAAACAGAAGTGATCACTTCTGAAATGGCATCTACATGTGGGCAACAGACTGGAGATGCTCCTGGCTTGTGCATGAGTCTCTGTGTAGGCTACTCAGCTGTGTTGACAGGATGTCCAGTGGCTGGAGCAGGAATCTGGACACCCAGTGAACAGGAAAACACCAACACTTAGGATTCTTCACACCAGACTGAATCTGTGCTCTGATGTCTAGCGATGCCTGAGATGTTTTACTAAAACCTGCACTCCTCACAGGGCTGGGAGATGAGGGACAAGTCCTGCTGAAGACTTGTGAGCTCAGTGGCTTTTCAGCATCTCAGGTGGGACCAGGCACATCCATACAGACAGACAGACAGACAGAGTCGAGCCCCAAGCTTGTCTTCTCTGCTTTCTCCTCCCAGCCGAGCCATGCTGGGCCATGCCATGAAATGCACTGACATGCAGAGCTCAGGATGCCAGGCTGGGCTGGGGACCAGCCATGGGGACATGGCCACACGGTTCTGTGTGCCACTGCCAGCTGTGATGCCTCTCACAGCCCAGCCTGGCTCTGAAGAAGGACACAGCAGGATGGCTGGGAAAGGGATGCAAATGCTACTAAAGCAAAGAGCTCCCACTGTACTCACAAGGATTCCAAGAGTGGTGTGCCCCCCTCTGCTGGGTGAGAGGCATTTCTTTGGCAGCATGAAGGGCTGAACTCTTGTTTGACTCTACCTCTGCATGTTCACTTTTGGAGAGGCCTCTGCTCTTTCTGGAATGATGCAGATTTCCCTGCCCGCAGAAGTGGTTTGGAAGCAGCTGTTGGAGCAGAGAGAGCCCATTCTGCTCTCCCTCCCCAGGATACCTTGGATGTTCATGTCTTCAAAGTACAGAGCCAAGCTCCTGCAGGCTCCAAGAGCCACCTTTGCTCCCAGCACTAGGAACTGTAGGAAATATTTTCTCGCATCCTCAAAAACTCCTCAGATATGTGCCAGGCTAAATCTACACTCTCCCAGCTGCTCTATGTTCCTCTACACAGCATGGGATTGGAAAGCTCATCAGCTCATCTAAGTACCTAAAACATTTGGATGTTTGAAGCCTTAGGAGTCTGACACTGCCTGGGGCCCCTGTCCTGGAGGAAGAGGGAAGATGGGGAAAGGAGCATCTTGCTTGGAGCCATGAGCAGCTGAATATGTACCAGGGCATCCTAAAGGCAAGGAGCAGCCAAATCCTCCCTGCAGGGCCTGGAGAGCTGCTGTTCAGCTTTGAAGAAGAAACATCCCACAGACTGCAGCCCCCCAGAAGAGGATCTGTGGGACATCATCCTCCTGAAAGATTTGGGAGCCTACAGCCTCCCTAGCTCCCAGCTCAGGCTCAAAAACTGTGGTCCTAAACCTCTCTTTCACCAGCTGCTCTGAAACCTGAAGTCTCCAGTGTACCTAGGGGAGGCTTGACAATATTTTTCACTGTGAAGCTGAAGACACCTTCTCGAGCCTAGAGGTACCTGTATTTTCAGATCTGGTCTGCTTATCAGACCCACCTCAACACTGAGTCTTGCTGAGATCAGTGGCAGCTCAGACCAGGAGGCACCTCAGCACAAGCAGCCCTGCAGAAGAGCACCAAAAGATGAAGAACCTGCTTATTCAAATATTTTTTATTCAATAGCTTGGAAACTCACTCAAAATAGGGAGAGAACTCTTTTTCTCACTGCAAAGTCCCTCCTGTACACATCAGGATTCAAATCCACATGACCTGACCCTCAGTTACCAAGATAAAATATCCAGGGATGAGAGCCTCATACTCACTGCTGTAGAAAATTCCTGGTTTCCACTAGGACTCCCTGCACAGACAGGGCACATTATTGTGCAGCTCCATAGCCAAGGTCATGGAAGAGTCTCCACTCTAATGAACATTAAGATATTTTAAAAAAAGCAGACCCTGAATATATTCCTCCAGAGTTAACAGAGCAAGGACTGCAGGTCTCCAGCAAAGTTTTCTTATCTATGAGGCATGACAGAGAAAAGCCCCCAAATCTCTGCCATCCTTGAGTGTTATCAAGGACTATGTAATGAGAAGTGTCCACTTTTTATTCAAGTTGAGAGTTCTGAATCATGGCTTTCAAGTTCCTGCAGCCAGGTGCAATCTGTGTAGTGGCAGTAGATCTCATTTCCTGGATGTCCCTGAGAGCTCTAGCCAGGATATGGCACTTTGCTTTCAAACTAACACCTACATGACCATAAGATCTCCCTGAACAATCCTTCACACTTGTTAAAAGCTGTGAAATATTCTAAAAATGCCTGTCAGGTAAAGGAAGAGTTAATATTCCTGGGAGGTTATCACTAAAATGGGATTCCTGCCCAGGAGTGATGGCTTTATGGGCACAGCTCCACCGTGATGCTTTCTTCAGATCTAGCTGATCTGCCTTCCTCTGTTCAGGAGGTCCATTTGTAGTAAAAATCTATAAATAGTCTGATAGGTTGGGAGAAGAGATGAAAAAGGGCCAGTGCTCAGTCATTTAATGTATAGACAAAGACATGTTCACTTCATCTGTCATGTAAACCTCAACTACTCAAGTTTATCATTCACTGCCAAAAATGCTATTACAGCAGCTTGAGATTAGAAAGACAGTTTTATTCCTGTTCCTGACTGACCTTTGGATGGATTTTTCAACTCGGAAAAAGAAAAAAACACTTTATATGATCTGAACCGAAGCTTAGAAAAGTCTAACACATTTCTAAGTATAGATGTGGTGATTTACAAGGAACTCTTTTTCTGGTTTTTATAAGACTCTGTCTTTCTTCAGCCATGAACAGTGTATTGCTTCTGACAAGGACACCGGGAACCTTTGAGATAGAATTATTTATGACTGGGAGCGTGTGATCCAATGGATAAGAAACTGGACTTATTACTTGGCTCTGCCACAGATGTGCTGAACAACAAGAGCTTTCCCTTTCTGTGTCTCTTCTTCTCTGCAGTGATGGTACATCAGAGTGAAAAATCTATTTTCTCACTTCTGTTTTCCAAACAAACCAGTACAGCCCAATCATCCTGGCAGCACCAGATGATGCCTCCTTGTCTCTAATCCCTGCTCCCGGCAGGGTTTTTTTGGCACAGCCAAGTGTCCTCCAAACCAAATACATCAATGTCATCAGGTCATTGGTGCTCTTTATGAGTCTGTACCTGGATTCACACAGAGCAATCTCAGTGTCTGTTCTTGAAAGTTCACAATAAATTATTTGTATCAAGGTAGAGATTGTCTAATAATGGATGATACACCAGTTGTGTTAAGAGCTGGAAAAGTGATCCATGATCCAAAACCAGCACAGGTTTAATTGTTTAGATTACAGTTGGTGCAGCAGCACTGGGGCAAATTTTGTATTTGCCTTACCTGAGGCTCTGAGATCCAAGTGCTAAATGGTTTGCAGCACACTACTCAACAAAAACCTAAAAAAACCCCACCAGCTTTTAGGGCATGAAAGCCTGAGTCTGGAATTCCTGGAAGTTATGAGGTCATGCAAAGGCATCTGGCTTTGCTCGTGGCCAAAAGAAACCTTAAACATAGGTGTGATTGATATGCTGTGCACAATTTGGCATTAGTGATCTCACTTTCAGGCTCTGTTTCCTGATGGTGCTCTCCAAATCCCTTACAAATATCAGCCCTTTCCACACCCCCTAAAAATGTCCATGCACACTTTAGCTGCACAGTAAGTGTACAGGGCTGGGGGAGGGAAATTCTCTATGTAGAAGGTAGTGAGGTACTGGGACAGGCTTCCCAGAGAGGCTGTGGATGTCCCATCCCTGGAAGTGTTCAAGACCAGGTTGGATGGGACTCTGAGCCACCTGATCTTGTGGAAGGTGTCCCTGCCCATGGTAGGGGATTAAAACTAGATGGTCTTTAAGGTTCCTTCCGACCCAAACCACTCTAAGATTTCTATAATTTCTGTGTGAGGGTCAGGTCTCCAGTGTACCCATCTTCAGGCGACGAGCTACACCCAGGATTACCTGGTCTTCTTTCAGCATGAGCCCCTAAAACCTCCCATCGCTGACTGCACACATCACAAAACTTCATCTCCAGCTCATCCTCACTCCTCTCCCTTCCCGACCCCTCCCCTCTCCCTTGAAGACATCCTTTTTACCAAAACGAGCCGTGGAGGCTCCAAAAGACACTGACGTCAACGTAAAAGTAAACCAAGGAGGTCTGGTTCCTGTATCATCCATCCCGCGCCGAGCGCCGGGAGCGAGCCCACGGCCACTCGCTCCGGGAATCCGCAGCGGGCTCCGGGCTCGGCAGCTGAGCTTTCTCATCCCGGCGGGGTGAGTCCTGCCTGAGGCGTGATCCGGGCTGGGAGAGAGCGGGGAGAGGGAGGGACATTCACCGGCTGCAGCTTGGGAAGGCAGCGTGCTCTGATCCGGGCTGGGCTGAGAGTTTGGAGAGATCCAGATGGGGATGGGAGCCCTGGCAAGCTGGGTCGGGAGCGGAGCACGTGGGTTTGGATGCGAGATGGCTCCACGTGGGTGGGAATAGCGCTGGAGAGGAAGGAGAGTGTTCCTCACCAGGTGCTGGAGGGCTGGGGAGGTCAGAGCTGGTGCAAAGGAAAAGAGCATCTCATCGAGGGAAATGTTGGGTTTTCTATAAACTGAATTATCTGTTTGGATGGTAAAGAGCCCTGCGAGGGATTCTGCATAAAAACTTGAGTATTTCTGGTAAACTTCTATATACAGATTACTTGTGTCAAGTCCAGCTGCACACACACCTGTGCATCCCACAAGTGTCCCTATATAAAGATGCAGAGTTAGACACAGGATTTTTAGATTCAGGCCATGAAAAAATTATCTGAGAAGGCCCAAAATGAACTTTATAGTTTAAGTTCAGGAAACAAAACTTTCCCTAGGGAAATGATATGGAAATGTCCTTACTCTGATTGCTGTGTGGGTGGGGGAAGTGGCTTGGCCAGAGCTGGGATGGCTGAAAGGGATGAATGGCCTCACTAGGTCTGTTGGCAAGTCTCTGCCAACTGGGACATGTCTGGCCACAGTACAGCACAGAGAGAGCATCTCCCAGTGTTTACACAACCCACACTCAGTGGCAGTGTGATGAATTGGCAACGTGGCTCTTCGGAATCATTTCAGCTGTGTTTTGGTGACAGGAGGCGCCTTTTTCTCTAACATTTCTCACATGCCAGGGCCAATTGCTCTTCTTCAGCAAAAAGCCAGCCCTTTTCCTGAAATGACAGCTCCTTCTGCTAAGCTAGAACTCCCCCATTCAGAAATAAAACAGTGGACATACAAGTTTAATCCCCATTACTTGCGCGTGACGGTCCCAGTTGAAAACCACCAGGGCGAAAACCTCTGTCGCCCACGATTAGATGCAATGCTGCATCTCAGCTCATTCTGTAAATCTCTCCCTGAGCAGGAGAAAGCTGGGCAGCCGTGGAAAAAGGAGGCAGAAATGCCCACCATCCTCCTATGTAGCATCTGCCAGCAAAAGTGAGGGCAGAAGCCTCCCTTTGGCAGAAAGCTCTTTACTACGACATTTTCCATCTCCTTTGTGCACAGGTATCTCTGCCAACCCACAGTTAGAAGGAAAATCCCTATCTTCTTTCTTACAAGAACACATGGCAACTTAGCTATGCAATTGAGCAGCTATTTTATTCATCTGTTTCAGAGCATTTTCCCTCACCCTGCTCAAGCCTCCTAACCCATGTCCCCAGTGCACTGAGATAAAACACAGACATGGAGCCATTTCTCCCCTCTCCACAGAGCCTAAAGGTGCCAAAAGCACCCTAAAAGTCTTTCTTCCCCGGTTTTGAAGCAGAAGGCAAAAGCCAAGGAAGGATTTGCACATGAAACATCTCTCACAGCACGTTCTCTCCGAGGCAGAGCAAGCAGAACGGAGCAGGCTGCTGAACACAGCAATAAATCCCACCAGGCGCACGTACAGCACCACCACAGCTCTGCTCCCCCTCAAGTGCATCATGCCCTTGGGATGACGTGGTTCTCACAGGGATGCAGGCTGTCCTAGCCCTATATCCCCCCTCAGAGGGAGAAGACCAAATCCTGCACTCCAAATTGTCAGAAGGGCTGCAGGATTTTGGCAGTCCATGTTTTAAGGGGCTGGAGACAAGTAAAGGGGGATGTTTAGCAGGCAAGTGCTCATCACCTCAGGGTTCAAAGAAACCTCACCCATTAAGAACATGTGAATCTTGATGCCTAAAATCAGAAATCCAAATTCCTGAGCCCTTTTTAAAATGGGAGACAAAAATTCCCCATGGGAGTAACATTCTAAGTTCAGAATTTTTGGACTTCAAGTCCAGGTTGGATGGAGCTTTGTCTAGTGGAAGATATCCCTGCCATGGCAGGGGGCTTGGAACTAGATGATCTCTAAGTTTTCTTGCAACCCAAGCCATGCTGTGGTTCAATGATTCTGTGATTTCTCTTTCCACCTGGGCTGTTATAGCAGGTTTGTATAAATGTCCAGTCACCATGTTTAGGAGGAGATGAAACCACTTATTACCTAAAGGTACATGTTAGTGAACATCCCATGACACCTGGTAAAATCTACAGCCCCTTCTGAGGAATGTCTGCTACTTCTTAGCCAACTCATCTGTAAATACTCAAAGGACCCTTCCTGCTCTCTCTTTTGCCTCTCATCCATTTTTCATTTTAATGTGTTGCTTTTAGCTGTACATTTTTGCATTTGTTGCTTTTAGCTGTACATTTTTGCAGATCACAAATAGCTGAGCAAATCCTACTGATGGCTTAGCAGGGAAACACTTCCCATCCAGTAAATCCCAGAGAGGCACAGCAGAGTCCAGCCAAGCATGACAAAGTCCAGAGACAGAAGTAGTTGTGCTGAGGTGAAGGATCAATCAGGGGATTAGAAAAGTGAAGCCCAGAGCCAGAGTGAAGTATCAGTAAAGCTGTGAGGGTCAGATGGGATTAGGCTGAGCTGGCTGTGACAACTAAAGAAATGATGTCACCCATCAGGATGACACTAAGCAGGGATGCTGCTGTTCAGTCTCAGCATGATATTTACTGGGATCGATACACCATTAGTGTATAGACACAGAAGAACTAAATTCTTCATTACCTCTTACACATAATCTATAAAAGATGTACATCTCATCTATCACAGCCTGAAAAGCACCACTACAGTCATTACCACACAACAGAAAGGATGGCTTCTTCCACATTGATGCAAAAAAGATTTACTGTCAAATGTCCCTTCCTCTTCATGGCTCCAGCCTCCTTCTCTACAAATATCTGCCAAAAAGATGAGGCTCTGGGAAATGTCCCTAAGGCTGAAAATGTAGTGAATGGCTTCCAGTGTGCTGGTCCAGCAGACAGCTTCCCATCCTTGAATGTACTGAATTTGTCACCCTGTCTATGGGACACCTAGAGAGATGAATTTGGGCCACTCTGGGGAGCTGCCCCATATTGAAGCTATCACAAGTAGTCTTTAGCCTTATAGATGAGGGCAGGGATGCCTGTGGAGGTTTGCCAAAATTTTGTTTCATTCAGAGCTCCCAACAAATGCAAAGACCTACACATCAGTGTAGGTTGATTGCTGCAGGTAGGCATTAGCAAGGAGAAACAGCACTGAGCTCTGAGCACACTGACCCACACAGAGACCAGCACTGGCATTTGTAACCCACCAGGGTCCTCTCAAAATGGTGAACTCAGAAGGATGCAGCAAAGTGGGTGCCTGGGCACAGCAGGAGAGGGCACTGAGACAGCCTCAGCAGGAAAACAAACTTCTTGCATGACATGAAGGAGGTTTCTAGCACTCAAGTGCAGAGGGCATGAGATTGCTGGAGGTCACACACCTCCATCAAACAGAGCCACTAGTGTGCAACCAGCTTCTCCTCTCAGTGGGATCTATGGTCACCCTCTTGCTGGTCTGGCCATGTTCCAGCAGCTGATCCTGAGCAGAGCAAAGTGAACAGGCAGAGCGCACCTATTCCTGCACCCACCACAGTCTAACTGGTCATTATCCATCTCAACAGAGAGCTAGTGCATTATTAGGCATATCAGAATCACAGAAACACAGAATAGTCTGGGTTGAAAAGGACCTTAAAGGTTGGACCTTACTTCCAACTCTGCTGCCATGGCAGGGACACCTCCCACCATCCCAGGTTGCTCCAAGCCCCATCCAGCCTGGCCTTGAACACTTCCAGGGATGGGGCAGCCACAGCTTCTCTGGGCAACCCAGTCCAGATCCTCCTCACCTTCACAGTGAAGAATTTTTTGCTCATATCTAATCTAAATCTATCCTAGTTTAAAATCATTCCCCCTTGTCCTATCAGTAACTCCTTGTTCAAAAAGTATAGAATTGTAGAGCAGCTTAGGTTGGAAGAGACCTTAAGCAAGACATTCAGCCAGGTGCAATTTCACCTTTATTCCCAAAGTCTTTTTCTGGCAGAACAGAGAGAGAAAGCTGAGTTGTCATGCTTGGTTTCACCTGCTTGGCACTCACAGAGCTGCAGTTCCCCGGCAGCCAGGCTGGCTCCTTTTGCCTGGGTAGAATATGCCAAGCAATACATCTCTGAGAAAAATCCAGGCTGCCAAGCTGTGTTACGCTGTCTCCAGCTACCAATTATGTGGATAAATTGATTCTCGTTAGAGTGATGAAGTAGCACAACAAATACACTTTCAGGAACCAGGCATTTTTCACACACCAACTTTGAGGCTTCCCACTGCTTTGATCAAACACACAGAAAATTGTCTGCAGGCTGAAGTGGTGTCAGAGACACAGACTTGTGGAGGCTGAGGAAAACCACCAAGAGGCTTAAAATACACCAACTGGTCCACATTTGTGCACTATTTTGCAAGGCAGGTTGATCAGATGCTTTTTGAAGAGGCCACCATAAAGCTCACTCTGACCAGCAGCCGCCTCAGAGGATACCCAGGACTGAAATAGCAAGGGGCAGACGTCAGGAATCAGAGTCACTGGCAGGAGAGGGAAAGGAAGAGGAGTCGTGCTGCCTCTGTCCCCTGCCTAGATTAGATCTGTCTCATACCAGGGCTGCTCTTCTCCCACTCACAACAGTATCAAGTTCACCCAGAGAATCAGAGCTCCTAAGATGCTGACATTAATAATTCCCAAGTGTATTTTTCTTTGTGAGCGGCTTACCTAAGGAAGTGTAAGATTATTTTAAACACTCGGATTTATTAATACACCCAGGATGGCTCAAGCCACTGGTTCTTGTCCAAGGGAGTTCAGCAGTGGAGCTCAGCATCTTGACTCACAGTATTGGGACTGATATATGACTAGCTATGATCAGATGGCATATCTAAAAATACTGAGCCTGCAGTTTATTTTTCTTGGAAAATGGAAAGACACCCAAAGAAGCAGAGCCCAGTTTAGCAATCACAGCAGGCTGGATTTTTGCTTTAAAGAAGCCAGCAGAAGTTGCCCAAAAGGTCCCATCTTAGGTTGTGTTACAGCCATGGGATTAACCTGTGGCTCCAGCACTGTGGGGGAACCTCTGGCTGCTGCTGTGGCTCTAACTCTGAATTAGAGAGGACAGGGATGCTGATTGCACATCCCTGCCCTAGGAGACACAAGCAATAGGATTCCTCTTACCCAAAGGAAGCCTCTACACTGAGACCATCACAAACTGGGCTGGTCATCTGGTCCAGACTAGTGTTAATGAACTAAACTAAACATGATGAACCCACCTTGCACCATTCCCAGGGAAGCTGCCTGGACATCTCCACAGCTGTTATCAGGTTTGCCTTCTGTTGTCTTTTCTGTAGATTAAACAAGCCCAATTCTGCTGGTTTGCCCTCATGGGTCACGTTTGCTGGCCCTCAGGTCATTCCAGCTGGTTTGGTTTGGATGTTTTCCAAGGCAGAAACACATCCTCTTTCGTTAGTCAATTTAACACTATTTATTACATGTAATAGTGCTTTTGTAGAGAATAATCCGTCCAGGTGACATGAAAGGCAAATCAAACAGCACCTTGCAGCACTCCAAACATAAAAAAGACTGAAGCTGTCAGTACCAAGATGAAGGTATGGAAAGGAATGATTCAGCAGTGACAGGTGGAGCTTTTGCTCCTGATAAAAAATTTGCTTTGAGATCTTAAGCACAAACTAGAGTAGGGGCTTGGTCTTCCCTCCATCATGCCATCCACTGACCACCCCTCAGTGAGTTCAAGACCTCACCAGCAGGGACAACCTGGTGCTGTCTATAATCACATGCCAGACAGAGAAAATATCCCCTTGGATTTCTGAACCATCATGTTTCCACCTGACTCAGGTCTCAGCAGGTTTTCTCTGCTCCAGGTGCGAGACAAAAGAGTCCATGACCCCATGCCAAAACACACCACCACCACCACCACCAAAAATAGTACCAGCTGGGTTCTGCTGCCCAGCACCCTGTTCCAATTTTTTTTAGGAGAAAATTTATTATTTTGGCATTGCAGTTTCCAGTAAATCACATATGTGATTCTCTCCTTTCCTTCCTGAATATTTCCCAGAGCACTTCTGCACATTGTGCTTAGAGGAATAGTTTCAACCATAAGGAAACTGAAGCACCTCCCTAGAAAATGGGGTTTTTTTGTCCCCAGTGAGGCCCCTCACACAGAACTTGCTTCAAGGACATGATCTGTAATTCTAAGCAGCTGAGAACACAAAGGAACACATCCCCTCCAAAATAAAAGGAAAAAAAAGATCAGCAAACGTACCAGCTTCTTCCAGAGGCAGCAATTTTAGGAATCACTTGTAAGCAAGCAGCAGGGTGGTGGTTGGGATTTTTTTTCTTCCCAAATGGGGCCCTTTCTTTTCTTCCCATTCCTACAGGGCTTTTCATCACTGTGGCATTTCCTATGATAATCCCCCAGATTTATGCTGCCCTGTTCCAGATCAGAGCATTGCTGAGCTCTGTGCACGTCTAACAAAAGACAGCCCTGCCCTGACCCCTTCCAAATCTCTCCAAACCAGGCAAACAAAGGGAATGGGAGAGGAGGATTAACATGTTTGCAGAGAGTGAACAGGGAGAGGATGTCTTTCTCTAAAGCCTTTTTTGAGGTTTGTGGGTCCAAGTACCAGATTTTCCAAGTTGCAGGTGTCCTTCCTCCTGGGCTAGGTTACTAATACAGCAAAAAACCCCAAAAGTTGAACAGATGGCCCTGGGAGCCTCCTGCTGCCCCTTTCCAAATCTGTGGTCACTGCTAAATCAGAGCAGGTGGAGATACCAGACTGGGTCCTTAAATTCCCCACAACTTCCTTTCCATAGGTTTTCAAATGTTCCTCTGGACTCTACATCCTTGCAGGACACAGCACATCTTGAGTTCAAGGTTTTCTAGCTCAGCCCTGCCACGCTGCACTTCCCACTGCCACAAACACAGGAGCAGAGCACAGAGAGCTCTCTGGGGGCTCTTCAACCATCCAGGACCAACAATCCTGCCAATTCCTGCTCTGCAGCCTTCAAACCACAGCTGGGCAAGAGCCACTCCACCCAGCATTGACCTCCCAGGGCATGGTGCCCAAGTAATGCCAAAGCCCAAAGCTTGTGTAGCTTTTCCCTTCAAGCATTAGTGTCCCTGTGTGCCCAGTGACAAACAAAACCAACAGGAAATACTTTGCTGGGAATGGGGAGAGTTCTGCAGTGAGGTTATGACACTGGACATTGAGTTCTTGGCAATTAGCTTCTGAATCTTTGAAAATAACAAAAAAAAAAGAGTACAAGAGGTGACTGGCCAGACCTGGATTGGGGGGCCAGAAAGGTCACAGTGGGACCCTGCAAAGGATCCCCAAGAGGTTTGGATCAGTAGGGGCAGGTGAGACATGATATGCTTTGTTGGGTGGCCAAAGAGTCCTGGTGGCTCACTTTGCTGGTGCCTTGAACTGAGGAACCTTGTCAGAACCCTCACAGCTGTGAGACCTGTGGTAAACTGGGCAGACTGGGATGGAGAGAGGGATCCTGGCTCACCCTCACAGGGCGCATTTATAACAGGTAAGGGACTTCACACCCCTTGTCATGAAAGAACTGGAGACAGGCAGGACCAATGTGCTCCAAACCACTCAGGAAAGACCTCAGGGCTGCCCAGAGGAGCAGCTCTTTGTGCACTGCAGACATCTTCATTTTTCTTTCAGCTCAACAGGTCCATCAGCAAAAATGCCACAGCCTGGGGAGAAAACGGAGGGGGAACCAGTGGTCAGCAAAGCCAATTCCCAAATATGCAGCAGGCAGGCAGGAAACTGGCTCCTACACTCCTCCTCCCCCGTGCCTGACTCACCCAACAGGAGCCATGACCATCATTTTAGGGCACCACTTGTCTTTCCCTGTCCCTCATCAAGCAGATGAATCACAGCTGGATCCCAGCAGAGGCCTCATATGGTGAGAGTCTGATCTCCCTCCTTGCACAAACACACAGATGGGGATCCTGTTCAGAGGCAAGGATACAAAACTATGGTGGTTTCCAGCCCTTGCAGTCCTCTGAGGACAGCAAGTGACAGTCCAGCAAATGCCTGTGATCCTGAGCAGTTGGCAGAGGACACAGACTGTGTCCTGCAGAGCTGCTGACGTCAGGAAGGTACAGCTGCCTCTGGACCCTGCTGAGATGCCATCAAGAGAGCCAGCTCTTGATGAGGACCATATTTTGTAGCTCTCCACAGCCTCTGTTGCCCATGCTGACAGTCAGGTAAAAAGCCCTGGGGTACTGAATATCACTGGGGGAGCAATCTAAGCCCTCCTTCTCCAGGGATAAGTCGTTCGCATTTCTTTGTCTATTTGGTGTTTCTATCCCAGCATTGCAGGAAAGAGACAAAAGTCATCCCTTGAAACAGATTCTGTCTAAGAATTAAGAGAGGAAGCTCTGATCTTTTCCTCCAGTCCTTCCAGCTGCACCTTAGGCATAACCAGCATGAATGTCTCAGGGCTCAGATCCCAAAGCAGTCCCAGGATCTCCCAGATGTCCCAGCATGACACACCTGGATCACCAAAAGAACAGAGAAGAATGACCTCTCAACAGCCCAGCAGGTGAAGCCACATGTTGCTCTCTTTGGCTCCAAACAAGCAAGGGCCACAAGCTAAAAGCCAGGCTGGAGACAGATGCCAGCCTCAATCTTCAAGGTTCTTTCAACTGGACTTCCCTTGGATTCTACCAAAAGCACCAGAAAAACCCTGGATCTGCTTTCAGGGTCTGCCCATTTGCCATGATATTACCTCCATAAAGTACCAGCTCAGGAGCCACCAAAGAGGAGTGTTCCCACACACTTCTTTATGATAAGGAAGTGTGGTGGGGTTGAAGAACACCTGGCCTAAGTGGAAAATTCCTATATATTTGGGAAGAGCACTGTTGCCCACATATTCCCCCTCAATCAAAGGTGACTCCTGGAGGGAGGTCCAGTGCAAAAATTTCTCCACACCTGGTCCACCTGTGACAGCCTACATGCTTCTCTGGGTCAGTTCTGATTCACAGCATCCCATAATAGCCTTGGAGACCGTGGACAATCAAGATTTTAGGGCTCCTGGGCAGTGCATATCATAGAGACATACATGAATGTTTTCCAGCACTTTTTAAGGCCTGGGGATATTCTAGGGTATATTTACCAGAAGAAGGAGTCGTTGGAAAGGGTAAAATTAATGTAAACTCTCCTCAGTGCCATTCACTTTATCTGCCATGGCAAAAGGTTACTCCCTGGCAAACTCACATTGTTGCCTCTCCATCAAGCCTGCTGCTAAAAAGAGGTTTTCCAGATAGGACAATGAAGATCCCACCCTTCAGTGTCTTCCATGCAGTGAGGATCCCACTCTTTGGTGACCTGCACACAGTCATGGTCATGGGTAAAGGCTCCTCAGTTTTCTGAACTGTTATTTCTATGTCCAACACTTTCTTGAGTAAGAATTCTCCTTCACTGCTGAAGAAAATAATTCATTTGTGAGGATCTGTTCAGTATAACAGAACCAAAATCAGCTTTCTAAAAAAACACAGGCATGTTTGGACATTGGACTTGGGTCCTTGCAGAGCTGGTCAACAGAGACACCTTGAAAGCTGATCTGGCCATGTGCCTTGAGCCCATCTCAGCTCTGTTAAAGTTCATTATGCAGTGCCCAATCTCAATCTCTTCTCCCACAGCAGGGGATCAAAGGATGCTCAGTTCCCCTTTTTGAATAGGACTGGAAGAGTACACCCTTCTCCTGACAAAAACAGGACACATCTCCCCAGAGGGATGTGTGGTATCAACTTTCTCTCCACCTCCCTCCAGAGCTGTCTGGCCTCCTGCTTTTCTGCACTGTGTCACAGAAGATTTTAACCAGAGCCCTGTTCTATATGGCAAGGTTAAGGGATTGCTAGGAATTACCATGGGCTAGTAGCATCCTTCCCTGATGTCATTATTAGTCCTTCTACGTGCTGATTTTGACTGAGCCAATACCTTCTTCCACCTACAATCTCACTCCAATATTTAATACTGTTGTATATTCAATGAACAAGCTTGAAAATTTTCCACTTACTAAAGCTTTACTTTTTTTTTCTGCCTTTCTCACTCCCTCTGGGAGGGTGATAAATGACTGAAAATCAAGAGATGATAGAAGCTCTTCATTTATCAGCTATGGTTGCAACTCCTCCTGAGGTTGAGTGTGGGAACCGGGTCTGGGACAAAGCGTGGCCCTGAGCCCGGATGTGCCTTCTCCACCTTAACAACAGCATCTGCTTCCCAATATGGCATGTTCTACACTATCTCAGGCACAACTTGAAACTTTGCAGCTGTTGCCACTCAGAGCCTAGCTCTAAATCCAGCAAGGAGGGAGAGGCTGGGATAGTGGGGGAGTGCAGGGCACTGATTATCCCATGCACAGGGATGGGAACGCAGCTCTCATGCATTACGTGGAAGCAAAAAACCAAACCAGTCCTCACAAAGGAAGAACCAGACATTCCCAGAGAAGGTGGACAGAGTGCAGGTACCAATAGCTCATCCTGGAGAAAAGTCATCTCTTTCTTACAGTCTCACATTTGTAACTTCAGAGAGTCATTCCCTAAACATAAAAATTTTGTTGACAGGCTGGGGGAAACTTAAGCATTTGCCACCATAGGCATTGAGAATGATAGAATCATAGAATTCTGGAAAGGTCTGGGTTGCAAAAGACATTAAAGACCATCTAGTTCCAACCCCCTGCCATGGCAGAGACACTTTCCACTACACCAGGTTGCTCCAAGTCCCATCCAGCCTGGCCTTGAAGACTTCCAGGGATGGGGCAGGCACAGCTTCTCTGGGAAACCTGTCCTGGTGCCTCTATAGGGTCCAAGTTCACCCACCTTGCCCAAATTAGACCATGAGTTGGTTTCTTCTCTTTGTTTTTACCCCTGTTGAACTTCCACGATGGAGGGAACTGAAGGTAAGATGATCACCCAGACAGGGCTCATCAAGACTTTCCAATCACACTTGCTTCCCAAGCATAAGGAAGTGAGAAACAAATGAAAGTTCAGGCATATGCCTGAGCTAGAGGTCTGTGGTGGAATGCCTGGATCAGGTCTCCTGGATCAGGGGCTCATAAAGCTAAGGAGGATGTTCCTGAAACTGGGTGAACAGTCTGCTCCTCAATGTGCAGAAACTCAAAATAGAAAATCAATAAAATAACCAGACAAAAAGGATCAGCTCAGTCTTGCTGGGAAAGATCCAAGGGTGAAAAAGTAATTCCAGAAAATGAGGTCAACCTTCTCTAATAACCATAGCTACTGTTTGTGCTCCAGTGAGACATGCATGTGTGGAGTTTACCTCTCCTCTATTTATGGATTTGGCCTCTTGACCTGGAATTCAATGCCTCTCAGTTGATCCTGTCGTGTTGTGACAGGCCATATCCTGCGTGTTTATTGCATTGGCACCAGTGTTGTCTTTATCTAAAGTGTGATGCAGGCCAGGGCTGATACTAAAATCCAGCATCCATCCTCTCTGTATTTCTAAACAACCAATCTCAATGTAAGCTCTTGCTTTTTTTCTGCCTTTTCTCCCAGAGGAAATCTCTAATGCTACTGAAAAGCCCCTGGGGAGAGCATCTGTGCAAACCCCCCAAAAATATTGGGTTTTGGTACCAGTTTAGAGCAAGAAGTGGAACTTGAGATGGAACTTGGGGGATTTTGAGTCCTTAGTGCATCAACTATCAGAGATATCTTAAAAGCTGTTCTAGGGTGTGATTTGAACCCATCTCAAAAATGGGTTTTTTCATTAAGCTTTGCACAATGTCAGTCTCTTCTCATATAGCTAAGGGTGTAGAGATACTTAAATTCCCACTCTGAGAGACACCCGACACCCACAATGACTCTACCACAAGTAGGGAAGGATTGTATGAGGATGGAGGAACATGTTGGAGGGCTCCTTGGTGGAGCCTCAGACTCTCTATTGCCACCCATGCTCAGCCATTTCAGGCCTGGATAGATCTCATTATCTCCTCTCCCAAATGACTGAGCAGCCCTACCAAAGTGTGCAGGGTCACCCTTTGGTTCCCTGTGCCAGGGGTTTTCTCAGGGTCTGGACAGCTGGGGTGGTTCAAAGCACATCACAGGTTTTGCTGAATTTGGTTCAGCACCTTCCTGCAGCTGCCAGGGATGCTTCTCTCTAATAACAGTTCACATCAGGAAGAGGAAAAGAGGGATATTTTCCTCATGTCACGCATGGTGGTGGGATTGAAGTGGCCTTGAGCTGGCAAGTTCCCAGCAAAGAGATTTTGTTCCCACAGAGACACAAGAAAATTGACCTGGGGCCAGTTTTAGTTTACTAGAGATGTTCAGGCATTAGCACCGTGAGTACGGCTGGAGCCCTCTTCAGCATTTACAGCACTTCATAAATTTCAGAGAGATTTAGGGCAAGGAGCCAGATGTTTGGGGAGAAATTCTGAACACTACAGACAAGTGGAAATATTTTTTTTTTTGGTAGTGTATATTTTTTCCCATTAGTTGCAAGGCTATATTTAGAAGGGGGGTGGGGAGGGGGAAGAGAGGGAGAGAACGCAAGAGACAGATTAGGCATTTCTTCATATTCTGTAGTCACTCCAGTTGTTCTGCTTGTAGGAACAGATGTCTCTTTCCTGGGCTGATAGCATTCAGGTCCACAAGGAAATTTTCTTACCAGCAGCTCCTCTAACATAGAAGGGAGATCGGGCCAGAGGTAAGTCAGTCCTTCATGCAGGAATACATTGCAGGGACCATTGCAGGGAATGCTTTGGGATATTGGTCAGAGACAAAGAGGGGGGCCTGGGATGGGAGACAGTGGGGGGCCAGGAAGGATTTGCTGGATATTGGACTCCAAGTCCTGGCTATTGCAACAGGAAACCCTGGAAGGGGTGGGAGCAGAAAGGGTCCTGCACTGAACACGTGGATGAGCAGCTCGGGAAGTCTCTGGCTCTGTCCATGCAGCAGGTGTGGAAATCCCTTGGGAAGTGCCTGACCCAAAAAGCCAGGCTGTGCCAGCAGCTGGCAGGGGCTACAAGGAGCTTCTCCCTTGTGACTTTCTTTGCTCTTGGGATTTGGGCAGTGTAAGGATATTTGGTTGTTCTTCAAGGAGATGGAGGGTAATGGAAGTGTGCAAAGTTTCAGGCTTTCCCTCCTTGAAAAGTACTGTGACAGCTCTTGTGAGGAGGGGGGTGATGTCGTTTGTATATGTGTAATCCCAGGTGTAATTAAATTCTGGTGAAATGCATTCAGGAAGGTTTTGGAAGCCATGAGAAGAGATGGTGCACTGCCTGGAATGGGGTCAGCTTCAAGTGGGGATGTTTTACCTGTTTGGCTATGCAGCAGGGTGCAAGCTCAGCTCTAGGAGAGGTGCTGTCTTCCCTCTCTGAGCCCAGTTACGGGGTTAGTAGAAGGAGAAAGCAGATCCTTTCCAAGGTCCTTAGCAGACCCCTGCAGAAATGCTCCCTGCTTTCACAGCAGCACACTCACCAACAACGTGGAGAGTGTTAACAAATGCCTGAGTGTTTCCAGGTTAACCTGGTGAATCCAAAATTTGTAGAACTCTGAAGGCACTGTGGGGTCTGCACAGCACTGTCATATGTGCCTCGCTAAGGAAACCACAGAAACCAGCCTCCCAAAGGGTTAAGACATGGTTGTTCATCCTGGGATGCCTCAAAAACTCTCTGCTCCCTAACTGGGTCTCCCACCTCGCTGCATTCCCCAGGCCAAGACCACACATGGCTCTGTGCCTCAGTTTCTCCATGCAGCCAAGAGATCAGCACAGCTTGGAGTGAGTGCTGCGAGGCAGAGCTGGTACACCTGACCCCTCTGCATCACCCCTGCATCCCTACCTGCACTGGTGCCCTGTGCTCCCTGGGCTGTGAGCATTGTCTCACCAGTCCTGCGTTCCCTGGCTATGCAGGAGCCCAGGTATTTCCCCAATAATTAGAACTCTGCTGTTGTTCTTCTCTTACTGCCCTTCTCAGTTTCCAATCAAAGGACAGAGCAAGCAGGCAGCTGAAGGCAGAAAAAGGAGAAAGTGCTCAAAGAGTGCTAAATTTGCAATTTAAAATTTCCTTGTTAAAAGCAAGCAGCAGCACACAGGTCAGTTATTGTTTTTGCACTTGCCTGTGAAGTTCCTGCATGTGCCTAAATGGTAATTTTCACTGCACAGCTCTCCTTGCACACAGCCACAATAGCTGTTATTCCAAACTGACATTTCCAGCACTTTGTCTCAGGCACCCTGGAAACGCTCGATGGATTATTGTAATCCCTATAAAATCAAATGCATTTCTCTTTTATTGTTACAACCTCCCAAGAAGACAGGCTCAAATCCATCCTACTGGCTGAATCCATAAGAGTCCAAATCTATATGTTTTAAAATGTAACTTTAAAAAAAAAAATGTTAATCATCTTGGAAAAAAATTCTCTCAAAAATATGTGTTTTCCCCTCACATATAATGGTCCACAAGGGACAGAGAGGGATACACTCAGGAAGTCATGCTCTGATTTCTCTGAAAGTAACAGAGCTGGAAACACACAGCACCTACTGCAGAGATGTCACTCCATGCTCCCTTGTGACAGATGGCACTTGGTACGAGCCCTGACAGGGTATGAGATATTGGTCTTTTAAATGCTAGCAGCATGATTGATGGAGCATTCATCAAGACACTTGGCATTTCTGTCACTGCAAGGCCAAGATCTGATAACACAGAAAAGAGGGACATGAAAAATACAGTGGAATAGATAAGACATCGTAGACATCCAAGTATTTCAGGAGGGATTTTTCTACATAGTGTGGTATAAACAAGCAAAAAGAGGCAAACCCCCTTTATCATTACCTTTCTTATAGGTGACCAGTACTAGCAAGTCTCATCAGAGATGTGCTGGGGGACCTCTAGGTGCCCACCACTGCTGGGTGGATATTTGTAGGTCTGGAGGGGCAAAGTATGTACAATCCCACTTCTCTTTTTGCTTGCACATGCACATCTAGGCTCTTTCTTTCAAAGACTGAGGCATTGCTGCTGCAAATGGCCATAGAGGAGGTATAAACTCATAAGAAATCTGC
Source organism: Molothrus aeneus (assembly GCF_037042795.1). Lineage (NCBI taxonomy): Eukaryota > Metazoa > Chordata > Aves > Passeriformes > Icteridae > Molothrus > Molothrus aeneus. The sequence continues at coordinate 149,853,731 of NC_089646.1, read as the reverse complement.
CAGTATGTGAATTTCTTCCTCTGTGTATCTCTGGGAGCTTCATTTCAGTGTTTTCATGCATGCTCAGGACAAGGGCTGAGGGAGAACCATGCAGACCTTTCCAAGTTTTAAATAGATTGTCTCTGGGGTGTCCAGGACTGTGATCTGTCACCTGGCTTTAAGCAGCAGGTTCAAGCCTGGATGCAGAGAGTTGGCATTTGGTCCAAGCCAAGTGGCATCAGTCCCATCTGGGTCACTTTGCCCCGTGGAGAAGAGGAATGCACTTTGGAGAGCTGTGCTCTCCTTCATCTAACTGGCAGTGATCCCTCATGGCCTAGGGTGACCTGCTGGACTAAATCATTGCTTGGACACCCACAGGCTATTTCTTGTCACAAAATGAGCTAGGGATGAGGGTGCCTCACCTTCAAAGGATGTGATTTTGGCCTTGGGCCCATGGAGAGCACAGGATCCACCCGTGTGTACACACAGCGTTAAACTGGGTGTGGTGGGTGGAGCTCAGATCACAGCACGGAGCAATATCCATTGCCCATCCACAGCAGGGCCTTGGAGATGGAGGAGCACACAGAGGCAAACTGGGCATCTCAGGCAGGAGGCAAACAGCTCAACAGCACATCAACAACACCAACTCAACAACCAGCACTGCATCAGCCTCCACACATCCTCAATCTGTGATTGCTTACAGGTTTTGAAGGATTACCCCTTTGACTGAGACTGGACATACAAGTTTTCCCCCTTGCCAGATGGGAAATCTGATTTTCATGGCCAACATTAGAGATTCAAAAGTGAGTTTGGGGGGAGTTAATCTCTCTTGGCCTTGAGAGGAAGCTGTATGTATGAGCTGATTTGGTCTATTCAGCCTAGAGGAGACTGAGGGGAGACCTCATTGAAGTTAAATCTTCTTTGTGAAAGGAGGGGCAGGCACTGATCTCTGTAGTGAGCAGTGACAGGACCTGAGGTAATGGCCTGAACTGGTGTCCAGGTAAGCTTAGATTGGATATTGGGAAAAAGTTCTTCACCCAGAGGGTGGTTGGGCACTGCAACAGGCTCCCCAAGGAACTGGTCACACCACCAAGCCTGACAGAGCTCAAGAGCTTTTGGACAACTCTCTTGGGCTCATGGTGTGACCATGACCATCTTGGTGATGGTCCTGTGCAGGGGCAGGAGTTGGACTCTGCGATCTTTGTGGGTCCCCTCCAACTGAGGATATTCTGTGTTTCTGTGATTCCAGACAAAAGCTGTAATTCAGCACACGACCATTCAAACCACCAGACAAAGTAGGACTTGCTGGCCATCATATGGGCACATGGGCAAGCAGACCATGGCTGAATAGTGCCAACACCCAGCAATTAGCCATCATCTGTCCCAGTCAGGCTGGTTCTCCCATGTTTTGGCATAAATCTGAAATTATTTCTCTTCAGGAAAACAATGAGAAGCGGGCAATATTCTCTTTGTTTCACAGAAACCATCCAGCCCTGTTTGCTGTGTTTCAATGCCAAAGCAATTGTGAATTTGCAGGGAATAAGACCTAAAAGAAAGGATGTGTGTAGCAGAGAATGTTAACAAATGACTTGCAGGTTCACATTAGAGGAAACAAGGATCACTCTTAGTGCCTGTTTGTGTGGTTGTCAGCTCCTATTTCCTCCGTCCTCCTAATGTTTTTCAATCTGCTGCCTAATTTCAACTAGAATTTGGCAGAAGGGAAAGATCACCTCAATTTTCAGGAAATTAGGCAGCAAAGAAAGGAGAAAGTCAAACAAGTGTTGGAGCCAAGGGAAGAGCTGGAATGTGAGTGTTCATTAAGGCAGCCAAGTGTCCACATGGGAAAAAGTTATAATAAGTATCTCAAGCAGGGCAAAGCATTCCCCCAGCCCTGCGAGCCACTGTGAGACATGAGACTGCAAGAAATCAGGTGTCATTTAATCTGACACTCAGAAAACTATGTGTTTTGTGTCTCCAAAGTCCCTTTTATGTCCATGGCATTGGAGGGGAAGGAATAATCCAGCTCTGCTCTGGATTTGGCAATTTCTAACTGTAACTCCCCAGAAGGTGGGTGTTTCACCCACTTGTTCCAGCCACCCTCAGACCTGGAGGTTTAAAGGAGACATCAGTGCCCAGGAATCAAGTGAGAGCAGAGATCTGATGCCTACAAAAATGGGATCTTACCTGCCCTGAGAATAGCCCCATTTCTGCTTCAGAGTAGAATCTGCCTCCCCCAGAATTATCTCTCTTCTCACAGCCCAAGGGTCAGATGGGCACCAGCTTTTTCCTTTCAGCAGCTGGATTCATTCCCTTTCTCTCCCTTTTTTTCTCTGTTCCCCCTGTCAGCAAACCCACCCTCCCCAGGCTGAGCACAAGACACATAGAGCAAGCTCTACCACATATAGAGCAAGGTCGACATGCACAAAAACACCATATTTGGCCAGTTTGATCCAGAGTTGAGTGAGAGCTTGCCAGAAAGAGAATCATACAATTTAAATTGAAAGAGAGTGAGTTTAACCCTTCATTTATAAATATGATGATAAATCACCCAGGGAACTTTAAACACAGGAAGGCTGAAAAGCTAAACACACACTGCTGCCACCCCAGGCAGCAGAATAACACCAGCAGGCAGGACAGGGTGAGGGGAACAGGGAGGATGATAGAGGAGCCAGGTTGCCATATCAGATGTTCCAGTTCAGGACAGGGAGAGGAGAAAAGCTGAAGCTGTTTATACTAAATTACACTCGTGCTTGTTAACGTCCTTTTCAGCTTTCTGATCCCAGTGTGTGGCTCTGGTGTTCTCCGGGTCTGCACATAGAGATCCTTTCTGCACACCAATAAATAATCCTTTTGGCATGCAGTTAGGACAAAACTCAGTTGTCTGACCTGCCTTTTCTTTTGTAACCTATTATTTGAATTGCTGAGCCAGATCCAAAAGTCCCCTGGGCTAAGGAAGTGAACCCCGTTAATTTCAGCAAGGTCAGGGTGAGCCTTAAGGCTGTCACCAGGCACAAGGCTGGGTGAAGTGGATATGGATAGTCAAGGATCTCCTCCTGGAGCAGATATAGCACTGAGCTGCCCATGCTAAGTTAACAAGTGTGATGCCAAGCAGTGAGTGAGTGGGGGAAGAGGCTGCAGGACCTGTTTTCAGCACAGTGACCATCTGTTTCCTATTTGGCCCAAGAATGATGGAACTGGTTGTGTCACACAACAATGAGAAAGTATTTCAGAGCAAGTCCCCCTCTCCCAGTGCTGAGCAGGGACCTTTATCAGAACGAGGGAAAGCAGGTCAACCTACATTCTCTGTCCCTCCCTTTATCCCATTTCTACCCAGATTCCTGCTGTACTTTTAAGGAAATGCTACCCACAGTTTCCCAGACAGACAGAATCCAGCCTGAGAGGTATAATATAACAGCCTCAGCCAACTGGCACGGTCAGACAGCACTCAAAAGGATGCATGTTTACCTATCTTGGGCTTTGCAGACTGCCAGCTCCAAGAAACAGGGATTGCATGGAAATCTGGGGGGCTGAGAGCTCAGGAAGGTATGAAGCAGACTAAGCTCCAAGCTCTTTGAGGATTTTAGTAAGGGGGTTAACCCAAAATCTATTTGCTCTGTAAGTAAAGGTGGTTTTTGCAGCTCTGCATGAGCTCATGCCATAGTCACGAGTAATAAATAGTGCAAAACACAGCAAAATAAAGGTTTGCAGAGGCTGAAAAGCTTCTCATTAATTTAACCATGCCCCTCACTGACTTTCATATGCCACCACATCATAGTGATGAGTAGCTGAAATTACTCACTTTAACACCTGCATGTGTATGTCTGATGGTAGAGAAAGAGACCTGGTTGAGATAATATTTGAACTCAGTGAGAGGAAGAATTCAAAATCTTTGGAAATGTTTAGCTTTGCTCAGGCACAAGGTCAAAATGCCTTTCTGTGTTGCAAAAAGGGGCAAAGTACCTTTCTCACAGGCTTGGAGTCCCACAATGGAAAAATCCTTAGCAGCTGTAAACTGGGGGTTTGGTCCAGCTCCATCTCATTAAAACACTCAGAGGAATTCTGTTGCTTTGCTAGTCCAGTTCTCCATCCTTTCTGCTTGTGAGCCATGAGATGAGAGCAGTCCCACAAAGAAAGGAAGAGGCCATTCACCCAAACATCCATCAGTAACAATTTGATTAGATGAAGATTTTTCCCACCACAGCCCAAGAGGCAGCTTTTCCACAGACTGTCAGGGAGGAAATCTTCAGGATTAATTAAATTTACTGGGACTTCTTTCATGTAGTTGTTTGGATTTTGAGTTCAGATAGGGCAGCAATGGACTGGGAAAGCTCTAATGCAGCACTTCTTTGCATATTTAATTTGGCAAACACAATGTTACCTGCTGTTTTTCAGCAGTTTACAATATCTGGAGTTTATTTCCTTGCACATGGGGCTCAGTAGAAAAGGTGGCTATGTAAGCCAAGACATTGTGTATGCTGATTATTTTAATTTTCTATTTGTCTGTAACACATCCTACATCCCTCAAAGGTATTGTGAGGATGAGGAATATTTGAATGTATTTGGAATTGCTGATTTCATTGAGACAAGAAAGGCAAAATAAGATGAATATCAGGTATTTGTGATAAGGGATCTCAGACTGAACAAAAATCTCCCAGAGGAGGCAAGCTACTAACAAGAGGCAAAATCAGAGCAACCAGCCAGTGCCACGGAATTACAATGAGAAGACAAATGCATGTGCAATTCAATAGAGTTTACTGCAAGTTCAGGGATGGGTGATTTTGTCTTCTCCCCTTGCTCAGGTATGTGTCAACACAGATATACACTCTCACACTGCACTCCAGGGGCATCAAAGTCTTTCTTTATTCCTTGGCTTCCACAGTGCTCCTCCTGATAGCATCTGCAAGGAGAAAGCTGGGAGCAGATCCAGGCATCTGCTCATTTCAGTTTGTTTTCATAATTAAAGAGTGAAACAAACAAATAGAGAAGATGGTGAGAATTTTAGGAAATCAGTAGAAAACAGGCCAGGATTCTGCATCATCCCCATGAATCTTTCTCAGGTGCCAGACTTTGCAGTTCTACCACCTTCAGCCTATTTTGGGGGCAGTTTTTCCTGTTTTTCTCTGACAGTGTGCTTGGCACAAAATGTGAAGAGACAAGACTCTCCCTCAGGAGTCTGCAGGCTCAGTCAGAGCCAGACAAAATGCCATGAACATGTGTGCCACTTTGGCTGCCACCAGAGCTCAGTGCAGGGTGAAGTAATCTGGTCATTCCCAAAACACATGATGTTCCAGTGTCTGGTTTCTGCTGGGGATGGCCTAGAGAGAAAAGGGGACAGAAACTAGCATTGTTCCTCTTTGCCCAGTAGTTCTTTGGGCCATTACAGGTGGTCTGACCCCAGGTTTCAGGATTTCAGTCCTGCAGTGTATTCTGGCACTAAGTTGGATCTCAGGAGGGCTTTATGTTTGAGCATCAGCTATTCCAATGGACAATTCAACTCCTTGGGCTTCAGTGTCTATCCAAATTTAAAAAATTTACATTTGGTTAGAAATATCCTTCTGAGCTCAAGGACATTAAAAACCAACTTTTTCCTTCAAACCAGTTCCACAGACTGAGAGGCAAGAAGAAACTAGAGCAATCCCCAGATTCCAGGCCAACAAACCCACGATCCATCATGATGGCAAAGTCACTTCTCCAAGAATTTTCACACCTGGTCTTCTAAATTCTCAGTCCTAATCTCTGCTTTCTCTCAACAAATGTTCTGCTTCACTCTCACCCAGCTTGAATGAACCAAGCAGCGTAATCACAACAAGGCTGTAGCATCCCATGAGGACTATTGATTTTGAATGTTGACTATTGGCCAAACACTGGTGAGACACATTAGGAGTGTTGTATGCAGGAAATGCAGAGAGACATGGTGACCAGGCAGAAGAAGGCTTTGGCACTCAAACAGAGCTGCTGTGGTGTTCTCTGGACTCAGTACTGTCCCTGCAGAACATTTTCTTTTGGCCAGCAGGGACTCTCCTCAGGACCTATTTTTCACTTTTGTTCTAAGTAGCTTCCTCCGCCACTTTGTACACAGCCACCAACAGCTTGAAGTACCTCACAGGTGATACAGCACCTTTGGTCCATCCTCCTGATCCCCATAAGCAGCAAAAAAGATTGGAGGAGGGGAAAAAAATCTGCCAGAGGATGGGGTATGCTTGGGGGAACTGGACATTCAGACTCCCTCAGCAATTCCAGACTTCCACACTGAGACACCCAGCCCAGGCACACTGCAGTTCTGTGAGCACTGGGAGATGTGTTTGCAGCTCCTTGTCTCCCAGTCCTTCAGCATTTGGCTCATTAGCAGGGATTTCAAACCCTCATAAATCAACTCTTTCAGCATCATTCTCTGCTGATCCAAGCTGATTTTTTTAACCTCAAAGCCCTGCCCAGCCACTTTGAGATATTCCAGACATTTTTCAACCATTTATTTTTATTGAAACCAGCCAAGTCTCTGTATATATTTGGTCTTTTTTTTTTGTCTTTTAATATACAAATCAGTTTAAAATAGTGTATAAGTCAGGAATGATTTGCAAATTAAACTGTCAAACCCTGGCAGGACCAGTGGCTTACACCCTTAGCTTGAAATCTTCTGGCTGCTATTGCTGTGAACACAGATCTGTAGAAGATGCCACACAACCTGCTTCTGCTTTCTCAGACAATTCAGCCTTTCTCTGATTTTAGAGAAATCTTACAGCTCCTGAAAACACTGCTGCATGTAACTCTCTAATGGGATCACCTGCCCAAGGCAAGGGATATGATATTTTAGGAATCAAATGCTAGGGTTATGGTTATGCAAAGGTCTTCCAGCCTTAAAATCATTTTTGTACAAGGAAGAGGAAGAGAAACTTGAAGTGGAGTGTGTGTCTTTTCCCTAAAACATGCATCTGGAACCACTGCAAGGCACTAATTATAAGCTCAGGTATTTCCTTGCAATTATTGGTAATCCCATATTGGTAGATGGGGATCTACTACTCAGGATGTGTAAATATGTTGGTTAAAATGTTTTTAAGTGACAAGATTTTTGAGCCCTAAGGAATGCTGACATATTTATCACTATACCTCTATTTATTTTCTTCCAGATTGCTGGAAGTCAGTGACCATGCCGACCTCCTCCACCCAAATGTCACCCCTTGACTCTATCAACTCCACCGAGGAACCTAACTCCAACATCAACTTGTTCTCCAAGTTCATCAACTCAGACAAACAACTGTTCACAGATTTTTATAACGTGTGGATTGTCCTGATGGTAGTCAATGCCATCATTTTCCTGGTGGGTGTTGTGCTGAACAGCTTGGCGCTGTATGTCTTCTGCTTCCGTACCAAGACAAAAACCACCTCTGTTATTTACACCATCAACTTGATTGTAACTGATCTCCTGGTGGGCTTTTCCCTGCCTGTCCGGATCATCATGTTCTACAGTGCAGGGGATTGCAAGAATTGTTCCTTGGTTCACATCTTTGGCTACTTTGTCAACATGTACTGCAGCATCCTCTTCTTGACGTGCATCTGCGTTGACCGCTACCTGGCAATAGTGCAGGTGGAAGCCTCACGTAAATGGAGGAACCCCACCTGTGCCAAGGGGATCTGCATCTTCATTTGGATCTTTGCCACCGTGGTGACTTTCTCCATCCTGACCATGGCAATACGGTTTGCCAAGTGCTGCCTCTCCAAGATCCTGGTCCTGATGGTCTGCGAGTACTTCTTCCCCCTCATCATAATCATCTTCTTCACCACCAGGATTATGTGCGCCCTGTCCAAGCCCAGCCTCATGCACCAGAGTCGGGAGAGGAGAATGAGGGCTGTGCAGCTCCTTATCACCGTCCTCATCATCTTCATGATCTGCTTCACTCCTTTCCACGTGCTACAGGTCGCAATCTCCATCAACCCAGACATGCCCCACAACGTCAGCCTCCTCGTCTACCACGTGACAGTGACTCTGAGTAGCCTCAATAGCTGCATGGACCCCATTGTCTATTGCTTTGTCACCAATAACTTCCAGTCAACCATGAAAAACATCTTCAGGAAAACCGAGCCAGAGCAAACTAATGCAGACATCCTGGGTATGAACAAGAACTCCAAGGGCTCCAACGCAAACATCGCCTTCTCAAACACAATAGGAAGCCCTCTGAGCTTGCCATCACCAAGCAGTGTTCAGATATAACCCACATGTGATGGGACACGTTGCAGTAAACCAGTGCCATGATGCTGGAATATTGATAGGATGCACAATACAATAGTTTTTGAACTCTTTGTGTTTTAGGCTGAGGTTCAGACCAACAGTGGTGGAATTTATTCCTCAAGAACATTGTAGTCTGTTTGGAAATGGAACCTACAATGCTGTTAGTACCATACAAAAGAGAGTCCATTAATTACTGTTCCCAGCAGGGAAGTTTTCTTTGTATTTTAATACAGACGTTTTGCTAGCAACAATCTCTTTAATGTGGTTTTCTTTGCATGTTTGTCATCATAATGCAACACTTCTAGGATGACTTAGAAAGCAGGATAGCTCTGGTTTGTAATGAAAGATTTTGTGCTTATATACTTAAGAATAAAGGTCAAGAAGGATGTTTCCAGAGCTATCCACTACAAAGGTTTTAGATGCCAATGAAATGGGAAAGAAAGTATTCTAGCCCACATGTCACTAGTGACTACTCATTCCTTCCTGAAAAAGTCTGAACCTTCTCAGGGAAGAGATTAAGTCAAGCAGTGAAATCTCTTGGCTATAAGAAAAAATACATCTCAATGTATTTTTTCCCCAACACACATTGTCTGTGTTGAGGAGAGGTTAAGGATATGTTCCACCTGTATTTGGATCACTAAATCCCCTGAACTGCAGATGAGTATACAAAAATCTGTGAAAATGAACATGAATCCCAGCAAGCTCTGCTGTTCTGCTCTGTCTCCCTGAGGAATAGCCAAGATGAAAACCAGAACCAGACTATGAAGCTATACTACTCTGGTTTGGTTTTTCTTCCTGGCACGTTGTAACATCAGGGCTTGATGTCCTAATTCCCCCAGCAGCCCATCCACTCAGTCACTCAAAAGCCAATACTTCCAAGCACAGAAAAAGAATGCATCTCAGGCACCTATGTTGAAATCATTCACCCCAGGACAAACTCAGTAGGATGTTTTAAAGAGCCATATTTAAAGTCTCTTAAATGCCTAAAGAGGCTAAGGATGCTGCAAAATTCTAGCCCCAATAGTGGGGGAATTTTTTGGATGAGATTATATCAATGAAACCATGCAAATGCAAAAAAAAAAAAAAATATCCTAGTAAAACTGCAAAATCTGTGGCATGAACAGCAATAACTGCTGTTGTTTCTCCACATTTCCTCACTCTATGACCACTCCATCTGGAAGGCTACTATGATTTCATCAAGTCTAGTGATCAGCTTTTCCTAGTACTCACTGGTGTTACCTGTCAGAAGAGCAGGCATTGGTCCAAGTTAAAGCATCCTGGAGTAGTACTCTGCTTCCCTGAGATCTGACTGTGGTACAGCCATCTCCATTCCACAGGAACACAACATAAACAATGCCTCAAACTGCCTCTTGCAACAGGGTTTGCAAGAGTTTGCTTCTTGCAACACATATATGTTTAACCTAACCTATTTCCCTGACCAACCCAATGGGTATAAAATTTGAACCATCAATATCACTGCAATACAGGGAACTGGGTGTTCCAGTACCTGTTCCAGTGGAGTCTGTAATTGCTAGAGCCTGCAATGTGAGCTCTTTCCCAAGCAATGCAGCTGAGTCAGTGCCCTTCTGCTGGGACCTCTATTCCTTTGAAGAGGATTTTCCCTCCAGGGGTGGTGATGAGAGCCACCAACACTATGGCACTATCCCATGGGAGGTAAGACTGTAGTTCTGCTCATGGTTTCACTTCCCAGGGCCCAATTGTACCATGGCTTCCTTCTGCCTCATATATTTCCATATTCCTGTAAATCACTGATACAGGCACCTCACAGCCATCATCTTTCAAATGATGCATCAGCACACATGGATCAGGCTGTGACTTCTCGGCCAGGCTGACCATTTCACATTTCTGACACCATTTTCCACCAGTCCCTCTCTTGGAGAAAGCAATTTTTTGCCTCAGAGGTCTGCACTTCCCTTCAAACTCCCGAAAACTCAAGCCTACCAACCCACCACACATCCTCAGATCTTTCCATGCCTCCCAAGCTGCTTGTAATGAAAATGTGTGTCACATATACAGAGTTGTTAACAGCACTGTTTTGCCAAGGCTACTCAGAAAAACAGTAGAAAATGTGCAGGCCCTGTGCATAGCTTATTTTAGCTTCTTTGTTCCAACAACCCACAGATTCACACCTCCCATTCTCTTGCTATCAACAGTATTTTTGCCATATACAGAAATGTCTTAACATCTTTCTCAGTTCAGTTGTTCATTTGAGGTCAGTATAAAATCTCTAAGATGATTTGCTTAGATTTTTTTAAAGTTCCTAAACAATGTCTCAGTCAAAGCTCTGTCTGTCTGCTGTAAACTTCACTTGTGGTAGTCTGAATTCTCCTTACTGTCAGTGTATTATTCACTCCCCATAAAAGCCTTCTGAGACTGGATAATTCTCTTGATCTTTAATGCCTATTGCCTTATCCAGAGCTTTCAGCAGTTCTTCATTTTATAGCAGCTCCAAAACAGGGTCTGGTTCCTTATCAAAGACACAGTCTCTGAAAATTGGAAAGAGATCAATTTTTTCACAAACTAACCTATTTTCTGGTGACCTTTTGAGCTTTCTATATAATCTATACTGCTTAACATTGTGCTTTTCCTCAGGATGCTGTACTTGCTAAACTTCTTCCCTGTTTAAAATCACCCATTTGTGCTCGGGGCACAAAGTTGAAAACCAGAACCAAAACCACAGCTATCATTTTATTTCTATTATATTTCCTAGATATTCCTCCAAATGGCACAGTTTTGGGGGGCACCTTCCACCTGCCAGTTCCTATTGCTGTTGAAGCATCCATCTGTGTTTCTGGAGACTGGGGCAAGGTCTCTCACCCCCTGTTCTGCACCATCCCTCTGCTCAGGAGATCTCCTTGGATTGCCTCTTATTAATCACCAACAGGGATTAGAATTGTCCTGTTCCTACTCCAACCTGCCTTTTCTCTAATGAAAACAGCCAGACACGACAAAATAGGGACACCTTCAAGGACAATGTGAGTGATTCCATGCATCACTGAATACATGCAGAGACTGCCAAGGTAAAGCACACACACACAAGTCAGCTTTTGCAGGGCAGCCCTTTATGCAGAGTATTTAAAGATTTAGATGCCAAATTCTCGATGATTTCAAATTCAATCCAGTACTTAGCAGTCTTTGAGGATCTGGACCATTCCCTAGAGGCTGAAATAGTAATCAGGATGGATGGGCATTGCATGTCAAACTACCACCACCCGAGTCTGTGGTAGACAGAATGCGTTCCCTAAAGAGCTTAACAGCAATAAAGAGCTCTGTAAAAAGCCCCGAACTTTCAGGGAATTACAGCATTCATTCCTCTTTGATGTGCTGTGCTTCTCTTGTGCATCTAAAATCCTATAAAGTGAATTAGAAATATCCTCTTCTACCAGCTGCCCAGAGGCCAGCAAAGAAAGATGGTGAAAAATCTCTCACGTATTTCTTGGGAAACCTCGATCATTCCTGGGACACAAAATCTCTGACCATGAGCCTGAGTCACAGCACACAGATATCTGCAGTCTGTTGACATGCTAGGGGAAGGGAATCCAGAAATGGTTGAGTATCTTTCTCTCCCTGTTGTATGTCTCACCTGCATTGTATCCAGCACAGTCCATGATTCAAAGCACTTCTGTCTTTGCAAGGTTTTTCCTGTTCAAAAACCTGTAGCAAGGCAAAGCTGTACAACAGCCAACCCTCAGTCATACTGCAAATATATCAGGGCCCAGCAAAGCTGAAGATCTCCAATTCTGCACCAGAAAATGGGCCCCTGACCCCACATGTGGGGTTATCTGCCAGCCTAGCTTCCTCCTGGGCTCTGAGCAAGCTGTGCCCTCCCTCCACAACCTCTTGGTAACTGCCAAGAGGAAACAACACAGCCACGTGCAAGGGCAATTTCTTCCTTCCTTGTCCCTCTGGGGTTCGGCATCTCTGAGATGTGTGCACAAGAGTCTCATTAGTCAGGCTAATCAATATTACTAAGCACTGCTAGCAGGTGTGGGCTCTGTGGGCAGAAAGGCTGAGGAAAATGGAATTGCCATGTTAGGAATATGAGCACAGGTCACTGCTCTTCTGTACCTGTCTTCCAGGTGTAAGGGCAGGAGTTGCTCTAGGCCAGGATTTGGGAGAAGACAGGTCTGATCTCCACAGCTATTCTGGGACAGAGGAGAATGAGGAAGACACTGCAGAGGAACCCAAGCCACAAAGTAATAAAGGAGGAAGGAAAGGAGAAGGACCCAACAACTTAAACAACAATCTGAGTTCCACGAAGGGCAGGGCTAGTAAGAACAAGGATGAGGAAAGTAGGACAAGGGAAAACAGGGAATGCAGGGACATGATACCCTGCAAAGGATGACATAGGAAAACAAATGTGGGTTGGCTTGCTTTTCCCCTTCTGGACACAATTAGTCCCAAAACAGGAGCTCTGGGGAGGGTGCCAGTGCTTGGATCAGAGCTGAAAGACTCCCATTTTAGGAAGAAAAAGCTTTTAAAGCAGGGCACTTTATCGCCTTCCCATGGTGAGGCCCCGGAAAGGGACAAGTGTGATCTCCCCCCATTTGTCTGAGCTTTTGTGGTCATGCAGTAGAAAACAGGAAGGCCTCCAGTGTGCTGAGAAAGAGGAAGAGGGTGTCTATTCCTACACCCTTGGGAAGAGGGTGCTAGGGATGCAGGAGGGGATCTGGTGTGGTGTGGGTGCTCATGGACTCGTATCAGCATCCATTGTAAATGCTGGCTACATGATGAGCGGGACTGTCATGGGAAGTTCTGAGTGAGGCTTATGATAGGTGGTGCCACCTGTAATGTCACATCACAGCACATGTCCCCTGCTCTGCAAGGCACCCTAGGCAGGGCAGACTGGGATTGCAGCATGTGCCCTAACACAAGAAATAATCAATCACTTCACTGTAGTATTTCAGTGCTTTGTGGTGGGCCCTGTTCGGCTATTGGAGCTTAATGGGGATGCCAGGGAAAATATCCACTGCAACCATAGAACTGTAGGATCATTTGATTGGAAATGATATATAATGATAAGATCATCAAGTCCAAACCTTCCCCCAGCTATATCAAGGCCACCACTATGTGTCTAAGTGTCACATCTACATACCTTTCAAATATGTCATGGGATGATGACTCACAAACTTCCCGTCCTTCTGATTCCTTCTTCTTCAAATGCATCAAAAAGCACCAAAACTTCCATGGCAGAGATGTTTCTCTAAGTGTTCTTCTAAGCAGCCAGTGCTGGCAGGATATCAAGGTCTTAGTTCCTGAAACTGTCCTTCTTCATGATTCTTGTCAGTAGTGTCAGAGATCAGATTAATTTAGGTACGGAGATATGGATCTGAGTTCTAACACAAGGGATTTTGCTTTTCCTTCATAGCTTATGCAGAGCTAACAGCCCAGCTCAGGACTGAGGTTCTTCTTTCCAGCTGCTATGCAACAAGAAAGAGCCTGTCAGATGAAATAAAGCCGAGTTTACGTGCAGGAGAAAGTCCTTGTTCACCTCACAGCAATCTCAGGGAAAGCTCACAGAGAGGAGCTTCTGCCATCCCAATGAGAAGGTAATGGAATCATAAAATACCCTGAACTGGAAGTGACCCACAAGGATCATTGAACGCAACTCCTGGCCCGGCACAGGACCATCCCCAAGAGTCACACACCATGTGCTGAGAACTCTGATCCAAACCTATCTCCTCCAAGCTCATCACCTGTGATCTTTTCAGTAGGAAAAGCCAAAGAGCAAGGACTAGTCTGAACTCCAGTCCCAAAAGAAGCATTCTTGAGGATGTCTTGAAGGCCTTTGCGGGAGACCCCTTGGCTTCTCTTTGATCCCTCTGTAGACCTTAATATACCTCACTAACATGACTTTAAAGCAACCAAATTTCCCTCTAGGGGGTTCAAGTACCCAGGACCAAAATAGTGGAGAAGGTTTTGTTTAGAGCAGTTTTACTTCCGTCTCCTCCAAAAGAGGATTCTAAAAAAGGTCTAGAAGTGCTTGTTTGTCTCTACAGATGGAGAAAAATGGAAATTGCTGCAGATCAGTTAAACAGATTCCCCCAAGAGACTTGGCTAGGGGAAGTCCACATGGGAGTAGGGCATGGCATGAAAGCCTTGGGCCAGAGCCAGCTGTTGGCTCATCCGTCCTTTGAACCCACAGTCAGCATCTCTCCAGAGAAGGATCCTTATAAATTCATTCCTGAAGGAGCTTAGCTTTCATTAGACAGGAGCTTAGACCAAAGCCCAGTATGCAACCCCTTGATGTTTTGGATAGCTTGGAGACTGCCCAAATCCTGACTTCCCAGGGAAGGCCTCTCTTGATTGATAGTATTTAGAGCTGGAAATGCCACCCTGCCCACATTGCTTGGAAAACACGGTGTGCTCAAGACGCCGGTTCAGACGGACTCCCCTGCACAGCTGTCCATTTGCACAGCATGTGGTGGGAATCTGTTGATAGGTTCTTGACAGAAGTTATGGCTTGTTTATCTGGAAGCTTTACTTTGTGCCTCCTACCCAACCTGGAAACCCTTCCTCTTCTAACCTCTTGGCCTGCTATTATACACAGAATTGTCTACATTATAATTTTGGTAACCATGATTCATCTTACGACAAACACTGCGTAAAGCAAGCAGATTTGTATTGTAATAATTAAAGCAAATGATTGGATGGTTTATCCATACAATCGTAACAGTTCTGCCACTGCTAGTACTGTACCTGACCTGCAGAGTTTCAGTAAGTCACTGCAGGGTGTATTAACCCATGGAATATTAAAACAGGCTCGACCCTCCTGTTTCTCAAGGCTGGAAGGACTTGGAAGCCAGCAGAACTTCTTTCTAAGGTTATTGATTGCCTAATGGAGGTGAGAAAGTCTCTCCCAGTCATCCCAGGATCTACCCATTTAAACTACAGCCCCTTTTTCAGAAAGCCTCCAGTTCTGCTCTAATTTTTCTGAGGTTTAGAGAAGATACATCTCCTTCTTTGTCTTTGCAGTGTTACATTCCAAAGCCACAGATATTTGCTCTTTGTCTAAGAGATAACTACACCCTGAGATGCCAGACCTTTTTTCCCCAGCAAAGGTATTTGTAAACAACCCTCTATTCCTGCATTCCAAAAAAATTAAATTACTCTGTCTCTTCCTATGAGGCATGTTTCCAGGGTCAGTCTTTCTGGTGGTTATTTGCTGAGCTTCTTCAGATGTTTCAGCTGCCTTTTCCAGGTTGAGGCATGAGAGAACAATGGGATTGGGGAACAGAGGGGAGTTAATCCACCAGTTGATTTAAAATAGGTTAAACCCCTTCTTTACACTGCGGCAGAAGCAGGCTGATACAATTGGTTTAAGGAACACACTTGATGTTCTGGGACACAGGAGCACGGTGCTTCCATACCCACCACCCAGAGCTCCAGATCTGCCAGCCTCAAAGAGCATCCTTAACATTTTTTGCTTCCTTTCAGCCACCACGCTATCTGTCTAGACCTGCCCAGCAAAGCTCACATACTCTGCACTTGGCAGCCACATGTGAAGCCCTCCCAAGCCCAGATGGATTGGAGGAGTGGATGGGAGGGTGTTCTCTGTATGTTTTCTCTACAGCTGCCATGTCTAATACCAACAGCAGCAGCTGCCAGTGCAAGGGATGTGGATGTGCCATTTGTAACTTAACTTTCATGAACAATAGCGCAGCTGTTTGTGCTGCAAGATGCTGGGAGGCAAGAAAAATCAATTGGTTCTGCCATGAGCCTCCTGGAGGGTTATTTGTCAGCAATGCTGAGCAAGACAGCAGCAGAATCCCAAGGAAGGGATGCACCGAGGAGGGTAGGACACCTGCACAGAACACAGCTGTGCAGGTAAGGGTGGCAAATATGGAGTGCGTGTTTGCAGTAGTACCTGTGTGATAGACAAACAGGGCAAGGAGATGGCAGAGGCAGCTGCAGGCAGGGAAGCTCTCTCCTCTGTGGCAGGCAACAGGAGCCTGCAGGTTGTTTAATATACCCTCAAATTCTTGCTATGTGATGCAGATAAGACATCACCCAGATCCCAACCCAGCACTCACGAGCAGCCATGGAGGATTTCAGAGGAGTGTCTGGTGTCTGTTCTGGCCTGTTCCTGGAAGCCCTTCTCCCCTGCAGTTCCAGTGGCATTGTGCAGTTGGGGACTTTGCAATATCTCCTGCCCAAGGACCCCAGCATGTGGCTGAACACCTGCAAATCAGGTGAAACACCTAAAAATCAGGGGAAAAAATGCATCATAAATCCAAATGGAAAAGTTTGTGCAACAATGTGCTTGTGTGTACATGTGATGAGAGAAAGAAATGCTTCAATGTGACTGGGGAGAGGATTCACAGATATGAATGAATTCACCATGAAAGCACAAAGAGACCAGAGAGATGAGAGGCAGGACACAGGTACAGTGAGGAGGTGTGGGGTGAAAGCAAGAAGGAAATTAAGGCACAGTGTCTGCATTCAGGTTCTAGTGAAACATGTCAGGAGTTTATCTACACCACATCAAACTGTGTCCCTAAGGGGTCTGGGGAGTTTCCTCCTTGCCAGGAGTGTTTGTGGTGGGAGAGCAGACAGCAGCATGGGCACCAGCAGATGACATGAGCAGATCAAAACCACAAGATAACTTTTGTGGGGGAGGAAGCTTTTTAATGCAGCTTCAGTGGGGAAGGAGAGCCCTTCATTCTCCCTCCAGTTCCCCTCAAGGACAAAATTTCTTTCCCGTACATGGCAAGGTACAATTTTTTTCCCTGCCATCAGCAAAAATCTTTCACAGATTAAATATGTTCAAACAGCTCTCCAGGGGATCCTCTTTGTCCAGCTGTCAGTGCATAAAATCACAGGAAACAGCCTGCCTTAGGGCTTTGCTCAGCAACTGGAGAAAAGATAAAGCTGCTGGGACACAGGTGTAAATATCCCATCAGTTCTTTTTAGACTTGGGCTTCATGCTGTGAGGTCTCATCCCTTTTGCCTGCAGCAGGACCAGAGGACACTCAGCACCAGGCAGAATTGGTGTTACAACTGTCCTGGGTATTGTAGATGCTCCATTTGGCCCAGGTCCTTTTATCTTTCAGTGTTTTCACAGCCCTTCCCATATGGAACCTATAGAATATATTGATTTTGATTAACATGTACTGTTAATTTTTCCTGAACAAGATTTTTACTTAGGTTTCAGTTTTAAAAGCCCCATACACCTGCGTGGGGAGGAGCACAGACCTATGGCAGGCACACAGAGGGATAAAAGGCTCCAGGTGGGCAGGCAAATCACGACCAAGTGCTTGATTTATTTTTGAACTTCACTTCCAGTGCTTCCAGTCTCCAATTCCTCACAAGCTCTGTTCTGCACTTATATCCTTGTTACAGTCATTCTCCCTCTCTTCTCACCCATCCTCACTCACACCAGTACATCCAGAAACCCAGCTCTTCCTGCACAGAGGTGGGATCCTAAAACTGGGATACTCCAGCAACCCCAAGGCTGCTCTGCACCACTAAGTTCAATGTCATGTCAGCTGCCACCAGCCCTGGACACAGCAACTGGCCAGGAATCCCCAGCCTTGGCTGCCCTCCCACAGCAGCATCTGCCATGCCAGCATCCACAGGGAGACCATCACAGGACTTGTCCTCCAGCATCCCCTTCCCCAGCTTTCTGGAGCAGCTCAGAGCATCTCCACACCAATTTTGCTGTGTTTAAGTAGCTTTCCCAGGACCACTTAGGACACATCGCTTGGTCCAGGTGGCTGGTATCCCTGTGCTGAAGGAGTCTTTCCTTTTTTTTTCACATCTCTTCCCTTCCCACGGGAACAGGATGCCCTAATGACAAGACACTGTATTGTATCCTTCACTCATATGAGCATTACTGGTTACAATTACTGTCTAGGGAAATTTTATAAACACATACAACAGGTTTAAGCTTTCTTTTTATTTATTTTCATTAAGTACTTGTGGATAACAAAATGCCAAACTTTTAAAAAAAGCAGCAGTAAATCTGAAGATCTAAACAAGGTCAAGGAATCATCATCTTTTTCCTTGGAAAGTCTATATTTGTAAACTCATACAGGATGGGAAGAGGGAAGTTTGCTGAATTTCCCCCAGAGACTTCAGTGACCCACCATTACCTCTGCATTACACTGATGCAAGGCAGTGAGGATTTGCTTGCACCATCCTTTTCTACAGCTTTTTGGGATATTCTGCAGCAGAATGATTTCAGCAAATAGCATGGGAGTGTTTTAAGAGGCCTGACCTGCCAGCCAAGCAATGACCAAACCAACCACTGCCCTCTGCTGAACACAGCCCAGAATCCCCACAGAGCTCCCAGTGGTCCAGAAAATTATGGTCAAAATACTATTTTGCTGTCAGGATGGAAAAACTCAAACTATTCCCATAGATCATGAATCTTCCCTTCAGGTCAGCTGCCAAAATCCTATATGTCATGGCTTCCATGTTGTATTCCTGCTGCAATGGTGCACACAGCTCATTTAAGTACCTCCTTCAACCTCAGAATATTAATCACACTGTTAACTAATGCAGTTTGGGTTCAGTTTCCCTCAATACAAGAGCTCAAGGAGCCTTGGATGTTTTCTCATGCACACCTTGGTGTGCTGGACCCTGCAGAAATCCCTGGTAGGGTCCCCAGCTCACTGCTGACAATAGACAGCATTGTTTGTTCATGGGCCTGGACAGTAAGCACTGGGGAGAGTGTACCCCAAATTCTGTGCTCAGTTTTGTGCCCCTTATGACATGAAAGACATTGAGATGCTGGAGCAAGTCCAAAGAAGGACAATGGAGCTGAGGAAGGGGCTGGAGCACAAGTCCTGTGAGGAGCGGCTATGGGAGCTGTGGGGCTCAGCCTGGAGAAAAGGAGATTCAGAGGGGACCTTATCTCTCTCTACAACTCCCTAACAGAAGGTTGTAGCCAGGTAGGGGTCAACATCTTCTCCCAAGTAACAAGAGACTGAACAAGAAGTTGTGCCAGCATAGGTTTAGGTTGGCTATTTGGAAAAATGTTTTCACAAAAAGCATTGTCAAACATTGGAACAAACTGCCCAGGGAGGTGAAGGATTCACAAACTTGGAGGCATTTAAAAGACATGCAAATGTAGCACTTAGCTACATGGTTTAATGGGGGACTTGGCAGTGCTGGGTTAATGGTTGAACTTAATGATCTTAAAGGTCCACCTAAATGATTCTATGATTCTGTGGTTTCTTGTCCCACTCAGAGCTTGTCTCCAAATACCCAAGGGTCATCACTACTACTCCAGGGCAGTCCCTGCTTCAGGACCTCTGGCATGGCTGGAAATGGTCACCAGAGCTGCATTTAGGCAAAGACAGAGGGTGGGGAGGCCCTGGCACAGATTGCCCAGAGAATCTGTGGCTGCCCCATCCATGCAAGTGTTCCAGGCCAGGCTGGACTGGGCTTGGGGCAGCCTGGTGTTGGACAAAGCGTCCTCCGGGCACAGCAGTGGGAGGAGGTTGAGGCTCAGCCTTGTCATGGAGGGGCAGCTACGGGGCACATCCCCCCTGGGGCCCCTCAGGAGATCCCCTGCAGGGGCTGGGCCGTGCCTGCCCCTCGCTCTCCTCCGCCCCAGCCCCAGCCGGAGCTCGACGCTGGCTCCTGGGGCCTGGCAGGGCTGAGGGGAGCGGAGCGGGACCGGGCCCCTCATCAGGTTCCCCACAGGGACAGGGCCGTGCCTGCTCCTCATTCCCCTCAGACTCAGCCGGAGCTCGGCGCTGATTCCTGGGGCCTGGCCGGGCTGAGGGGAGCGGAGCGGGACCGGCACCTCAGCAGGTCCCCCACAACGGCTGGGCCATGCCCGCTGCTCGCTCCCCTCAGCCCCAGCCCCAGCCGGAGCCCGGCCCTGGTTGCCGGGGCCTGGCCGGGCCGAGGGGAGCGGAGCGGGACGGGCAGCGCGGCCGCCGCGAGATGGCGCTGAGGGAGAGGCCGAGGCGGGAGTGCAGCGGCCCCTCAGGGACGGGACCGTGGCCCTCCAGGGCGGGCTCAGACCTTGTCCTCCAGAGACAGCATCTCCTCTATCCTGTCCCCTCTCCAGCAGGACCGTCGGTCCCTTGATGTGGGGCACAGCGTCCCCTCAGTGACCGGATCTTCATTCCCTCAGTGGTCGGGCTCAGACCTCGTCCCCTCAATGATTGGATGCCCATCCCCTCAATGCAGGACTCCCCTTCCCTGCAGTAGGGGCTCTCACTACTCTGAGTTCTGCCTCCTCTAAGGCAGAACCCTCACTCTGTCCCTTGGATGGAAGGGGACTCAGATTATGTCCCCTCAGAGACAGGATAGCCCTGCCCTGCTGTGGGGCTCAAGACACACATGAGGCAGGACCTCTATGGTGGGGATCAGACCTTGACCCCTCAAAGCCAGAACCTGCAGACCCTCCATGGAGTGCTCAGACTGTGTCCCCTAAGAGGCAGGAGCACCCTGCCCTGTGGTGGAGCTCAGATCACGTCTCCTCAGGGGCAGGACTTCTGCTCCATCCCTCAGTGGGGTGCTCAGACCTCTTCCCCCAGGAGGCAGGGCCCCAACTCTGTCCCCTCTATGACCAGACCCTGTGTGTTGGAGCTCTCTGGACACTCCTCCAGCTGCCTGTGGTCAGAAGCAGGATCCAGACCAGATGTTGACAGATGTGGCCAAGGCCAACCACTGTGATCATGGCCACAGTAAGAAGCAAGGGTTCAGCAATAGAGGGAATCCACAGATGTGCTGGGCAGCCCTACTTCCCTCAGCCTGTGACACAGGAAAGAGGACACTCTTTGCCCACCTCCACACATAACATAGCTGTGCTGTGGCTCCATCGCTCAGCTGCTCTGGGCATTGAACAGTCTACGTGCTCCCAAAACCAGCAGCAGTCAGGCATGGGACATGGTCAGGGATGGGAATTGTCTTTGGGCATGGTCACAGCTGGGAGTTGGCTTTGGGTGATGCTGTGTAGGGGTAACTCCTCTAGCCAAGCACTGGAAGGGATGTCAGCCTGCTACAGGCCCTTCTGCTGTATGGCGACTGTACAAGAAGGGTTGCTCTGTTCTTACCTTCACACATGCTCATGTAAATGCCATGGGATAGCCCTGGGATAACCTCTCCCACTACAAATCCTTCCTCTGTATTTGATGAAGGCCTGGTTTGGTCTAAATGACCCCTTCCATCCTGTAGTCACACGAGGAGGTCACTATCTATGTCTTGACTTGTTTGCTGAGCCATGTTCAGTGTCCCAGAAACACCTGGCTTGAGCTGCTGTCATGGTCTGGAACACATCCACTCCAGGACAACTGGTCCCAGCCCAGGCCTCCATGAGAACTGTGGTTATCCAGCATGGGTGCACTGACTGAGAAATGCTCTGGGTCAGTCCAGTCACTGGAGCAGGTATGGGACTATTTTTTCATCTCCAATACAAACCTGCACAGTTACACACCACACTAGACCCTGACAGTTTCCTGTCTGAAACTGTTTCATTTGTCATCTTCTTGAGTTGCCAGCAAATCAGAGGGGGAAAAAATGCTATGACTTATCCCTTCCACCCTGACACACAAAGCGCTCCTGGTTAGATAATGCCCGCATCAGGAATTTCCTTTGCGTTACCAAGTCACTACAGAAGGAAAAGGTTCTCATAAGTCACCACACACCAGTCCTGGGAACCACTTACCTTGGAGCACAGAACTCCAAAACAGATCACCATGCTTTATGCATTGTCCCCAGGCAGTAACTGCATGTCTGAAAAAGCTTCCCAAAAGCTCTGTTTAGGGTCTTGCTCAACTACTGCCCTTCATGGGCATCCCCAGCAGTTCACAGTAAAGACTTGAAATGTAAAGAACTTAAAAGCCTCCAAGTACGATGTGCCATTTCAGAAAGGCAAGAGACAGCAAGTATGTTGCCAAGGTTATGGATCCATGTCAAATGATGTCACCCACCCTCTGCATTACAGAGAAGGAAGGACCCAGCCCAGTTCCTCTCTGACGTTAGGTCTGACTCTGGGACAATTTTTGGGTGTGAGAATGAGCTCGGCACTTGAAACATTTCTTTCTTCTTCTAAAAGCACAAGTGGAGTGCTCAACCTTGCCTCAAGCTAACTTTGATGTGGGTCCATCGAATGCTAACTGATAATGGAGAGAAAAAAAATCCCAGGAACAAACTGAACCTGAAGCAAAGTTCTGCATTCCTCCTGGCAGAAACCCTGAAACATGGGAATAATTAAACCCAGCCAAAATGGCACGTAACAAACTGAGAATGGCAATGATCATCTCCTTCCAGTGCCTTCCTCAGAATATTGATGAATTCCACACCCTCACTCCCTGTGCAGTTCTTTCCTCAACTTTACCTCTTGCACACTGAAAGAGGCTTGATGCCTTTCTTTGGAAAGGTTTCCTAAAAAGTCTCAGAGGCTTAGAAACACTATTCTCCTTCTCAAGCTGAAGATGTCCATGTCCAATTTACTCCCACTTGATCCTCCACTGGTTCTACCTTTTAACAGAAATACTTCTTTTGCCACAATATATTTAATATAAATACTTCTTTTTCACCCAGACTTCTTTTGCTTTGCTTACAAAGCATCTTTCAGCTTTGGCTGATTAAGCGATATGGATGTTTGTAGCAAAAAATATATCTTGCTTTCTCTCATCCAAGCATAGTCTGAATTTCCTGAGACTGTGCTGCACTCTGTGGACATGCTTCTAACCCTCAGTGATTAATTCCTCCTTGTTTTTCCTTAGGAGCAGAAATTTCTATGGTTCAAAATGCATCAAGAGAGACAATATTTTCCTTATCCCACTTCTGTCCCTCATTGCACAAAGCTGTGCCAGTGACACAGCCTTGCTGCAAAGCCATGAGGCATCCATATCCTGAGAATATTTTTTGACGTTCCTTTCCTAATCCATTTGAACCCCTTACAATTTGACAGGTCAGGCAGACCTAACAGGTTTTTCTCCCAGCTGGCAGAGCAGAACAGAAGAGTTCATCCCGCTTAAAGCAGGACCCAAACGACCACAGGTGGCCACAACAGCCTCCAGCCCTGTAAAATTCGTGATTCGGTGAGGTGCTCAGGGAGACAATCACCAGTAATCCCGGAGCCTTTCCCTCTAATTCACACTCACGAGGACAGGGCATGTAACCTGCCTGTGACTCATCTCGTTCTCAGGCAAAGTGCCACAAAGGAAGAACACTCAAAATGGTTCAGGACAACGCTGGGCTGCTTCGCTCCAAGTTAAACAGGAGAAGGAGAGGCAGCTGCAGAGTTGTTTCCAAACAGATCCACCGTGAAATGGTGACACAGCAATTCATACAAGACCAAAACAGAGGACAGATCTGACATAAGCAACCTCTTTTACAACCCAGCCTAAGGAGGGGGGCAGCTTACCTGGCTGGGGATTTGATCTATTTCTGAGTGACAAGTCAATGCAGAAAAACCTGTGTGCATCAGTTAGAAAGAGTTGTGTGCAGCAGCCAGACAACTCCAAAACCTGCCCCTTCCCCTCTTCTCTGCAGAGTTTTGTCCCATGGGTGAACATAGGCTGTTATTTCAGAGGCAGAGGTGTCCCCATCCTTGCAGATGAAATGTAGACTCCATGGAGGAAGTGCAGTGAGTGGATACATCTGGCTAAATATCCATGTGGAGAAATGGCATCATTACCACCTCAGCACTGATGTCCATCAGAGCTCTGGGATCTCCTATACCCTCTACCCTAAAACATTAACCTACCCTGGTAGATATTATGGTTTTCTCAGTATACTGACACCTTGCTTAGACTACATTAAGTTTCTATTTCTGCACTGTGAAAACTAAAGTAACTTTATTTCTAAGCAGTTTCATTCACTTTGTCCTGATTTAATGCACGCTCTTTCAACTCACCCCTTGGGTAGTCAATTTAAAATGCAAAGGTATCTCTGCAGAGATGAGCTCCCACCTAACTTCTCTGTGCTACTGCCTTGGCACATATCACAAGTTTATTTCTCTGTGCTTTATTTTAGCCTGGTTCTGGAAGTGGAAGCTCTGGAAACTCCAGCAGGAAGGACTAACCTGGCTAGTATTTGTAGGATGCTATCTACATCCTAGCTGAGACAATTTCAACATAAATGTTGACTGTACTTATTCTCCCCTGCATTTGCTCACACAAGACCCACCTAATCCTCTTCCCACTCGCATCCATCTGGTGAGCTGAGCCCAACCCTTCAGATCTGAGTTGATACCAAAGCTGTAGTGTTAGAAGGCAGAGAGTCCCAGGGAGAAGGGCAAATACAGCTACAGCCATTCAGGGAGAGGAGCTGGTATAGGCCAGCAGGAGCAGAAATGAATGGGGCAGGGGTGCTGGGTACAGCAGGTGTCCCTCTTAGACTATGGGGTTGCTGTCAAGTCTGGGGCCATGGTGGTTGAAGGGAAGAGGAGAGAGCTAACAGCTCAGAGAGCAATAGATAGAGTGCTCTGGTCTGACTCACTCAAAACTCTGAGTCCATCCTTTGCATGTAGGGAAATGTGGTGGGAGAGGTTCCTCCTTCTGTCCCTGAGGAGACAACACACAAGTCAACCTCATCAGTAGAGGGTGGTCCCAGCCAAAGACAAGGAAGAAGAAAAAGCGTTAGTGACTTTCATGAAGGGGCCCTGCTGCATCCCAAATAATCTTCCTTGCTGAGTACAGGAGCCAGCAAAGCTTAGAATCACAGAATCATAGAATATCCTGAGTTGGCTTTGTGTAATTCCCTTAGGTCCTGTAACTGGTCACCAGAAGAAAGACACTGATGCTGTCCCTCTGCTTCCCCTCTTGAGAAAGCTGTAGTTTGTCATAAGGACAATCCTCAATTTCCTCTTCTCCAAGCTGAATAAGCCAAGTGACTTCAACTAGTCCTAGCAGGATTTCTCCTACAGATGCTTCACCATCCTTTGGATGCTAACAGCTTAATATCTTTCTTGAATTGTGGTGCCCAAAAAAAGTGCACACAATATTCAAGGTGGGACGACCCCAGTGCAGAGCAGAGTAGAACAATCCCCTCCCTTGCCCAGCTGGTGATGCTGTACCTGATGGCCCCAGGACAGGGTTGACCCTCTTGGCTGCCAGGGCACTGCTGACCCACATTCAGCTTTCCACCGACCAGGACCCACAGGTCCCTTTCTGGAGCACTGATCCCAGGCTGTCCATATATCCAAAGTTCTCCCATCCCATGTGCAGAACCCATCAGTTGCCATTGTTGAACTCCATATGGTTGGTGTTTGTCCAGGCCTCTATTTCATCAAAATCTCTCTGTCTTTGAGGGACTCAACAGCTCCTCCCAGTTTAATTACCAGGGTAAATCCTCTTGCTTTTCTTAAAAACTGGGACAACATTTGCCAGGTTCCAGCCTGTGTTGCATGTAGATCCTACCAAGACAGAGAACATGATGAATGTCTTCAGGAGTGCTATTAAGCATGCAGAGGGAAGCTCACAGTGAGATGAAATGAGGTACTGTATATTTAAAAGTGTAAATAATGCCTCTGCTTGTACATCATATTTCCCACAGACTGGAAACTGCATTCTCAGGAATGTCCAAGCTGATCTGTATCTCTGTAAAAGCTTAGTCTTCATTAATCCAAGGAAATGCATCATTTGAAGGAAGCCTTTGTGCACTCCAGACACAAGCTTCTCCAAAATCACCCCCAGCTGAGGCAAACTGTTCCAAGACTTTACCATTCTGCTGCAGTACAGGCAGCCACAGTGTTTCAGCTGACATTCTGGTTCTGGGAGAAGGTTCAAGTCTGCCCAGGGTTATAACCAATAAGTGAAATTAGCAGTGGCTTCATCTCAGTTAACCTCAAATTGCCTCTGTCTACACAGACGTGCCTTGAAGCAATTGAACTCAAGCTTTCCCTTGGCACTGGATCAAGCACCATGGATTTGCATTTGAGTTTTAGCTCATACTTCACATAACATTTATGCAGACAACAGGCATATATGAGCACTTACCATCAGCTTCTCTTCCTTCTTCCTATTTCCACAGCAAATTGGCAAGGAGTGTTTCTGACAGGCTTCTAAAGCCCAAATGGTCAAAATAAATAGGTATGGTATTTATAGTCTGAGGCTATAGGAATAAAAATAATAAAAATAAAAATAAAAATCTGTAAAGCTCAGATTCAGCCTACATTAAAGCATGACCTTCAGAGGTCCCTTCTGACCCACACTATTCTGATTTTCTGCAAGCCCCTCCACACACAGCACAAGATTTTACTGTGCACAGAGATTGTATTTACATGTAACACATGGTTACTATAGGTGAAGAATTAGAATGCTTGCAAATTGTTCCCTTCAACCCCATAATTCCCAGCATTCTATGGCACAGAAGTCACAGGGACTGCCTTCAAAGATGCAGTTTCACCCACTGAGTCCCACTGCCTTCCCCACTGAGAGACACAGGCAGTTGGAAAAGTCAGTGGTGCTCTGGAGAGCCTGGGAATTTGGTTCATTGAAACCAGGTTCAGGAGCTGGTGATGCAGTTTGTTTATAGCAATGCCAACAACTCTTCATTCCTGCAAAATAAAGCTATGTGTGTATCATGGCCACATCTCTATGGCTGCCCTAAAGCTGGCAGCAATACCTTACTCAGATGTGCAGATGTAAGAAAATTACTTGATGCAGACAAGGACAGAGTTGTGCCCTGTGCTTTCCCAGATCTCCAGGATGTTGTTCAGCACAACACTCTGAGCTTCACCACACCAAGCTCTGCAGAAGAACATCCTTGCTGTCACCAGTGATGTGCTACAAAACTTTAGCAAGTGACAAGGCTCTTTGGGATCTGGCTAAAGAAATTCAGACACAGGCCAAAAGTGGAAGGTGGCCTACATGGAAAACAAGTTCTGCTGAGACACACCAGCCTTCATTCTCCTCTTTTGGGGATAACACCCACTCGGAAAATTTAAGCAGTCCATAAAAGTGAAGCAAACTGAATGATGGCTGGAAGAGGTGGCAGAAATCTGTCTCAGAGGTGAGCACAGTCTGAGCTACAGCAGATGTCTGCTTAGACACCAGTTAGACAAAATTCTCTTTTGCCTCTTTCCTTACAAAACCACAGTCAGATAAACATCAAAATCTTTTGATGTTCCTGAAATATTGTGGGGTCTTGGCAAAAGACACAGTGAGATGTCTGGGACTTGTTTACCTGGTACATGCATGTGATAGTTCAACAGCATTTCTCAGATCAAAAGGAGAGGCTAGGCCTTTTTTATTCCAAGTGCACAAGGTCTGAAACCCCCAGATCCCTTCATTTCTGTTTATTTAGCACTTCCTTTGTGCTGATGTTTCATTTCCATCTGAAAACCTTCACTTTTGGATTCAGGTGCTGTGATGTGAATCAGATGCTGTCAAGGAATAACAATCTGTCCTCTTAAAATGACAATGTATCCCTTGCTTTTAAAACAAGAATCGCTGGCATTGATATACTTCACAGTTACAATATTACTGCCTGCTGATCCCATTCCCCTTCAAACTGTCCCCCTTCCCACTGTCCTTCTGGACAAATGAACACTTGCAGATTATAACTCAGTTTTCCTATCTTTTGATTAATCCTCCCAGAGTCAGCCAGGTAGCCACATGTATCATTGCAAGGAATGTTTTCTACCTCTTCTTTCCTTTCAAACCATTATGCCCTGGAAAAATATCTCCATCCATCACTGCTGATAAATTTCAGACCATCTTTCTCAGTTCTCTCTAGAGACTGCAGGTTCCCACCAGCCCTTAGCCTGTCCTATGGCTCCACAGCCATAAGAGTGGCAGCTCCTGTTGTTTCAAAGATGCTTTTACAGCAGAGGCAAAACAGGAGGAAGGAGGATGCTCACAGAAACTTCCAGAGACTCCTTTCCTTAACAGCTTCCAAGCCCTTAGGATCAAGCAGAGGCATCTGGAAGACACCTGTGCCTCCAAGCCCTTCAGAAACCCTGTGGAACATCTCTGGCTGAGCATTCTCACCACACCATGGGCACTGAGGGGCTGAATGGACGTACTGCTCCTCTAGCAGACATAAAGCACACGTTGCACAGCTCCAGATCTTTTTGCCTTGGCCTGTTTATAAGAAAGGATGTCAGTGTCAGGCACTGCTCACTCAGCTGTGCTGTTCAGCACAGGGAAGGTGCTGGATCAGAGGCTGCTTGGTTTTCCCCTCTTAAACCCCTGGTACTACCCCTCATGGAAAATTCAGCCCAGACTCTGAGCTGTTACAAATGGCTATAGCAATATCAAAGGTGTTTAAGCTGCTGTAAATCAGGAAGGATCTGGATCCTTTACCTCTGGTCCATCCCTGCATGTGTCATGACTTTATAAGCAATAACTAAGAATAACATTTAGCCTCCCAGCCTGAATGCTGTGCAGAATATCAAAGTAATTCACCAGGAGTGCAACAACACGACTTTCTTCTGTCCTTCAGGATCATAAAAATGTCCTCACCTCCCACATCCAGGGAAACAGTGAAATCATTTATCCCCTAAATTATACAGAAATCAACAGAAGCAGCAGAGTCCTTGTTTTACCTGATGTTCCACTTGAGAAGGAGCAGCGTGAGAGGCTCTGTCATGGCAACTGCTCGTCCCTTGCAGACGAGCTGTCTCCAGGCCTCTCCGATTACATCTTTGCCGTTATAATTCACATCCTGCACTTATTAGTGATAAGGTCAATGGGAGCAATTACAATGGGAGCCGCTGAAAACTCTGTTGTTGCACATGCTCCCAACAACACTCACTGTGCTACAGAAACCAAAAATAACTTCCTGGTCTCCCAGAGTGGCATGGAAAATATTTCCCTGTATTTTCTAGGTTATGGATAGCTTCCCTTCTTTAGGTTTGCAGTGGCTATTTCTCCAGGAGAGCCAAATACAAATCTCCCTTGGGGCATGTACCATTTTCCTCTGCCTTCACCCTGGAGATCTCCATGTCCTCCTTATGAGGACAAGAAGTCACTCTCTCTCACTTCTCTGACTCCTATTTACATGTACACAGCTTTAGCTCAGTATTTTTCCCTTTCTTTTTTCCAGCATCCTCAGAGTTATCTCAGAGTTATCCTCTTACTTTAAGGCTTTTAATGCTTGTATGAAGGTGTGAGCTCTCAGTGCACACCCATGGCAGAGAGCAGTGACATCGCTTGTGTCCTCTGTTGTTCCTCTAAATAAAACACATGAAACCCCTGCAAGTCCCAGAGGCTCTTTTTGACTTCCCTTGTAAAGAGAAGGAGGTGTTCCAGGAGCTGCATTTCTTCCCTAAGAGAAAACACATCTGCACTGCCTAGACAGAGTGACAGCAATGGACCAGAAAAATTACTTCTGCTCAAGAGATCTAAAATTTCTGCTTCTTCCTACCACTTTCCCATTTCTTCCAATGCTGTCTGTCACTGCCTTCACCTGGGTCTGGCTGTAAGTGGCAAATGAAGAGACTGCCTCTCTGCACTGGCTTAAAAGCTCATGAATTATTTCTGATGGTCTATAAATGTTATTTGTTTTTGAGAAACAGTTGTAAATTACAGAACCACAGTGAATATTAGAGGAGACAGGAATGGAATATGAGAATCCAGCTGTGTTGAGAGTGAGAAAGAGGTGTATCCAGGGACCTTTGTGAAGGTCAGGTCCTGCAGATAAGTCACTGTGCCATAAAAGCCATT
Organism: Molothrus aeneus; assembly: GCF_037042795.1. Taxonomy (NCBI): domain Eukaryota; kingdom Metazoa; phylum Chordata; class Aves; order Passeriformes; family Icteridae; genus Molothrus; species Molothrus aeneus. The sequence goes on along the minus strand of NC_089646.1, from coordinate 149,823,926 downwards.
AGCACAAATTGTTTTCTAGGAAGAATCCAAGTCCCTTTTCCCCATGTGTTTGAAAATACAACTCACATACACATGGGGTGACCCTAGAACTGCCATTGCAGTGATACCTGAAAACCTTAGAGGCTATCAAGGCCCTGCTGTACTGTCCTATGGAGATGAGGTGAATCCCTGATCAAAGTAGGATAAACTGACAGGGCAGAGAGGGCAGAGCAGGCACAGGCAGTGCTGGGCAGGGGAAGAAGGGATTCAAAGCCCCTTCACTCTAAATTTATTCTTGCACTAGTCACAGAGAAAGATTCCTTTGCTGGGACTGATCTGTCTGGCTGATTCCAGTCTCCCAAAAAAGCACATGAAGTTCTGCAGTTTGAAGTATGCTAAAAGCTGTGACTTTCCCTGATCCAGATGCAAAAACCAGCTTTCTTGACAGCTACAGCTGTGGTAATGACTTGTTGTCAGAGCAAACATCTGTGTCTCATCTAACACACGGGGCAGCACAAAAAGGGACCAAGTTATTCTATAAAGAAACCTGATGGTCAGGCCAAGACAAGGAAGGCTTTAAGCTGGTCTGCACTGGTCTGCAGTCTCTAGAATACTATTAAATGTATGAGGATGTGCAAGGCCTGGAACAGGGTCCCATGCCCTTTCCTGACCTCACATGCTGCATCCAGTTAAGATACTGAGCATCACCCTGTGTAAGCAGGCAGCTGCTCAGGAAGACAGCCTGGATTATGTAAGAAGGGTCAAATCCTGTAGGAGTAGGGTCTCCTCTGAATGGTAAAATTCCTAACAACCATTCAGATCCCCTCCAAGCCTATGGCTCTCACCTTCTTCTTCTTGATCACCTGAAACCAAGATCAAAAAACTTGGACTCTACTCTCCAGCTCCTTGACCCTGTTCTCCCTGATTCCTGGTCCTTTTCAAGAGCAGACTTCCCTCCATCCATCCCACAAACCTCACCAGTCTTCTTTTTCTTTCATGCCTTCTACATCTTCCATGGCCCAAACCTTGGGTGTTTTAGAGCCAGCCCATGCCAACATAGGGAACAATTTGGTTTACTCCTGTGTCTTATGGGATCAGATGTGACAGCAGTGAACACAACAGAAAAGCTCTTCACTGGAGGAAATACAGGGAGACTGGAGTTCAGATCTGATGACTGGGAACCATTTCAAGTGTTAATCATTCTTTGTTGTTCTTTATCCAAGTTGAAGCTAAATCTTAATCTCCTTAATCCCACTATTTCCATGTGAAAGGTCTGCAGGCAATGTGGGAGATAAACTCATTTATTTCTCTTAGAAATTATGTCAAGGATGGGAAGATCCGCATAGGCAGGAATTTTTAGGTACAGTCCCCCAGGGTGTGAGAGCAGTGTTCTTTTTTCAAACCTGATTAATTCTGCATCAGCTGGGCACATTACAGACACCATTTTCCTGAAGTCTTCAGTGTATTCCCTGGGCCACAGCTGCTGCTTCTGCCACTACTTGCTATTTGTGGAGTGATTGCATCTGACAAATAGCAATGGGGAGACATTCAGCAATGACTCAGAGGCAAAGGCAATTTCACATCCAATTTTATATCCAAGGACAGCTCTTCACTGGTTACAGAAATATGAATGGATGAGGCTTACTCCCACTGCAGCACACTCTTGGGATCTTGTCACATCCTAAGCCATGAGTATCCATCACCCTTCAGCATTTCTCTGCTCCAGGCACTGGGGGCAATGACTATCAAGCCCTCAGCACATTTCTTGGGTTTCTCTTAGGTTGGTGACAGTGTGCTGAGTTTGGATGTACCTATTTATCCCTGAAGGAGCTGCCAGTGATTGATCTCTCCAACCTGAACTACCTTTGCAAGTTATCAGGATTCACTAACTGACTTTTCTTTCCCAGTCTGGGTGTCCTGAGACATTGCACATAGCTGTGCTGGGATCTTGCTGATTTTCTCATCTAGTGGCCATCTACACCTGCCATTTTTGCAGCCCTCTGCTGTTTGTCCCTTCTGGTGCTCCTACACCAATCTTCATCCAATTTCCATTCTTGCCAGTCCAAGCATTTCTATTATAATTCCCCAACACACACAAAATCCCTTCTCCTGCTAACAGCATAACAGTACCTTCAAGATGGGACAAGATGCTGCCACACAGGAATCTGCCCACACAGACCTCATCATCTGAGGCATTTCAAACACAGCTCCAAGTTCCTGTGGGAAATACTGCACGATCAACAAATTCAGGCTACTGCTCTTCAAATCCCTTTGCTAGAAACAACTGTAAACTTTTAGCCACTCTGGTGTAATCAGTCAAGAAATACCCTGAGCCAAGGGTTGCATGCTCACACCGAGTTGTCCCTAGGGGAACATTTATCTTTGGTGGCAGAGATTGGTGTGACTTTATCCCAGAGAGGGGTAAAACAACAGTAACCCTGCCTTCCTCCCTTTCAGCACCATTCCACAGAGCAGAAGCTCTCTCTGCTCCATCCTGGGGAGGCCTGTAACATGCTCCATGTCCACCAGTTTCACAGCACATGGCTGGGCAATTTGTGGAGTGGGAGCATGGTTAAGGGCAGCCTTATGCTGTAGTGATGAATTATCCATAGGGAACAACCAGCCTGACAGTACTGAGTGCTCAAGCTCCATCAGGGCAATGTCAATTGAGGCTATTTCCCTTCACATCCAGTCCTTTCTGCAGCACTGTCAAAAGCCCATTCAGGAAACCAAGCAGCAAGTGGCAGATGTCAGCAGTGCAGCTTGCAAGCTGCAACATTGTTGAGCTTCAGATACAATCCCAGAGCTGGCATATTCCCCCAACAATTAAAAATTGATCTGCAGTGCTCAGTTTCCAAAGCACCCATGATGGTGACAGAACATCAGTCAGGATGGGATATGGCCACAGTGGTGATTGTCCTGCACCTGCAGGACCCACCTGAGAGAAACCTTGTCCCCCCTGTGGGTAAAGCTACCCCTGTTACCACATCCCTGCTACCCCTGCACAGAGAATCATCGAATCACAGAATCATTTAGGTTGAATATTACATCTAAGATCATTTACAGGCATTAACCCAGCACTGCCAAGCCCATCACTAAACCATGCCCCTAAGTACCACATCTACACATCTTTTAAATACTTCCAGGTATGATGACTCCATGACTTCCATGGGCAGCCTGTTTTGATGTCTGACCACCCTTGTCAGACCACACTGTTCAAAACCCCATCCAGCCTGGCCTTGAACACTTCCAGGAATGGGACAGCCACAGCTTCTCTGGGCAACCTGTGCCAGGGCCTCACCACCTTCACAGTAAAGAATTTCTACCTAAGATATAATCTTTCATCTTAAAGCCATTCCCTCTTGTCCTATCACTGCCTTTGTCAAAAGTCCCTCTCCAGCTCTCTTGTAGCCCCTTCAGGTACAGGCAGGCTGCTGTAAGGTCACCCTGGAGCCTTCTCCAGGCTGAAAAACCCCAATTATCTCAGCCTGTCTTCATATGAGAGGTACTCCAGTCCTCTGAGCATCTTCATGGCCTCCTCTGGACTCACCACAACAGGTCCATATATTTCTAACATTGGGGACACCAGGGCATCACTCCAGGTGGAATCTCACCAGAGCAGAGCACAGGACAGAATCCCCTCCCTCACCTGCTGCCCTCGCTGCTTTTGTAGCTGCCTAGGACACAATTGGATTTCTGGGCTGCCAGTGTACACTGATAGCTCATATCCAGCCTCTCATCCCCCAGCACCATCACTGAGGCTGCTCTCAATCCATCCTATGCCCAGCTTGTTTGGGAATGCCCCAATGGAAGTGCAGAACTGTATACTTGGCCTTGTTGAACTTCATGGATTCTGACAGTAATGGTAATTTACAGTAGATATTAACACCTAATTTTACTCCCATTGTTATTAATATTAATTATAGCAATTTTTGTTATTCCTCTGTCAATTAGAAGAATAATAGACTTATTGCAGGTATTATGTGCTGTTGTCATTGACCTCTAACCCTGAAGCACATCAGAGTGCTCATCATGGATGAGGACACCCTGTTCCAGGCTTTCTCTGAGCCAGCCATGGTGGCCTGAGCCTCAAAGCACAAGAGGCTGCTTGGGGAGATGCTGGAGGGAGGTGAAGAAGTGGGGACATGAGACATGTCAGCACCCTGGCATGGTGAAAGTGTGCGAGTCGAGGAGTTGAGAGATCCAGAAGCATTCCCCATCTCCATCACAACCTTCCTGCCTGACCTCCAAGGAGGTATTTGGAAAGCCACTGGAGACAGGAGGCAGATGCAGCTTACAATGCTTAATTGCAGGTGTCTCCCTGTGTGTTAATGCCTGGTCTCACATTACAGCCACCAAGGAGCTCATCAGCACTCTCAGTGCAGACTAATTAGCAATTTAACTGAGTGAATGTACAGCTAACCCATTTGCCTAAACATAAGCACCACACATTATTTGAGATGCTGGAATGGATCCCTGACTAAACCTGCTGAATCTCTTCGTGGTGCAACTCCCCACCAGTTACATGGAGATATTACAGCTCACTCCTCTTCAGCTGAGTGTTCTGACATCCTACTCCCCATGATAAGAGGAGCACAGAGCTCTGTTCTCAACTGAGAGACATCAGTTATATTAGTAACAACACAAGAGTTTTGCTTTGTGGCAATGCCACAATGCTCAGCACCTGATTAACTCAGTTTTGGGCTTCTATATGAATCTCACATCTGCATGGAAATCTCAAGCCAAACACTACATCTATATTTTGAATATATTTACATATTTCAACCCATCCTGGAAGCTTATAACATCTGTGAATGAGAAGACAAGCCCAGCTACATAAGCTGACCACATCATTAACAGTGATTCACTGTTCCAGTCAGGAACATTGCAGAAACCAGCACTGGTCCTGCTAGCCACCCTCTTCTCCTCAGGAGTGACACATGACAAACAAGATTCCTTGTCCTTCCCCCAGGTGTACCACAGGTTGTACCAGAGACCTTCCCATGTCCACTCCAACCTGAATTATCCTGCAATCACAGACTCCTGCAACAAAGCATGGATGCATGATGTGAATGTTGTGCCCACCAGTGTGGTCCCATGTCAGGAAGGGTTCTTTAAGGGGCAGGTTTTTATTGATTTTGGAATAACATCAGTTGCGCCATTTGTCCTTCTCTCATATCTCCTCTGTGCCAGGAGGCCTGGGGGGCTCTGCCTTGACAGCAGACCTCAGGTTACCCTGGACAGACCTGGCTGTGGAAAGCCTGCCAAGGCAGCATGGCTGGGGCACACCTCTGCCTCCATCCATCTCTGAGCAACAGCACAGCAGGGCCAGAGCGTTGTTTTTGGCCCCCCTCCAGCAGGTCATTGACCTTCCTGCTTCTGAGCAGGGGTTTTGGCAACAAGACCCATGTTCAGTATTTATTTGTGAGTCAGACAGATAAATAGCAGTTAAGCCATGTCCAGAAAAGGGCAACAGAACTGGGGAAGGGTGTGGAGCATAAGTCTGGTGAGGAAAAGCTGAGGGAGCTGGGGGGGCTCAGTCTGGAGAAAAGGAGCTTCAGGGACGATCTTCTAGGTCTCTACAACTCACTGAAAGGAGGATGTAGCCAGGTGGGAGTGGGCCTCTTGTCCCACATAACATGTGACAGGACTATAGGAAATGGCCTCAAGGTGCACCAGGGCAGATTTCAGTTGGATATTATGCAAAATTTCTTCATGGAAGCAGTAGTCAGGCATTGGAACAGGCCACTCAGGGAAGTGGTGGAGTCACCATCCCTGAAGGGATTCAAAGGAGGTGTAGATGTGGCACTTGGGGAGGTGGTTTAATGGTGGAGTTGGCAGTGCTGGGTTAATGGTTGGACTCAGTGATTTTAGAGGTATTTTCCAACCTATATGACTCTATGGATTCTATTTCAGCTGCCTCTCCCTATGTGCTCCTTAGGATTGTGACTTGGAGCCTTGGGCTATGGCTAGACAGCCAGCCTGGATCCCCATCCCAGGAATTACCATTGGTGATGGTTGTTGGATGGAGCTTGTGATTTCTTCCTCCTGTCCCAGGGCCATGGGAAGGACTCTCTGTTACTCAGCACCCTGTTTAATCATTTACAGCAGGGCAAAGGTGGGGCAGGCACGGTGTCCCTGTGCTCTCAGTGCCTTGGGAGGAGTCACACAGGAGAGCCTCCCAGCCTGCCCATCCTGCTCCTGCAACCCCACACCAGGGTGACCCAGGGACTCCTCCCCTGCTGTGGCACAGCTCTCTGGGAAGGCTGAGCTATTTCAAAGGGGTTTCAAAACACTGTTTACTCCACATCCAGCCACAGATCTCCCAGGTAATGCCTTTCTTTTGCTTCACACTATGTACCTACTTGACCCACACCCAGTTCTTTGCCCTCCCCACCCAAGAAGAAATTAACTCCTTCCCACCCGTGGCAAGATTCCCTTTCACACCCAGGAAGCCCTGGCCATTTCTGGTGACACAATCTCTGTCCACAATGCTGACACTCTCTCTGAGCCTCAAAATGTTCCAATGGGCATCCCAGTACCTCCCTTGGGGTCAGGAGCACCTCTGCAGTTCCCCTCCCCACTGCCTTGCATTGGGGGTACTCACATTCCTGGATGAGTGCCTTGCTCAAGGATCTGTGTGTGTGTCAATTCCAGAATCCTCCACTCATGGCCCCAGAGCCCCAGGTCCTGAAAATACTGTGGGAACAAGAACATTGGTAAGACATAAACAAGCAGACTGTAAGAACCTGTGTGTCACTGACGGGAGGGCCTTGTTTCCAGAGAAACTGGGTGGATCTTCAAACCACTGAGAGCGGGATTGGGAAGGACATGAGGAGGTGACCTTGTCCTTCCCTCTGCCCCAAGGCAAGATCAAGCGTGCCTGAACCAGTCCTGAGAGCTCTCACTTTAACCTGCCTTTGGAACATCCAGGCCCACAACATTTGTTGCCTCCAGCTCTGACAAGTTCCTGCCTCAGTTTCCCTACCTGTAAAAGGAGGAATGGTCAGAACTAGTGGATCAATTGCTAGAGAGGAAAGAAGTGGGGAGGGAAACTTTTGGCTGGTGACTGATGATTCACAAACATCTGGTGAAAAGCAGTAAATAAGCCTGGACTTGTGTACCTATGGGCAGGATCTGTGACCCGATTTCCAGAGGATAACAGGTATCTCCTTTTAACTTGTAGCAAGCCTTGTTTTTTTGGTTTTTTTGGGGTTTTTTTTTGGCGTGGAGAAGTGTGGGAATCACAGAGCTGGACTTCCTAAGAAAGGTCAACATTTGCTAGATTAGGCCAGCATTCAACTGCAGTCAGCAGAGTGGCAAGAGGATCATTATTTGTGTCCTGTCCACTGCATGTATCTGACACTTGTGTGAGCACATGATTCCAAGTACACCCAAAAGGGTGTTTTTAAAAGGGTAGCATTTTTATGGCACTTACAACCTCAAGATTTGAACTTTACTGCCTTGAAAGACGTCTTGAGCCTCCAAAACTTATTGGTTATTGTGGGTCCATGTGTCTGGTCAAGAAGAGTCTGAAGACAGGAGATGACAAAGGCTCCAACATGGGCTGTTGGGTATCAAAGTAATTTGGGGCTCATGAAGAGGCACAAACCTATTTCAGCTGTCTGAAACCATGGATAGGCTGCACCTCTGCTGGAAAACATGAAGAGCCATGAAGAAAAGGAGGCTGAAAACCAGGCTTTTAACTGCAGATTTCTTTCCTGCACTATAAGCCCATACAATGCATTATAACAGCATTACAACATACATCCCAGAAACCTCCAATATGACAAAGGAGCAGGAAGAAAAAAATAAAACCAAAAAGGATTTTTTTTCTCAAATTTGAACAATAGTTTTGGCACATGCCAGAGCAAACTTAGCTGAAGTTGATTTGGTGTCCTATATCTTATTATGTTCCTAATTTAGCTCTGAAGTCACTGCTTCAGCCAGTGACTTGATACCCTAAACCTGTGTCATTAAATCATCTCACAGCTCTCTGGGGAGCAGATAAGATTCAGGATGGCCTCTCAGCATTACCGTGCAATTTAGGTCTCTATAATTCCCTTTAGCCAAGAAATATGATGAAAATGTATCTAGGAGACCAGTAATCAGCCATACAGCTTCTATTCTTGACAGATGCACAAGCCCAGCTTTCCACTGATAGTAATTGCTGAAAACCAGGACCTCATGATTTATCCAAGGCTCCTAAGAGCTTGATATCTGCTGTTCTACCAGCAAGGAAATGCAAAGTTTAAATATAAAACCTGCCTTGAAAAGTTCTGTGCAATCCAATCAGCCAGTATATTTCTTGCAGATGATAGCACACTGATCCTGGCGTAATCCAATGTTTCATAAATGTCTTAGAAGATTAAGGCATCATTTTCTGCCCAAATGACAGAGGAGATGCACATGTCTGCAGAGTAAACACTGGCAACACTCTTGCATAAGAGCCAGCAATATTGTTAAAATTCTCCTTTGTGCTTCCTTACAAGGGCAATTACATAACCAGAAGCCTTCCATCTATCAAAATAAATCCTTTTCATTAAACAAGATGCTGTAGTGTAAGTGCACAAACACACATCCATGGGAAGGAAGGCAAGGTGGCTGGATTGAATTGCATGACTGACCTGGAAAGAGGATTTTAACCCTGCAGTGACTCACCCCTGCTGGCTATTCTCTTTGGTTGATTTCTAGCTCTGACTCATGAATCATAGACCCCAACACTGTGCTTACAATCACACATGTCCCATTCTTTTTAACAGACAAGGCTTGTGCCTGCAAAGGAGAATGAGTCTGGCTGAAAGACCTGCAGGTGCAGAACTGCCAAAGAAACCTCACCAGCTGCTTGCCTAAATGGATCCTGCTCAGCCAGGCACCCTTAGGGACTAGGAGTTCTGCTGCTCCCTCTGCCAGAGGCTCTCTTAGTTCCCAGTTTATCCTAAACTGCAACAAGATCTGCAAGTTACAACAATTCCTGTCTGAATCCTAAGGTGACAACAGACAGGAGCAGGTGTCTGCATGTGGCCTTTCATCCAGATTCCATAGCATTCATGAAGAGAGACATTCCCTAGGATGAGATGTCCTAGTCAAGCCTGTTTCCCTCTGACTGTGGAGGGTGAATCTGTCACAATCTGCAGCACCTCTGCATCAGTTCTACAAACAGATACAGCAATGGGCAGCTTTGTCACCACCTCCTCTGGTAGTACACATAGCAGCTGGCCCAGGAAAAATCACATCAAGAGCCACATACATGTCATAAAGAACCATGTCCAGTTACAGAACCAGCAAATGTGCCAACTAACCTGGAATAAAAGATCCTGCTGTCTGATTCCCAACAAGAGACCCTGGGAGATCCTGGGCTTGCTCCCTCACAGGAAAGCTGTGGGATCTCTTGCCCTCACTGGGGCTTTCTCTTGAGCTGGCAGCTCAGATTAGGATGGATATATTCTCCTCAAGGGAGAAAAGGCCAAGTTGTGCAGGGACTCTGAGGATGCCCCTCAGGAACTGAGATGAGCCTCATGTCTCTGTTCTTCTTATTGCCATCCATGGTGCAGCTACAAGGGGAAAATTAGGGACAGAAAGGACTGGATTTAATACACATTATCTCCTCTGAGTCAGCTGAGGAGGGATGTAATTCACTGAAGTGCCTTCCCTCAGCGGGAGAAACTTTCCTGACTGCTGATAATGAAATAGCAGGAAACTGTATTTTCCTGCTCAGACCTGGCAAGCACACAGCACAGAGGGAGGATTTTTGAAAGAGGTCCTGTCAGAGAGCAGATAGTAACATGATAATTGGATGAAGGCAAATGGGAAGCAAGGAGAAGGAGGCCATGATGACAAGGTCAGAGTCTGCAAGACAGGAGTCTTCCTTCCCTGGAAAGGGAAGGAAAACAAGCACAAGGAAAAAGAGATGGACCAAGAAATAACTGGGATAGAGAGCTAGGGGCAGGACATGGGTGTCCCCAGAGAGTCCCCACCAGGAGCAGACATACAACATACAGCACAGCTGTGACCTGCTGGTGTGTATGAGCCTCCTAAAGGCTTTTCCCTACAGAGCAAAAACAGGAAACCAGATGAGTTTATTGCTAAGATCCCACATCATATTTAGGCTCATCCACTTGTGATCTAAAAGTCACACATTATCTTTCACTGCCATTTCTCTGGCTTCAATTCTGGCCTCTTGGGTTTCAAGTCAAAAACAATGAAGTGTCATAAACTACAGAATGGTTCAGTTGAAAAGGAAAATGAATCCCTGCTTCTGAGGCTGTAGGTGGATCACATGAGTGGCAAAAGGAGTTGATTTAATGAGCACAGAGATCAAGACTGGAGGATTCTGCTGTGGTCCTCCTTCCCATCACCAGCATGACCCAGGCTACAAAGCCATCCTCCTGCAGTGGCAGTTTTTGTGGTCTCTCAGATCAAGTCCAGGTCCCAGACTGGGAAACTACAAGGGCAACAAGGTAAGGGAGATGACCTAACAAACCCCTGCAAATCATTCACTGCAATGAACAAGCTGTCCTTGGAGAAGTGAATCAATGAAACCTGCTTTAAAAAGATTGGAAGGGTTTTTACAGATACATTTTGGGGATTTTTAGAAACTTCTCTGGGGTAATATGTAAAGTCCTCATAGCATTGTATTTCCATTAGTGGAGGCACTGAAAGAGATTTTTCCTTTGTCCAGCAATTAATATGTGCAAAAGTGATAGGAATTTTGATATCTACCATCATTGGCACTTCACCAGACTTGGCTGAAATGGGAAAGGATTCAAAGGTATGGACGATGAAGCAGGAAAGGCACATCAAGAGAAAGCAAGGCAGTATTAGTTTCCTATCTCCAGTATATCAGAAATCAACATCCTTAGCTACTTATTGCAGGAACTGGACCCTGAAAGGTATGAAAAGATGGCTCAGTAATTTCAGAGGTTCAGGATGATTTTGCCACTTCCCATTAGCATTTTCAGGAAAAGCTGGGCACCCAGTGGGAGGAGGAGAGCAAACACAAGGCGATTGTCTGAGTAACTTTCACATACGTGCACACAGGCGGCTGTGCACTGAATGCTCCCATTGAAAGTGTTTCAAAGCCAGGCACGAGATTGGTCATAGAAAAAAAAGTTTTTGTTGGAAAGTATTAGCACTGGAACTAAATACCTGTTGTGCTCTGCCCCTGGCAAGGTTGTAGCTTATCTCTGCAGCAGCAAGAAAGCAACACAAGCCCTCCAGCAAAACAGCAAACAGCAGCAGGATTAATTAATAACACCCAAAAATGAGACAGTGCAGGAACAAGCTACTACTACTGTACTCAGAGGCCAGACCTGCTCTTGGGAGCCACTTTCAAGCATTTGAGGATGAGACAACAAAAGGCTTATAAGATGAATTACTCTTTGCAAAAGACCCCCTGTGATGCAGTTTCCATGGGTCCAGACAAGGTAACACACAGGTTGTGGTGAGAACCAGGGCCACCATTCGTCCTCTGAGTCCTAGCAAGGTAAACACAATGCTTGGGACAGTAGAAATGTCAGAGCCTGCACCAGACAGAAGAAAAAAATACAAGGAAAACTGCTGATACTGCAGCTGGGGGGATTGAAAAGTTGAACTGACTTAGAGCAGGTCACTTCCACAGTGCTTGGAACTGCCTTCGAATTATCCGGTCAAATGAGCGTTAGATAAGCAGAGTCCTTCTGGGCCTGCAGGGGAATTCAGACAAGAGGGTTATTCAGCAGCTGGGTGATGACTAAAACTTTCTGAGGCAGGTGGGGGATAAATCCCTTCTGTGACCAGAGACTCAGCTGGTGCTGGAGGGCAGGCTGGGAGGGTGCCCAAGGTAACCGGGGTGACTGAGCTGGGCCAAGGTCAGGGTCCTTGTCTGTGTCTGTCCTGCCCAGTTACCACATCCCTGAGCTCTTTGAGGAACCTTGTTTCAAGAAGGGATTTTTTTTCTCTGATTTGTATTTCTGTCAGGTTTCCTAAGTTGCCAGGAAATCCCCTTATGCAATTGCTGTGCATGACTGTAACTTTGCTCCTGACCAACAGTTGTTTACCTCACCAGTGCAGGGCTCTCAGAAGCCCAAAGAAAGGTTTTTTCAACACGTGATGTGCAAATGGTGAATGAGGAGAGCAAGGTGTTTGGGATCAAAGGGTTTAAGCAAAGCATGTGATCTCTGTTCCCTCCATAACATCAGAGGCGAGGACAAATCCCTGTAGAAAAGCCAGAGGATGCCCACCCTCAGACACACCTCCAGTTGTAGAGATGGACAGGAGATGGAGAGCATTCCCATCTGGTGGGGATCATCTCTGCCTGCCTGCAGCCAGGGCTGGGCCTGCTCTGGGACCCTGGTGAGCACTCTGAGGCTTTGTGCAGAGGAGGGACCTGGAGAGAACCATATCTGCAGTCTGGCACAGGGCTATCCTTGGAGATAGCCTGGCTGGAGATGGAGAGGGCTGAGAGATTGGAGTCTGGCTGCTGCCAGTGCGTCACTGCAGAGCTGGGCAAGCTGCCTGTTCCCTAATGCCTCCACTCCTGGCAGAGCCTGGGATACAGCTCTGTCCCCACACTGGACTCTGAAATCAGCTGAAGGAGGCAGGGGTTGTTCATTAGCCATCCCAGGCCTGTCCCTGTGAGCCTTGTGAAGGGAAAAGGCACAGTTTCTCCTGCAGCCAGCAGGGTCACATACACAGCTGATGATTCAAAGTGTATCAGTAAGGTCAATGAAGGACACTGAAGTTATTGCTCCCCCTTCTCTTTCCTCTCCTCTTGTCTAAACAAAGATCTTCTCTTTTGTATGCTATCAGAGGAGAATGGAATAATTTTGGTCAGAAAGGTCCTCTGGGTGTCTCCAGTCCAATCTCCTGCTCTGAGAAGGGTCATCTTCAAACTTTGGTCAGGATCTTACCCAGGTGACTTCTGGTAATTTCCAGGTGTGGAGATAGCACAGTGTCCTGTGTACCTGACCCCTCTCCAAGTGAAAAAGATTTCCTTTGCCATGCAGGGCTCCATAACAGAAATGTTCAGACTGGAGGGAATGTGGATGTTCAGTGTGGATGCACCAGAAGGAACAAATGGCAGGGAAGGGCTGCACAAGCAGCACATTCTGGTGGCACCTGGCAGAACAAGCCAGCAACATCCCAGCACATCTCCATACACCATCTCAGGACATTCAGGATCGGACACAAAGGCCAGTGAGTAGATCCTGGTGACTTTCAGACATGGGACAGGATGGAGAGGCTCAGCTGCTGATATCCCTTGTCCTCCATGGCTTTGCAGGGAACCCTGGACAGATGACTTGGCCTCAAGTGTTTTGGTGCCAGACTGGTGGGTACACACAGCTGCTGTGGGCATGAAAGTCTGGATGCAGTAAGTGACAACTTTTGTTTTGATTTGGGTTTAAAATGTAATCAACTCCCAAGAAATTCCTCCTGTTATTTGTCAAATATCTGCATGAGCAGCAAGAACAAGCTCCTGCACCTTTGGCAGCAAGTCTTTAAGTATTTGCTGATAACTAACTTTCTCCACTCCATTTCATGTGTCTCCTCTGCTCTGCCTGATAAATTGGCACCCACATTTCCATCTCTGCTGAGCAAAAACTGATTAGGAGCAAACATAAGAGAAACAAACAATAGAAGGTTCCTGTCAGTTTGGAGATGAAAGGGTGCTTTTAAATCATTAAGAAAATAATTGAGGGGAGTTTTCTTCCTCCAAAGCAGGAGCCTAGATCAGCTTTTAATTATTTCTTCACCACTACAGCCCCCTTGGGAAGTTATTTCTCTGGCTGGTTGAGCTCATTGAGGCCCAGAAGCAAGAGCAGGAGCTGCAAGACAGGCTGTCTGGGCTCCCCCCTGATTCTGCCCCTGTCCCTGTCCCCTGCTGTGGGGAAACACAGCTCAGCCCTGCTCCTGATGGGCTGAGCCTGCCTGAGGGGTGGGTTTATGCAGCATATGTCACTGCAGCTGTGCTTTCACTGACTGACCACTATGGTGCTCTAGTGCTTCCTTGTCTTCTGCAAGTGTCAGGAAGATTAGGTGGTGTTTGCTCAGCACTGGACAGATGCAAGGGGAGGGGGAAGGTTCTCTGCCAGCTCTTCCTTCTCACTGAGCACATGCAATTCTCTCTCCTGTTTTAAAGGCCTGCCAGGATCCTTGTTCTTGCCTTTGCCTCCTCCTCTCCTGTGGCCCTTGCAGACCACTGTCCCAGAGCAGAGCATCTCCACCCAGCATGACAGGAGCCTTCTATGGGAATAAATCAAGGCTCTTAAAAAGTCCTTCTCTTTCCCATCTGGTTTTTGTGTCATCATAGAATCATAGAATGGTTTGGGTTGGAAGAGACCTTCAAGATCATCTTGCTCTAAACCCCCTGCTATAGGCAGTGGTACCTTCCACTAGACCAGGTTGCTCAGGGCTCCATCCCTTGAACACCTCCAGGGATGGGGAAGTCACAGCTTCTCTGGGCAACCTCTGCTAGTGCCTCACCACCCTCACAGTAAAGAATTTTTCTCCTAACATCTAATCTAAATCTGCCCTCTGTCAGTTTGAAGCCATTGCCCCTTGTCCTATCACTTGAGGGCCCTTGTCAGAACTCCCTCTCCAGCTCTGCTGTAGCTCTTTTAGGTCCTGTCACGGGTCTGGGGAAACCTTAGAGCCCCAGTTTATCTTCTCCAGGTGGAACAACCCCAGAGGTTCTCCATCCCTCAGAGCATGGCCCAAGTTCCACTCTGGACAAGCTGAGAAATATCTACAAGGCTGACTTGGCCATCAGCTCTGGGGTATAAAAAGTTCCCCTGCCAGCTCTCTGTGCCTTCCTCAGCTCTCTATGCTAATGCACAATTCCCTCTGTCTGAGACACTGTCAGGAGGAACTGAAAGTGGTGACACAGCACCACAGGTGACACACACCCCAGTGCCACCACACCAGGGTGCAGAGCAGCCTGGCTGCCTTGCTCTGAGCACACTCTGCAATGCAGGTGCCTTTCTCCCAAGAGTGACCAGCCAAGAGCTGCACCAGCTCAACAGCACAAAGCCAAGGCACGACCTGCCTCTGGCAGGGACATCCCATTTGTCTCATCTATGGTCCTGCTGGCTTGTCATTCCCCATGCTGAGCACTGCCTGCAGTCATTGGGCATCTCCTGATGCCTCCAGGTCTGGTCTGAGCTGGCAGAGTCTGCAGCAGGGCTGCTGTGTCCCACAGATCCCTTCTCCTGTGTGGGCACAGGTCAGGGTGTAGGAAGCACAGACAGAGCATGTGTAGCCAGGCTGGTCAATCCCACAGCCCCTGGGGTATGTCAGGAGCTCTGGTTTCATGGCCATGGCCCATTCTTGGCAGACCTTCCCCTCCCAGCACCTCCTGATCCCCCCAGCTGATGCCCTTCCATGTTTCCTTTTCTCCACCCTTTCTCCAGCTCCAGAACTGAAGTGAGCACATGTGCTCTGCTCCACTCTGCAGAGAGCTGTGGCCATTTCTCCAAGCCAGCAGTGCCATGGGGACAAACCCTGTGCTTTTAATGAGCCCCATGGGGAATAACCACGGAGAGTGCAGAAAAACATCAGCCAAACAGCACTGCAGCTCTGCACACTGAACTACTCTTTGAGGAATGAAGAAATCCCATTTTCTGTGACCCTGCATTTGCCCTGCTCCACTCCCTCTTTGCTGCCTGAAGCTTAGACACTGCCATGATTCATCCCCAGGAATAAGAGGCAGGTTAGCTCTGAGTTACTTCCAATCCCTCACACAGCCTGGTGCCTGCAAAATTCCACATTGCCACCAGCTGAACCAGCTGCTGCCGAGTGCTGAGCCAGACTCTGAGGCTCCTCTGTGTTGCAGATCAGAAGGGCTGTGGGGCAAGGATACAAAACCAGCAGCATTGCTTCAGGAGAGCAACACATATCTGGCTGCAGTGGGGAAAAGGGGAAGAATAACTGGACTTGCTTCCAGCTAAAGGCTGACTTCACTGAAGAGCATTTGACTCCATGCCAACCCCAGAGCTAGTGGATCTTGATGGGAAAAAAAGCAATCCAACAACAAAAGTTCAAAGTGATGCATTCCTGTACTTGGAGGGAGGTTTCATGAGGCCTTGAGTCAAAGGATTTTTTTAAACCTTATCCTTAGCATAACCAAAAGGAGGGCAGGAATCTCAGCAGTTGAGAGGACCTTCATCTGGCCAAACAGTTCTGAAAGCTTTCTGTCAAGGAGGATTCTCAGGTGACCGAGCTGTGAGCAATCTCTTCCCATGCTGGAGCCTCTGCTGGGGCAAGGCTCCTGCTGCTGCCAAACTTCCCAGCTTCAACAGAGGACAGCAGTTTGAGGCATCAAGGAGAATTTATGCATCCATCTCCTTGCCCTCCACCTTCTGGTCATGCTTCTGCTTAAGCATTGTCTCCTTCAAGCCCAGGTTTCCCTCACCAAGCACCTCTCTGGTGCTCCACTCTGCTCTTCATGTGCACATCCCAGTGCCATGGGAGCAGCTTGGGAAGGGGGCCAGCAAACACGGGGGTGGGCAGGACCCCTGCATGCTTTTCTTGCAGGGAAACAGGTGTGTTGCAGGCAGAGACATTGCACATCCACATGTCTCACTCATTTCAGGCACCTCTTTCACTCAGCTGTGTGAGGTCAGTGCAAAGACAAGGCATGAGGATGGCTCCCTCAAAGTCAAAGTCTCCCCAAATTTGTGTGCACACGAAGCAGAGATTTTGTAAGCAATTCTGCAGAGCGCCTCCTGGCCATGTAACACACTCACAAAGCTTCTCATGACTCTGGCTAAGAGGGACCAGTGACCAGCATCTGGTTCAGAGTCACAGGGTTTAAGGCACATGGAATGAACAGTACTCAGCAATCTGCCCTCTTGCAAAACCCAGCACTGACCACTTCTGCCAAGCCCGCAATTTCCTTTTGAGCAATAATTTTGCTGTGTTGATTTGGAGATTTCCAGCAATGGAGAACCTACTGTGCACCAGCTACCACAGGTGGCTGTTCACAGTGGTCTGCAGCCTCCACCAGTAAAAGCCAGGAGGGGATCAGACTGACTGGACACATCTGGCCTCTGCTCCACATCACTGGATGTGGTTTGGTTTTCCCAGTGGGGCTGAAGTGTTGTTCACCCCTTGTAAAGTCTTTGCATCCACCTCATCCAGGTCAGCGCCTTCTTTTTTGAACTTCATTGCTGCTTGGGGCACAGCTGTGTCTCATTATCCACAGTGACCAAGAGCAGCTGTGCTCTGTTCCCTGCTCTGATGCCCCTGATTCCCCTCAAGGCCATGTTACACAAGATCTTCTCAGATGTTCAAAAACCAAGAGCCACATCAGGGCAAGGAAAGGCTGAATCAACATCTGCTGGACAAGTTTCTCTCAAAGAAATCACAGAGAGGGTGCAGGACAGACACACAGGACCTGTGGATGTTATTATCTGGTTGTACTTTTATTAAGACTCCACATCATGTGCTCTCATAGTCTCCACTGACCCCCAGCACATTTTTGGTGACCCTGGTAGTGCCAGCAGCCTGGGATCTCAGTTCCAGTCATCCTGCCTTCTTGCAGGCCTATGGGTAGAGGCAGGTAATCTGTCCCCAGATCAGCTCATCCTTTCACCCAGGGACTGCTGCTTTAAGCCTGGGGACAGCCACTTTCATGGCATTTGTGTCCAGTGTGCAACTTGTTCTCCCCAGGAGCATCAGATCCCTGGAGACACTCTGGGCAACAGAGGTGCCCCATGGTGGAGATGTGGGGGATGTGGAAAGCCAGGATATGCCTTGTCCTCAAGTCCAACCCCAGACAAGCAGTTGTTGAATCCCTGTGAAAACTCACCACAAGCACTGATAAAGACAACCCCTTTGTATAATTTCAGTGACCAACAAACTGCTGAGCTCACCCCCATTCCCATCTCGGACATCCCTGTGGCCACTCCATCTCTGCTCTGGTTATCTCCCCAGGCTTTTCTGACTGAAGTCAAACCTCCTCCCCAGCATTCTGTGCCAGCAGAGAAGCCACTGTGCCTTTCAGCTGCCGATTTCACACGAATCTTTGATTTGCCAGCACCTGCCAGGTGGGACACGGCAGGATCCCGGAGCAGCACGAGAGCCGCAGGGATGATCGGCGCAATGCCTGAGCTGCAGCCGGATCTGGAGGGAGAGCACTCGCCTGTGAGATCTGACACGCTCATAACAATCCCAGCTGGCTGGCACACACACCGAGCCCAAAACACCCCAGGCCACCCCCCTCCCACCCTTCTGATACCATCACACCCCTCAGCAGTTAATTAAAAAAGGATTAAAGCAAGGCTGTAAGGACGTGGGCGATGCTGAGGTCAAGGGGTGCCTTGCAAAGCTACGCCAAGCCCCGCAGCTGGTGCTGGGACAGGGGGCTGCCTGCTGGTGACTTCAGCTTCTCCAAGAATAAGGCAGGTCTAATCCAAGACCCAGGCAACCTATCTGGGCTGCTTGCCTGTGGCAGTGCTGCTCTGTACAGAGAGCTGCAGGGCAAGGATTGGGATCAGGGATGTGGGAGCCTGCAGGGTAAGACAGCAAGCAGTTATGGCTTGTTTGCCAATGCTTCCATGCTGCCCTGCTGGCCCTTCCAGAGCTCATACCTTTATCCCACATGAGCCACATGCACCCATCCCAACCCTGGCAGTGAGGTTCATCTCGTGCAAGCAGTTCTGTTACAACAGTACAGGCTGTTCCTACCCGCTCCCTGTTTCCGAAAATATTAATGTTTCACCAGGGCAGCGCTCAGAGGCTTTTTCCAGCCAGAGTGATGCCAGGTACATAGGTCCTTCCCACATCCAGCCTCATTGAAAGCCCTGGGAATATGTGTGTGGATGAGGCACAGTGCCAAAGAGTCCCTCATCTTACCTGGCTGAGATGCCATGGTCATGGATGGCTGGAAGTCACCTGTGCACAGGGATTAACCCAGGGATTAAAGCTTCAGTATCAGTGAGTTACACCTTCAAGGGGGGACCTTTTTTCACAAGGAGGTGGAAAACACCCTGCCTGAGTCTGAGGATGCTCCTACCCTGTTCAAAGGTCTTTGGGAGCAGACTCCATGACATACCTGGGAAGCTCCCACATGGAGAGAAGCAGAGGGCAAAGCTCAGCAAATAGAGAGACTGTGGAAGATGCAATTTGCTGGCACAGAAACAAGACAACAGGTCCAGGTCTGAAACTCACCCCTGAGTGACAGGACATGTTGTATTGTGGCAGCAGAAGAGATGTCTCAGGCTGGTGATGGACTGCACCAACATTCCTGATGGGAACCCTCACAGCTTGTAATCCCTGCATGGAGAACTGTCCCTGCAGGACACAAATTGGGCCCTCAGCAGCAGATCCATGTCCCACCCAAGCCTATAACATGGGGCCAGTCCCTGCAGGGAAGTCAGGTGAGTCCATGGCATATTTAGTGCTCCCCACTTCACCCAAACCACTCTCACATCCCCCAATGCATTTTGGTTCAGCCCCAAACCCACCTCTTTCAGAGTAACTTGGCCAAAACAAGCCTGAAGAGCTCCACAAAGTTCTTCATGGTCTTTTTACCTCTTTCTTCTATGAAACCATTGCCTTTCCTTCCATCACCTAAGGGACTCCTGCTCCTTAGACCCAGCTGCTCCATGCAGAACCTGACCTTTTTTTATATCCTAAGCATTCCCAGTCACAGAATCACAGAATGGTTTGGGTTGGAAGGGACTATCAAGATCATCTCATTCCAACCCCCTGCCATGTGCAGGGGCACCTTCCACCAGAGCAGTTGCTCATGGCTCCATCCAGTCAGGCCTGGAACACTTCCAGGGATGGGGCAGCCACAGCTTCTCTGGACAACCTGTGTGAGTCCCAGTGACCTCAGTAATTGCTGTTGTCCCCTAACCAACCCATCCTACTGTCACCCAGGCTTGAAAATTTCCTCCCTCATTACCTTGCACTTGCCAGAGAAGGCTGATTCATCCACTCTCTGCCTCAGGCATCCCACTCAGCCACTGATGATTGAGTTACTCAACAATTAAGCAGAGCCTTAAATCTTTGCAGCACTTAACATGTATTGACTAATTAATCCAAGCCTTATCTGAGGTAGGTTAGTTCAGTCTTGTGTGTAGCTTCCAAACATGCCCACGGCCGCCTCACTGGTCAAAGGCAGAAGCTGCTCTGCAGAGAAGGATGGGAGGTCCATCATCCCCACTGCCCACCCTACAAAGAGGGGCCCATGTAGCACTGCCCTTCTGTGCTGTGACTTCAGAGACCACTGGGCCCAGGGGAGCACGTTCCCAGCCCAGGACTCTTGCCAAGCTTGCCCTCAAATGACCTTTTCTCCTGCATCTTCTCTGGCCCTCCATGATTGCTTCATTGCCTGCTGTCCCACCCAGTGGGGCTCTGGGCACATCCACCAGCTGAAGCCAACTTGCTTGGACAAGCACCAAGTTGCCTGAGGCTCTGCCAGACCTGGAATGCAGGTGGGATAAACCTTCCCCTGGGGTCTGGCTGGCAGCCATCCTGAGTTCTGCTGATGCAGGAGACCAAACCTGGCCTTGCGAGGTTACAGGTGAGCACAGCACACTGCCCTGCTGCATCCTGCTGAAGTGACACCAGGGGAGCCAGGCTTCCCCCTCAGCCTATTCACAGGGACTGTCTCAGCCACATCAAACCCCACATTCCAGTCCTGCTGGCAGCAGGGAACAAGGCCAGGTGTGGGAGGCAGGGAACCCATTCCCTGCATGGATGAGCTGCACAGGAACTTTGTGCAGATGAGTGGGATGGGAGGTGCAGGGACACACCCAGGGTTATGCAGAGAGTCCGTGGCAGAGGTCAGTGCCTCAGTGGCTTCTGGCCCTGGGCTTTGGGAGAGAGAAAGGGAGGGAGTTGGCAGTAGCTAAAGCCAGGGAGTTGGGGACATGAGTGGGTTCCCAGCACACAAGCCTTGGGGCCTGATCCTGAGTAAATCATCTCATTTTCCTCCAGTGCAGTCACTCGAGTTCCAAGACTAAAGGAAAATGCCATGTTCCTTGTGCCCACAGATTCCCAACCATTAGCTAAGACCAAGGCAGACATCAAAACTCTTGCCATGCCATGAGCCTCTTGCACTGGAGCATGGGATCCCCCCAGCACAACAATAGAGACCCAGAGATACAAGATTCTCTTTGATATAACACTGACACCAAAATGTTTCAGCCCACCTGAGTCCTTTGAGCACCTCTTGCCCTTTTTCTGCCTCTCTGTCAACCCCAGGGTTTCAGCTCAGTGATATCCCCAGCCTGACAGGCAGGTGATGAGCCTTGAGAGATGCATGATGTGAAGGACATGGCAGAAGAAAGGGACTTTGTCAACCTGGGGAGTCATGGAGCAGCCAGGTGGAAGAGATTTTAATCCAAACAACCTCACTCAGGAAAGCCAGGACCAGTGGAGTCTGGATCTGCACAGCTCATGTGGAGCTGTAACAGCAAGGTGCTGGTTTGAGTCAAAAGGCATTAGCCTGCAGGTTATAAAGGAATCTCTAGTGCTTGTACGGGTGTCTTTCACATGTCCTCTACCTCATGTGGCTAAGAATGGGTTCCTGCCTACCCCATGGATATCACCACCATTTGCTTGCTTTTTAATACATCTAACACCAAATGCAGAGTGTGCAGAATTCCCTATGAAATTCACCCCAGAAAATCCTGAGTAGTAAAGCAGAGCAACTTGTGGACCGACACTTTTCCTCTGGGTCTCAAACCATCACATATATTTATTTTTTTTTCCTTGACTGAATATGTGCTGATCTCATTCATCCTGGGAAAAGCACGGGGTGTTCTCATCCCGGCTATACCTGGCAAGCTGCACACACTGTGACAGAGGGAGAGAACTTCTGATCAGGCTCTGCAGTGGCTGCTGCCCAGCTTCTTGTGGCTCTTTCCTGGAGCGAGAGGCCGGCTTCTTCACCTGGCATTCCTGGGAGAGATGAAGGGTAAGTCAGCAAATCAGCTTCATGCACTGCACACATCCTCTGCTTTCAGCCATAGCAGAATTAGCTCAGGTCGGGATTTGCTGGTAGCTGGGCAGAAAAACATCAACAGGGCTTTTTTTACCCCCTCTCCACCTTCTTTGGAGGGAAAAAGCAAGAAAATGTTTTTAACGTGCTGCGAGCAGGCAGGCTGCGGGAGCCGTGGTCCCCGGCATAGCTCAGCAAGCACTGCCAGGGAAATCAACAGGGAACGTTCCTGATGCTATTTTAGACACCGGCAGAAAACGCCAGATAGCAACACCGAGTTCGACGGGGCTGCGCGAACCCGGAGCGGCGGCGGCGGCACGGAGCGCAGGGACCCGCTCCCGCCGCCGTGTGGGTTGTCAGTCGATTTGTCGATGAGCTCGCTAACCACGACGTTGCTTTGACATGTCAGCTGGCGAGCCGGCGTCTGGATGCCTCGGTGTCATGCAGGCAGCTCCGTCTGAGCCCTGCGGAGAGCAGCTTAGATCCGCTGGCCGGGGTTAGAAATGAGCCGCAGTTAAGCTGCTGAAAGGGATCCGCGCTGCCGCCAACGTGAGTGCTCCGCGCCTGCCCGAGCAGGTGGAAGATGCATGCCGGTCTCCAAGGGGGGATGCAGCTCTGGCCGGGTGACTGCCGGCTCCATCGGGAGCCTCCTGGCTTGTTTGCCTGGGAGAGGATGGAAAGAGGGCATCTTAAGGGATTGCTGCAGCCAGAGGTGCCGCTGAAGGCAGAGTGTGCGATTAAAGGCAGTATGCGAGCATAAAGATACCGCAACCTGATTTAGGAATAACGAATATAGCAAGGCTGGCTGCTGCAGGGAATGTCCCCTTTGTAAGTCGGGCTGTTTGGAGCAAAAAAAGAGCAATTATGCGGATTCTGCTGCAGCTCATTGTGCTTGGGTTAATTTGGGAAAAGGATGCTTGCTGGCAGCTGAAGGAGGCAGCCTGGCAGAGGGGTTAAAATGCACAATTACCAGACCAGGCTGCTGTTTTGAAATGGTACAATAATGCCAAGGCAGGGGAACATTGTTTGGTATGATTTATCTTCTGAGATAGTCAGGAGCAGGAAGACCTTAGCTTAGAGGGCTACTCTTAATAAAATTTAAAAAAAGAAAGATTTTCAAAGACAGACCCTATTTTGCAAAGCCCTGACACCACAATGACAGGCACTGCTGATACCAGCTGTCCTGCCTGCCATCTGAATGCCAGGCCTTCTCAGAAATGCTGCTTGTGAAAGATCCATCACAGGGAAGTTTTTACCACCCCCGTTTTGTGTGGGGGTGCGAAAGCACATCCGTGTTTGGGGAGAAGAGACATGAACTGCTCCTTGTACCCCAAACCTGGCTGTGCAGCCAAGGAATTTCTGTAGCTCTGATGATGAGTGTTAGGCAGGGCTGTGCTTTTAAAGGACAGCCTGGCTGGGTTTAACATGGTGATCCCTCCTGGAGCTTTCAGCACTCATGGTCTTGGGCATCTCATGGATAAAACTGGTGCCTGTTCTTCAAAAGCTGGTGTCAAATGCCTGGTGCTCCCATAGGACCTCCTGCATGGACACAGCAAGGACACAAGGTCCAAGCTGATTCACAGCTCCAGCTGGGATGGCATAGTGAAAATGCCATGGAGGGCGACTTGGCAGGGTTGATTTGGACAGGATGGGGATTGGAAAGGCAGGCAAATAGCAGTGAATCTTCCTGGAGAGGTGACCAGGGATCAAAAGGGAGAGATGGCATTGGTGTGTGCTGGGACAGGTCTGGGATGTGAAGGGGACAAGGGTTTGTGATGGCAGGGAGTGCTCCCAGTGCTAACCCATCACTGTCTGTACTTGTCAGCAATACACAAAGCCACAACTGAGAGATATTGTCTGTTTGCAAGAAAAGGGGAATTTGCTCCTTCCTCATTTCTCTATTAAACTTTGCACTGCAAACTGTGCCTCAGCTCTCCTTCCAGAGGGAAAAGAGCAGTTGCTGTGAAGGCTTATTTTTTAAAAGCAGTAGCACAAGGAACCTAAAGCACAACCTTCCTCTGACATAACCTTACTCTGGTCTCATTCCCAGTGGCTGCTTCAGGACTGACCAGAACCAAACCATTCAGCAGTGTAAGAGCACATTCTTTGCAGAAGCAGCAGCCTATCCTCGAGGGCTAGTTCATTTTCATTCATTAAATTTACTATTTGTATTATTTTGTTTAATGCTGTTGAGGGAAAAGGGCCCTCTCTACTGAGCATTCCTATTAAAACATGCCTGTTAAACCTCACTCCATGAAATCACAGGGGCTGGCTGGTGCTAGTGGCAGTCCTGCTGATGGTTCCAGTCCTGAAGGGTATGGAACCAAGCACAGACCAATGTTGCTGTTGTCAAAGGCCAGGGGTCTGCTGGTATGAGAGCAAGAACAATGAGGGAGGGAGGTTTTACAGCTCTCTAGCTGGCAGGAGATCTTCAGGATGTTTTTTTTCCTTCCCCCTTCATCTAATGTGAAAAAGGAGATAGAGTGAAGGCTGTCCCTTCATGCCTTGTTGACAGCTTGTCAGGAGAGGATGGGAGGAACCAGTTAACACCTGGGCATTCCTGTAATTTAGTTCTTCTAGCAACTAATGCTGGTTCATGATCTGTGTTTTCAGAAACCTCTCCATCCACTTCTGAAGCACAGTCACTGTTTTGCTCAGCAGGGATCAGAATCCTGGCTATCACTTGCTATTGACATGGGCATAGCATTTTATCCTTTACACCTTCCCACCATGAAAAGATGAAGCCCCACCAGCAAACAGATCCAGACTGCTCTATGGGGTGACATCACAGGGTGCCTTTCTCTGCCATGGAGCCCTGTGCCAGTGCAAGCTGCTCTGAGAACATGGACCCAGACCCAAAACTGGGTGAGGGCAAGGGCCTCCAACACCCCAGAGCAAGGGGAATTGTATCACATGCACAGCAAACACTTTGCCAGCGGCTGCACCATACACTGAAGCAACCACACAGCCTGCAGCCCTGATACAAAACCACTGACCTGAACAGCAGCCAGATCATTTTTCTTATGAGGATGCACCATTCTTGAGCAATTTTTCCAGCACATCCCACGCAAACAGGTTTTCTGTGAACACTGCATGGCAGCATTTACCATCTCATGCCAGCTCTTGTTTTTCCCTAATGGCAGGGGCTGGGAGGGCTCTCACGTAGCACTGGTGTGTCTGTGCCGGTGGGCACGGAGTCTGAGGGGTATCCTCATGGAAAACCAAGCACTAAATCATTTCATGTCACCAGTTCTGCTGAGGACAGAATTATAGGATGGTTTCGGTTGGAAGGGATCTTAAAGATCATCTATTTCCAAACTTAAGTTAGACAAGGTCACACCTTTCTGCAGAAATCTGAGATCCTGAACCTTGCATATACACACTAGTCTAAGAACACATCCTTCATCTTCTTATCACTGCAACAGCTTTCCCAGGAAGGGCACATTGACTCTTCCCAGCTGGCATGCAGGGGGTTGCAGAAGCAGTGTTGATACTTCAACACTGACACTAACTCCTGTTGTTTGGGATGTTATGCTAAATTAGTTGAATTCTTGGTGGTAAAAAGGAAATGTAGAGGGAAATGGATAGTGTCTGTAGAGTCTCACTTATGGCCCAGTGTATTTTGAGCCCACTCTGACCTGGAGTTTAAGCTACTGTGGAAGCAAGGAGATTTTAAGGCATTTTTTTGGCCCAATTTATCGACTTCCATTGCACAACAGCACCTCAGGGCAGCCAGGGTGTATCACCAGATACATTAACTGGGCTTCTTAGTGGTGAGTGATGGCCATGTGCTATTTGTTCATAACTAAGAGAAAGAAATGGCCAAAATCCCTCTCTTCCCACATGGCAGAAATGGAGGGTTGTTTCTACAGAAGCAGCCCTGCTCCTTGGCAGTGACTAGTTTTTGATCCAAGCTTGCAATCTTCTCATGTCCCTCATTTCTGTATGCAGGAGGGAGGAGGAAGCAAAAGCAGCTGTGCTTCTCCTGCTTGTCTGGCCCTGGTACTCCATACACTGATCTGATGGGAAGAGCAGGGAAAAAAAGTATTTATTCAAGATGATCTAATTAACATTTCCCATGTTGTCTCATTTGGTAAGAGACTGATACCCTATTTCTCCCTTGATCACCCTGAAAGGTCCATTAATTTTAACCTGCCAAAAAAGGATTGGTGGATATAAAATTTGACCCTCAAGCAAACAAAAAAAGAGCAGAAATTAAGTATTTTCCTTTATTTGTAATGCAATGCACTAAATAATGTTCAGAAGTGGTGGATGCCCAGAGAAAAGCATTTCATCAAATAATTTTACAAGGGACAGAAGAAGCAAACCCAAAAGTTATGGATTCAGTGGATAGAGTGGATTGAGCCCTGTCCCTGTGCAGTACTGCAGTCAGTCTGATCAACCTCCCATGTCTCTTGCACTTGTCCTGTCAGACCTATCTGAGGGTATTTGAGGTAATTCTTACCTCAGGCACAGAAGCAACTTCTGTCGGGATCACAACTATGCTGTGAGTTAGGAACTTCTGGATTTGATTCCTGTGTTCACAAACTTCAAGCAATTCTCTCCCTCTCCTGTTGGGAGAGGAAGAGAATGAGCTGGGTGGTAAGCCAGGTTCTTCTTGCCATTGTCAGAGGATTCAGTGTGCTTTGGAAGAGAGGCAAGAGACTTTAGGAAAACAATTCTCATATACACAAGTCTACAGAGAAAGCAATGATCAGCACATAAAGAAAAACACAGCTTAACTTTAGCAACCTACAAAATTCACAGCAGGAGTGCTGCACAGGGGGGGCTTGGCATGATATGTGAAAAATTTAAGTGTCCCCAAGAGTGAAAATACAGCTGCCAGTGTATTATGCAGTTCTCAGCTGAGCATCTGAATTCCCCCTCAGTGAGCTGCGCTAGGCTGCAGAGCAGTCTGTAATTGGGAAGTTTGGCAGTGATGACAGAGATGTTCCTGGCATCCATTTTGACCAGTCTGTTGTGCAGCCAGGTCTGCAGAGCCTCTCTGGGTACCAAAGAGAACAGAGGCCTCTCCTGCAACTGGACAAGAGCTGTGGCTCTCCACACATTGGACAGGATCCACTTCAGCCTCCGGCACAAAGCCCCGGGAGCAACGGAGCCGGGGCCACGTTGCCTCTTTGTACCGAGTCTGGGCAGACACATCCAGGTCACTCACTCCAGACAGCATTCATGACCTGTGTCTTTGCTGTTTTTCAGTTGCCCAGAGGGGAGCTCAGAGCCTTGGCAGCAGCCCTGTCACAGTCCCCAGAGTCCCTGGGCTGTCCTGCCTGCTGAAGCACGGCTGGAGCGTGTGGCAGCTCAGGAACTTGGGAAGAGGCCACCACGTCCAGCTTGGATGTGATGTGCCTCACCCCACGGTGCCTTTTGGGTTCATTTAGGCACTCAGTTCATTCTTCAATGGCTGAAGGGAGATCCAAGAACAGGATTTAGCTGTGGCTCACCCTCCCTTTCTACTCCTCAATCCTCTAGAAAGAATAAATGCTAAAGAGAATGAAGGTCATCCACGGTCAAGGCAAGTCCACGCTAATCCCTCTCTGGAGTCTTGGCCGAGTCCAGCTTTTAAGTCCTGGGAAGTATTAGGAAATGGATAATAGAACAGGAAATGCCAGATTTTGGTAGCTGTGAAAAGGAGAGACACACATTGCCCATGCCATAGAGACAAAGGAGAGGATTTCCCTCTCCTCCCAGGCTATGGATGCTAGAACTGAATGGACACGGTGTCCAAAGTGGGTGAAAAAAGACTGTGCCACTCTTCTTGTGGGGCTTACAGGGAGGGCCCACACTGGGAAAAAGCCAATGGCTTGAGGATGACTTTCATACTTGGTGCCTAACCCCTTCTGTGCTTGCCCATATGGAATTTTCAGTAGGCACCCTTGCATGCATTTCAGAGGGAAAGAAAACCTGTCTGACAGCCCATTGCTCTAGCAGATCTTTCCTTTCATTTCTGAGCCCAGCTCAAAAAGGACTTTTCTCTGCCATCCTGGAGAAAGAACTGAAAGTGCATGATCAGCTGAAAAAGCAAGCTCAAGCAGCTGCAAGCAAACCTGACACCTTCTGCAACATCCAAGAGATCAGAAACTTTATTTGCTTTGTTTCTACACAAGTGATCAATTGAAACCAATCGATGAAACACTGGGGGCTGGCACATTCCTGCCTCCACCCCGTGGGCTCTGCCTGATCCCAACAGCAGCCCAGAGCTGGCTCCCATGCTAATGCATGCTCAAGCACAGATCCTCCAGTGACATCTGATCCTCCAGGATATCCCATGGGTATCTAATTATTATCTAAAGCCCAGCCTGGGTAAAACAGAGTTTTTGATATCCCTTTTCTCCCACACCTTCTCCCTACATCTTCTCAAAACACAGTGGGCAGCATGATGTTTATCTGATGGTTTGTCTGTCATGCAGGCAACTGATTCTGATGCCACTTCATACCTCTCCTTCAAAGCCCATGAATTTAGGCTGCAGTTAAACCTTGCAGAATTTTTCAAGCCCAGCTTCTCCAGCCCTGCAGGTAAATCTCTTGCATATCTTTTCCTTCATCTGTTACTGAAGGACTTCTTGTGGGCCCTGATCACATTTCACTCTTACCCATTCACGATACCACCACTGAGATTTTTCTCCTAACCCTTCTCTTTTGTTCTGTTTCTCAGGCTGCATCCCTTCACTGGTTCATCCCTTCCCATAACACCAAACTCAGGTCTTTGCTCTCAGTGCCTTCTGACTTCTCTGTCCATAGCTCTTCCAACCAACAACCGGCCCACAATGGTGGCCAACCTCCTTTCTATCATGTCTTTGGAAGTGCTCCTCAAAAAACCTCCAAAAATCACTCTATGGTAGAAACCCATCTTTGCTCCCAGTATCTGCATACTGGTCGTGTTGCCACACAACACATTGGCAAATATCACTTTCCTTCTCCATGTTCCCATTTTCTGAGCCACCCATTTTCCTATGTCTTAATCTTGGAATAGCAGTCATGAGGATTTGTTGCGTAGCACAGCTCAGCCCAGCTGCAGCTTCTTGTCCTATGGCAACAGGAACCAGGAATAATAACAGCAAGGTGATGACTCATTAAAACCAATAACCTCAATAATTAGACTTACTTAACTTTTCCAATTGTATAAACAGCTGAGAAAAAAAATAGAATCTTATGCTTTTCCAATATTTTTCCTTCTTCCAGTTTCTCACACAGAAATTGTCAGTATTGGGCACTTGTCATAGTCAAATTTCCTCTCTCTCCACACAACAGTAAATTCATGGAGTGAACTGAAATGTTTGCTTTGTCCATATTCTGTGAGTGCTGAAGACTCTCCAGCATCTCTTTGCTCTGAGCAAGGAGGAGAACAGCTGCAGCTCTGCCTTGGTGCCAACATTGTTCCAGCTGCTGTTGCTATAGGAAAAAGGCAGAACTGTCCAAGTTTCGAGTTCCTGAAAAAATCTGTTTAAGTCAGCAGGGATAGAATCTGGATGCAAATTTCTCTCCAGATCTGATGATCAGTGGGTGCCATCTACCACTTCATTCAGCTGCTGCTGGTTGAAGCTGCACCCTGGTACAGCCTCTTTGCTCCCCCTGTGACCTGCCCCTCTTAACACTTCCCTGCCCATTGCCTCTTGTCAGAGGCAGAGAAAGAGGCTTGGACCAAGGAAAAAGCTGCCCATGGGATTAACTATGAGACAAGGAGCCATCACAAGTAGGACAGAACTCAGAGAGCACTGGAGGGAAAGGTAGCCTGGGGGCAAAATACTGGGACAAGCTAGCTGGTGAGATAAGGAGCAATCAGGCTGGCAGGGAGTGGGAGAGAGGAGGCAAGGAACCAGGGAAGAAGACCTGAGAGGACTGAGATGAAAAGGCAATGAAGTGACCAAACTGCTAAGAGAGGTGCGTATCATCCCTGAGCAGAGCCTCACACTCCACTCTTCTTTCTCAGTCCTTGTCCCTGCATTTTGGGCCCACCAGGACCTTGTGTTTAACTTTGTCCTTTTTAATTTCAAAGGATCTCAGTCCCCTGTAGCTGAAATGGCTGCTCTGGCCCCAGCAGGGCAACTGCCCTGCTGCCAGCATTGAGGGAACCTTAGTATGGATCAGACCTAAGGAACCTGGCTGCCAAACCTGCCCTACAGACCTCACCCCCGTCCCAAAAGAAGCACACCAGTGAGTACAATAATATGGAGTTAAAAATGGAAAGTGCTTTTGGAGAGAGATCAGCTGCTTTGTGAGGCAGCTGTATGTTCTGGAGCTCCTTTTGATGTAAATGTGTGAAATTACACATTTATTGCAGGATTCAAATGTAGCCATGGCAACATGATTATCAAACAGTTTCATATGGAAGTGTAAATCCATACAGGTTTCTGGCTGGCGAGATTAAACTGCCCAGAGACAGAGCTCAATGTATTCCAAGCCCAGACCCTCCATGCCCAAAAGGATTCATCTCCGGCTTCTGTGCCTGGGAAAAATTCCATTTCTTTGCAAGCAAATTGGCTCCACTCAAGTGGGCCAACCACCAAACAGATGGAGAAGAGCACTAAACAGGCCAGTACCCTCAGCAGAGAGAATTCACTGCTGCACAGGGTGACCCTTTCCTGAAGGCTGGTTTGGACAAACTCCTCTGCTCAGCCTTGCAAGGGGCAGGGACAGTTCAGGCAGGAGCTGTGTCTGCAGAGCAGGTTTAAGTTACACCTCGAGCATCATCAGGCTAAATTCATAGAGTCCCTGGGCATGAAAACAGGCTGGGCAGCCAAAGTCACCCCCTCACCCACAGTGTCCTCATGTGACAGCAATCTGGTGACATGGTGACATCTGAAGAGGGGACAGCAAAGCTGGCATGTGTACTGGCTGCAAGTAGGAAAGGGCTGTGCCCTTATAGCCTGGAAACCGTGACCTTGACGGTCATTCCTTGGAAACAGGGCCCATCCATTAATTTTCCACAGCTGTCAGTTCCAGGCTGAGCCACAGTGTCACAGCCAAGGAAAGTCAGGCACAGTCTCCTCCCCTGGATATGCAGCAGGCTCTGACACCTCATGTAACAGTGTCTGCACATAGACTGGGCTCAGCCCAGGGACCTTGTGTGTCTGGAGTGATAAGTGATGTGTATCATCAGGTGGACTGTGAAACAACAAGGGAAAAAAAAAAAGAGGAAAGAGAAAAGAAAAAGAAAAAGAAAAAGAAAAAGAAAAAGAAAAAGAAAAAGAAAAAGAAAAAGAAAAAGAAAAAGAAAAAGAAAAAGAAAAAGAAAAAGAAAGAGGAAAAGAGAAAAAAGGAACCTGCACCCCAGTACGGAAACAGACTGGTGGGAAGGAAATAGAGGTTTTAAATAGGCACTAAAAGATTGGCAGAATTTGGCTGTAAATGAAAACAGAGTAGTGGAAGGGCAGAACTTTGTCCTTGTTTTGCTTTTTTTTTTTCCTGAGCCTTGATGAGGCTCTTTCACTGAGAAACACAAAAGTAGGGCACAGTCCTGCAGCAGGCACCCGGGGTATCCACAGTCCTGAGGTTTGGGGATCTGCAGCATCCATCTGGAACCAGGGGAAAAGCAGGTTTTCTCCACAACAACGTGGTGAGCAGCTTCCTGGGACACCTGAAGCATTTGATGGCAATGCCCCGGAGCCATCACCTAGGAATTCACAGGATGGCTTCTCAGTAGGATGTTCCTATAGTTAATTAACCTCTGGTCCTGATTTTCAGCGGGAACATCTCTTGTTTTCATCTCCAGCAAATGGCTCTAATAGATTTGACAGCCTGCTTTTAACTGGCACCCTCTTCTGCTGCAGGTATTTCTGGGCAAAATCCCTTCTCACCTTCCCTGCTGCAGTGTAAACATCCTGGAGCTCCACCTCACTCCTGTTTCCAAAGCTGTGAAGTCCCAGATGGTCCATCAACCATCTTCCTCAGTTTCTTTCACTGCATCGTGAGATTTTCTAGCAGAACCTCTTTACCTTTTCTCGGGGACTTTTTTAATAGTGCTGTTTCACAGAAGATTTTTGGGTTGGGGAAAAATATAGGCTCTTGGCACTAAACATAGATCCTTCTCAGTAAACATGAGGCCCTTGATTTTAAAAGTGACAAACCTTGCTTCTTAATTTAAAAAAGATTAATTTTTCCCAAGCGTATTTAGAAAATAAAGAGAAACTGTTGCTGTGCTAATTGCTATTACCAAAAGATTTTCACATCATCTCCCACCTGTGGCCACACAAATACAGGTCAGAAAAATGGACTTGGAATTCCAGGCTGTAGCAGATCAAGTATCAGGTTTCTGGCTAACCATGAATTATCACTAAAATTTAAAGGCACCCAGCCCTGTCATTAATGCTGCCTGAATACCATGACTTGGGAGTGCTGCTGTGCTGTGCTGCCATGGCATCTGCTCCCCAAATTTGGCCTCTGCTCCTTGAGAGAATGAACCAAACCTCCCTAACAGGGGAGGTGAAGCTGTTACCCACATCTCCTAATTCCCCTCGCTGCAGTCCTTTCATCTCTATGCTATATTAGCATTCTGGAGAGCACTAATGGGTGTGAAGTGGCTTAAAGCCATTTTCTTTATTGCTGGATTAGTGCTGGAAGGGTATGAAACTGCCGGCGCTCGGCTCGAGCACGTCGAGAGCTTTCTGCTCCAAGCAGACACGAGAGCTCAGAGCCCCAGCCCGCTCGCACAGCCCAGCTCACTGCTTTTATGAATGGAGTTAAAAACAACACACGCCGTGAAAGTGCTGCTTAGAAGCTTTTTTTTTTTTTTCCTGATGTCCTGACTGCTCCGGCCAATACAAGCCCCAGTGCTCCGGAGCAGTGCACAGCCATGAAAACAAGGAAGTGGGCAGAAAAAGCAAAGCACAGGTTCCCTATCTGTTCCCTGCCTGCCTTTAGTTGAGCAATTATACAACTCCAGATCTGTGATTATTCCTGGCAAGGTTTGTTCATCTCATGGGAGACTTTTGGAACAACGCAGTGCTTTTGTAGGGAGTGTCAACCACCAGGCGAACGTGTCTTCCAGATCAGATTTTTTTTTTTTTTTAATATGTAAGTAATTGTTTCTTTACAGATTGGTCTTTGCCTTTTAATGACTCACATTTCTACCTTGTCAGCTTTCAGCACGGGCCCTGCCCTCCCTCCCAGTGCTACAATCCTCCCAGATCTCACCCACAGTGCCAGGTCACACCAGGTGAAATCCTGAAGGAGGAGAATCCATTTTGTTGGCGCCCTGTCCAGATGTTCTGCTTACAGGGGCTGCTTTTTGGAGGGCTGCAGAAACTAAAGGCACAGCAATCAGAAGGCATAAAACCGAGGTACAAACCTGCCTCTAAAACACTGAAATAGGGGTTTGTCTGTGGTTTATTTTTTGGACAAACCCAGATACATTTTCATGGCAATAGTGACAGATTCTCATTCCCAGCACTGCTGCTGTGCCAGGAGTCTCATTCCCACTCTGGCCTCCTGAGGTGCAAACATGCTCTTGAAAATAAGGAGGGAGAATGCTTAAACACCCATAAAACTAATAATTAGTTTTAAGCTCAGTGCAATATAACTGCATCTTTTAAGAGGGTTGGTTTTTGGTTTGGGTTTTTTTTTTTTTTTAAAGCTTTTCCCCCTTCATTGCTCTCTGAAAATCTATTCAACATGAGGCAGGGAGCAATTATGGAAAATTTCAGGCTGGATGGTTAAAGCATGGCCAGCTTGTAAAGTAATTGGAAAGGCAGAAAGAAAATGTTTGGCAACAGGGGATAAAAGGTGGTGTGTAAGTGGAGGATTTTTTCTTACTGCAAACTGTCCTCTCTGATATGTCAATTGTGTTTGGCCTGATCCCTTGACAGTCCATTAATTTTTTGTCCAATTGCAGGCTGCTGAGGGCAGATAAATTTCAGGCTATTATGGGAACACCCTAGAAGTTTGTATAGAAAGGAAACTCTCTGTTTCCTGTATCATCCTTCTGGGGATCTTGAAAGAGTTCACAAAAGCCACTTAAGCAAACTTTCTTTGCTGGATAACGGAAGGAAAGGAAGCTGTGAACAAGCAAACAACACTCAATTCCATGAGACAAGAGATACTCATAGGTCATTTGAGAGAAAGTAAAGTCTGTGAATGAAATACACACACACACACACGCAGAAGATATTTTGTACTCTGAAAATAATGGGTATTTTTTGCACCTCTGCTCTCTTTCTGATTAAAAACAATGTAAATCCTGCAAACCACCAGTGAGATAGGTGGTGGAACATCCATCCCTGCAAGGCATGAAATGTGTGGAGGGT
Organism: Molothrus aeneus; assembly: GCF_037042795.1. Classification (NCBI taxonomy): domain Eukaryota; kingdom Metazoa; phylum Chordata; class Aves; order Passeriformes; family Icteridae; genus Molothrus; species Molothrus aeneus. The sequence goes on along the minus strand of NC_089646.1, from coordinate 149,789,756 downwards.
TTTTGTGGTTCAAATAATACATCTCAGGATGAGCTGGAGATGGTCATGGATCAGCTGAACAGCTCTTTTCCTTTCCCCTTCCTTCCTTCCTTCCTTCCTTCCTTCCTTCCTTCCTTCCTTCCTTCCTTCCTTCCTTCCTTCCTTCCTTCCTTCCTTCCTTCCTTCCTTCCTTCCTTCCTTCCTTCCTTCCTTCCTTCCTTCCTTCCTTCCTTCCTTCCTTCCTTCCTTCCTTCCTTCCTTCCTTCCCTCCCTCCCTCCTTTCTTTAACAGTGCAGCTGCCACAGTTCTGCTACAAGCAGCTCGGTGTTTTTTGTCACCCAGACAAAAAGCAAAGGTGTGAAGAGCTCTAGGTTTCCCCAGGGCTGGCTTCAAGCACAAAATTCAGACAGAGCTCAGGGAGCTGGGGCAAAACTCAGGATTCAAGTGTTCAAAACTCAGCCTTCGAGCCCTGGAAATATTGGGGGGTTCCTCTTTATAGATTTGTCCCTGTCTCTGAATTTTACTCCAGTAATCTAAGGAGGTGACATTGGTCAAACAGTGAATCCCTTTTCCTGAGAAGTTTTAAATATCTTGGTTTCAGCTGCATTTCAGAGGGAGAACAAAACCACAGAGAGGATGAAATGCTGTAAGTTTGTTAAAATAAGCTCTTAGAGGAGAAGATTTGTAGCTCATCTGAAATATGGGGGTTGTGGTTTTTGATGTGAGTAAATCCAAGTGGTAGAGAGACCTTGTATCTATTCAAACCACAAGAAAACAGGTTCAAGTTTGCAGTCAACAACAATGCATGGTCATTTTAGAAGAAGAAATGGTTTGGGAGAATACTTGGTTAGCAGGAAACTACCTGGGCACTGACTGAAAAAATTTTTAAGGCCTTTAGGAAATCAGTTCATCAATTGTGAAAACATTTTTTTCTAGCAGATTCTGCAACATATGCCTATGGTCTGACCAAAACCACTAATGCTGGGGGGGGGGGGGGGGCAGAGAGAGAAAGAGCAAGGAAAATATATTGAATATTTAATATATTAAATATTTGCCAGCTGGAATAAAGAAAAAGGTTTTGTTGAAATTTTGGGCAATCCACTCAGGCCAGTTCTTGTTTCATTGGGACTGGGGAAGGCCTTTTCTGACAGAAATATAGCTGATTACTTGACAGGAAAAATCTAAATTCCTCAAAAACATTTCTCCTGGTCTCAAAGTTATCCACAGGAACAGTGCTTCCCTGGGGAGCTTGTTAAACCTCCCAAATAACCTCATTGCTAGGAGCTTTCTCTCAGTTTTACAAACTTCCTTACCTTCAGCTGTAAGCTCTTGAGTCTGCTCTCCAGGTTGCAAATGATCTCCATTCAAATCATCTGTTGTCCTTCTGTGCTCTGGCCCAGGTGAGGGCCAACACATCCCTGTGGAGAGCGTCCATCTGCCCAGCGTAACTGCATCACCAGTCCAAAGAAATGGGCTGGAACCTGTTCAAGGAGAAAAGTTCTTTATTCCTATTCTGACAGTAATACAAAACTTTTGGTCCCACCAAAGCAGCCTTGAGTCTTTGAGGTGCTTAAGTCTGGAGCTTAGTTGCCAGGCTCCTGATATAAATAAGGAAAGAAGCTGCTGAACTGATAGGATTGTCTAAGGAAGAAGAGCATCAGGAAAGCACAATTCCATCCTAATCTTCCTGGTCTTCGCTGTTGGCACAGTGTTCATGCACACAGGAAACCTTCAGGTCCCCCTTCAGCAGGTTGTGTTCTAGCCCTTGGAAGGTCTGGGAAGTGTTTGAGGGAAAATTATGAAATTGCTTGAGGAGAAACTGGAAAATGAAGCTGTTTTTATAGGGGTCAAAAGTGAGAACTGGAGGCTGATTTGTTCTGTGAAAGGGCCTGACCATGACCTGCCAGCCTTGGCAGGCTCACACAAGGTGTAGGACCGTGGCATGAGTCAATGTGTGCGGTTTCTTCAACAGAAAATTACACTTCTTTTTTTTTAGGGTTTCCTACCAAATCAACTAGATGAATTGATTCATCCCAAGACTAAACTCTTACAATTCCATAGGCTGAGTTCTGGGGTTCCACAGTGTACTGCCATGTATTTATTCCCACAAAAATGTCTGCAAATTGCATTACCTATCCCACATTCCAAAAGGCTTCTGTCCAGTGCAGACACTTGAGGAGAGCACTGTATTTGTGGGGGTCTTTGTAAGGGCCCCTACAGGGTTCAAGCAGTGCCTGGATAATGTCATAAGGTTTAGTTTTAGGTTCTGCAAGGAGCATTGAGCTGGAGTAAAAGACCCTTATGGGTCCTTTCCAAATTGAAGTATCCTATGATTCTATAGAGTACAAGGAGATGAAAAGGAAAGGAAAAGTTACTCCTTTTGGGAGTAAGTGATTTTAAAATCATTTAGGTTGAAAAACGAAACTAGAGCCCAAGAACAGTGGTGTGAAGTATCCACATTGTACTTCAGGTAGAGGGACTTTCACAAGTCCAACGCTCCATGAAAATCAATGACTGGGGTGACATTCAGGTCTAGGAAAAGGGGAAAATTGCTGAACACATAAGTAACTCAAAACAATTGTTTTGAGTTAATTCCAAAAACTGTGAATGTTTCAGTTTACACTCAGTTTTTAGGAGCAGCAGGTTGGGGGGGAATGATTAAAAGAATCCTGAAAAAATCCCAGTATTTTGTAGGGGATTTCCACTCCAATCAACTTTGGCATTTCATTTTTTTCCTCAAAGTTTAAAATTACTTTCATAACAAACACTTTAGGGTCTGCAGCTGCTTGGTTCTCTAGTTGTGTTTGGAAATTCAAGCAATTAGAATAAAAAGTATTTACCCAATTTGGTTTCTCAGTCACAAGTAAAACAGCCTGCTTGGGGTTATTCTTGAAACTTGGGTTGCTTAAGTAATTTAAATAGATTTCTATTTCAGAAACAACACAAGAGCCAACAATTTCACAACTAAAAGCTTGAGGGCTACAAAACTTGGCTTCACCTAAGACTCTTAACATTGTTTTTCATTATCTTAATCACTAGGTTCTTTACATACTAATTTTCCATCCCGTTGCCAACCAGTGCCAATCCAACTCGCTTTTCCATCACCCAGGTGAGTGTTACTCATGTTTTCATGGAAATGTGAAAACACTCTGAATACAGTCAGCACAACAGTGTCCATTTCTGTGACTGCTCATTGGCTTCTGCCAACACTGAGTCATATCTGCAGAAGTCACTAACACAGGTGTAGCTTCTGAGTTCTTTCCTAGGATTTTCCAAAAATATGGATAAGGCTGATGGTTGTCCAGATGCAGTTTTGATGACACAGGGCTAAACAATTTGTTTATGCTGGGACCCAAAATATTGCAAACACCAATTAGGTATGTGACTGATTAAGCAAGGGGAGAGATGAGATAAATCACAGCACGTGGTTCTAACAGGCCTTAGCAGAGCAGAGAATAAAGTGAATCCTCCAAGAAGGCTACAGAGGATTCAGGTCCCACCTGGTGATCAAAACAGTGGGCCCAGTAACACCTGCACAGTTTGAATCCAGCTGGAGCCACAAGGCTGCAAAACAAGCAGGCAGTGTGAACAGGGATAAATGCTCAGTTAACTAAAGGTCATCACTCAGTGTCTAGAGCTACAAACTAAGCATTTGTGTGGTGTTCAGGTAAGAAATAGTATTTTCTTCTCTCTGGGTTAGTTCAACTGCCTAGCATCTATTAATTAATCCATGAAAAAATTGTGTTATTATGAGAAAGCATTAAGTAACCAAGAACTATAGAATGGTTTGTGTTGAAAGGGACCTTGAAGCCCATTACATTCCAATCCCCCTGCCACAGGCAGGGACACTTTCCACAATCCCAGGTTGTTCCAATCCCCATCCAACCCGGTCTTGAACATTTCCAGGGATGGGGCATCCACAGCTTCTCTGGGTAACTCATGCCAGTGCTTCACTACCCTCTGAGTAAAGACTTTCTTCTTAATATCTAATCTTTACTCTTCCCTCTTTTAGCTTAAAACTGTTCCCCTTTGTTTTATCACTTTCTGGCTGTGTAAAAAGTCCCTCTCCATCTTTTTTTACAAGCTTCCATTAAGTGCTGAAAGGCCACAAGATCTCTGAGGTGAAACTTCAGAAAATTTGGCTTTATGGGAGGCAGCAGGAGTCTGTGCAAGCAGAAGACTAACTGATCTTTTTTTAGACATTCACCAGTGTAAGCTGAAAATATTACCAGTCAGCTTTCACCAAGGTAAAGCTAAAGTGAATTAAGTCACTTGAAAATCATCTCAGACTTAAACAGTATCCTGTACTTGAGGCTTTGGTTCAGAATTTTGGTTCTCTGCACACACAATATGATGAAAATATATCCATTTTTCAATAAAAATAGAGCAACCAAAATACAAATATCCCTGTGCAGCAATGGAAACCTCATAAACATCACAGTCATGGTTTCATAAGAGGCAGCTCAGAAGGAAAAGTGACTAATCTCAGCTCATTGCCCAAGTGCAGAGAAACAGAAAAGTTTCAGAAAAGTAAACAGAATTAAAGAAAAATTAAAAAGAGAGGTTCTGATGTCTCCAAGACAAGGGAAGCAGTGACTGAACTGAACAAGCCCTGCAGTTCTTAAGTGCTGTCTGGCAGCATCTTAACTGTTCTTGGCACTTGAGGACTGAAAGCCACAGTTCTTGAAGGACTGTCACGTCACCCCTTGACACCTATAAACTATTCTGAAACTTAATTCCTCACAGTTTTATTGTGAAGATAATTATAGACCACATAAACTCAAGAGGCAGGATAATTTCTGCAGCCATTAATATCAGGTTTCAGCTGTGCAAACCAGGAAAATAATGACAGAGAACTCTCATTCTTCAAGGCATGAACTCATGATGAGACCTCACAAGTGGCAGAGGCAGCAAACCCAACCTTACAGCCTGTATGAGCACCTTGTAACAGAGCTGCTATCATGAGCTGTTATTTTCCGTATGAGGGTGATGTGAGAGAAGTTATAGCTACTGCTTTTAGAGTCATACAATCATTTCAGTTGGAAAAGACCTTTAGGAACATAAAATCCAACCATTAACCCAGCACTGCCAAGTCCACCACTGAACTATCTCCCCAAGAGTGACAGAGATCACCTCGATCATCTCTCTTGTAGACAGTGATAAGGTCACCTCTCAGCCTCCTTTCCTCCAGGCTGAACACCCCCTGTACCCTCAGCCACTCATCATCCAGACTCTTCCCTAGCTCCTTCTTTGGACACACTCCAGGACCTCAATGTCCTTGTTGTTATGGGTCTAAAACTGAACAAAGGATTTGAGGTGTGACCTCACCAATGCCCAGCACAGGGGGATTCCAGGTTTCAGTGTAGGACGAGGGCAAAGGGAACCTACACCTCCACCACCCTGTTTGCTCAGGACTGTTGACATTGCTCTGGGGTGGCATGAACCAACTGGTTCCACATGGGTGGACTTTGGGCTGGTGACAGGGCAAAGGGCTGAGTCACACTCTACACCTTGAGTTCTGTTGGAAGCCCTTTGGCTCTCAGAATTAGAAGTCAATTTTGGCTAACATGGGCAACCTGAATGGACCTGAAAATCTGCCTGTCTGGGTGCCAGTCACAAATTCATACAATCTCCTGCTCTTCTTCATAAAACCTTCTTGCATCTTATCTGTGTCCAGATAAAATATCTTTGGCTGACTAGCCACAAGTTCATATCTGAAAAAAAAACAGAAGCATCCCAATGCTTTTAGGGAAAAAAAAATAGGCATCAAGGGACATGGGCCATTTTTTGTACAGCCATTAAAGTTCCATTGTAATGACAGCATGTGTTGGGGGAGGGTGGGAAGGATAAACAGCAGTTTCAAGTCCAGAGTCTGGGTCTCCCATCAGATATATCACCCTGGGGCTGAGTTACAGGCCGAATGTGTAGAAGTTGAGACTCATTTTTTATGTCCTGTTTATAAATCTCCTGGCTGGGAGACCTCACCTGGGTTTCTGGGTGCTCAGATTTGCTCCAAGCACAGCCTCAGGCTTCCCAAACCCACGGCCACTCCCAATCAGGAGACACCTCAGAGAGCTGGCTGTGTCAAATATCATTAAGTCTGAAAGCAAGTCAAAACAATCCCAAGGGCTTCTGTCCATCCAGAGGGAGAATTACCTTTTTTTTTTTTTTTTTATATCACAGCTTTGAAAGGATTTAGGAGCAGCAGCGTTCTTGGGAGGTTTGTATAATCTAGGAATCCCCTTGTTTCATATAAGGCAATTCACACTAGATCTGAACACTGGCAAACAGTCAGCTAAATCCATTATCGCATGATAATGCTCAAACATTTCATTAATTCCTAACCAGCTGTCCTCTGCTCCCTTACCCCTTTCATCATGCAAACATTTCTTTAACTGTCTAAGGGAGGGGAGAAGGGAGGATCAGCCGCAGCCTCATAAAATTCCTTCACCCGCTTGGCCTGCGGCAAGTTATTTCTTTTGACACGCGTGTAAAATAATATTGGGGGTGGTGTTTGTTTGGCTTGGCTGGATGGTGAGTTTTCATAACAATTTGGTAAGCCAAGTACCTGTGAAATGGAGTACAGAGAACTCATGGCAGCTTGTTGATGAGCCTGCCGTCTGGTTGATTAACATCTCATTAAATAGGGAAGACCCCTTGCTCCAGCATCTATGCCAAGACACAAGGCAAGGTGTTTGGAGCAGGATGCTGCTCTCCAGTGGTTTGAGGTCCTGTAGGTTATTTCTCTTTTAAAGTCCTCGGGTACTCCACGCCAAACAAACCAGGGGAAGTGAGGGTAAGCAAGGGATCAGTACCTTGGAGGGTTCTCCAGCTACGTGACTCACTGAAGTGGATACATGCATGCCAAGAGCCAGAGAGAGATTTTAAGGGGATTTCTGAACGCTTTTTTAAAAAAAAAGCTTTCCCTGAAGTGCCTCAAATCCCTCCATGTCGCTTAGGGACTCTCCAAAGACCAGGATTCGCCACTCTGCTGAGGAGGGACCTGAGGGGAGGGCTCAGGGGGTGTCTCCAATCCTGCTCTCAGCCTCAGTCCAGGGGCTTTTCTCCCAGCCCCTCTCCCAGGCAAACGTAGCACAGGTCTGGACAGCACATCAGGCTCCTGACTGACACTCGTTCCTCCCCTGCCAAGACATGAGAGTGCGTTTATTTATTATGGGTTAAATATTTGGAGTTGAGTAAGAACCTCAGAGGGAAAAGGTGGGTCTGTTTCCTTGGATTTTTTCCTACCCCCTCACTCAGTATGAAAAATCACATTCTTTTAAACTAAAATGTTAGGTTTATGGAAAAATTCCCCTTTCTGACTTTAGGCTCAGCTAAAAGCTGAGAATTAACAACTACTGAGTGAAAATAACATGAGGAAATACAGTGGAGTAATATCTGGACACGTCTGGACATGTCTGGACATTGCCAGAACGGGTCTAAAATGTCAGGCTGAGGTAAGGATCACACTTCACCACAACAGCAGGCAACAAAAGGACTGAAAAAGAAGTACTTTTAATTTTTTTTCAGTTATTTAAAAATGAGGTGTCAAAACATGAGGTAGCTGGGGCTGCCACAAACTCATGGGTAACAGCAAGCACATCTTAGAAGCTGTAATGATATCTTGAGATCCTTTCTTGGTGTTTTTAGGTGTGTTAGGGTCTCAGAATTTCTAATAAAGTAATTCAAGACTTTTTTTCTTACCACAGAACCATTAGACATTTCTATAAGTATAGGTATATGTTGTTTCTTCTGTGGAAGAACCTTTAATGTTTTATTAACGTGTATTGCAGTTTTGATACAATGGATGTTGTTTTGCTGTCAAGAGAAGGTGTTACACTGGTCTGTTATGGGTGTGTATCCTTTATCTTCACCATTTGACTACTTAAGATAATTATTTGGCCACTTTTTGTGTTTATAAACATCTGTAGTATGTCTTAAAAACCATCACTCTTTGAATGGACTTTGGACATCCTCACCAGAGGATGTTTAATTTAGTGAGTTGTGCATGACTGGTCATGCATGCTTTTCAGCCCTCAGTCTGAATTAGCCTAAAACCAAAAACATATTGATAACAGCATCATAGAACAAAATATTGCTCACTTTTTTTTTCTTTAGGACTTGTAATACAGTCTCTCTGTTAGACTCAAGATTCATCTTGCTTTTTAACAGATGTGTACAGTTCTTCCATTTTGCCTTCTGTGGTTTTCCTTTTCTGAAGTCTGGTATGCTTTGCGGTTTATTTATTCATGAGCTGTAGAAAAAGAAGTTCACCATTAAAAAAAACTTGTTTTGGAATATCTACTTAATGGTGTGTCAAGAAACAGAAAACAATTACACTTACGCAACGTAACGTGCATTTTTACATGCCACTTGCAGGCTGCTTTACGTATCCCCAGTTTATGTAAGTAATGAAAATTAAATATCATGCTAGTCTGCACAATGCAGTCAGCACAATTAAAGCTAGGAGACCTTAATTGGGAATAAAAAAAACACACACCAGTGCTAAAAAAACAGTCTTTTATGGCAAGTTTGCAGAGAGTTCTTCCAATTTGGCAGGGCTATGGCTGTCATGGGGAATGAAGTGTTTTCATGTCCTGAGAGTCACTGGGCACTGTGTGTTGATGGTTGTGTTCTGCAGATGTGACAAATCCATAATAAATGCCACATGTCACCCTCTCCATGGTGGCCTGGCACATACCCTGTCATAGGGCTGGACATGAGGAGAGGCAGCTCATAGCCTGTGGCAGGCAGAGCAGCAGGGGAAAGTGGGAGGCAGGATGGGACCTTGACTGCAGCCAAACATGAGGAAAAGGTATTATCCTCCTTCATGGTGAAGGCCAGTTTCAGCAACTTGGGGCCAGCATGTTTGCAGTGTCTCAGGTAGAGAACAGCACCCACTCCTGCACTTCCAAGTTGCTGGCTTGCAGCTGTACTTGGCACAACTTTGCCCTGAGTGGGGCAAGGGCTCTGTTTCTGTGCAAATGCCCACTACCTTGGCAGAGGCAGTGCAGGTAGAGCCTCCATCAGCCCTCAGGTTGCAACTTGTGCTCCCTTTCCAACCAAGAGCCCCCCTTCAACCAGGAGCGGTGTCAACACACTCGTCCTTCAACCCTGGGCAGAGGGAAAAACTCCTGCTACACAAACTGGGGAACAAGATGCTGGAAAGAAGCATTTCAGAAAGGGATCTGAGGGGTCCTGGTTGCTGGCAAGATGAATGCAAGTCAGCAGTGCCCTGGCACCCAGGACGACCAACCCTGTCCTGGTGCCATCAAGCACAACATCACCAGCTGGGCAAAGGAGGGGATTGTTCTGCTCTGCTCTGCTCTGCTCTGCACTGGGGTGGCCTCACCTTGAATATTGTGTGGGGTTTGGGTACCACAATATAAAATAGAAAGCTGTCAGAGAGCAACCAAAGGAGGGTAATGAAGATGCTGAAGGGCTTTGAGGAGACAAGGAATAGGAGGAACGGCCGAGGACACTTGGTCTGTTCACCCTGGAGGAGATTGAGGGGAGACTTCATTGCAGTCACAATTTCCTTGTAAGGGGAAGAGGGGCAGACACTGATCTCTTCTCTGTGGTGACCAGTGACAAGGGAATGCCCTGATGTAGTGTCCGGGAGATTTAAGTTGGATATTACAAAAAGGATCTTCACCCAGAGGGTAGTTGGGCACTGCAACAGTTTCCCAGGCAAGTGGTCACAGCACCAAGCATAGCAGAGCTCAGGGTGTGTTTGGACAGCTCTCGCAGGCACGAGAGTTTGTTTGGATTGTTGGGGATTGTCGGGGCTGTCCTGTGCAGGGCCAGGAGTTGGACTGGACTCCTGAATACTCTGTGTCACTCTGTGACGCTGCCATCCTCCCACACCGGCCCCACCATCGCCCGCCTCGACTCCCCTCACGTGGTCACCCCTGCGGCGGACGCCTGAGCGCCCCCGTAGCCCGCCCGCCGCCACCCAGCAACTCCCCCCGCCCGTCCCCACCCTGCCCGAGGCCACGCCCTCGTTACATATTCATGAACACGCCCACAGCCCGAGGGACGCCGCGCCTCTTGATACATATTCATAACCCACACCTCACGTACCCCCGGGAGGCCACGCCTCTCTCGCTGCATATTCATGACCCCGGGGGCGGGAGGGGGCGGAAGCGGAAGCGGAAGCGGGTGCCGGTTCCCGAGGACCCGGTATAAAGCGGCCGCCGCTGCCCGGTGCCGCCGCGTTCGCGCCGCCGTCAGTGACCTCGTCCCTTCCCTCCTTCCCTCCCTCATCCCCCCCGCCCTCCCCGGCGCCGCCGCCTCCCCCCTCCGCCGCACGGAGCAGGTCCCGGGTGCTGGGGGAGACCCGGGGGCAGGTAAGGGGGGCGGCGGGAGCTTGGGCTGTGAGGGGTGTCTGGAGTGAGGACGGCGTGTGGAGGCGAGGGGCGGCTGAGGAGCTGTGGGGTGACGGGGGTGAGGGGCTGGTGAAGGTGAGGAAGAGTCTGGGGTGAGGGGCTGGTGAAGGTGAGGAAGGCTTTGGGGTGAGGGGCTGGTGAAGGTGAGGAAGGCTTTGGGGTGAGGGGCTGGTGAAGGTGAGGAAGAGTCTGGGGTGAGGGGCTGGTGAAGGTGAGGAAGGGTTTGGGGTGAGGGGCTGGTGAAGGTGAGGAAGAGTCTGGGGTGAGGGGCTGGTGAAGGTGAGGAAGGGTTTGGGGTGAGGGGCTGGTGAAGGTGAGGAAGAGTCTGGGGTGAGGGGCTGGTGAAGGTGAGGAAGGGTTTGGGGTGAGGGGCTGGTGAAGGTGAGGAAGGGTTTGGGGTGAGGAAGATGAGGGGCTGGTGAGGATGAGGAAGGGTTTGGGATGAAGGAGGTGAGAGGCTAGTGAAGGTGAGGAATGTGAGAGGTTGGTGAAGTTGAGGAAGGGTTTAGGGTGAGGGAGGTGAGGGGCTAATCAGGATGAGAGATTTGGGGTTAGGAGCTGATAAGCTTTTTAGGTGAAGGAGTTATGGGACTGGAAAGGTGAGAGGGTTGGGGAGCTTTGGGATGTGGGTATGTAAAATCGTGGAGAAGACAATGAGGATCTTGGGAGTGAGGGACATGTTAGGCTGCAGAGGTGGAAATTGGAAATGCTGTGTGCTGTGGCAAGAAATCAGGTCAAAGGAACCTACAGAGGTTGGGAAGGGATGAAGAATGAGTAAGGTGATGTTGGAGAGACTTGTTTGGGGTGTCTGAGATAGCCACCCCTTTCTCATCAGAATTTGTTAAGCGCCCCTTTAGGGTTGTGTTAGGTGGAGACTGCGCTGGAAGCGGACTTGACAAAGGGACCAAAGATGGAAATTAGCGTGCCTTTTCAGACTGTTAAACTTCAGTAGTCTGCCATTTGAATAATTCCACACTTAATCTGTCACCTGATCTCAAAGCTTTATCACAAAACAATTGAGTCTCTCCTTGCCTGATATGATGGTGGGAGGGTACTGGGGAAAGAAATTACTTCCAACTTTGCTCTTAAAACTCCATGAATGCAGCAGTTTTCCTTAAGATCATGTTATCAGTGATCTGCAACTCTTGAGGTGCCTCAATTTAGGACCTTTAGCAGGTGCAGAAACTCTGCTTGACCTTGAAAAATATTCTCTCCATGGGGCAGTTTTCTGTTGGAGTGCTTTGCCTTCAGTATTTTCTAGGTATAGAGAGGAAAAAGGAGGGGAGGCAAAGATTTTGCCGAGGCTCTGACTTGGCACTGGGTGCGGTGAGTTGAATCAATGTTTCTGGAGCCTGGCTAATTCAGGGACTTACAAATGGAAAAGCATAGGAAAGATATTGCAGGATATTGAATGTTAGACAGAGGAGATGCTTTCTCCTTCAGGAAAAGAGATGATACAAGAATTGGATCTACAAGGAGAGGCAGCACTAGGTACAGACACAGCCAAATAACTGCATCATTATGAGGATCCGTGGGAAGGAATTGCACTGTTACAGCATGTATCCTCTGTGCTCTGCAAAAACTGCTCCAGTGTGAGCTGCATCATGTTCCACTGCTGTGATCAGACAGTGCTACTAAAATATTTAATGAAATATGGCTTGAGCAGGTGCTTGAGCTCAAAGAGTGAGCTTGTGAATACTTTCTGCTTCCCTCCCCAAGTCAGGCTTTTTTGAAAATATCTGGCAGAGGGGGGTTGCTGATGTGATTGCACTGCTTGTGTGGCTTGTGTGACTTCTTCCCTCCTACCAGTACTGTGAAAGATAAGGTCTTCCTTGCTTGGTTTGTTTAGTGATTATACTGGATTGATGAAATGTTCAACATGCCTAGTTTTCCCCTTCCTAAATAAGGGAAGAGGTTTCAGACAAGAGATGAAACTATTTACTTGACACTTTGGCTATAAATGCTTACAGAAGTGTTTTTTACTGTAAGTTTGAAAAGCTGACACTACCTTAAACTCCTAAAGATGCATCCAAAAAACATCTGTGAGTTCCTGTTTATGTCAAAGGTAGTGGCAGCTGCTGTCTTGGAAGTGAGAGCTTCATTCCTCTATTAATGAGATTAAATTGGATACTTAAGGGAGTTTTCATGACAAAATAACAATTTCCATGATCTAATGGGTGGGATCAGTGGAACAACTTCTATTTTAGTTTGCTATTTGGAGTGTCAGAGGCTGGTTTACATGGGTTGGCTTGTGCCTCTGCAAGCAAGTAAATGATAGCAGTTCTTGTGTTCAATTATGTATGACTGAGGCATCTTCAGCAAAAGGAAAATGTGTGGTTCTACAGATAAACCCTCCTGTATAGCTGTGGGTTAACTCCTGCAGGATCCTGCTGTTCTCTGCGAGTCTGTTGCTAAGAAAGGAATGAGCAGTATCTGCTGACGTGATCTTGCTTGGATGCTGTGGGGACTGCCTGCAATCGAGGGCAATCCTCTCCTTCCAAGATGAAATGTGCCTTGAAAATTCAGTCTGTTTTAAGTACAGTTGTATTGTGCTGCCTTGGGAGGTTGTTTTCTGCTGGAGATGTCCTTATTAGTCATGAGAAGGTGGCAGGAACACTGACTAACAGCTGATGAACCTGCTGCTCCTTCTGTGTTGTGTTACAGCAAAACTCAAGAAGTGCAACTTCGTTCATTTGCCTTTTCAGTGGGGTGGCACAAGTGGAATATTTTTGTGGCTTCCAGTGAAGCGTGGTGTAACTCTGACTGAAACAATGCACATGCTTGTATATCTAAGTGCATGTGACCTTAAGTTTTCCCACTGAAGCAGTGTTCAGCCTGTTTGAGGAGCTCTCTGAGGTAACTGCCTTGATTCTCCAGGTGGAAATCCAGGCTCTGAGAGAGCAGACTGAAGTTGGACCTGTCTCACAGGGCTGTGACCTCCAAGGTTAATTACCTTTAAACTCACTCCAGTCCTGGATTCTCTGGCAGCTAGAAAGTTAAGACTTGGTAATATAATGTTGCTCTGCTTGTATGCTGAGGCAGGAATGCATGGACTCTGCCTCTATCCCTGTATAAACTTAAATGGATCATTTATAAAAGCAAGGAGAATATTAACATTGCATGGTACCTGCAGAGTAATTCACTAGGGAACCTGCATCTAACATTTGAAAAACTTTTCATGCAGTCAAAATATGTTGCCAGCTTCAAAAAGATGTTGAAGCTTTAGGGGTCATGAATTCCTGGGTAGGAAGGTGATGCCTGGCATGACCTGCCAGGTGATGCCTGCAGTTGTGAACACAGCTGCATGTAACACTTCAGCAGACACTGATTTAAGCTATAAACAGTTCCTTTACACAAGAGCATTTGATCTTGTCTAGCCTGTAAACTCTGCTTGTGATGCACCATTTATTTGAGCACCTTATGACTTCCAGCAGCAATTCCTAGAGTAGAAAGCCAGTTCCACTGGTAGAATGTGGGCACTGCTACTTGCATATTGGGCAAAAGCAGTGAAATCCCTCACATTGCTCGTCACAAGAAGTTGGAGCTGGCAGCTGCTTTTGAGCTTAACTTGTGGTCTGTAACTCCTCTGCCCCTCTAAGAACATAAGCCATCCTAAAATAATTTCATCAAATGATCAAGCAGTATCTGTTGAGCAACAGTGTATGTGTGCTGGTGTCATGTTTGACATAAAAACAAGCTTCACTTGCCCTTCAAACTGACTGCAATGCTATAGGCTACTTTTAATAGTGTAAAAGCATGCTGAACAGAGGCAAAGCTATTGGAGTTGAAATGGAGCTTTCCAGCTGATCTGCCAGGCGAGCCCTGTGGAAGTGACAAGGCTGTCGTGACGGAGGAGGAAGCTTTAGCAGCTTGCAGAGGAATGAGTAATATGAAGAACTGTTTGTGCTGTGTTTTAGTTTTGCAAGGGTCACTCCCATGACCTTTATATCTGTAATACTTGTAAGATCCCAGGCTGTGACCTATTCCAACTCTAGGCATAAGATTCACCAAAACTGCCAACAGAACAGCCTTGTGTGCAGTTGTTTCCTTTAGAGATGGATTAACTGATCTGATACCTGTTCTGTTGGAGCTCATGGTCCTTCAGCTTAGTGTCAGCCTTACTGAACACTTTGATTCAGCAGTAGTCCCTTGACTTGGGGATTACAGAGTGCAGAGAGCATTGCTTAGCTTAATATACCAGCATTAAACATGACATGAGTGAAACAATACTTTTCCTAAGCAGAGCATTACACCTGCCCATAATGGCTGTATCAAGTCCAATAAACTTTCTAGCTATTGTGTGTTTAATGCTCCATGCAAAACCAGAAAACAATCCAGTTGTCAAAGTTGGAGCAGAATGCTGTCAGGATGAGTGACACCATGTGTGTAGCTTGACAGCTGATGTTTTAACCTGAGAGTCACCTTTCAGACAGGAGATCTGGGTAGCCCAGAAACCAAGCATGGCAGCAGACACATTAAGCTGTGGGGTGTTGTGAACCAGGGACTGCGTGCTTTCAGCGAGCTGCTGCTGTCAGGTGACTTCTACGGTCAGCAGCTTATCAGTTACCCACACATCTTGCAGTTGGGTCACAGCCCTGCCCAGAGAAACTACCCAAAGCTTCCACTGGTAAACAGATATAATATCCTGCTTCTGGGACTGTGAGGGGCTCTTGTATCCAAGCACTGAGTAATTACTGGTCTTCTAAATAAAATGATTACTCTTTAGTGTGGTAAAGAAGCATAATATTCCTCCAAGTGAAACAAGGTACTCTGCATGAAAAAGAGCTGATTTCCTGCTATTAAATCTAGACCTCCAATAGAGTTGCCCAAGACTGAATTTGCCTTAAGTTAAAAGCTGGGCTTTGGACACTCAGTGATGGGTTCAGAGCACTCAGTGTCTGAGCCATGGAGTGGTTTGTGCTGTGACCTAACTGGCACACGGTGGCTATTAACTAAAGCCCCTTCTTGCTGGTACTTCCAACAAGTGCTGTGCAGTCATTTGGACTGCAGCTGGCATACGGCTTTGTAACAACTCGGGACAAGCAGCCAGGTTTCCTCATCAAACTTGCTCTTGGCAAGTGACTCTGGCAAGCATCAGGACACAAGGCTTTTGTTGGGTAATGATTGGGTTTGGCTTAAGAGCTGCTCCTGACCTTGGTTTGGCTCTTGCTGGCATGGATTCTGCTCAAAACATGAATCTCAGTCTATAGATGGTGGGAAGTTGGTCTCTACAATGTGGACAACTACCGAAACTTAAGACCCAGTTAAAGATGGAGAAGACTTGATTTCCAGGACTCCCATTTATGGAGGATAAAGACTATTAAACTTTAGCTTTAGGAGGCCTGGCTGGCCTGACACTTCAGGCTTGACTCAATCTCTTTTGCAGTGTTACATGAAGACTGACTAATCTGGTGGCCTGAGGTGTTCTGGGAGGGGACTGAGACATACTTTCCTTGCACGACTGAAATTGTCAGTCAATAGCTGCTGCTCATGCAGCAAGGCACAAAAGGGTAGGAGATAAGATTTAGTCTTAAGAGTAAGCCAAAGATACTTTAAAGAAAATTCTAGTGTGTAAATGGCAGCAGAAAGGTGTTACCCTGAATTGTTTTGCTAAACTCTGTTTGAAGTGGATTTTGTCAGTATTCTGGGGAGAGAAGGTTGGTTCTCTCAGCAGAGTGGGGAGAGGACCTAGTTTCCTCATCTTGTTTTAAATGAGAGCTCTAATGTTTTTGTAACTGAAATTGAAACCAGTGTTATGCTGACCCTGCATATTTTCTATCCTCTGCTGGCTGGCCTGGACTACTTCTGCATGCAGTGTAGTTCATTTATTTTGGAGACTTGAAAACAAGCCATTATCACCCTTCAGTGCCAGATAAATAAATGATCTAACTGGGGGCCGAACCCAGTGTTCTTTTACAAAAGCACAACGGCATGTCACTCTTATCTTCTGCATTCTGCCCTTGAATATGTGATCAATCTTTCTGGACCACATCCAGAAACCAGTGGCTTAACCCAGCAAGCGATGACTGCAGAGCAGTCAGATTTCTGTGCCACTTCATTTCCTATCATCACTTACACACAGCAAACAGTCTTCCAGCACTGTTTAACCTACAACTTTCTTATCAATCACATGGAGATACAAATAACAGAAACAGGAGTCAACTCTTAAATAGTCTTGATGCTGGATCTGTGCCTCCAGGTAACTTGAGGGGGTGTTGATTTTTTTGTTTGGTCTTTTTTTGGGGGGGGGAGTGGGGGGCAGGGTAAAAAATCCTCCGATTTCGTGAGGGGAATATCTGAGCGAGTGCACTGGCCTGAGCAGTCTGGCTCTGGGTACTCCCAGAGGAGTGATCTGACAGTCTGAACTATTGCTCCTTAGAGTAGTGTGGCTGGCCAGCTAACTCCCAAGAGTTCAAAAAATAACCCAAAACAAATGCACAGCTTGCTTTAACACCAGCCCTTCCAGTGCATGTCCCATTTGCTGTCTGATTCGTAGCTGGAGGAATCAGCCTGTGATGCAGGCTTGTTCTTTTCCTTGGCTCTTGTTCTGCTTCTAACTTTGGTGTAGAGGGAAAAGGCTCCCATCTCTCAGTGCACAGGTACCCTAATTGTTTCCAACATCATAGCACTTCCACTTCCCTAAAAGTCAAATTCCTTTCAATGAACTGAAAAAAGAGAGTGAATGGGCAGTTACCTGTTCCCTTCACTTTCCTACAGTCATTTCTGACCTTACAGTTGGAGCTTTTTCTGCTGCTTTGTTTTCAAATCACCTTTCCAATTTGTCATCTTCCAGGTACAGTCTGTTCAAAGCTCTCATTATGCAGCTGCATAGCAGATCTTTCAGTCTACTGAAGAAATGGAATTGAATCAGATAAGGTGTGTCCCCTTCCAGACAATTGCTCTGGGATAGTTTGCGTGACAGCTCAGGGTGCCAGTTGAAAACAAGCCTTTTGACCCTATAGCACTAGTGGGATCTCTAATCTTCTTTGTATGCAAATGACACATGGACACTACCATGGCTGTTCAATTGTGTAGTAGCCCCCAATTAAGCTGTATATAAAAGGGTTTGGGTTCCCATACAGTGAATTTTGTGCTAACATCAGATGCCTGTGTGTCTAGTGAGTTTGGTATTACATTGTTAGTAAGTCTTTTACTGGTTAGGAGCAGCAGGATATATTTGTGGACAAGTAATAGCCTTGGTGTGATGACTTAAGATAAAGCCTCACTACTCTGTCCCAGGGTATTCTTAGCCTGGTCATGGCTAGATGTCTGTAACATCACTTTGTCAATGTAAAACCTAATGAGTTCTCAGGGATGTACAGTATAAACTTGACTCTGCTCTTTGAACAATTTCACTGCATCACCCCTACCTCTTTGTGGTAAAGATACACATAAAAAAACCCCCAGTGCTCAATTACTGCAAACTATGAAACATGTACATTCATCAGACTACAAACTTCCAGCTCATTCCAGCAGCCCAACACTGCATGGCATTTCCCTCAACTGCACTTAGTAGTTTTCTCTTCCTCATTAACTATGCTCCTAAATTAACACGTTCTAAGAGATCAGTTCCAGTTCTTTGTTAGGGCTGGTTACTGAATAACTGGTTGTAATTAATGCCTGAATTTATCACTGCTACAATACTGGCTACACTGTTCCCTGTGCTTCAGCCTCTTTAAGAAGCTCTTTGTCAACAGACTCCCTGTCTGGGTGGCTCTGTGAGGAGTCTGTGTATTGCTGAGTATCTCACTTGCAGGATCCTTCAATGAACCTGGTGAGTTGCCCTGATTGTGGATCGCAGCCTCATTCTGTCTGTTGGGAACTTAGTAACTGATGTGTGTCCCTGATGGCCTTTTTGAAGTTTTAGGGGCTACCTAGTGACAAAGCCATGCTGCTAAGTGGCCCATGGTGACACATCAGTGACAGAGAAAGCTTTAAATCCCTATGTGAAATTATTGTATTGACTGGATATATATATACACACACACACACACACACACACACACACACACCATAGCTTATAAAAGACAAATTCTTTAAGTAGGGAATAAGGTTTCAGCTTTACATGCAGAAATTGCTGCTGTCCAAATGATTTGGAGATCTTGGCCTAGAAGATGGGATAAGAAAGTTGCTGCAGTTCTGTGCTTCAGGCATTCACAGTAAAATTGTTTTCTCTGTGAAAAAAAAAAGTTTGAAATAAGGAGGTGTTGGTAGTGGTTCTCCAAGCTTTAATGCTAAAGGTATATCTTCTAATAAGGGCATGTGTTTGAATACTTCAGCTCTGTATTTATAACACCTTCACTATGCACTATCCTCTCCTTCTTGCATGTAAATGAATGTGGTCAGGGTGAAAGTACTGTGCAAATGAAAGCAACACTTGGTTTATCTCCAGTAGCAGCATTCAGTTCATTAATATTGCATTTCCCTGTAACTTAGTGGAAGCCTGCCTGTGTCAAAATATTAAATAAAAATGGGTTCTGTATTTTTGCATTAATGACTGTCCAGCATAATTTTTAATTCTTACCCGATGTAGTTATGCTTATACCATTATAATACTTCATTTTCTTACTCACTGTTGATGTAGGGTTTAAATAACTTCCTTTCTCATTGTCTGGATAATAGTCATATCTTTTCAAAGAATGAGAAAAATAAGAACACTGGCCAATTCTTGGCTTTCACCAGAGAAATTTTTAAAATATTGGACTGGACCGAGAGGAAAGCAGGAAGCCAAGGCTGGAAATTTCTCTACTCCATCCTATCTGAAAAAGCAAGCAAGAGCCCAGAATTTTCCTTCATTAATTTGTTGGCCTCATAGGACAATCTGGAGCTCTAAGTTGCTTGATGTGAGCAGCTAAGACTAAAGCTACACAAGTCTGTCTTTTTGCATCTGAAAGGGCTTAGGCTTGTAATAATGCTGTGACCCTTCCAGCCTTGCAGGGAATAATGAAAATACAGCAGGAATAATGAAAATACAGCAGGCTTACATGAGCAATGAATACATCCTGCATTGTTTATATCTGGGCCCCATAATTTCATGTTAGATCTTCACTCCCTTCTGAGACTAAGTAGTTTAGGTGCAGAATTAAACTGTAGATTGTGCAGCAAAAGCCTGAAAGTCTGGGAAGCTTTTTTTCATCAGGTAGGTGGGGGGTTTCACTCCCAGCCTGTGTGGGGAGGATGTATCCAAAGTGACAGACAGGTGTCACTGCTCACAGACTGGTGGGATTCAGCTGTGGCTGCAACATTGAACTGCCAGTGCTTCTGAAATAGTTTAATCTCAGCAAATGGTTGTCCAGCCTGCCCCTCATGGAAGGGAGTGTTTAACAAAAAGCATATGAGAAGGCACATACTTGAGTGCAGTTTATTTGCTGTTCAGCAAAGAAATCTGGGATCAAGCCTCTGAAGATCCTACCCAGATGGCTGATTTAGCCCATGTGTCCTAAAGTAAACTGGAGTCTGTTTTGATTACTCTGTTCTTCAGAAGGAATTCACGTTTCATACCTGGGAAATTTGTCTATGTAAATTTCAGTTCCACGTTTTGAAGGCTGAGTTTTGCTCTGCTTGCCAGTGAAGGTTTAAAACGCCTGGTTGATGCTCATTCTAACATGACAAGTATTCTTTCATTGGGTAGAATACAGAATACAGTTGCACATTTTATATTCATTGTGTTTTTCCAGACTTCATGTGTGAGTGGTGAGCAAGGGCACACAAAGTCCTCAGAGGAAGATGAAAAAGCTTTCATAGCAAAAACTTGTTTGAGTTATGCACACTGCTGTTCACATTACTAGAGATAAATAGGAAGAATTTTACAGGCACCATGTGAACTCTTTTCCTGCAGGTTTTATTTTTTCCTGATAAACTAAGACATTTTTATCCCCTAACTCTCTACCCCAATTAAGTTAACATAAACTGACTGCAGCTTGATTGAAAACCAGAATACAAGTTAAGGAGAGTAATGTGTCACATTATGGCTGTTTTAATGTAGAATTGAAACTTAAATTTAAATGTCTTTTGGCTTAAAAGGAAAGGTTTAAAACAAAATGGAAGTGACCTTTTGAATTATGCCTGTTCTACTATATGATCATATGTACTTCTCCAAAGAAGTCTATGGGTCAAAAGTCTCCCCATGTGTTTTGCAAAAGTCTTTATCTAGAGGCAATACATTGAATTTTGAAATTTGTTACTGGAAGAATAAAAGCTTAACAGGATGATAAATGGTTTTCACTTAAATGAGATAACAAGGATGTGGTGTCCCTGTTTCATCTGTTAAATCTTGACTGCTGTACAAAGCAACATTAAATTATTTTAAATCTATTTAGGCTCTTAAAACCTAAAACAGTTAAGGGTATATTATGGTTAACTGCTGATTGCTTTAATCAAATCTTATTCCTCTTGAAAATCTGTCAGGTGATTACTCAAATGATAAAAGCATTAGTTTATTGCATGTGCTGGTCCTGTGCTGTTCATAATTGAAAAAGTAAAATGACTAAGCACAATGCTCTCAGTAAAGCTGCCAAAATAAAATACACCCCAGAAGGGCAAGCCATGCATTTCATTAAAATAAGGTTCAGTAAGCATGAAATTTATCACCCTAAGGGCTTCCTCACTCTGACAAGTGACTAAAGTGTAAAATGTCAAATACCTCTGAATTGACCAGTAACTTGCATTAAGATTTTGTTAGGTGTACTTTCCTGTTCACAAGCTACAAGAAATGAATAGTTTTCTTCCTCAGCTTCCTGTGTTACTGCTGAAGACTCACACCTACACACGCAGCACATGCAAATGTCTGTGCCTTTGTGGGCTCAGGGACATGGGAAACTCTGTGTGCTCACAAGGAGGATGAAAGAATGGCAGGGAGCAACCTCAGCTTGTAGAACCATGAGAAGTTGATCCATGAGTGGGGCAAGGAAGGAGTGAACCTGCTGGTTGTCCTCCCCCTGATGGATAATAGCACTTCTGTTACCCATTGCATCTAGAAAATATTCTCTAAATCTCTAATTTGGCCTAATCATTACCTTCCTCATGGAGAGATCACATTATGTTGTTCTTTCAACAGCTTCTACATTTGAAGCCCTCTGTCAAGACTTTGTTTAAAAATAATCTCATGCCTTTCAGACTTTGTAGTCATGTCTTCTGGTTCCTGTCCTTTTGATTATTTCCTCTCTCAGTTTTTTCTGCTTGGCTCAATTTGATGTATAGCATGCTTTGCTCACTGAAGTGTTTGGCTTGAATGTTGTTGTGCTTGATGAGGAATCATTTGTCATATAAGGTGATCCTCCCCTCTAAAAGAACAATAGGACAAAAGTGAGAATATCTCCTTTCAACAGGATGTACTGACTTGGGTCATGTTTCTCTGCTGGAATCCACAGGTCTTCCTAAAAAACGTGCAACCCCTTCTCTAAACCACTATCAGGAAGCATTGTTTGAATAAATATTTGTTAGGTTTTTGGTTTTATTTCACACTATGGTTTTGAATCCTTGCAGAGAGATCCCTGATCAGTAAACCTGCTTGCAGTGCATGGGCTGATATTTCTGGACCAACACCAGAAATCTTCTGAAACCCTTCTTGGGAATACTGTTTTGGAATACTCCAGCTACTTGGGAGTACTCCAGCTACTCTTCATAGCAAAATTTGTGGGAGCTGTTGTAATGTCCTTTAAGTCTGAGTGTCCCACCCACTTCAGTGATGGTTTCATCAAAGTTTGACAGAGCCTGAATATATTCAGGAATGCATGGCACATCCTACTGCTTATTAAGACTTGTGAAATCCTATGTGATTGCTAATTTATTAAAACCTTCAAGTGTTTCAGAGTAGGATTTCCTTGGAAGATTTCTTGAGTGACCCAATTCAGGCAATTCTACTTGTCTAGAATCAATTCTAAAATCTCTTCCTTGAATCAGAGGCCTATAACAAGCTATCCATTATGCCAAAGTGCTTACACAAGGCTTTAAGAAATTCTAGGCAAAGTTAATGTCACCAGGATAACTGCCAGTTGCTCAAAGCCTCATGCACTTCATATTTTTGGTTTGCCTGCTCTTAACAGCTGTACACTTCAAGCAGGTGTAGCACTTGAATACTTAGGACTATATGTATCACCATATGAAGGTAACAACTTTTTGTCTGCTTTTCAAGGACTTGGGGTGGTAAAGTTGAATGACAAGTCAGTTAATTTCAACAAACTCTTACTTATAAATGCCTTGCAGACAATGAGACAGCAAAATAATTCAGGAATGAATGTTGTATCCCTTATCAATTCCACGTGTGATAAATGGATGTAGCTGGTTGTAATGTTAGAGAAAGGAATCTGTAAGTGTTAACTATCTTCATGGGAATTGGGGTGGAAGCCAAGCCACTATCTTGTACCAGAATAAACTGATAAGAGAAAGTGTTCAGTTAAAAGTAGAGCATTTGTTTAAAGAAATAGTCTGAAGATGTAAAACTCTTTGAAAATTTGAGATTAGGTAATATGTGCAGTATTCATTCAAGTACCTGACTTTAGTTTTGTAACTTTAACTCACCCCCTGGGAGATATGACAGCTGTCCTCCTGGTCTCCCCCATTTCTTTCCATAGATGCAAGCCTTTCATTTCTTCTGCAGCACAGAAAGAGAACATCCATTTGAAATTTATCTAGTCAGAAACACCAAACAGCTTCAGCCAGGTGTATGTGTGCTCCCATCATCCTTTGTCTGACTTCTGCCATTTGTGATACTCCTTGCTTGGGATGCTGCTGTGGGCAATCTCCTGGAAGACAAACAAGACAGTTTTGAAATTTGAGAAATTTAATATCTTATTGCAAGTAGAATCTTGCAATAATAAGTTGCAAGTTGATTAGGAGCTGACAGATCAGGCAGCTGCAAATGTAACATCTGGAATACTGTGAGGTCAGGCTCAGCTTTCCAGAGGAGCAGTGAGAAGACTCTGCATCCATTATACTTTTAGGATCAGAGAACAGAAAGCTCTGAGAGCTTAGAGAGCTGAGTCCCTGTCTTGTGGTGTGCCTGTTCCCAACAGCTGCTGCCAAACCATAAAGGTGATTAAACCACAGAAAAGAGTAGAAACTAAAACTCTTGTTCTGGTATTTCTTCTGCCATCTGAGCAGAGCAGCAGAGATAAATCCAGACTGAATGTGAGTGGAGCAAGATGAGGAAAAGTCAGTGATGGAACCACAAGTTTTAAGCACTATAATAAAAGGTGTGTGGGATGACAGATAGTGAATGAGAGCTATTTAACTGAACTCTCTTCATAAAGCCCATGCTCTTGCTAGATGCTATTACTCAAGTTTAGAGAATGCTCCTGTCAGTCTGGTGAGATGCATGAGCAGGTAGCCTCAGAGCACTGAAGGCAGCATTCACTGATCAGCTCACAGTTTGGTGAGTTCTTCCTCTGTTCTGTGAATAGCCCTACAGTTCCTGAGCTGAGGTCCTTTAATGCTAGCTGCCTGTTAGACTAATTCCAAAAATTTATCTGAGCAAGATGTTGCTGTTCCTGTTTATCCTTCAAATCAGCACCCACTCTCCAAGCTCTAGTTGGTGTGCCTTTTAGAACTATTAGGAGACACTCAGTCCTGAATTGAAGCTGTAGCTGTTATTTACACTCAGTCTGTGGAGTCCCTTTTATATTCCTCCCTCTGAAGATAGCTTACACTAACTGCACGTGTATTTTGGTGTCTCTTTAAACAATAAAGGCACAAAGCCAAATTTATCTTGTTGGCAGTTCAGGTTTCTACTTCTTTCTCTGGATTTCCCCCTTGGCTTGAGATTTCAGGATCTATCCAGGGTAATAGAATAAGGAAAAGAGATTGCTTGTTTTCTGAGTGCGCTTTGCAGAGAGGATCCCATCCCTTTCTGAGGATATTAGATGTCTAGTAGGATAACCTGCCAGCTCAGCTGTTACACTTCAGTATCAAACTACTTTGTGCACTTCAGTTCTGGTGTTTCCTTCATTGTTTTGCTCTTCACATATGCTGCTTTCAGTGCCTGCACACATTAAAGCAGCTCTGCCTACTTAGAGAAATACCTGTGATATTATCTGACCACAAATTCATTCTGCCTCTGAGAATGATCTGGAAAGGCACTACAGCTGGTATGCAATTAGCCTTGCATAAAGAAACAACCACTAGATTAGCTTTGTTTTCTAAACAATCAATCGTGCTCTCACTGCCCTGTTCTCTATGTCAGCAGCCCTGTATCTGCAGAATGACTCAAGTGCAATCACTTTGAATCTTACAGCTAAATTAACATTGGCTATGACTTGTTGATTTTAAATAACAATGCAGAGAAATCTCCTCTTCCTAGAAGAAGCCTGCCTAGTCCAGTAGACACTATTGCAACAATGTTTTTGTTCTTATGGATATTCAAGAAAAGCAGCTTTAGCATGTGAAAGGTTAATTCACTGAGGATGTTTTAGGTAATCCATCTGTGTTATCTGATTGTAACCTCCAACAAAATGCTTTCAGGAGGCGAGATGCCTTTCAAACAGCATTTGCTTGTTGTTTTGGGTGGGTTGGTTTTGGTTTTGTTTGGCAGAAGGTGGGAATAATAGCTCACAAGGGGAACCAATGTTCAAGGTATTTAAATATACATTAGCATCTCTACTGCCTTTACAACCTGCTTGTGGTAGTCCCAGCTGCCTTGTAACAAATAGTTATAGAGCAGCTGCTGAGAACCATTGATTCCTCTTAACCACTCTGCCTTGGAAACTTGCCTCTGTGGGGACTTGGAGAGATGCAAGACCCGTGATCTGGATGAAATGAGGATGCTTAGAGTCCCATGGATGAGATCTGCCACCATCTCACAGTGCAGCTTTGTCCCTTGGGTTATATGTTGAGTTTCCCTTGGAGGATGGCAGCTGTCTGTTTTGCTGGAAGCAGGCAGGAAAAGTTGTTGGGACTGACAGAGCGTGACTGAATTGTCTGACTGTGACAGGGCTAAACCTAGACTGGGAGTTGGGTTTGCTTTCAAATATTTTCACCTGCAAGAATTTCTATAGTGATTGCACTGATGTGACAGCAGGGTACAAACACTTCTGTGGTGCAGGAGTGCTGCAGGTCTCATCCCAGAGTGTCCAAATGTCTGCTTGTTGAAGTGGCATTGGAGGCTGGAGCTTGTGCATCCTCTAAGAGGAGAACAGCTGACAGTCATTCCCAAATTAGGTAAAAATGCCAAATTCTGGCAAGCCTTTGCCAAGTATTTCATAGTTCTCCAGAGTCACAAATGCAAGAGGTTTGTGTCCTCTAAATATTGCCCTGCTAGCTGGTCTTCATGTATCAAGTCCAGCTGCCAAGCACTTGTAACCTCTTATTATTTTAGTGTACATGTCAGTAAATATCTTATCCTGACAGTTCTAACAGGGTTAGAGCTTGGCAAAACACATTCTAAAATAGCATTTGTTCATCGTCCAAAATCAAAATGTCCTGATCAAGCTGCTCTTAAATGTGACCATCAGCTTTCTATGGGGCTGCTTATAAACCAGCTATCTAAAGCATTTTATTTGCACTAAAATGAATAGTTTGTACCTTGGCCTAAATACAGTCTGTTTATTATCTGTATTTCTGTCTCCTATAAGGCGTAACTCTTATGTGGTGTGGGTTTCCTACTTTGTTAAAAGTACTGGTTGTGGAAGTTCTTACTGTATTGATCCTAAATGCTGTAAATAAGGTCTGAAATCAGTGCTGATTTATCCATATTATTGACCAAACAGTAATTCTCTGATTTTAAGGTTTAGTAATTATTGGGGTTAAGAGGGAATTCTTAATTTTGTTTGTCTTGTTTTGTAATCTTACACCTTACTTAAAATACCCAGGCTGTGCATCACTGCTAGGTCAGTTCAAATGTTTATTTAAATAATTGAGAAACTAAATCAAATAGCTCCACTTCATGGCAGTGTACATAAACACGTCTGTCACGCTGGTATTTGGGACAGCCTCAAAAACTGGAGCAGGGATCTGCTCAAGTGCTCCAGCAATACTTTTTATGGAGTGTGCTTTCTCAACGTTTGTTTGTAATTATTTGTGCGGCTAAAGGGAGGCGCTGGAGATGTTTACCGAAGGTGCTGCACCCTAAACCTGCAGTTTCCTCTGTTAGCACCACCTCGTTCATCGCAGGTGTGGGGCCAGAGGGGTGGAAAGCAGCTCTTTTACCACACCCTTTGCAGCAGATTTAGGAGGAGGTGGTATTCTTTCGGTGCCAGGAAGTAAGAAAGAAATAAATGTTATCTCTAAACACCTTTTATTCCTTTCTTTCAGTACTGAAGTGATGAGTTCTATTTAATACTTCATCAGGGGATGTTTGAGTATTTTCCTTGGCTCAGATGGAGGGAAGCTCGGCAAAGCTTGCGTGGGGAAGGGAAGGAATCTCTCTCCCTTGTGCTGACAGGAGACAATTTCCAGCAATCCTGATGAGTCGGTGTGGGCTCAAGCTGCAGGTTAGGCTGTAAATGTTGGTTTCTTTACCAAGCAATCACGGTGATGAGGTTCCCCTTTGATCTGTGAGTCCACTCAAACAAGGCAAAATGAGAGCACTTAGTGCAAGATGATATAACCAGTTATATATACTTGTTTACAAACCCTTTGGAGAATCTGAAATGTGAGAAACCCTCTTCTGAGATGTTTTGGTTTTTCTCTGAGGGAGTAATTATTTCCTCAGAGTTAGTAAAATCTGGTCAAAACCTGACTTCTCCCTCTTTGTTGGAGGGTGAACAAAATTCTAGGGATGTTTTCAAAAGCTTCCTTTAACAGAGTTTTCTGAGATTGAATGATGGTAATGCGTTTAGGGACTGGTAATTGAAGATAATTCCAATGAATTAGACTTTGCAGACATTAATGATATGCTAGAGGAAGTCGGCTTATGAAGATCTATGCTGTGCTCTTTTTTTGTCTTGATCTATTGAATAGCTTCTGTAATTGTCTAATACATATTCTGTCAGTATTTGGGTTTCTTAAGTATTTGCAGCCTAAAGAAACCAGCCTGTGAATTTTCAGGCAGTGAATATGATTAGTTTAAATGCCAGTATGTGAAAATAATGTGCTTTTCACAGTAGTATCTGCAAGGGATGTCTAACTTTGCAGATACAGTCTAAGTAATCAGTCCTGGCTTGACTTTTTTTATGGATGAATATTCATGCAAAAACTCTAGTCTCAACCTATTATAGATAGTATTTCTTATTCTGGAAAACCATCAAAGGTTGCTCTGGTGTATTCCATTTTCCCCACTGCAGCTGGGAGGACAGCCTTGGTGAAAGAACTTGCTAAACAAATGCTACTGGCAACAATGTCCCAGTAGGATTATTCTTACACCACCAGCCCAGCTGGGTTAGACATTGCCCTTCCTTCTGCAGGAAGGTGGGATTGGTGCAGTTAATCCACTTGGTTATGTATTAAGAAGTTTGCTGATGATAGCCTTAATTTTGTTTTCCTCTGTTGCTCTACTTCATAGAGACAGAGGGAACAAATCTGTTTAATTCTGATGGGAGATAACATTTGGGGTCAACATGGTTTAAAAACTTGAGGATCTTTTAATAGGACATTCCAAGCTGGACCATAGCTTTAGCTCAGGCAGAGTGAAGTTTGTGCCTATCTGACCAAATCAGTGAGTTTTCTTAGTGGCTTGCAGCAGTGTCAGCCCATAACACCATGTTTGCACACCAGCCTGAGTGATCTCTGTCCCCATGAGGTTTTGAGTTTTGTGCCTTTGTGGTGACTTGGTTGTTGGGTTTTGGTTTTGAAAGCTGTTAGTGCTTGCTGTCTTGCCCTTTACCTAATTTTGGGTGTAGAACCTGCTAACTGGACATGCAGTTATCACAAATCAAGCATGCCTATGTGTTTGCTGTGCTGTGACACTGCTTCTTAGTGCTTGTTTTCTTCCCAGCATCCCTGGTCTCAGCTGTTACGTTTTCCATTAGCTCTGAAGGCTTCTCTACTGCTATTTATGCATGTACTCCCTTAGCTGTTTACTTGTTTAATGTATCTGTATTAATAAACATGAAGGTAATGTGAGTATAAATGACTTTTTTATATCAGTAAATCAAAATATAAGTTAAATCAGATAATGCCACCTCTCCAGTTTAACAAAATGAAGTATTTCCTACTAAAAACAGCAGCAGCCGTGATTTAACAATGTAATCTGATCTAATATTAGTAACAGGCTGTGCCTTTAGGGAGCAGTATAATATCCAATCCACTGAATAAAGTCTCACATTAAATTCTGGATCCCTCTTAAAAAGATGGCTTCCCAGAATTGTTTCAGTAATTGCATAAAGACCCATGATTTCCTACTTATTTTTCCCAGTAATGAATGGAGAAATTATGTTGGCCCCCAAAATACAAATAATGATGAAATAGTGCTGTCTTACAAAGCTGTTCTCCCTGGTGCCACAAGTATCTTCACCTCTCCACCTTACCTCTTGAGCTTTCTATTCTTCCTCATGTGTCCAGACAGGAAAATTCCAGCTGGGGAGTTTGTCATGCCCAGATTGCCATCTGTGACTGCATCACCACCTCTTCCAGCAGGAGCCAAAATCTTACTCTTGGTTATTTTCTGAGTAAGCTGTGAGGGGGTGGAAAGAGGGTCCCAAGAAAGCCAAGGGGGTTCTAGTCAAGGCCATGCTTTATGGAAAGAAGGAAGCAGGAAAACCTATGGAAGATTTAACTTAGGCAGGGCTGGAGTTTGTAAGCCTGTCAGGGTTTAATAATTTCTGGAATTTTGTATACATACCAAGGAGAGGGTGCAACAAGTCTTCATTAACCCTTCCAAAATCAAGCTGTTCACACCCTCCCTTTTATGTTTTGGATTGTGGTTTGGATATTTATTTGTTGGGGGAGTAGAGGATGTCAGATGTTCAGCGTTAAGAGTAGAAAAGCTGCCAGCATCATCTGCTTCTCTTAGATGAATTTGTATTAGAAACATCATGTTTTGGCTTAAACAGCAAGGTTGTAAAAGACATCAACTGACTTAGAGTGTGTGAGGAGTCCTGAAGGCAGGCAAAAGTTTGTGTTGGAAGAAGTGGGAAAAATGCTGTTTCTCCATGTGAGGTGGATTGCTTCATATTGTTTTAATTCACAACGTGCTGCAGAATGACTTACCCCTGTCCAGACCTTGCTTCTGTGGCCTAAATTGTGTGGTAGCTTCAAAAGTAGGTCATGATGCAAAAGCACTGTGCTGTTTCCAGTGGCTCTTTTCTCTTTTTTTTTTTTTTTTTTTTTTTTTTCAAATCTCAGGTTTCAAGATAAACTTGCTAAGAATCTGACCTGCAGTCGGTATTTGTCATAGGGTTGTTTGGGCAAGATGTCCTTGTAGAAGAAGCTGGTTTATGCTGTTGTGTTTCAATGCCTTTGATTACCTAAATGATGAATTAGATGTTAGGACATGTCAAATGTGGTTCTTTATTGCACCCAGTTAGCCTTAACCTTTTTCCTTTGGCAGGGTTTTAGTGATTCACAACAGGCCAGTCCAGGGTAATGTAAGACTGTTTTAAAGTGAGAGATTGACTTTCAGGAGCTGGAGGTAACATAGCTCATATATGGAAATATTGTTAAGTCATACATGATATAATTGATTTTTTTAAAAAGTATTTCTGAACAAGTGTAGTCTTCCCCCTCTGATAGGGTTAATACAGTTCTTTTTTAGAAAGTAGTAGCTACAAAGCTTTTAATGTTTGCATTTAGCTGTCAGAAGTCTTAAAGAGACTTGAAACAACTGCCTGCCTGTAATTGCTGCCCTTTTGAACCAAAGGCCTTATGACTCACCTATATAGCAAGTCACAGAGTTTGTCTACACTTTTATGATGGAACAACTTCATTAGATCACAGAAGGATACAGCCCTTCCTCTGAACTTCGAGTAGGGCAGTTGAGCACATTTATCCAGCTGGGCCAAGACTTCCAGGTATGTGTTCTAGATGCTTTTCTTCCTAGTGCAGTGACTGAACACTTCAGTATTGACATGGGCCAAAAAAACATCCCTTGTCACCAGTTCTGTTACTATAAACAGCAGCTAATTATTAGCAACAGAGCCACAAAACTGCCAGGGAGAAAATAGCTGCCTGTTGGCCAAGCAAGTGGTGTTCTGCCTTGCATCTGGCCAGTACAAGGAGAATACAGGAGAACTCTCCCAGCATGCCTGAGGATCCTTCTGCACAGCAGGTGTCTGGAGCTGAGCATATGAGTTTGCTTTTTGACCTTGTAGCTTCAGGGACCCACCAACAGCGCCTTTGTGAGCTGCAATTTCACCCTGGCTTTGGGTATTGCTGCCCAAAGGGACACTTCCCCCGCTGTTACTGTGGTATTGATCCCTGCAGCCAACAGGATTTTAGAAAGGATTTCTTTAGCTGCTTGGACCTGGTTTTGTCAGCTTCGTTTTCAGCCTGGATCAGTTACAGTGTCTGGTTCACTGCTGTGCTGCTCGTGTGGCTGCGCAGGAAGCAGTGGGAGTAAGGAACAAGGGGCAAAGAAAAGGAAGAACAGAATGGTGCTCTTAGAGGAAGTACTGGTTTATACCAGCTTCAAGTGAATGAGAAACCTAGAGTGTAAGCCGTGGAATAAGCTGGTAATGTATTTTATGTGATATTTCTTTACAAAATCAGTTGCCTGATCTTACAGAGTAGTTTTTAATGTATTTTGAGAATGGGCAAGGCTTTGTAAGCTGGTGCAGCCATGCTTGCAGAAGGGATTGAAGGTCAGTCTTGCCTTTAAGAACTTCTCTTTTACAGCAGCATTCTCTTTGTCTGTTGGTGTGGTGGAGCACAGAGCATTTGAACTCAAAACACCAATTTTGTCCAATTATGCTTGGACAAAATCCATTTTACTCTTGAAAAGGCACAAGCCCAAACGATGTGTCCTTTCAGAAGCCAGTCAGATGCCAAAGCAGAACCCATTGTCCACTTTGCATTGAATTGTGGAAGGAATAATAAGTAATGTTTGTCTGAAACATGGTGGTGGAAGTGCTCAGCCAAACATTTATTCAGCCTGAAGAAAAGACAGATAAACTCAGAATACCTTTCTTTCTAATGCTAATATTAAAGTTAAACTTAAATCAATCTAGATAACTCTTCAAGATATGGCCAGATTACTTGAAAACCTGAACATAAACCAACTTGGCAGAAAAGTCTTTGACAAATAAATGGAATGACTGGGCACTTACAGGCTTGTCAATCTGACATGATTCACAGGTGAAATATTGTGGTTGCTAGCATGGATGTCTGTGGGATGCACTCATTGAAGCATTGGAGGAGGGTGAGTTGTAAGGCTCTGCAGAGGAATGAAAATCCTCTCCTATTAGACTGGCAGCTTCTGCAGTCTTACACTTTTTTCCCAAGTAAATATTTGAAACTTTCATGAGGAAGTTCACCTACTTGGGTTTTTTGTGGTTTGGGGCTTTTTGATGTGTTGAGGAGAATGGATCACTGACAGGTCCTAATGTGACGATGACAACTGTGACTAGACTTATTAAAGCCTATTTAAATTCTGTAATAACTGATTAATTGATCCTTAGCTATTTTCCCTTGTCAACCTTCACAGTAATAAACAATGAAAAGTCATTGTATGCAAGGATAGCTCAAGGTGGCTCTTCATCCTTCCTCTCCATCAAGGTACCATCCTTTTACCATCAAGAAGGTAAAATTCATTTAAACTCTAGAATCTTAGAGTATTTCCAACATCATTAGAAAATAATTCCTATGAGTAAAACTGAGTGCAGCTCTTCATTATTTAAGACAGCTTTGGTCACACTGTACCCTTGCATGTAAAAGAGAGTCATGATAACGGAAGGGGCAGATCTTGAAGGCAGGAGATAACTACATGAATGACTGGAAGTTAATGCAATAAACTTCAAAGAAGAGGATGAGATAAGGGGTAGTTTATCTCTGTTCAATCCTCTCCTTTTTTCCTTAGATATTCAGTAGTGCTTGGGCAGAAGTATTTCCATTGTTTTCAGTTTGCTCATTCCAGTTTTTCATAGGCTGTGCTTATTTTTGTCGTTGTCTTGAGTTTTTATAATTAGTGCATACCACCTCTTCTGAGATTGTTTCCTACACCAGTAAATGCCTGAAGGAAGTGCTCAATGGCTTTATAGGAAGAAAACCATCTGAAAGATTTGAAATCTTCTCATGGTATGCAGTTGGGCCTATTTAACTGTTTTCTACTTGCTGGCTTTTTTACAGCTCAGAAAAATACATTTGTGATTACCTGAAACGTGCTGTGTACTCCACAGCTTACAGTCATATGCTTTGGCACTGGTTCAGAAATTCTAGTTACTTGTCAAACAGTGCATTCCAATTCCTTGTTAGCAAGAGAGATCTGGAAACAGGCATCAAAAATAGTTCAGTCTTAAACAATTTGGGCAGGATCACTGTTAACCTCATTTTATTTTGGTATTGATGGATGTACTACCAGTCTGCTGGCCTCCAGATGGTGGCATCACAAGTGCAGGAACACTGTTTGTCAAACCCCCAAGTCCTGAACTTAAAAACACACTGAGATGTGTGATAGAAGTCATTTGCCCGAGGCATCGTGTTGGATAATTATGCAGCATGAGCTCTTTGTGCATCCTAAGCATCATAGTGCTCCCTAGGGAAAAGAAAACCATGAAATTTTGTGGGCTACAGATATGACCTATATAACACTTGCTCTTCTTTGGCAAACCCTGAGGAAAGGCAGTGATTTTCCTTTGGTTCTTTGATGGTTCACAGACTCTGTCTGTGAAGAGTACCTATTTGAGGATTACTGATTTGTCAAGCCTGTAACATGTTTTGTGTTTGACACAGTCATATTATGCCTCAGTGGAAGGTAGGTAGTAAAAGTATAACAAAGATAAGATTGCAAGCAATTTGAGAAGCTTTATAAAATTTTGCTTACAGAGTAGGTTTTGGACTATATTACTCACCTGTTTTGTTGGAATATTAACTATTGCTTTATATGTTTTTGTCATTGCTAAAACATGGCCAAAGGTCAGAGTAAAATATGTGCAATTAAGCTGACAAAGAGCCAGTGTCATCAGTCCCCTCCTCCCATAAACCCTCGGCAAGATCAGAAATATTTCTGTATCTGAAGTTCTCTTCCCACCCAACCTGTGTACAATGCCCAACAGGAATCTTTTCCCATGGATGAAATTCTTCATTTTTCTGCTTTATTTGTTGTTAGTTATGAAAATACCCTTGAAAACCAGCCATGAAAAACAATTAGTGCTGGATGCAGACATCAGAGAATTCTGCATTGGTATTTTAATCCAGCTTCTCTACAGGTGCCATTTACTTTGGAGTTCTTTGCTGCATAAAAGCCTCTGTTATATTTACTTCCATCAAGTAAATTAATTTCTCTCCCTCTTTGAGAAGAAAGAACGCCAGTATTCAATCTTGCCAAATTCAAAATGAACTTGGAAAAAAAGAAGCAGAATATATATCAGTCTAAAATGAACATCAACACAACTGGGCAGGGCTTAGGAAAGAACTGAAGACCTTTCTGAGAGGCTCTTGTTATTCTCTGGCTCTTGTATTAGACCTGCACTTGGAGTCAGATGAAAGTGCTGCAGGAAGTCTAGCGTTATGCTTACCACAAAATTGACATAATGGAACAGTAATTCTCTGTTCTTTTAGATAAAACCTGTCCATTGTGCCTCCTCCTATTGCACTTGAACACTGTAACTGCTTTTTCTGGCATGTTTAGAATGTGCTGTTCTTATCTGTGTCAATTACAGCTTCAAAGTCTACCTCCATCTACCACCCATTATTCCTGGCTCTTAAATTATCTGATCACTCCCCATCATCTTCCACTTCAGAAATAACTTTTTCAGTCATCCCTTAAGAGCCTTGCTCAAATGGGCTAAATCTCAGATATCTGCTTTTGTCCTGCCTCTTTATCCTTTCCCAGAACAAATGCTCCTGGCTTGGTGTCATCCTCCTTGCCATGTGCAGGCTGCCCCAGTGCATCACAGAATATTCTGGAGTGGTGAACTGCCTTCCTCAGTGCCTCACCCTGGAACTGCATATGGAAGGAGGTGTTTAGGCAAAGGCAATTAAATCCTTCACAGGAGGGGAAATCAGGCATGAAAAAACAGTAGAAACTTTAAACCAGACTGTGCAGGAAAGTAATCCATGACCCTTAGTCTGTAATGCAACATAGATGTTCTGCTGAGGTTTGGATAAAAAGGGCTCATATGTATACTTTCAAATTCTACTGAATGTCATGATGCCTGAGTCTGCCAGCAGTTAAACATTTTATGACTAGTCTGTAATTAAAATAATTGCTCCTACTCCAGAACATGTATTTTGTAGGCTTTACTCTCTCAGAACTCGTGTTATGTAAGGTGGATGTGTTTTTTTTAATGCACAGAGTACTTTACATTTATTATAAACTACTTACATCTTAATTTCTGTTAATTCTGAGTGGGTAGAGAAATGCTTTCCAAGTCCTTTTTGTTCTGACCTATTTAATGCTTATAGATAAAACCTTGAACTTAAAACTTGGTTTATACTCTAGTTCAGTGAGTTATTTTAACTTTGTCATGTAATTTAAAGGTTTGTCCAGCTCAAAATAAAGTTTTAGCATTAGTTTGTTGTTGAGGTGGTCAAATGTGAGAGTTCCAGTAATCTTGGGGAGCATGGAAGAAGACATGTACCAAAAAAGATGCTTTTGAATGGAAGAATAAAATATGTGCAATAAACAACTCTTAGGAGGGTGTCAGCAGGAGGGAGTGCTCAAGGTGGTGTTCTCATGATGCACTTTTAGTAGAACAGTGTCTCAGTCCCACTGAAACAAAGCTGCTCTTGTGATTGAACACCAACCATGGCATCTGTTTCCTAAGGCTCAGTTTTAGGCTCACCACTTAATGATCTGGTGTGTGCTCAGGCCCACAAAGAGTTTTTGTGGCCACAACTGAAGAGATGGGGAATTGCAGCATGGGGACTTCTACTGAGGCCAGCTTTGCTGCCAGAGCCAGCATTTCATGGAACCGTATCCCTGAGGGGTTTGGTCCTGGGGTCACAGCTCAGTCACCCTGTGTGCAGAGATGTAAACATGCATCCTTCTAATACAAACTTGATGTAATCTGACTTTCTTATAAGAAGCTTTGTTTTCTTCTCCTAAGTGCTTAAACACATTTTGATTGGCATGGTGCAGTATTTGTACATCTGCTTAGATTTTGTCTATGGCACAAAGGAGGGGAAGGTACAGAAGAAGCTTGTCTTACCTGTTTAGAATATATTTTAATAATTTTAATGTGGAAGATACTGTACCATAGAATATATTTTAATAATTTTAATGTGGAAGATACTGTACCATTCTGCTTTCACAAATTTCAGCAGCCTCACAGGATGTGGGAGTAAGATGGTCTGGTCTTGTGTGCAGAAAGAAGATGAATTCATATGCTGTGTATATCTTCATTAAAGTTTAAATATTTAAATATCAATCCTTAGTTATATTCATCATGGCTTATTTTGCTCATGCTTCCTTGAGAAATATCTTCAGTATAAAATGGTGTGATAGTTACTGCAAAGTAACTTGCAAGTTCCAAAAATCTAAATGGAGATATGTGTGTGTGACCATGGTAATTGATGAATCATCTTCCTGGCATAGAACTGGAATATCCTATGCTGTTTCTGAAATGCAACGTGCTTTAAATTTCCCAGAATTTTAGTCTTGTGCTCGGTGTTCTGAGGATCTTGGACAAGTACCCTGACATTCTTCTGTGGCTTTGTGTAGGACCACAAACCAGAGGAACTGGAGTACAGTAAAGCATCATTTAAATACAAGGCACAACTGCTTTTCAATGGAAAGTGCAGAGGTAGGAGGGAACGTGGAATAAAGGACCCTACTCTAGGCAAGGACAATGGAAAGCATGAAGCAGGAAATAGGTTATATGGTTAAGGGGGGGACACAATATCCTGAAAAAGCCTATTGAAATTTTTAAATGCTTGCTCTTTGTTGCAGATTAATCAGCCACTCGATGGGGATTAACAGTGGAGCACCTCTTTGTGTCGCCTTTCCACCTCTGTGTAGCACAAATAACAACTTCAGCACTTCTTCAATAATAATTATGAAACTGGTATTAACTGAATGGCAATTATGGATTTTTAACTCTAACTCACAGTAAACCAGCAAGCCATATGTTGAAATTCTTACCAAATAGCTTTTCATTCTTAATGTCTCGTATCTCTACAAGAAGTTGCAAGATACCTGTTTGTACAAGAGGAATATAAGCATTACTTGCCTGAGGAACAGAAGCTGAAAGAGAAGACACCCTAACTTGTTCGTGGAGTTATGGTAGTATTATTTATATAGATATAACAAATACATATATTTTTTATGGTAATGAAAATGGCTCCTCAGAATGCTGACTCGGAATCTATGCAAGTTCAAGATCTACCTGTGGCACAGCTTCAGAAACCAGAAACCAAGGAGAATGAAAGTAGGGAGGAGACCATTAGTGAAGGATCCATAGACCGGATACCAATACGCCTGTGGGTGATGCATGGTGCAGTAATGTTTGGCAGGGAATTTTGTTATGCCATGGAGACAGCTTTGGTAACACCTGTATTGTTACAAATTGGTAAGTAATTCTCATTTCTGTGAGTCAAAGCTTTCTATATATTTTTGCATTGATTGAAGCCAGGCAAAGAGGGAAGATGTGTCTGCCAGCTAAAGGTACATAAGGTAAAAAGAATTTTAGTTTTTTTCCTTAGTGCCTGTAGCACAGACTCAACTGTGTGATCATGTTTAAGTGGGAAGGATTCCTACATGCATTCATCTTCTGTCTAATATTGCTTCCCTCTGTAAAAAATGTAGCCTGATTTAATTCTAAAATTCTCTACTACAAGGTAAGTGTCCTAGAAACTAGAAACAATGTTAGGCTATAAAGGCTTGCAGTGAAGCATTTTTTTAACTTATGGCAAAATGCTTCAGGTTACAGTACTTTACAATATCTAAACAGTTAGATAAATTGTTTTTTCCAGTTAACTACTGCATTTATTTCTAACCACTAGAGAGTCTTGTTTTGTGTGATTAATCTGCAGTTTACAGCATGTGAATGCACATGAATAAACTATGAATACCAATAGCCTTAGATGATAATGAGGGGAGTGGTGTGGTTAAAATAGGGATAGTCAGTGTTGAATTTCATGGTGAGTATTGTCATTAGGTTTCAAATAAACTGTTTACATTATTAAGAGTATCTGATATTGCCTTTATCAAATACAGAAACTGGTCAATCATATATCAGAAAATATGACATGACACAGAATGGAAATGCCAGATTGAGTGGGGAGCAAACCAACCATGTGTGTGCACTGTATAATTGTCTATATATTTGTATATTATATGTTTGCTTTGGCTTACCTGTGCAGGTGTACCTTACAGCTTGCTCAGCTGTGGCCAAACAGAAACACTCAACCAACTAAATAATAATGTTCAATGAATACTATTTACAACATTGACTAAAAATTTCCAGGTTAGCATATTGAATTAATCACATGGGGGGCTTTTTGTTTGTTTGACATGAGAAAAAGGCATTTTAGATTCAACTTTTGAGCATGTGATGTACAAGTCCTTTCATGCAGTCTTGCTGCAGTTAAAAATGTGTTTTCATATTAAATTGCAAGTTGGTTTATTTTGAGTGAATGGAGTGAATAATCATAGCAGTTAGTGCCATGGGAGATGCTGAGGAGTTAAGCCTCTATGTTTTCCTGAAAATGTTAATTTTCAGAGCTCATCAGATGATCTTCATGGATCTGTTGTTTGCATAGTTAAAACAGATTCTAAAAAGCTCCAAAAAAAAGAGCTTTTCTGATCAACCTACTTGCTAAATAAAACACATGCAGCTTCATCTAGGAATGTTTGTAATGTTCATAAATTGTTCTGTGAGGTTTTACCTTTTGGATAAGTTGAGATTTAGAGACTTCAGTCCCTTTTACTGGCAGCATTGATTCAATAACTGTCTACCATAAACTCAAAAACTTTCATCCTCCTTTGCATGGAGAAGATCCCTGCTTTTGTAAGTGACCTGTACGTTTTTGTTTGCTTTGTTTGTGCTGGCATTTGGATGATTAAAATGTATGGCTGGCTAAGCTGACTTTACCTTACCATAGGGTAAGGTCAGACAGTGTAAATAAACCATCCTCCTAATTACTGATCCGTCTTCCAGTTTACATTTCTTTTGTGAGCTTTTCTAGCTGTTTCCTCCAGATAATTGAAAAATATCTCTTCCCTTCCTTCCCTAACTCCAGTGATCAAAATAACATTGGGATTTGGGGGAAGGGAAGAAGAGGGCTCCCAGTTCTAGAAAAGCTGCAAATTGACAAAGAGATGTCAAAGTCTGTGGGGATGCAGCAATGATGTTCCAAGCCACAGAGATCAGAAATGGAGGTAGCAGTTACATATGTCAGTGCTTTGGGAGCTAATTGAAATCTTTCTGCTTGGCTTCTGTGCCATCAGCGTGGCTAAAAACAATGTTGGATTCACTGAAGGGTTAAGTTATTCACGGGTGACTTATCTGGCCTCTTTGTTAATTACCTCTTACATGGTTCTGTTTACCTTTATCAACCTCAACATCTGTCTGCCTCAGCATGAACTATATTTATTCCTCACTGGAGGGGGTTGCAATATAGCTGTCGAACTGATGTAATATTCCCTTTGCTTCTTGTTTTGGTAAAAGCAAAGATCAGTTTCTGTGAGATTAAATTGGTTTGAGAAACTATATTTGAGAATTGGCACCTGGGGAAGTGGGGTGACTCAACCAATTTTGCTTATAATACACTGAAGAACAAGAAGCCTTTTGGGTATCTGAAAAAAGATGACTCTTTACAGGCTGTGTTGAATATTAACAATTAAACCTTACAATGTGTGCTTGTGCTTTTCTGCACCTGGGAAAACTTTGATCACTGAAATAATCTGAGATTCTTATCAGATATTACCATGAAAACCTTAGCCACATTAGTATGGTGTTACACTTTCTGCTTGCAGTATTTGACTTTCTTTGCAGTTTGAGTACCCTGGATCAGAGGTATAGTTATGATTTGGCAGATGACCAACCTGTTCTACTTGGTCTGTAGCCCATAAGATTTTATCAGCTGAAGGAGATGGTCACTCAGATGGTCCCTTTCCAGTTTAGTGGTGGTTGAACTCATTGTGTTTAAGTTTCCTGAAGTTCTGAAATTTTAACAAGATAACTTGAAAGCATCAGTGAAAACTGCTTGACTCAATGCATACTGTGAATTGGAAAGGTGCTGAAGCACCCCAGTTACTGCACCCCTCTGAAAGAAACTCTAATTTGACTTTAATCATTGTCTTTATTGCTATAATTGATGTTACATTGCTGTGTCAGAAATGCAACTACAAATCTATAACAGCCTTGTAGTCATAACTGGGCTTTAGTAGCCTGGCAACAAGTGCAAGCCAAATATATATTACATGGTTTTTTTAATTACAGCTTGCTCTCTGGTTTCTTAGTATTTGCAGCTTAAGAATTCAAAATGAAGCGGTGAACTTGTTGAGAATTCAAACAATGTAAAAAAATGCCAAATATGAGAATTCTAGTCAGAGTCCAGATGAAATTATATTAGTTGACACTTGCAGAAATTATAACCTCTAAAAATCTCCATTAAACTTTTTGGGACCTGTTCAGTAAGCAATTTCTACCACCCAATGTTAAATTTTACTAGAAAATAAGCTTTCAGCACCTTCAGAACTTAAGTTTTACTTGTTCATGAGTCCAAGGATTGTGAGAAACTGAGTGATTCATGTTTTGCTTGACCATTAACACTGCTGTTTGCTTCCCCTGCACAGAAACTACAAATTCCATAGGAGCAGGATGAGGCCTTTGTCTTCTGAAACATCTGGTATTTAATGCTGCTTATCTGTGAGAGGGAATTAAAATCCCTGCTATTGTTTATAAATGACAGTGTATTTTCTTCCATCATTAAACTTGGCTTCTAAGGATTAAGTCTCTAAAATCATCCCAGTTCATAAGTTCATGGAAGATTTGGATACATGATAAATTTATTTTGCACAGGATTTTGCATGAATAAAAGTAAAAGGAGGAGAAACCAAAGACTGGTGTGATGTAAACTTGGAGAAACTGCTTTTTGAAGAGACTTGTTCAGTGAAATCACAATACATTATTCTGTTAAAAACACTCTAAACCATTAATAAATACATAACTTGGTAATTTCAGATTATTTCTACTTTATTTCAAACAAAATTTTTGTTTTAATACAAGATGTAAATCCATTTTAGTTCTTCTGAAAGGTGGGATGCCTGTACCTTTTTCATTAGGACTATGGAAGGGAAAAAAAAATCTGTATTTTGTGACTTGGAGTGGCTGCTGCTTTCAGCATGAAAAACTCACTGTCTGAGTAATGAGTAGTGGTAGCTGTAAACATGAATTTCACATTTTATATTTAATATGATAAAAGCTTTGTCAAGCCTTCACTGTTGCTTCAAAGGCTCTTTCAATGCTATTGAGATTTTTATGAATAGTTAATAGACCCAGAAGTGACTGTCAGCACCAGAGCTGTTCCTCTTTCCCCTGCATCAATTAAATATATTACACTGGTGCTCTTTAAAAGTATCTGTGTACATTTACATAGTTTCATAAGGAAGCATAAGGAAAATAAGTTTACATGTGCTGCTTACCTTTATAATGTCACTTAAATTTAGGGATGTTTGTCTGGTATGCTGCAGGAATAGCTGGGTTCTTTATGCATTTCATATCTGAGTGCCTCTCTGTGATGGCATCACTTTGTTTTACTGAGAGTTAATGGGTTCTTCTAGTAAACATTGGCTAGTCTACCATTAAATATTGAAGTTGGTCATTTTTAGCTTAACCCTGATCATCAGTGTTGTTTTTAGGCCACAACACTGAAAAACAGAATTTCTGGAAATTGTATATGTCACTGCTAATTATTAGATTTTATTAAAAAGAAAGGCTGAGCTACAGAGAGCAGAATATCGTAGATTACTTTTGTTTGGAAATTATTTCTCTCATTAGATTCTTTCAAATCAGCAAAATGCTGTAGTTGCTCTAGTTTCATATACATAGAAAAGCTGTTCAGGGGTTTGGGCTGTTATTTTACAGCTAAAGCAGTTATATATAATATCTCATTAAAAAAGAAATTGTCTAACATTCAAAATTCATCCAGCCTAAAGCTTAGCAGACTGTGCATAAAGGGTCTTGAAATCTAGTTCATGTGAAATTGCCAGGATGGAAAAAGTGTGTTAAGCAATAATCCAAACTGCTGATTTTGAGAAATCTCTGTGGTAGCTGAGAACTCATTATGCAGAAGAGATTCAATAGTCCAGAGTGAATTCTTTTAGTTTGCTGTAGTGACTCTCTCCATTGAAATGTAGTGTTGATACCTGCCTGAGAAGAATGCTTGTAGGTAAAGAGAGATTATGGAGATGTATTTAGAAACCAAGCATGAGATGTTACAGCTGAATTGGCTTCTAGGTCTGTTTCTTCAAAGGAATTAAGGTATCAATTGCTGACTCAATTCCTGTGGAAGCGGATAGCCTTCCTAAGGCTAAGCCTGAGATCAAAGGACATCTAAAAACCTGAAACATTTCTTGGGGAAGAAGGGAGCAAAGGGTTGCATGGGCTGTTAGAGGCTGCCTGTAATTTAAATGAAAAAGAGCTGAGTGGCTGGAAAGCCTCTTGCAGATGGAGGAAGCTCTTCAACACAAAGCAACACCAAGTCTATTTCAGCTCAGCTCCAGTAGTTGAGTTTATTCCTCATCTCTGCCAGAGGTTACATTAAGGTTATGTATTTTTAACTGCCTTTCTGCAAAGCTTCATCTTCCATTTCAGCTGTGTCCTACCTTACCTTGTTTTACCAGGAAGAAACTGATTTGCTATAACCTGGCCTTTTACTCCCAAAGTTAAATTCCTGTTCAATCCAGCTGCATCCGTGCTCCCAGACCTGGCTACATTTGATGCTGAGAGTGAATTGCAGGATCTCAATTTCTCTTTGGAAGAATTAATGGCTTGAGAGCTGACCTGTCCCAAGAGAGGGCTGTAACACAGCTAACCTGAGGGCAAGAATTGAATATACAGTGGATCCAGAAAACCTGGAATAATAATTAAATCCTTTTTTCAGCCTTGTTAGCTTTAGTTAGTCTGTAAGATCCTGTAAAGTTTGTATTCACATCTCATGTGGTGGATTGTATAAGACTACAAATACTGTGCCTGAGGCACATGTTAATTGCTCTATAAAACCTCCCCACCCATCTTTTTTTACTTATTGACTAATTTTATGTTCACTAAGGGGTTGTGTAAGACTAATTTTACTGTACTTCTTTTTAAACTAACAAGCAAGCAGGCTTTCATATCATGTATCACTCTTACATAAAATATCTTTTGACCTCAAAGCAATAGCAGCACAGATTTTGAACACAGATAGCCTTAGTGGAAGGTTGGGTTGAAGATATTTTTAAAGCCCTTTTAAAAGAAAGATGCTATGGAACTGTTAAGATTTTTAATCCTGGGGCAGTTAGGAGCATGTGCTTTATTTCCATATGAAGGCAAATGCCATGCAGTTTGGCAGTTGTGCAAGAGCTGTTCTTTACAGCATTTTTTATATCAATGTTCTGTTTTTCTTTAAGTAACACTGAATCTGGCATTCAGAGGCACCACTGATAACACATGGCAGATTTTCAGCTGGGTAATGTGAGGATTCCTGCTGGCTCTAGGGTCCTACAGACTGTGAGTTTGGATGAAAAGCCTTTCTAGGAGCGAGAAGTTAAGTGCAAATGGCTTCATAGGCTTCTCCCATAGCATGGAATATGGTTCCTATTGCTACTTACCAGTAGATAACTTTTTGTTCCCTTTTTTTTGGCTGAATAAGGCTCACTGGAGAAGCTACTTCTAAAATAAGGTTCATATTTATTATGGTGCTGCTTTTTCCCATTCTAAATCTTTAACAGAATTCCTTGAGCTTTTAATTGTGTGCTGTGGGAATGTTAATGTGGTTTGGGTTTTCTCCCCCCTAGCACAAAGAGTGTTCACAGTACAAACTGTTGTGTGAACACTCTTTGAATCCTCAGAAGTTTTCATTTTTAGAGTTTGTGTGGTCTGAGGATAGAGCAAGTGACCAGTATATGACACAAGAAATATGAGCAGGTCTGAAAACTGTGGGCTGATAGAAGCAGCACAGTGCAGGGTAAAGCAAACTGTGTGAAAATGCAGGCTGTCAACAAAGGATAGAGGTTTAAAAGCAGTTTTTTATTTCATTGTCACCTCTGTTCTTCAAATACTTTTTTTTCCTGCAGCAATAGACATTTTAGTCTATGATTTGTCAGAAGAGCTTGAAGCCTCCAAAAATAATCACTCTCTAAGAAGGAAATGTACGTCTCTATCCTTATGTAGCTGCTTCTTCCTACCTGTAGATATTTCCAGCATGCTTCCTACCTTTTATTTGGAGTAGCCAAGGGTTAAGAGAGGCTAAACTCTTTGTTATGACTTACTTTGAGATCTCTGTTCCCTTTCTTTTCCAAGTTCCTTTTCTCCTGCTCAAAGATCTAGTAAAGCACAGAAATAAGAACAATTCACTTACTAACTAACTGGAAGTTTAGGGGTGAACTAGATATGGGACCTTATTAAATTAAAGAATTTTTTTATAAAATTTTCATATCAGCTAATAGCATTAAATTCTTTTTTCAGTGTATTGTAAACAGGGTTTTATATATCTCTTATCACTGGGTCACCAAGTTGACTTGAAATTCTTTCCTCTCACACATACCAGACTCACCTTGTTGTGAGGCTCAAGGCAAGCCTTTCTGCTGCTTTCAAGGGCAGTTCTAGAGTAGAAATGGGCACAGATGGGAATAAAGGAACTTCAGGATCCCTGGATTTTTACTAAGATTTCCTGTGAGTAGTGGGGAAAAGATGAGAGAAGAAGGGACAGACTTTGGCCTCCTGGAAATGCAC
This sequence comes from Molothrus aeneus, assembly GCF_037042795.1. NCBI lineage: Eukaryota > Metazoa > Chordata > Aves > Passeriformes > Icteridae > Molothrus > Molothrus aeneus. Next base: position 149,745,487 of record NC_089646.1, on the reverse strand, counting down.
TAAAATTTGAGTGGTTTTAAACACACATTTATGCAATGTCTTTCTTAGCCTAAACCCTTCCTCTTAATCTGCTTTCCACTACATGCCCAACATCTCTTTGTACTTCTGTCTAAACACCCTCCTCTGGAAGAAGATGTCAGGAGAAGCCTTGACTGTACATACGTGAGTTTTTCTGCTCAGGATTTGAGTTTGACCCTCAGCTCTGACCCAGAGGTAACTTTGCCATAGCAATAACAGGTGAAACATGATAGTGCTTCCATGCTCCTTTATTACAAAGTAATTGCCACCAGGGCAATTTTCCAGCAGGCAATTGCCTGTTCTTTACTGTAAAAAGAAACCTTTTAGCTCTTGGATGGGGTTCTGGTGGCAGAGACTTGCAGATGCAGAACTGAGATTTGGATGCCCAGCATTGGAACTGGCAATCCCAGCTTACTTCAGTGGGTTTCTGTTCAATGTGGACTGAGGCAGGTTATAAAAAGAGAATGACTGGGAACTTTTTAGTGAACAGGAGTCTTACTTTTCAAGGAAATAGGATTAAAGCCACTTTGGAAATGAAAAGACTGTTAGCAGGCCAACTCTTGTAATGTTTTAATATAGGATTGTCAGAGCTGCAGCCCCTTGAGCTCTGTTCCCCTCAGTCTCCTGTGTGCTTGTTGCAAGAGTCTTTCTGTTGTGATGCCCCTCTGGGACCCCATTTAATCATCCTCTTTTCACCAAACAACAGCTGAAGAGGTTTCAAATACACTTCCTGCAGGCTGTTTTGCAAGAAATTATTGGAAATGTTTTGTGCTACTGATTCAGTTTGATAATATTTAATACAAGTCCATTTAACTAAATAGGGAAAATCCATGTTATAGATTATGTCTGCATTGGTTTGGATAAATCTCCTATAGGTCATGTAACTCCATAAACATCTTCCTTTCCCTGAAGTCTTGAATAGCTGGGTACAGATGGAGATTTTTCCAAAAACAGATGAACCCAACTCTGTTAACATTTGGTGATCTTCAGTTGGAGCCTCCAGGTGAATTTTTTCCAGGGTAGTAGATACAGAGCTTGTAAACTGAAGAATTTGAATCTGAGCTTCTATTTTTAGGGAATGGTGACTTCTGGGCTACAGTTTTCTACATCAAAGTTAGGTGCCATCTTTCCAGGCTTTTGGTACTGCTTCATGTGAGGAGAGAGCTTCCACACTTGGCTCAAAAATGTCTTAAAACACTTCCAGAGCAAGAATGCTTTTCCCCGTGGAGGTGCTGATATGGGGAAGGGTATCAGAACAGAAAGGCTCAGTCCCTACAGTGGCCTGGTTCTGTCCTTGGTATAAGCTTTGTCTCTGGCAAGTTTCCCATCATGAGGTAGTGCAATTGCTTTTATTATGCCCATAAATTTTGTATAGCTTCTGCTTAGATTATCTTCACCTTGAATGTCTATCCTCCCCTGAATCCCAGTGTCTGTTCTTTCTGGCTCAAGTGATAAACAAAGCTTGATAATTTTCTATGTGTTCTCTCTATTGGCTGTATAAAAACATGAATTTCCTGCTTTTATCAGTTGTGCTGCTCTGTAAACAATAGTCTTTCAATAATTCAGTCTATCAGAATTGAGCTTACCCACCCCCCCCACCCCCCAGGATAATCTGCAAATTCCAAAAATATCCTGCTTTAAATGAGCTCTTGATCTGGAAGTGTTTTAATACCTCTTACAAATGTTATATCTGGACACTTCTGGAAAGTAAAGTATTTCTTTGGAGAGTAGAGATCAAGTTCATGCCCTTAAGAGTTCATGTAGGTGGCAGGAAAATAAATATTAAATTACATATTCTAAAATTAGTATTAAACTTGGGCACTCCGGGAAGAATCTTCATGAATTTAAACTAAAGGGTCTCGGGTATTCAGATAAATGATTGTTTACTGGGGTTAATTAGTTGTAGTGGAGACAGTTGTGGTATTCATTATGTTTTCTTTGCCTGATTTGGAAAGTCAGAGTCAGTGTCCTACCAAGCCAGACATTTTCTGGCAAGGAAGAGTCATTACAGGCATACCTGCTGTCTTACATGGACTGCATCAGGTGACTTCAAAATGATTGTTTATCATACTCAGCTGCAATTTAAACAATTTGTGCAGCGATTGGATGTCACTGAAGTATCTGATCTGCTGTTTTCTTCCAAGCTGCAGCAGAAAAGAAGAGCAGATGCAGTGTGCTTTGCTCTTTTTTCCCCCTTTAAGTCATTATTCTGCAAAACTTTAAAGGAATAAATTTCTGGTTGCTAGACTTTGGTGTCAGTTTATCTCCTCTGTAGTGGTTTTGCACTACATGTGGTGTTTTAGAAAAAAGGGTTTGGGTATTCCTGATATTAATCCCTTTGTAAAATAGAATCATAGAATGGCTTGGGCTGCAAGGAACCTTCAAGACCATCCAGTTCCATCCCCCTGCCATGGGCAGGGAACCTTCCACTAGACCAGGGTGCTCAGAGCTCTGTCCAAGCTGGCCTTGGACATTTCCAGGGATGGGGCAGCCACAGCTTCTCTGGGCAACCTGTGCCAGGGCCTCACAGGGTAGAATTTTTTCCCAATATCCAATCTAAACCTATCCTCCAACACAAAGCAACAAAGCTTACTTAATACTGACCTTAAATAAGAGCAGAAGGAAACTGTCATCTGTATGAAATTAAAAGAGAACTTAAATTATTTCCTTTCCTTTCTGTTACAAGCAACAGAGTTATGCCAGAAACAGAGTTTTCAAGCCCAAACTGGCTGACATCTCAGAGCTCATGGCTGGGTCTGTGGTGAGCAGCAGTGTTGACACCCCTTCCTCAATGACTTCCTGGATCCCCCCACTACAGTCTCACTGCATACTTTTGAGAAGCTCAGGAAATGCATGGGGGAGCCTTCACAATATTTGAGGTTGGCATGAGAAAATAAAATTTTGTAATCAGTTAAAAGGCTGAGGGTGGTTCTTTCTCTGTAATTTAATTAAGCAATAGTGCACCAAGTGCTCCCCCTTCTCTGAGGTAGTCAAAGTCATGCGTCATAAATTTTGTGCCAGGGACTCCATTGGTCTGGAGAGAGTCAGTGTGTGCCAGAGGTTATTTTTCTGCACTGTGTATTCCTACCCTATTGATGTGGCAAATATGTTTAAAATAAGTTTTCAAATGTTTTTAAGCTGTAACATTCAGGAGAAGAGTTTGGTACAATTTTGTCAGATATGACAGGATTGCCAAATCTTGCAAATTATTTAGGTTTGAATCTTAAAAATTATTCAGGGTCTTTGTTGGATGGCTGAATGATGCTGTGTTGCTACATCTGTAACTTATGTATAACTTGTATATATGTATAAAGAACATATATTTATATAACATATAATATATACATGTATATATAATATATAAATAACTTGTTCCATTCTTTTGTAAGATTAAATAGCAAGAAAAAAATCACACACAGAGTGATAGAAAAGAAAACTGGTTTTCATAATATATAAAGACACTTGTCTAATTGTTGGAATAGAGTTCTGTTTTCTTCCTCCCCAGTAGGGTCTCTCATAATTTGCACATTTGGAAAGGAAAAGTTTGCTGTCATTTGTGCTAGTGTGCTCTGCTTGTTTAACTTCAGGTTTTATTGGTAAATTTATCTTTCCACATGTAGCTTCACTGATTGGGCAACATAATACATGTGAGTAAATATCACATTTAAGGGTCTGCAGTAAGAAGTAATATTCATCTTGTATTATTACATTTTATTCCAGACTATCAATTCCTGTTATTTGGTGCAAAGGGACTCCATGGATCTCATTATCCTTCACGTACAAATGCAGTTGTATAATTTTTAAACAGCTGAGTGAGGGTGGGGAGCCACTTCTCTGGGCCACAGTGAGTGAGTTATTTGGAGTGATGCCTGAGACTCTGCTCTAGTTACTAAAATTTCCTATAAGAGCAACCCTGTAGTATGACCCTGCAAGCTCAAAATACTAAGATCAAGGGGTTTATTAACTAGAATTTAGAAAACTTCAATGTGAAAGCAGCTCTGCTCTTAAATTTCCCCTGTACGTGTATAGAACGTGTTTCACGTAAGTTAATGTTCAAGCCAAAACATGCAAGTTAGGAAAGTTTGAAAGTTTGAGGCAGGTTCCATAAACACCAACAGTGTCTTTAATCAGCCCCAGAATTACATCTGAGAGGATGGTTTTCTATAATGCTTTACCACAAGGCAGGTGGTTGGTGGCATGAATAGCTACAGAGAAAACCCACATTTTTTTGGCAGGGAAAATCCTCAGTTGATTCAAACTCTCTGTCTGATAGTCCTCCTGCTTATATCTAGAGATTGTTCAGCCTGTGGTGAACTGCAGTGTTTTTCCTGGAGCAGTGTACATGGAAAACTGTGCCTGCAAACTCCAACATGCTGTTCATTTGTTGCAGCAAATGGGGAAAGCACTAATAGGATTTCTGTTCTGCTTGATGTAGCCACATGAGGAATTAACCTCAATAAAGGCAACTGCATAGAGGAATGCAGTTTCTCTTTAGGGGCTTAGGATAGGTTGTTTGCAAAATTCGCCTGTTTGGGTTTGTTTTTTTAAAGCAAACAATGAATAATGAGCTAGGAGAATCAGCATGTTTCTTTATATATTCATTCATATAATTCAGCAACACTTTTGAAACAGCAAATAATTTAAAAGCAGATGCTGTGTTACCACTCTCTGCTGACTTTCTGGTAGAGCTTCCCAGTAGCACAGTTTTGACCAAAATGATCCCAGACAGAGTGTTTATTCCTGTCATAAACAAACCTGTGGTCCAAAAGCTTTTAGAAAGTCCAGAAGGTTGATTTTTCAGCATGGTAACAATTAACAATGCACTTTTTGTAAGCTTGTCCTAAGAATGGTGCTTTTTTGTGAGGCTTTGAGTATTGAAAAGGGAAGTAAAGCACTTTGAGAGACTGCATTATGTCAATGGGCTAAGGAGTGTGGGTAGGATCAATTCAGCTTTTTTCTTTTCTGGCAGTTTGGGGTGAAAATGGCTTTTGGATATGAAGTGTATATTGGGTAGCTATAACATTTATTAGGTATTATATTTTTTTCTGTTGGGTCAACCAGGGTAATTGTAGAAGGAGCTGCCTGCACCACCTTCTGACCCTTAAAAGGACTATGAAAATGTGATCCCAGCTGAAATGTAAAGATCAACTGTCTGGTCACTAATCCCCAGGAAGAAAAAGGTTCTCACATGGTGTTTGCAGGGCTACACAGGCCAAAAAACACCTCCTTAAGTCAATGTTTTCATGTGACTTCCAAGCATGTAGTCAAGTATTAAAACTGGGGAAGGAAAGAATGCTTTTTATCAATGTGCAGAGACAAGCTCCTTGCATTTTACTCTTGAGGCTGGAAATGAACTGTTTTCTTTGCTGCTTGCAATTCAAGGGCACAAATATTGCGCTGACCGGACTCTGTCTGGCTGCCCGCTCAACAAAAAAAATACTTTTTTGGCTACCCTCAAGTCTGCTTGCCTTCCTTTTGCAAGTTCTGTTCCTGGATACACTGAGCAGATGCCATGCTGGACTATGTATATGCCAGTCATTTGTTTGGCAGGGTGAACCAGATCCTTTATGATTCCCTAGGGCTTGGGACTTGGTGGAGTGGAACAGACACATTGGGGGAAACTTCTGCTGCAGTGGATAGGAATTAATATCTTGGTGATGCCTTCCAGCCCTGTGTTTGCTACAATGGTGGTTTAAAAGTCTTGGCCATGAGCAAATCCCAGAACATTTGAGATCTCCTAGCCCTGCTGTTCATCTTGTCCTTGCTTAGTTATGTCAATCAGGCTTTCACCTACCCTTGAGGTCTGGGTAGAGCAGTGTGGAATGGTACTCAAAGCTTCCTTTGGGCACAAACTCTTTGCCCTGTGGAGCAGAACAGCACCAGAGCAAGGAGGGCACAGGCTGCACCTACTGCTGCCTCATGGTGCTGCTGGGCAGCCCCATATTGAATAGGTCTCCCTTAAGCCAGTGTGATTTAATTAAAAACTTGTTCTTAAGGTGAAAAGTTGTTTGTTGACCAGACTTTTTTAGGAGGTTGTTTCAGTCTGGGTCAAATACCCAGAGTTAACAGTTGAGGTTTGACTCCACTTGGAGTTACAGCTAGGAGTTAACACGAGTTTTTGGTTGGGATTTGATTCAGCCATGTAAGTACATGGTCATATTCTAGGGTATTAATGTGTTAATCACTGCAACAAAAGCTCCACTGTTGATTATAGAACAGGTTGCTGAAGGATTTTCTGTGTGTGTCTAGGAACCTTTTGAGTTTGGGAATTTTTGAGGAATTCAAGCCAAAGTGTCCTGTGTTTATAAATTTGTCGATATTCTAGAAACAGTGACGAAAAACCCTATTGAGCTTTGGATAAACTGGGATGCTGCATCTCTTCAGGCCACACATGTCACAGTAATTGATGTGTAATCTTGCAGCGGGAAGTGCTGCAGCGTTACGTAATGCCCCAGCCCAAGTGGGTCAGCACGGACGCTGCTGCCTTTCAATTACATCCCATAAGGGCGAGGGAAGGATCAGTGTGCTGAAACAGCTTATTGACTGCTGCAGTCATACATGGGCCTGCATACATTTAGACACTTAGTAGTGAAGGGAAATGGATGCTGATGTTGTGTGTGTGACCTTCGAGTCCTGTGTCTGCAGCTTGCTTAACCAGGCTGGGGATAAATACCCTGACATTGTGAAGTCAGCCTTGGATGATTCTATGATACAGAACACCACCTGTGTTTTTCTGGAACACTGAAGAAAGTTTTCAGATTTTTACTTGATGTAAACACCTCTGCTATACCCTTAAAACTGCTCAACAGTGGTGGTTAAAAGAAATTTTTTTATTAGTGCTGGTTCAGCACACTGGAAGTTGCATTAGATTTAATCTATATTCCATTTCAGCTTGTTAAACTCTGTGATGCAAATTTCTTATTACTGTCAAAGTGATATATTTCTAAATATTGGTTAATAAGTGAGAGAGCAAGAAAACTTAAAAACAAGTTTCCCAAGAGCCAAAAAGGACAGCACAGATAATCTGGCAGACTTGAGTGAATCAGCTTCAGCAGTAGGTGGGAGCCCTTGGCAATGTAGTCTTTCCTTGCTCTCTCTGCAGCTTATTTTCCTGCTGCAGCATGGGGAGAGCTTGTTTGGCATTCTCAGTATTTGAGCATAAAAGGTTCAGCTTCTGTCTTAAGTAAAGCTGTCACTTTACACTGTACCCTGGCAAAAATAAATACTGTGGGTTTGATAAGGATATAATTCAGTGGAACCTGTAGGAATTGCTCATTAGCTACAGTAAAAAAAAAATCTACAACAGCAGTTGATTCTGTGGCCTTTCCTTGAGCAGGGCAGGTTATATGCATTGCTTTTGATTCCTCCTCCTCTGCAGCAGCAGGAGTACCAAGTAAATCAAGTAATAGACATATGTGTCAATATTGGATAAGGAAGTAAGAAACTGGCTTGTTAAAAAGGCAGTAAGCTAGAAACAGTCTTCTACCTGAATTACCATAGGTTACCCCTGTGGAAGTAGGTTAGTAGGAGGATTAGAAACTTTAAAATAAACAATGGAAGCTTTAAAACCTATGCTTGACAGCATTTGTGATTATGCTAAAAAGAAAATCACATTTGCCTGCCTGCAGATCAGCCCATGTGTTCTCTCTCTGATTCCTCAAACCTCAGCTGTTCCCAGGCTTTTGCTTCCCCTCTCCCCCTTCCACACATACCTTTGGCTCACTTCTCTTAACATACGTTTCTCTTTCCTGACACAGCACCATAAAACTGGGTTATAAACCAGAAATTGTCAGGAAAGCCACATAAACCTTTCTACAACTTTGGCAGAGCAGCCGTGCAGCAGCAGAGCTTAATGAAACACTGACGACTCCCACAGCTGCCAAATATGAGAAGGGGAGGACAGTTGTAGGAGGGTGAGAAGCAATAATTGAGCAGAGACAGAAAATGGGAGAGCTGGATGATGAAATCCTTTAAGAGGCCTGTCACTTATTTCCTTAATTCCATTTTCCAGAAGTGTTATTTAACCCACCGAGGTTGCTGCTGGCATGCTATTGCATAGGGAGTTTCAAAAGGCAGAACAGCTTTGCCAGAAGGAGATATGACTCTTCTGCAGCTTAAAAACACCTCCAGAGCATTCTGTGTGAAACACCACACTAATATTTCTGTACTGAAGCTGTTGAAGGGCAAGGGCTTTGTTTTATTACCAGTTTAGCTGGTCTTTCAAAATGGATGGCTCTAGTCTAGGTGCAGACATGGCATGAAATAGTTTCCAAATTTTTGGGAGTTAATTCTGCTGTAACAGTGTTGACTTGTTTGCATCCAACTCCTAAGGAAATCAGAAATTTGAAATACAAGTTTTAAGAAAATGTCAGACAGTTTTCCTATATCTCTAACCTAATATCATAATTTTAATTTTCCTATTCATTATTTGTTCCTGTGTCTGTAACGTAGATGCAGATTTTGTCTTGAATCCTGTCCTTATGATAGGGAGTGACTAAAGCAGAAATGTGGGTGCATTTTAAAAGTCTGAATGTGTTGTAGAAGGTGTGAATATCACACCAATGTAGGCAGCAGGTTCCTGTCCTAGAAGACAGGCAGTGCCCCAGCCCTCTCCCCTACAGTGTCTCTTTCGTCCTCTGGGTTTTTCCTGACTATTCCAGACTTCTGCTGGTAGTTTTGGAAAGAATTTTCTGCTTTTTGCCCTTGGATGTCAGGTTTTTGCAGTGCCATGTTTTTATGTCTCTGTAATATTCCTATTAATTATTTGTTCTCTTGATTATCACTCTCCTCAGTGCCCATAACCCAATCCAATGGAGAAATTGTGCTTTATCCCTCTGGTCTTGTGCCCCATAAAAATTCCTTGTTTGCACAGAGGAGGCAGGCCTGTACATCCTCCAGGGCAGTAACAGAGCAGCTGAGTGAGCTGAGAGCTCAGCATCCCAGCCCTTGTGCAGCCATCCCTGCTGACAAGACCTTACAGGAGGGGGATGAGGGACAGGAGGGACTTCTTGCAAGTGGCTGATGTTTGTGTTCCCGCAGTGCAGGGCACGCGTGCTCCTGCCTGTGAGATGGGATAATGTGCTGACAGCTCCTGAATGTTGCAGGCTAAGCACAAGAGCTCTGATTCCACAGGCACAAGAGGAATTTCAGGATGTAAATTTTACCAGTGGGAAGACTGAAGGCACAGTTTTGAGATGCTGTTTATGCAGTAGGTTGTTCCTGAGACACTGAGCGAATCAAGATGCCTGACAGCTTGCTGGGCAATCATTTTAATGTAGGAAGCAAAGCAACAGTGAAAAACCTCACAGTTTTGTTCTGAGTTCTTCCACCTGCTCTCTTGCAACTGAACTGAGCCCCATGATCACAAGTATTGGTCAGTTTTTCACCAGTGTTGTGCTGTTTGCTGCTTCTTCCAAGCAGGTTCTGAACAAGCACTTGGCTTGAGCAAGTGCCTTATGCAGGCTGGGCAGGAGTAATTGAATGAAAAGCAAATTTTTAGTCTAAAAATCAAATCCTGTATAAGCTTCATTTCTTCTCACTCCAGCAGCTGTAAGATACTGTCACATTAGGGCAAATTAGAGTCTGTCTCATCTCATGTGCTGCCAGACTCTGATTTCAAGAAGTACTTTAAATTATTTCCTTCTTAAAAGCTTGTACTCTCGCTGCTCAGATCATAGTAATGGGCACCAGGACCAATTACTGTGCTTTCTGTGCTTTTTTTTATAGCCCTTCTCTGTTGGTCAGAGTTCCTGTTTCAATCCAGAGGTTAGAATGTGGTTTCTCATGGGTGCAAAAAACTCTATGTACAAGTGCTGACTGTACCTCAGTAGTGCTCAGACCACCAGTCAGGCCTATTGCAGTGCATTGGTTCAACGTATGTTGTCTCAGGTATGGTTTCTCTGGCAGCTCAGTGTCCCACTCTTACGCCATTAAACTCCTAAAATCTGAAGGGAGATAGCAAGAAGCAAAGAATATATGGTCAGTTTCATGTTGTCAGAACAGGCATTGCAGCTCGTTTGCAGTTTCTCTGGGAGACACAAATGTGTGATAAGTCTATATTTTCATTTTAAATATAAGGGAATGCATATTTAGCTGAATTTATGAAGTTGTTCTGAAACCCCTACTCCTCATATAGATCCCCCGAAGCAAAACTGCTTCAGTTTGCAGTGGTTCCTATAATTTTGATGTATAAGATAAAAAACAGATAGCAGAGTTTGAACTTTTCCACAGTTTTTTGACAAGGATTGGTTCTGCTTGGTGCACTCCTTAAAAATAGTCTAAACAAAGCAGATTGTATAAGCAATGTCGTTTTAAACAGATCAATGTGAAATATTTTTAGCAGCATGCAGTATTTTATACAAGGATGAAATTGTGGAATAGAAAGCATTTGCAGGGCACGACAGCTTCTTGTGTTCATTCAGAAATTTGTATGGTGTTTATTTAAAGTGTATAAACAAGTCTCTAGGTGATGATTTCTAACAAATGAAAATAGGACCATAGCATCCTATTCCCATATCAGATCTTATTGTTAAGCTTATAAAGAACTATTTTTCCCCCAATAGAACTTATCAAAAAGAGATTTTGAATAGAAACTGCTGCATGGGACTTAATCTTTCTTCCATGTAACTCGTGACCTCACGCAGCCCTTAGACTGATGGTGACACAGTGAGCATTTCCTGTGAACCGTGAGCAGTGCTGGTCCCACTATTGTTGGGCACTTTTTTTGTCTGGGAAAAAACAAACCCTTATTTACTAGAAGCCAGTGTCCTGTTTGTTTGTAGCTGGCTGGGAAATGCCATATTACAAGGGTCTCAGTGGCAGTCATCACTCCTAACAGAAGCTGTTGTTGTGTTTTGCTCTTTTTCTCACTGATTTGTATGAGACTTCTGAGTCTGCCTTGTGACCTGCTCCACATTTAGTTCACATTCAGCCACAAATACTAACCTTGTTTATCCAATATGTTTTTTCCCTCCTCAGTGTTTCCTCAGATTAGCTGTCAGTAAAAGGCTAAATAATAATCCTCCAGTTATTATTCCTCCCCCGTGAGGCCACCAGGCTGCTTTTCCAAGTTGGTGGATGGCAGTTTGCTCTAAGAGCTGCTACCTGGCAAGGCAAGTGTGGAGGTGGAAAATTACAGACAAAATAAAGGAACAGCATTAAATTGGTAATGGGATGCAGCTGCTTTGGCCTTTGAGTCTGCATGTCTGTCTGAGCAGCCTTTGGTAAAGGCATGTGCTGCATGAAACCACTCTTGGCCTTAGAAAATCAGTCCCAGCTGAGCTGTGGCCTGTTCTGTGGGGACACAGCAGCTCTCAGCAGTTGGGACATTTCACTTCTGGCTGCATGAGGTTGTGGACAGGCTGTCAAATGGATGACAATCTCATGGCTGTGCTGCCTTGAAATCCAGTCCAAGCCAGCATCTGTGCATCTGTTGTGCACATCAGAGACTGGATGCTGTAGGGCTGCTGGCCCAGCACGTAACCATAGCCAAGTTTATTTAAAATACACCCCCCAGCTGAGTCCTTGCCACTGAATGGGGGCGTCAGAAGGAACTTCTTGGTGTCAAAACATTCCCTCTGTCTCTACATTTCTGCTTATTGTTTTCTTTCCTGCCTCAGCTGCCTTCTGAACTGTCTTCCCATTTTAAAATATTGCATAAAATGGTGACATTCTGTACGTTTAGCAGCATGCATATACAGAAAAAGGAACCATTAGGATATGCAATTACCTTCCTCAACTTTCTAACGCCCTTGCAGACAGAACTTCTATAAAGTTTCATATTTGGAGCTCATTCTTGTGAGGCAGAAAACTTCTGGAAGACTTAGGGTGGTTTCTGTTGTTTTAACACAGACACACACAAACACACACATATACACACACAATTTCTTGAAGTATTTCAATTTTCAGACTTTTTTTTTCGTCTCCTGCCAAATCACGCAAGCCAACCTAAATATGCATATCATGTATGCAGACATTCAAGATACTAAAACCAGAACAGCCTCTTTTAAGGGAAGAATAGTATTTTGGGGTTGGAGTTCTCCTTGTCTGTCTGGAATGTTCTCATTTATATTAAAATGTCTAGCACTAAAGCAAGCTACTGTTGAAATGATGAAGGTCCTGCAGACTCTGCCAGCATGAAGGGTGAATTTTAGGAAAAGCATCTGCGAGGTCCCTTTTGAAGTCTCACTTCATGGGACAGTGGAGGTCGTGCTCAGTGCCTCAGAAGGCTCTTTCCTGGAAAACTCCTGGTAGAACATGGCTGTGAGCTTTACAAAAGTCTGATTTCCCAGCAACAATGCTGAGCACAGACATCAGAGGTGACACCTAAATCTGTACAGAGAAAGAAGACACTTCTGGGCGCTAGAGCTCTTCAGAGTTTTGGTTCACTGGGCAGACTGAGTTTATCAATTACACATCTCAACTTTCACATCTAGAAAGCAAACACAAAGGGAAACTCTGGATAATTCACTTTCCTGCCCACTGATACAATGATTGCTCTGTCTGCCTGTGCATTGCTCAGCTGAGGAGTCTCTCAGGTTGAGAAGGGAATTCTCCCAACAGCAGATTAATTTTTTCCTGTACTGCTTTTAGTTTTCATGTGTGCCTGCTTCCCACCAGGAGTCTTGTCTTACCCCACTCAGTTGTTTTCCACTTGAGTAACCAACTACATTCTGATATGACAAACTCACAGTTTACATACTTACAGTAAAGCCATACACATTACTTAATAAATGGTAACAGTTTGGAATTCTGCATAACTGTATGTAAAACATACATGATGACTTTATAAACTGCTGGCTTACTCTTGGAATGCAATTTATCAGGGCCCTGCCATTTAGCTTATGGAAGCAGTCCCATGGCATGGCTTCTCCAGCAAGAGAGAAAGCAGGTTGTGCTCATGTCAGTGATTCCTGCCATTACCCAATCTATGGGAATGGCTCGTGTTTCACTTGAAAGTTATCCCTTTCCTGTTTACTTGGGGGAGCACTCAAAGCTTTTTAGAAATTCTTCCATTTTTCTTGGCATGGGGCTGTTAATTCTTGTATAGATTTTTATCGTGGCCTTTTTTTCTAAAGATAGATATTTTGGCCGCTAATGAGTAGTTCAATAAAAAAAAAAAAATCAAAGTGGTTTTTCTAAAAAAGAATCTTGAAACATAATGTTCTTGGGGTTTCAAGTGTCCTTTTTACCCTTCCATAAAAGCTACATCCATGGCTCTGTTCTGAAATCATTGAGATTCATGTCTTCTGCAAAGTAAGCCATTTTCACTGTAAATATTTAGATTTAGGCTTTTATTTATAATACTTAGATGTTAGGAAGATCACCCTTTGCAATAAGTAAAAATAAATTCTTCCCAAGAAAGCATTTCAGTCTCTCTCCTCTGACTCACACATGGAAAGATAAAACTCATTAGTTTTAGTCATGCATCAAAGGTTAGGTAAAAAACCTTTTTTCTTCCTTTTTACTGACCTGTAAAATCAAACCAGACCTTAATCTGATTTTGAGTTATTACATGCAAAGTTGATCTTGAAAGTACTTGAAGTCAAGTACTGAATGTTTTTAAAATAATTTTAGGACATTTTTATGACAGTTAGCTGTGGCTCTAAAGCATAAAAAATACCTATCCGTCCAGTTCAGAAATGTGCAGGTTTTACACTTGAAGGAGAAATATTTGTAAACAGTTTTTAGTTCTTTGCCAAAGTAATTTCAAATCATCATTTCAAATGGTTTGTGAGTTTCCAGAACTGGTTTTTTTGTTAACACACCACAGAGAAGTGTCATTGCAGACTGCAGACAAGGTGGTGGCCTCAAGGACAGAGGGACAGTGAGCTATGCCAACCCCTGGTGTCCCTGATTTGCACTTCTTTTGCTTGTCTCTGATCTACCAGTGTTTCCTTGTTGTTTCTGCTCACAGTCTCCATTAAAACAAATTGTTTGTCTCAATGGATTATTAAAGAGAATCCTTGTGTCCATTTTACTTAAATATGTCTATTTGATTGTTTATTCACATAAGATGTGATGAGGCTTGTTAGGCTGATGACAGAGCTCTTGCCAGCTTCACCCCTGTGTTTATTTAAAGTCTCTGTGTGATTTACTGCAAACCATCCCAGCGTCTCACAAGTGTTTACTGATGGATGAGCTTGATTGAGACGTCCCAGCTCATAACTCACAAGTCACAACATAATTCAGAAAAGAAATGTCTGCTTTCAACACACAGCCCTTGTGCAGTGAAACACCATCAGGTTATTCCAGATGTTGGTGATCACTGCAATAAAGATCCATGACATTGGTTAAGCTGCAGCTTCTCACTGTGTTTGAAACAGGCTCTGCAGGGACTTGGCCTCACACAGTAGCAACCTTGGGTGCTGAACCACTGCTCCCAGGATGGCTCTGTGCAGGCTAAATGGGATGAGTGTTTACATGTTGCCATTTCTTCTGTGTCCTGCAGAAAAATCATTCACCCTAAATGAATCATGCCCAGCCTTTAGTTTTACTTGTCTTGAACTAAATGTTTCCTCTTCCCCATCATTAAACCAGTTCAGGCACTGGTGTCAACATCTTGGAGCAGGTGAGGTGCTAGTTAAACATGAGGTGCCTGAACCTGCTTGTGTGCTTGGGAAGCTGTTGAACCTGGTGAAGTTAAAAGGAATGTTAAAACCACAGGGGGATGGAAGTTTTCCTTGCACTTCTGCTTGAATTGCTGGCTTCCTGACTTGCATCTTTGATGAAGATAGTGTTCACGAAGAGAAGCTGGATGGTGCAAATAAATACTGCAGTCTGCAGGCACTGTGGCTTCTTGAACAAGAGCTTTAGGTCTAATATGCAAACACACACAGAGTTATGTCTCAGCTAATACTTCCATGTCAGCCAAGACATCACCAAACAGCAGGAAAAGCTAAGCAGGAGATAGTGATTTGAATCATGATGTGAACATGGTGCCACCTGTACAAACACAGCCCTTTCCTAAAGATCTAAATCCTGTGCAAAAGGAATCAACAGTTCCATGGTAAGTACTGATAGGGAATATTGGCCTCAGTGCAGGCCTGCAGCTGCCTGTAACAAGGAAAGGTGGCTGAACCACGATGCCACTCCCTGGGGCACAAGGTTCATGGCAAACACAGGTTGGGAACTTCCAGCAGGAGCAGGTCCCTTCCAATAACTCTGGACTCATCAGGGCAGCTGTCACTGTTAGCTTGTTCATTAGCCAAAGTTGAGTCAAATCACACAGACCTTGGCCTCAGACCTGGATTTTGAATCCTGATGATGAAATTGATTATTTATGCCAAGAAATATCTTGTTTTCCATGATATAATCTCTGTATCACCACAGAGTGTACAACACTCTTGGGAAAATCTGATCTGTCTCGTGGAAGAAGTCAGTGTTGCTAGTCAAGATTTGGTGCTACTTTTAAACAGCAGCAGATTAGACTTCCAAATTTGCATCAGAGGTTATTTTGGGCAGGGATTGGTATAATCCTGCTTGGTAATGGATGCCTCAATGTGCTGGACAGGGAGCACAAGGTACAGGTTGATCTCGCCAGCAAAGGTCAAATGCTGCTTGCACTCACCAAATATGGGTTTGGATAATAAATGGTTTTCCTTCCTGGGATAAAGACACTGAGTTTTTCTGTCTTGGCATCAGTTGGACTGCAAGAAATAGATTGTTTTGTTTTTAACGTTATTCTAAGAACCGTGCTGGAGTGTTACCTGCCCTGTGCTGATAAACGAGCGGGAGGAAGGTCCCAGAGGAGCCAGCATGGCTGCTGCTGTGGCCAGTCTGCCATCTGCAGGCCACTGCTCCGTGCTGGGGATGTGCAGAGCAGGGCTTGGGAACTCTTTCTTCTCCAGAAATTATTAATTCTAGCAAGTTGTTGCTTTCTAGTAAGTGCTATGTAGTAGATTTTAACTTTTTTCCATCTGATCCTATGAATAGTCACCTCTGTTCTTAAAGAAAGCAAAGACAGTGGGGACAAGGAAACCTTGGATTTATCTAAGTTGCTGAATAATTGCTAATTGTTGTTTTTATTGTCTATCATTCATTTTTGTAAGTAAACATTTTTGTGCTTAGAAATGGGACGTTTCATAAGACATTCAAATTCTGTCCTTCATTCTCAGTCCATAAAATCTTTAATAACCCTTTTGTGGGGCTGGTCTTAGATGAAAGCAGCACCACTAATAATGTTCATTTTTGAATCTTAAAGGCTTTGTTGAGCAGGGGATCTGTGTATATGGCAGCCAGGCAGCTTCCCCAACATCTTTGGTTTTATTTTCCAATAAACAATATACAAATCAATAGAGGACTCAGTAGCAGAAATACTCCAATTGTTACTTTCTTATTGCCCAGGTATTTGAAAGGCAAACAATCTGTGCTTTCCTTAGCTGTTTTTTAACCATCACTGAAGGATCTTAAATGACTTTTTAAGTTGGGAGAGAATTCACTGTAAATCAATTTACCCTTTTCAATGCTGTAACAAAACTCAGTGTATAGAGTGAGATGTTTGGTGTGTACCACATGACCTTTCTATCATTTTTGTTTTGTTTTAGGTCTTCCTGAACAATACTACAGCCTCACTTGGTTCCTCAGCCCAATCCTGGGCTTGATCTTCACTCCACTCATAGGTTCGGCCAGTGACCGCTGCACGCTGAGCTGGGGCCGCCGGCGGCCTTTCATCCTTGCTCTCTGCATTGGTGTCCTCTTTGGAGTTGCACTTTTCCTTAATGGCTCTGTGATAGGTAAATAACAAGGAAATGCCCTACGTGCATCCCCTGCTAATGTACCTGCTTTGAGATTGTAGTGCAGGAAGTAATGATAATGTTCTGCAGTTGGTTTACCTCATATTTAACCTTAAAATCATTAGAAATCTCCACAACCCTGCACTTGAGCTCTGTCCATCTTGCCTGTTATTATTTGAACTCAGAGTTACAGCACTGTGCTGAGCATTGTGCAATCCTAGCTGTAACTGGTATTAATAACAATGTTATTAATACAATGGTTGCCAGAATAATGTTTGCAGTCGCTGAGACGAATTTGGTCGATCCTTGACATGGGAAAATTGTAGCAACCTGTTCACAGGGAAATGTTTCCTGTTGTGATCCATTTTCCCTTTAATGCATATCTGGCAACACATCCTGTTTCCAGCATTATTTCAAAAATTATCTTTTCACTTTTTCTTGTGCTTTTCTTAGACCCAGTATTGAAAAAGTCCAGAACACAGTTAATATTTGTTTATCAAAAACTATGTGGGAAAATAATTTTTCCTGAGCCCCCATCAAAGCTGGTAAAAATAGTTTCCCTTGAACACAGTTTACTACGAATTTAATCTACAATCTCTTTGTAAATTTATTGTAGGAGAGGTGACAGCAAGTACTTTTCGGAAAATGTTTACAAAATGATTGGACTGATGCAAACAAAAGGAACTTAGCACCTAATAACATCCTCTTGGCTCTCTTTTTTTGGGGTTAGATGCAGCTCTATTGTGAAACAGGTCTACTAATTGAGGGAAATGAGTGGAATGTTACCTTGGCTTAGCCTGTTAAAGCCAGACTGGAATGCCATATGATTGGCTTCAATTCTTTGCAAACTGCAGTGGACAAATTATTCAAATAGATGATATTCAGTTTATGCTTTTTTAATTTATCCCAACAATAAATATTATTTATTTGAATTGTTACCATATGGCATGGTCCTGGGTTGACTGTACGGTTTGATATCAATTGTATTTAGTTGTCATCAATTATATTTAGTTGTTGTGTCTCCAAGATTTATTCCTCTTCCTTCAGATGTTTGCAGGATGTTAGGCTGCAACCCCCTTACAAGATTTTAAGTAATAAGAGCTCTCAGTTCCACACAGTAGTTTAGATCAGGAGCCATTGATACTGTCAGGTAAACCTCAGGCTCTGTTTATAGGCTTATTTTGAAGCCTTTTAATAAATCAGCACAAAATATTGACAATTTTTCTGCTTTGCTTGCCTATCCTCAGTCTCCAGTTACTTGCAATCCTAATTACAATTTGGGACAACAGGAGATGCTGCAAAGACTGTATCAGACCCTCTTTCATAATGTGGCCTCTGGCAGTAGAAGTCATAGGGAGAGGAACCAAAAGCACAGAGGTTGGCTAATCCCAATCGTGATACAGCCATGTCCCAGGAGAACACCTTACCCAACTCCTCTTCTCTCCTGCCCTGTTCAGATTTCCAGCATATCTACAGCAGTGTTGGTGTTTTCTGCTGTAGGGTTCAGCTGAATGTGGAACATTTATAAATTTCTTTAGCCTTCAAAGAGCTTGGTATAAATGAGGATTCAATATGCAGGAATCAGCGCTTGAGATTTAGATGATTTTTGGTGGCTTAGCCAGTTCATCTCCTTCCACAGACATTTTAATCAGTTACACTAATGGTTTTATAAGCCTCACATGTGTAACTTCTAAATCTCTGTGATTCAAGTAATTCGTGCTTTTGTCACTGGTTCATCTCATGACAAATTATCCAGCTCTGCACTAATGCTGCCTTTCTACTCTGTAGACAAAAAGCATTTCATCTTATGCTGTCAACAGAAGCTGACTGATGCTTTTTGCAATGCAAAATACATCCGTGTTGCTTCATCCTTAAAAGTTTTGCTTATAAAAAGCAATCTAGAAAATAGGAGTGTTTAAGAAAAGCAAAGAGAGCAATGAAGGGGTTAAATTTCACTTTACCCTGGTGTGACATTAAGCATTGTGTGAGGAATGCTGCCAGCAGTGCAGTTACCTGTGCATGTGTCTGACAGGTGAAATATGTCATTTTGGATGCTCCCCTCTCCCACCATGGCTGTCTTTTATAAAAATAGCCTTCAGCACCCAAAGGAAAATACATGGGATGAATATGAAATAATATTCAGTGCTCCCAGATGTTTAAGAGATGCTTTATAAAATAACATTTTGATAAATGTCAGTCTTAAGAACATAAAACCCGTCTGTGTCCCAGGCCTTCCATGATTCTGTGCCAAAGAGCTGAAATTGCCATTTTGCTCCATAAAGAAGTTTTTGCAGTGAACATGTTGGCCACCTCTCTCTTAAGGTGTTAAGCTTGTTCTTAGGAGTTTGCCCTTTTTAAGTGAGATGCTCAGACAGCTCTCCCATTTCTCCCTAGGTCTGGCTATTGGTGATGTCCCGGACAAGCAGCCCATTGGAATCGTTCTCACTGTGCTTGGGGTGGTGGTGTTGGACTTCTGCGCCGATGCAACGGAAGGGCCAATTCGGGCCTACTTGTTGGATGTGGTGGACAGTGAAGAACAAGACATGGCCCTGAACATCCATGCATTTTCAGCTGGTATGGAGTTAGCTGAGATGTTTTTGGCAGCTGTTCAGTCTTCCTGAAGACCAGGTCATGGCTGAATTGATCATTCCTGAACTCACTTCTCACTTTTTTCTGTTCTACAGGTCTTGGAGGAGCAATTGGTTATATGTTAGGAGGGCTGGACTGGACACAGACCTTCTTGGGTAGCATTTTTAAATCTCAAGAGCAAGTCCTTTTTTTCTTTGCAGCCATTATTTTCTCTGTCTCCGTTGCTCTCCACCTTTTCAGCATTGAAGAAGAGCAATATAACCCTCAGCAGGACAGGATTGATGATGAAGGAGACACACTTTCCAGTGCCAAATTCAGTGGCAGTCTCCCCCCACTGAATCGGCTGAATGTAATTAGTGAGGAAGAGCCCTATGGAGCTTCCATGTTCCATGATGAGGTTCAGTCAGAGCACGACCTCAATATGGAGTTCCTTGAGGTGAACATTGTGAGAAGCAAGAGTGACTCAGTTCTGCACATGCCTGATGCCACATTGGAAATTGAATCGGAGCTGCTTTTCCTGCATGACATTGAACCCTCCATTTTTCAGGATGCTTCATATCCAAACACTCCCCACAACACGAGCCAGGAGATCATGAAGTCCAAGCTCAACCACCTGTCTGCTTTCCTCAGGGAGAACGAGAAGGAGGAGGAAATGTTGCTTGATAATCGTTTAAATGAAGATAAAGTCCCAAACATCAACGGCTCCCTACCAAAGGAGTTCCTCAACGGCCACGCCAGAATAGGCATGAAGCAATCCAGCACTTCCAACTCCATGCGGCGGCGCCGGCACATGTTCTACCGGCAGCCATCCTACACCTTCTCGTACTACGGCAAGATCGGCTCCCACCGGTACCGCTTCCGCCGCGCCAACGCCATCGTGCTCATCAAATCCTCGCGCAGCATGAACGACATCTATGACATGCAGAAACGGCAGCGGCAGCGCTGCCGGCACCGCAACCAGAGCGGCACCACCAACTCCAGCGGGGACACGGAGAGCGAAGAGGGCGAGACCGAAACCACCGTCAGGCTCTTGTGGCTCTCCATGCTGAAGATGCCCAAGGAGCTGCTGAGGCTGTGCGTCTGCCACCTCCTGACCTGGTTTTCCATCATTGCTGAAGCTGTGTTCTATACGGATTTCATGGGACAGGTCATTTTCCAGGGCGATCCAAAGGTAGGAGAGCCGTTCCCATGGGCAGACCTGCTCAGAGTCCCTCGTTTCTGAGATGTGCTCAGTACAATAAAGTGGTGTTTGGTGTCTGTGTCTGTTGCAGGCCCCTTCAAACTCGACTGAGCTGCATGCCTACAATGCTGGGGTTCAGATGGGATGCTGGGGGCTGGTGATTTATGCTGCTACTGCTGCTGTTTGTTCAGGTAAGAGACTGTGCAGTCACACAGTGGAATACACCTCATGCATGTATTTCTAAGGTAAAAGTGAATCATGGAATATCCTGAGTTAAAAGGGACCCATAAAGATCATCCAACTCCTTGCCCTCCTGAAATGGTGTTGCTTCAGTTGGTATCCACCTCCTTGTTTAAGGTAAAGGATATTTTGGAAAAGCATTTCTTGTGGCCATGAGGGGAAGGGCTTCTTTAAGAATCAATATTAAAAAGTTCCTCCAAATGTAGAGGTGGAAATATGAACAGATGGTTAAGTGGCATAAAGCACAAAATGAAATCAAAGGATATTCAGTGGCATTTAACAAGCCTTCAGGAAACTAAACTCATGCTTGGTAGATATAAGCATATGCAAGAGGGTTCTTGCAAAGACTGTTTTTAAATCAAAATTATAAATATGTATTTCTGAAAGTCATTCTGCAGATAATTTGCACTTGCAATAGACTCTGAAATTCAGAGTTTTTGCCAAAGTTAAATTCTGCCTTTTGCAGCACACAGCAGGCATGTCTGCTCAGCTCAGTACTGTGGGGACAGGCTCTTTCTGAAGCAGGAACACATCCTGTTCCCAGCGAGGCCTGGGCTGTGCTGGTCAAACAGCCCAAATATGAGCATCCACCTCCTAAACAGGGTATAGGGCTGCCATGACCACATCAATCCCCTAAAATTTTAGTGAGTAAACTGATATTTAAGGGGAAATGGCTTCAAACAAAAAAAAAAAAGTAGGTTTAGAGTGGATACTGGGAAAAAATTCTTCCCTGTGAGGGTAGTGAGGTTCTGGCACAGGTTGCCCAGAGAAGCTGTGGTTGCCCCATCCCTGAAAGTGTTCTGGGCCAGGTTGGATGGGGCTTGGAGCAACCTGAGATAGTAGTAGGTGTCCCTGCCCATGGCAAGGTTGGTTGCAACTGGATGGTCTTAAAGGCCCCTTCCAACTCAAACCATTCTATGATTCCTGTTTTATTCTTTATCTCTGCAGCCTTGTTGCAGAAATACTTGGACAACTACGACCTTAGCATAAAAGTGATCTACATCCTGGGCACGCTGGGCTTTTCCCTTGGCACTGCAGTGATGGCCATGTTCCCCAACGTGTACGTCACCATGATAATGATCAGCACGATGGGAATTGTCTCCATGAGCATCTCCTACTGCCCCTACGCGCTTTTGGGACAATACCATGAGATAAAACAGGTATGTGGAATATTTGGAGTATGTATGTGAATCAAGGCAGAACATCCATGTTTCTCTTAAGATCACAGTGGCAAAATAGGTTTGTTAAATGCCATTATTGAAGATAACTGCTTGGTTGGGATGTGTGCCAAAGCTTGAATGGATAGTAAATAGCAGGAGCTGGTGCTGAAATCAGATAGTCTTCACACTGAGTTGGCTCAGAGGGGGTCACAATTGCTTTTTCCTATGCTGAGGTAAAATAATCTGGGGGCATATGGCAGATGAAGAGAAATTAAATCATTATTGGAGTGAATATTTACTATCTATCTAGTTGTTACTCCTGTCTTGATGTGGTATGGTAGTGTTACTCATGTTTTTCACAGTCTTAGATTTTGAAGTGAGTCTGGAAATGCAGCTGTAATTTTGGGGATGCATAAAGCAAAACAATTCTGCTGGAAACAAGGGCAATTTTACTTCCCAACAGTGTCATTCCACTGTTCCATTTGGATCACAAACTACAGGAGGAACTTTTGTTACAAGTTCCTGAATTGCGACTGGGAGGGGGATTCCTTGTTATCATAGGATTAATGTTTTCATGTAGTACCAAATGTTTCATGTAAAGCTGTTTTTACAAAACCTAATCTTGGAGCTGATGTGGGCTGGAAGTGACCCTGTCAATACCTGCCTTGCACTGCAGGGTCCTGAGGAGGCTGTTGAGGAGCAGATAAAGAGGCTCTGGAGTTGTGTCATGGTGCTGCACAAAGATGATGTGAAGTTGACCATGGGGCTGAGAAATTTGAGGGAAGTTCTGATGTTTAAGTATTGCTTTCATCCATTGTTTTACCTCCTACCGCCTTTCTTATCTTCTTGCAGTACATTCACCACAGCCCTGGGAACTCGAAGCGAGGGTTTGGCATCGACTGCGCCATCCTGTCGTGTCAGGTTTACATCTCTCAGATCCTGGTGGCCTCCGCGCTCGGCGGCGTGGTGGACATGGTGGGCACGGTCAGAGTCATCCCCATGGTGGCTTCTGTGGGATCCTTCCTGGGCTTTTTGACAGCGACTTTCTTGGTGATTTACCCCGAAGTCAACGAAGAGCCAAAGGAAGAGCCCAAGGGCCTGGGTTCTCCAGAGACAGCCGAAGGCAGCGGCGCAGGCACGGAGAAGCCGACGGTGCTGAAGCTGACGCGCAAAGGAGCCGCGGCGGCGGAGCCGGAGGGCGAGTCAGCCGTGTGAGGCCACTGACTCTTGTTCACCCACATTCCAAGGAGTGCAGGTGCAGGATCAAGAACTTTTGTTGTGGTTTTTTTTTTTCCAGGAAAGCGAATTAGGACCTTCACTACTTGTGGCTAAAATTTGCAGAAGAAAAGGCAGTTTCATGCAAAATTGTAAATGAAATTCTGTAGTCCTTCCTCTAGGTTTGAGCAGGTCGCTCTGATGCTAATTGCTTTCTCTACAACTTAGAAATGTCATTTCTGGACACTTTTTTATTAAGAATACATTTAGATTTCAAATAAGTTTTATTAATCTGCATGAGACTCACAGTGTATACAATTAGCAGTTAGAAAAATTAAGTTTTCAGCTGTTTTTAAACTAACAGAAAATGGAAGCTATCTCGACCTATAGTCTCTTGCCATTTTTTTGTCTGAACATTTCAGATTTCACTATGCTTAGACATCAATCGATTTTTTTCACGAGCATGATATTACTGGTCTGACAGCTACGTTAATTTTAGACTTCATGTTTTTGTTAGTGCAATTACTGCAGACTCCTTTTATTTGCAATTATTTTCAAGGGAAAAAAAAAGCAATTACTGCAGTTTCTAAGAAATTGCCGTGAATTCTTTTAGTCATACTATTCACAACCACTCCCAAATCTGCTGCTTCTCAGGAGAGGGTGACACTTGGTGCTGGATGTCAGCTGTAGATGGAAGGAGCAGCAGCTGGGAGAGGTGACCAGCACTCACAGGTTTCTTTATCACAAGTGCTGCATTTTATGAATGTTGTTGGAATACGCTGTGACAATTTTTAGCTGAGAGTTTCACGTGCTGGTGAACTCGGGGGTTTTCTCAGCATTTAAACCTGATCATCTCTGGATGAAGCTGCCGTGGAGAAAGGGCATCTCTGGGGTCAGCTTTGTGGAAGGGTGCATGTGGATTCTCTTCCGTAGGGAAAGGAAGTCATTGATTAATTGCACTTTTTACGATCCTTTAACCTCCTGGCTGGGAATGCAGCAGCCGAGGTAAAGGCACGGGGTCAGTACAACAAGGAGAACCCAAGGCCTACCTCTGTCACTTTATGGCATAGTCTGGGTGTATAAAAATCTGTGTCAGAAACAGTTTTTAGGCCTTAAAATTCAAATGTTGCTGTTCCAGTCCCTGTGTTGGAGGAATTGTGGGCCAGAGCTCTTCTGAGCTGCCATACCAATGTTGTCAGCACATCCTCCATGTCCCCTTCTGTGATTCAGGACACAGCTGCAGTGCAAAGATACTTTTCTGGAAAGAAGTTCAAAGAGTTTTGCTAACTTGATTTAAAATAGGTTTGGATCATTATCCAGCAGCCATTTAAAGCAACTTTTGAAACTTGTACTTCACAAACTTCTGATTGTCATTTGTAAGATATGTTTGTGATGCTGTTGACTCATTTTGGCTTGGGGCCCCCCAGGCTGCCTCAATCCGTGTGCTGGACAGGCAAACACAGCACGGTGTGAGATTCCTGCTGCCTCAAACTCCTCCTCCTCCAAGACTTGCAAATGCCTGTGTCAATCATGCTGCAATCCCGGCATTCAGACAAAGAAGCTATATTTCAATATGAAAAGCAGTTTTTAATGAATTACTTGAATTGTCAATGTTTTTGAGAAATGGATGTTTGGGTGTGTTTGTAGGTGGCATCTGTGGGTTTCTCTGAAGGCTTCCAGTCAATGCCTATGGCCTTTGCTATCAAGGGTGATGATGTTTTTAGGTTGGTGACATCACAGAGCACTGAAGTACATGTAATCACACAGGACTTGAGGTTGTATTTGTTTTTCCAAGTGTCTCGAGGAAGTCTTTCTTTTTCTATGGTGAATATTTTTTCTGTAGAACATGTACTGTGAACTGTGTTCAGCCAGGGGAGCAATACTACTGAAGAGTGTGAGACCTTACTGAAGAAAGCAGTTGTGAGAAATTCTGCCGTGAATTTTATCATCTCAGTTACATTTAATATATTCTGGTGATGTTCATGTGTGAGAGACAAGTGTTGTGTTTCACCCTAGAACTGGCATTCATGTAAGTTACATGCTGAGTTACACATTTTAAAGTGGCTTTAATATTTTAGTTTTGAAGCTCCTTGAAGATTCTGCTTTTGGTTAAATAACCATGTCAAGTACTCCTTATTTTAATCTCTACTGCTGGAAAGGTTCTTCAACAGTTTAAAAACCTGCATCTTCTGAGTGGTGCCAGCCTTACCTTTTTCCCAAGGGTTCCATGGACCAGCATGGATCAAATCTCCATTACTCCACACTGCACTTTCTAAGCCAAGATCTCTTTCACTGCACCGTCACACTGACCAAGTAGCTGCAGAGAGGGTGGAGAGGCTGCAGCTCCCTCTGACTTCAGATCCCACAGAGGGAACATGAAACCATTTTAGGAGTGAGCTCACCCATGTTTATGGAGCTCTCTCAGCCAGGGAAGGGCAAGGACAGAGGAAAGACCTTTCATTTGAAACCCAGAGGCTTCAAGCAAAGGCAGGGCAGGGCCAGTTTTGTCACAGACTGCATTTGGCATGGCTTCATTTCTAAGAACTGGATGTTAAAATCTGTGTTTGGAGTTGTTTATGGGGCTCATAACGCAGGAATACGCACACTGCCACAGCAGGAAGCTGATTTCACTCCCTGGTAAAGGCAAAGGAAATAATTATTCATTGTAAATGTGCTGAAGTTTTTGTAGTGTTGCCAGAAAAGAATTAACTTGGGGAGTCCCAGCCATCTCCTCCTGTCCTTGGGCCAGCCTGGGAAACCCCCACACTGGCTTCACCTGCTGAGGTGTCCCAAGGGCTTTTCCTTGGATGTGAAAGTCATCTTTTAGCCCCAGCACTGCTCAGTGTAGAGTGGGCAATGATTTATTTCTTCATCTGTCCCTTACTTTATCTTTTCATACAGAAATGATTTTTTTTGGCCATAATTAAAGTAGTACAGTTTTATGTGTTTGTTGCAGATCTTGTGGAAAGAAAAGTTTTAGGTGGCTTTTCTCATTATTCCTGGTGACAATTAACATCTTTTGTTTTGTTTGTATTCCTGTCCAGTTGAAGTCATCCCATTGGACCATCAGTGTAGTAGGATAAGGTTTAGGGGTTCAGTTCTGTGTTGTTCAGTACTATAAACAATTTGAACATGTTCTGCTGCAGTGATGTGTGACACAAGGCAGCTGCACATCTCGAGATGTTTCATGTGACAGCAGAGGAGCTTTAACTTTCGCCCCTCAGAAAGGTGCAGTGTGGCTTTGGCCCTGTTGGGTTATTCCAGTCCAGTGAGATCTGTGCTGTTTGTCGACAGCAATTTCAGACTCCAGAAGCAATAATTTCTTAGTTTCTCTTCTTGCTGGTTTGATGACTTTCATAGAGATTTATTGCCTAAATAGCCTTTTAATAACACAAATATGGTGTTTTGCTGGTGCTGGCTGTGAGTAGTTGTGGAAAGATAGGGATTGTTCATCATCAGGAGGGAGGAGGCCAGTAAATCCAATGGAGGTTTGTGCTCTTGAAACACACAGTGTCCTTTTCCCCTTTCATTTGGAGCCTTTTTCTAGGCTCTGAAATATTCCCAGCACATCAATGCCAATGCTGGCACTCAGACCCCAGGATGGAACAGGCTGCGTGAGGTTTTCCTCATAGGCAAGGACTGAGTCCTTCTCATCCTTCTCCCACCTCATCTGAACCCCCCAGCACTTGGAATGACAGCAGCAACCACGGTGCTTTTTGCCAGGTACCTCATTAAAACCTCGTTTGCATCATTAAGAACATGTCCCCTGCCCTTGGTCTGGGATGAGCGTGGCTTCCTCCAGCATCCACCATGAAAAGCAGGATTTTCCTGGCTGCCAGATCTCACAGCCATGCAGGTTGGGGTCTATGAGTAAAGGCAGAGAGGGTCACACTGTTCCTGGGAGAGCTGGGACATCTGGGCAGAGGGAAGCACAGGAGGCAGGTGCTGAGATCTGGGGGTTTTTAGGGATGTGTGTGTGTCTGTACCTCTGTGTTTGTACATTTCCAGACACACTGCTTGGGCCAAAATACCTTTGGGGGTTGTGTGTGCTGTCACTGTACTCCACAATGTTTTCAACTGAGTTCTTCCAGGTTTCCCTCATCCTAGTCCAATGCAAGACAAGCTCAGCTATAAATATGTATCCTATTAAAATGAACAAATGAACTCCTGCATGATATTCCAAGCACATGTAGCAGCTTCAGCATCTGAAGTGTCTGTGGTGAAAGAGAAGTTGGTTTTCTTTGCAGCTGTTTTGTCCTCGTTTCCTTTGAATAGGCCAAATAAATGTAATGGACACCAAATATTGCACAGAAATGTTATGGATGACTGTGTGAAAGAAATACCAAATTTTATTTTTCTTTGCAGAAACTTTATGGTTCCAGAGAGTCTTTTAGCTGTTTTCCTTCCTTAAATGACAAAGCTGAACGTTTGTAAAGCACGTCACAAAATGGTCATTTGGAAAAAGTGGAGCTACCCAAAGTTTTCTCTTTGTCATGTTGCATCCAAAGGAGCTGCAGCAGCTCAAACACCAACTGGGGTTTGAATTTGAGGCTCAGCAGTTCAGAAACTGCCTTAGAAAACAAAAAAAGGCTCAATTCCTTCTCCTGGCATGGCACTCGCACCCAGTGATCTGCTCATTAAGGTGTTCCAGGCTTTCCTGTTGTTTAAATTAAAATTACCTCCTGGAAAACCGATTTGGTTTGGTTCCTCAACCCAAGCAGCTTCACCTGAATTTTCACCTCAGCTTCCCTCACCCTTGGGAGTACCAGGGCTGCCCAGGAGGGACAAATACATCCCCCACCAAAAGAGAGCATCTGCTGTAATTAAAGGGCTTTTGATGCCCTTGCAACCTGCTAAAATTTTAAGGAAAATGCAGAGCATGGTTCAATTTGACCTGCTCTGGCACATTTATTCTTAAATTTGGAAGTCTGGGGTGAAGCTCTGGGAGCATTTAATCAAACTTAATGATGTCACCTTATTTACTGTGCACCTACTCAGTCCTTAACAACAGCCAAATTGTAATAAATTACCCAAAAATCCAGACTTTTCTCTCAACAAATTGGCAGTTCCCAATGTGAATTTGTTTTGCCTGATGTAACATGAACACTAAGCCCTTTAAGTAGCCAAATGACCAGCTTATTTTAAATGCCTCGTATTACTAGAAAGCTGCATATAGGCATCTCATAGTGGGGAAAAAATTAAAAAAAAAAAAAAAGAAAAAAAGAGAATATTTAGTTCCTTTGTGAACTGGCCATATGACAACTACTTTTTTATCAACTTATTAAGTTGGGGCACTATAATAGCTCTTGCTGAGTTTAGCAATGTTTATAAGCATGTGTTAAACACATAATGTTGTTTTATGAGGAAAAAGGGATAAAGAAAAGTGATGTCACAGATGAATGTTTGAGTGCGTAGATGGCATAATGTATGTATGATTTTTATTTCTACACTGTTGAGCTTATTTTCTGTTTAAAGGTTAAAAAAAATGTTGCATGAGAACTGTTTTATTGTGTTCTGCACTTTCTGTTCTTTTTTGTATAATCTTGATTTTTTTTTTCATTTATGCATAGAAAAGAAAAAAATCAGTTTAGAAATATTCTACTCCACGAGACATTGTGTTCCAATCTGTTGTTCCGAAGTTCGATCTTAATAAACATTTCAGTAAGAGTTGGTGGCTCGTGTCCCTGTGCTGTTTGTAGGGAAGGTGAGCAGAGGGACACCTGGTCCCTGAGCTGTGCAAGGCAAGTAACACTCACCTGCACCCCAGAGCTTTGTGAGTATTTCCAAAAATGCTACTGCCAAACAGTGCCTGGCAAGAATGCAGGTGTTGCAATTCAGAGATGGTTCTAAGCTCACCTGACACTTGAGGGTTCAGGTGTAACCCAGGAGACAGCACAGGTGGAGCAAAATGGGGATACCTGGGGCAGGTGTGTGTCCCCAGCTCCAGGCTCTGCTCTGACAAAGGGTGGTGGCTGTCACACAGAATCTGTCACCACTCATGCCATTGCTAGGGCTGAAGAGCTGAGGGTCTCCCCAATCACCTCTGAGTCTATGATTTAATAGACACAAGCAGCTCCCAAAGAAATCATTTCACATCCAAACTCATCAACCTCTGGGACCATTGGCAACAAGAGGGGAAAGCTGGAGCCAGATCACAAACACTAGCTGATGGGTAAACTTGCAGTGAAGAGCTCACTTGTCCCATTTGGTTTCTAGTTTCCTTGACAGATTTCATCTGTGATTCTCCCTAAAGGAAATTCCTCAGAACAAGTATCAGCAGCTCTTGATTCATTTTTCATAGAATCATCCAGAATTAATTACACTGGAAAATACCTCCAAGACTGACTCCAGCATATGACCAATCACCACCTTTGTTAAGTAGACCAGAGCACTGAGTGTCACATCCAGTCTTTCCTTAAACAACTTGAGGAAAGGTGACTCCACCATCTCCCTGGGCAGCCCCTCTCAGTGCTTGGCAACCCTTTCCATGGAGAAATTCTTCCTAATACTCAAACTAAACTTCCCCTGGTGCTAATTGAGGCTATTTCAGCTTGTCCTGTTCATAGGATGGACTTGATTAATCCCAAGGTCTTTTCCAACCCTAGCTGATTCTGTGATTCAATGCTTGTGACTTAGAAGGAGGCTGATGCCCACCTGGCTACAGCCTCCTCTCAGGGAGTTGTAGAGAGTGACAGAGTCTTGCCTGAGCCTCCTTTCCTCCAGACTGAGAGCCCACAGATCCCTCAGCTACTCCTCACCAGGCTCATGCTCCAGAGCTTTCCAGGTGCCGTAGTCTATCCTGGACACGCCTCCGCAGTTCAAACAATAGAAACACCATCAAGGTGTGGCCTCCCCACTGCCCAGCACAGAGGGACAGTCACCCCCGGATCCTGCTGGCCACACTGGTGCTGACACAGAAGCTCAGGATGCCACCCTCCCCCTTGCCCACTTAGGCACACACCAGCTCAGATTTGGACACTGTCAAGCAGCAGCCCAGGGCCTTTCCTGCTGGGAACATTTCCAGCCAATCTGCCCCAGGCTGGGTCACTGCAGGAGCTCCTAGGGACACAAGGGCAGGACCCAGGCCTTGCTCTTCTTGAACCTCACCCCACTGGCCTCACAGCACCCAGCCAGCCTCTAGAGCCTTGTCACCCTCCAGCACATTGACACTCCCACCCAACTTGGTCTCATCACAATTTTACTGCTGAGGGTACCCTCTATGGTCTTGTCCACATCCACAGGACAGACACTGAACAGAACTGCACCCAGGGGACACTGCTAGTGACCAGGCAACACTGGATGTGACAGCATTCCCCATCACTCTCTGGACACGGCCATCGTGACAGTTCTTAACCCAGCAAACAGTGCCCCTGCACAAGGCCTGGGCTTTTCCAGGACTCTGCTGTGGGAGATGGAGTCAAAGGTTTTGCTCAAGTCCAGGGAGACTCCATGCCCCGCTTTTCCCTCAGGCCTGAGGTGGCTCATCTAGGGCCCAAGGGATATCAGGTTGCTCAGGCAGGACCTGCCTTTCCTAAACCCAAACTCCCTGGGCCTGAACCCTCAGCTGCCCTCTCTGGGCCCTGTGATCCCCCTCACCATGATCTATCTGCTCCAGAACCTTGCTGGGCCCCGAGGTCAGGCTGACAGGCCTGCAGTTCCCCACAGCCTCCCTGTGGCCCTTCTGGGCCTGGATGTCACACTGCCACCTCCAGGCATCTGGGACCTCCCCAGCTGGCAGGGAATGATGACAATGAAGGATGGCAGAGTGGCTTAGGGAGCTCTTCCATGGGCTCCCTCAGCATCCCTGGGGGACTCTGGGCCAGGCCCACACACTTGCCAGTGTCCAAGTGGCTGCACAGGTCACTGACGACTTCCTCTGGGATTGCAGGGGGTCTGCTCTGCTCCCTGCCCCTGTGTGCCAGCTCAGGGGACTGCTTGTCCTCAGGATAACCCATCTGACTGTTGAAGGCTGAGGCAAAGAAGGCATTCCATGCCTGAGCCTTTCCTCGTCCCTTGTGACCATATTCCCCTCATCCCCACATCAATTAAGGAAGGGTGATGTTCCTTGATGCTTCTGTTTTCCTAATCTTTTTTAACAAAGACCTTTTGTTCTCTTTGAAGGTAATGGCCAGATGAAATTCAGACAGGTTTTTGCCGTTCTGATGACCTTTTTACCTGGGATCAGGGCAGGGACACGTGGGGGGCTGGGTGGGAATCACACTTTGGCACAGCACAGGGCTTCCTTGGGCATGTTTAGGGGAAGAACACACAAGGTGGGACAGGAGAGAGCTGCAGGTCTATGAGAGAAGAACAAGTGTAGGCAAATTGAGGGACAAAGGCCTAAACAAGGCCTCTGTGACCAGGGACCTGTTCTGTCCTCCATTTTTCTGCATGGAAACCACCAGACCCCTGGGACCATGGGCGGCCATGCCCACCAGGCCTTTGTGACCCGCGGTGACATCGTGCCCAGAGACCATTGTGATGCAGGTCCATGTCATGGCCCTCGGGGCTATAAATACCCTGCAGTGGCCACTCCCAGGAGAGCAGCTCTCTGAGGAGGCAGCAGCTTCTCTGGAGGCAGCAGCTTCTCAGGACACAGCAGCTCACCTTGGTGATTCTGGCCAGTGTCTGGCACAGCAGCCTGAAGATGTGGAAGCAGCAGGAGGCGAATGCCCATGGCCAGCCCCGGCAGGGGCAGCCACTGCTGCACAAAGGGCTTGGGCCAGCTTGGAAGCACCTGGGGCACTCTGAGACAGATGTGCTCATCAAGGTGCAGGCAGGGCATGGGGACAACACCTGTAGGGAACTGTTCACGGGCCTGGGCCCGTATATGTGGGGGAAGAGGTCCACCCTGAGAGCCTCCAGGTGGGTAAATGCCCACCAGGAGGCACAGGGAATTTGGTGGCCAGCCAAGCAAAGAGCGTGGCACAAGCGGCTGTGCCCAAAGGATGAGGCGACTTTGGTGGATCGTTTGCATAAAAAGAGGGAGGAGCTGGGCAGGTTGGAAGACAAAGTCCATGCAGAGATGTTTAGAGCCACCTTCTCCTCCCTGTACAACAAAGAAAGTCCCATGACGTCCAAGAGCATTCTCAGGGATCCACCAAGCCCCATCCTGGAGCCACCTGCAGGCCATTGCGAGAGGCACAGCACATCCTGTGTGACAAAAGATGCCACAGGAGAGACACCGAAGTACTCAGAGCTTGTGTCTCTTGACCAGTTGTTGGCAGAGCTGTGCCCTGTCTCTGATGACTCTCTGTCCTGTGATGCTCCTGTCAAGGAGCTCCCCGAAAACTGGGAGCAAGAAGAGCTCCTGGACACAGAAGCAGAAGGACAGAGGGACAGAGAGCCAGAGAGTGCCTTGTTTCTCCCACCACTGCAAGACAAAGATGGATGTGTCCTCAGGGACACATCAAGTGTCAGCCCGGGACTTGCTGCAGGCTCCCAGGGGCTGTGCAGCACTTCGGGAGTGACCAAAGACTCAGCAGGAGAGACAGAAAACAACACAGAGACAGCACCTCCTGACCGCTTGGTGCACCTGCGCTCTGCCTCTGACACTGAGCCATCCTGTGATGCTCTTCTAAACGAGCTCCTGGAAAAGCGGCAGAGAGGAAAGCTCCTTGGCAGAGCTGGGCCAGGAGAGTGGGACAGCGAGGCAGAGAGCTCGTTGTCTCTCACACCGGGAGATGACGAAGAGCCAGAACATTCTACATTGGACAGCGATCCCGACAGCAAGGGGCACAGCGAGCCTCTCCCCAGGGCACGGCCGGAAGAGCCAAAGGGGTTTGCGGGTTGCCCCTCGCCTGCCGAGGCTGTGGACGAGGCCGAGGCAGCAGGCATGGAGGCTGGCTGTGCCCAGGCCGCCCCTCCCCAGCAAAAGCCCTGTGGGGATGAGCCGCCGGCAGGAGCTTGCCCGGTGCCTGGCCAGCCCCTCACACCCTTTGTTCCTGCTTGCCCCGCTGGCAGCGCAGCCGTCCCGCAGCCCCCGGCCCCACGGCCATGGCGCTCCATGGCCAAGAGGGCCCGGCGGGCTCTGCGCCGCCTTTTCTCCTTCAGCTGCCTCAGGGGGCAGCCAGAGGAGTGAGCCCGGGGCCAGCAGCAGGACGATGGCCAAAGATGCCGGGGCTCACCCTGGGGACACCCAGCTCCCAGGGGCAGTGTCAGGTCCCAGAGGGAACAGCTCCAGGGAGATGAAGACTCGGGATGCATGGATGGATGGGTGGATGGTGGCCAAGGCAACCACTTGCCAAAGGCAGGCCCTGCTGCCGGCCACAGCGCCTCACCCCAAGCCAACAGCAAGGCAGCCTGGTCAGGGAGATCCAGCTGAGGAAGGATGACAGCACTGCCTTGTAGAATCCCTGAGGAGCTGAATTTAGGCCTGGGCTGCATTTTCAGGGGGCATCCCAACCCTGCCCCAAGCTAGGCTTAGGAGTTGAGAAATGCTCCTTGGGCCTCAGCATTGCAGATAAATAAAGGCAAACCTGTTCTCTCTTCACATGAGAAATAGCACAGTGCCTCCCTGGATACCAACAACAACAACTGGAGAAAGGTGTTAACTCGGTTGAACGATTCGGGCATCCTCACCTCTAGAGGAACCACTGTGAATCCAGTGCAGAGAAACGCAGGGTGAGGGAAGACCAACAAGTTGCTACTGGAGCCCAGCCCCTTGCACTGCTGCTTGTTTAATCTCTTCCTCACCTCACCCCAGCCCGGCTCTTCCCCATGCCTCAACACTCCAACTCTTCCCCACCCCCCTCCCAGAACTTCCCAAGCACAACCCCTCCATTCTCCCACCCCAACCACCCTGCATTCCCCCTCTTACCTTCTCACCCTCCTCATTCCCATCCCCACATTTACAGTGAACTAAATCTCTGTTGTTGATTTTGATAGATGGTCCTGTTGGCAACTTAGTTCAGGCAGAGGCGTCTCTCACTAATCTCATCTCAACAGGGCCACACATCTGCTCACAACACCCAAGGTGTGGCCTCCCCAGTGCCCAGCACAGAGGGACAGTCACTGCCCTGGTCCTGCTGGCCACACCAGTGCTGACACAGAAGGCCAGGAGACCATGGGCCTCCCTACCCAGCTGGGCACACACATTGGCTCAGGTTTGGCTTCTCTCAGCCAGCACCCCAAGTCCTTTTCTACTGGGCAGATTTCCAGCCACTCTGCCCCCAGCCTGGGCCACTGCAGGGGCTTTTTGGGACACAAGGGCAGGACCCAGGCCTTGCTCTTCTTGAACCTCACCCTGCTGACCTTGCACCATCCACTGAGCCTGTCCACATCCCAACTACCCTCCAGCAACAGTGGCACCCTAACCCAATCTGGTGTTTTCACCCTTGGCCTTAAAAACACTGGGGAATGAAGTCACCCATGCTACTACCTCTCACATGCTAAGTGAGCACTCTGGCAACTGCACTAATTCCCCTTTTGGCCAAACAAAGCTCATCCATACACTTTTCCCTGGCCATGAGTTTAAGGAAGATGTGAAAACTTTAAACAAAATAGACTGTACATCAGGCCCAGCCTATGCAGTTGCTTTTTCAGCAGTACAGAGAGGAGAATGGGGACCTTCCTCACTGGTGCAGGAGCCTCTCCAGATACCTGCAGGACACCCAGAGAGGGGCTGTGCTGGGTTTGGGTGGGATAGAGCTGAGTTACTTCCTAGTAGCTACTTCCCTCCCCTCCTGGTCCTACTTTGCCTCACCTTGAGGGACACCTGTACCTGGAGAGCCCAAAGTGAGGGAGGGATTAGGTGCAAGGGAATTTCCTGCATCCCTGTCTTCTGGCACACTGACAAGTGAAGGGGCCCTGTGCCATGTGTAGGAGGAGGGGAAACCTTCTTGATCCCTTCCAGCACCATGGCAGGATGAGGCCTGGAAAGAGGGACAAGAAGCAGAAACTCTTGCAATCTGTTGTTCCTTTAGGGTGATCCCCCTGCTCTGCTCAGGGGATGTGACTCATCCCTGGCCCTGGGACTCTGTGATCCTTGTCCAAGAGAAGGAGGTCCCTGCTTAGGCTGGAGCAGAGTGCTGGGTCTGGGCTGGCTGGACTGTGCTGTGGTGGGGGTGAGGACAGTGGATCTGGGTCAGCCCCTGAGCTGTTGCTCATTACAGAATAACCCACAGTGGCCTTGCAGTGGTTCAGAACAGCCTGGAGAGGAGCTGCTCCAGCACTGCCTCAACTTCCCGGTCTGGACCAAGACCAACCAAAAACCAGTACTGTACCTCCCCCAGCCCAGTCTGCCCCAGTGGGACCAGTCCCTGCATTCTCCAGGCTCTGCAGCAGCTGGGTTATCTCCCATCCTGGGGGGCAGGGGTGGCACATTGTCCCCACGTCCCCATGTCCATCCCCAGGTGAAACCTCGTGCATTTGCAGACCCTGCAGCAGTGGCAGCCTGGCTGTGGAACACTCCCTGCACACAGAGCTCACTGGGGACACGGGCTGTGCCTGTGGGATGTTACCATCTTCTAGGTGACATCCTACACCCCCCACACTGGGGTCCCATGTGCTGGGCAACCCTTCATATCTCAAAAAGGGGCTTGGGGCAGCCACCCTGCAGGGCCAGAGATGAGTTTCAGCAGAACAATGGCCCAAATCCTGGGGACAAGGGTGGCTGGTGGTAGCATTCTGTGCATTTGTGCAGCAGTGTCCCTGTCCTGAGAGCTGGGGTGGCACCCACTGCCTCTGAGAGCAGGGGACCTGTGCCAAGACACCAGAGAACTCACCATGGAGAGGGAAGCAAGATGCCAGGAGGAATCCTGCAGGTTACAGTGGCAGATGAAATGGATGCAGACAGGTAAGGAATGCACAGCAGGGGATGAAGATGGGGCTTAGTTCCATTTGCCCCCAAAAGGACTCAGCTGGCACTGAAGGAGAATGGGGCCTGGTCCCTTTAAACCCCCCAGCAGCCTGTAAGCACAGGCTGGGAGGCAGAGGAAGGGGCTGTTTCCTCCCTCCCTGCATGGCCCTTTTAGGGAGATCACAGCCAGCACACAACAGCCTGGATTTCCAAGCAGCTCCCATCTCCACAGCTGGGTTATTTCTGGAAGCAGACACTGCCATCCCTTGGTTTAACCAAAGAATCACAGAACAGCTCAGTTTGGAAGTGACTTATATGGATCATTGAATCCAACTCCCTGCTCTACACAGTGCCTCCAAAAACTGGACCATAGGACCAAGAGCACTGTGGGCTCCTGGCAGGTCTCTCTGCTCCTCTCAGGTTTCTCAGGTTGGGAGACCAGGCAAAAAAAAAAGCAAAAAGGAACTGAACAAACATTAACCTTGAGGTTTCCAAGAAACAGGCAGCATTTCCCTGAGAGAGATGGGAAGGGGATGGGGGCACCAGCTGGACTCAGAGTCTCAGATAGAGGCTGACCAAGCCCAACAGCAGCACAGCCTTAGAGCCAGGGAGGGATGGGGGAGTGCTGAGCCCAGTCACTCACAGCCTCCCTTCTCCTGCCAGGGGCAGCTCCTGCTCCCTTTGTCCCTTCTCTGGGAGACAGTGACTCACAGAGACAACCACACCTGGCCAAGCTCTCACTGGCAGAGGGGAAAAATGCAGCTCTGAGGAGCTCAGAGCATCCTTCACCTGTGCCTTCCCACCACCAAGGACCCACGGGAAGTACCTGAAACTACTGAAAACAGAACAGAACCCCACAGTGCTGTGACCGCAGGTCCATTCCCACAGCTGAAATCCTGGAGCAAAGTTGAGATGGTCAGTGAGCACCTAAAAAACAGCTAAGAAGACAAAAGCAGGTCTAAAGAGTATGCCAGGAATGAAAATCAATAAAGAGAGCTACAGGTGGGCAGCAGGTTGGTACAGCTGGTTCATTTCTGCAGCCAGGGAAAGTTCATTAACAGCCCTTGTGTGTTCAGTAAATTCCGTATTTAATTCCTGTAATTACCCCAAGCAGCCTGACCATGCCAGGGAAGGAAAGAAGGAACCTGGAAATCACACATATGGGGCTCAAAAGGGGACATGTTACAGCAGAAGCTGTTTCAGAAAGGAGAACAAGTAGAGAAAAAACCCCAGGTAATTATTTGTTACAGCACACAGAGAGGAGCAAGTCAGTGCTAAAATCATCATTCTCGAGTATCAACAGGAAAACAAACAAAGTACAGAGGCCAGAGTATCAATATAGTGTTTAATATTCTTAAATTGATATAAAAGCTAAAAAAAGTAAAATTTCTGTTGCCATGATATGATAAAAACTTTTATCAGCAGAAATATTATACAGAGTCATAAAATTTCTAGTCATAATATTTTCCAGTTGTTTATATCCTTCTATTTAGCCCTACACTGGTTTATATTTATTAAGAAAAGTAGCAGCCCATTTTGTCCTTTTATTTACAGTCTTTTAGACACTGTTTTCCACTCTGCACTGATGCAGATAAAGTTATTCTGCACAGATTTATCTGCAGATAAATGTCACCAGTGAAAAAACCACTGTGCATCAGGCACCAAGCAGGGAATGCTGCTCTGGAGACTCTTCCAGGCTGCAGCTCCTGGTGCTTGCTCCAGGGTTTGAGGAGAGGTTTTAGGACTGTGCAGAACTTAAAAATAAAGCAGGTTCTACCCAAAATAACAGCAGTTCCTCTGATTGCAGGAACAAGAACTGAAGGGAGGAGGGGCAGAGGTTGGTCTGCACAGAGACTGAGAGGTACTTCCAAAAGCAAATATAATATATACAGGAATTAAATAAATTAATGCTTCAGTTAAAAAAAAATCAGTTTCACAAACTGTTCCAAATGCCAAGTGCTGTGCATTGCTTTCAAAGAAAAAATACATTAAAAAAAATATTCATTGGAAATACATTGTTTCAGCTGGAGAGCTTTCAGTGCTGTGGGGAGAGTCTGCCTGTGCCTGCATTTTAAACACAACAGCCCCAGAAATCCCCCCAGGGGTAAGGGACACTGACCACCTACAGCTCTGAGCTCAGGAAGATGATCACAGTGACAACCCTGCATGTCCAAGTGCACTTGGTTTTTTCCTTTCAGTGCCCTTTTCCACCTATAACAGGCTGTAAAAACATCATGAAATCCTTTTTTTAATCAACCTTGCACTGCTGAGAGAGAGCTCCCATGGAATTACTGAGCTGGCTCTGGTGTTCCCAATGTGACCTGCCCCAGCAGGTAACCCCAACCCTCCACACCACCTCATGTCCAGTTGGAGGACAGTGTCCTGTCTTCTCCCATTTCTGTTCCTTTACCAAATGTGCAGGAGCAGGACAAGGTGTGAGGGAAGATTTGCTTCCATTTCCATTTTCTACAACGCAGGGATGGAAACCCAATAAATACAAGACAATAACACTGGCAGGTGGTTGAAGTAGATGCAAAATGCTGAAGTAAACACAGTCCCAGGTCCATGCCTCTCCCCAGAGGAGGCAGACACATCTGGAATAGTGTGGCTATCCAGCCTTCCAGATGGCAATCTTCCCTTCTTCCTTCCCCGAGCCGCTGAGGACGTACCTGTCCTCGGCCGAGCACAGCGCCTTCACCGCGTCACCGTGGCCGAGCAGCTCCTTCTCCACACTCTTCCTCTCAGCACTGACCACGTAGATCCTCCCTTTGTTCTTGCCCTGCAGCTTCCCACTGCTGCCAACCCACAGCTGGGGGAACAAAACAAACCCACACTTTTACTATTTCACATTTCAGTCCAAGACACAGTCAAGGAGGTTTATGTGGCACATTGGTACAGTGAAGGTTCCCTCATGCTTGGCTGGAAAAGGGGAACACTGAAAATTTCCTTCTCAGTATAAATAAGGGGCTTGGCCACTATTGCTTCTGGCCACCTCCAAGTCTCCTCAACTGTTGTGGCATGAGTTGAGGGCTCCTGGAGGTTGTCTCTGTTCCCCTCAGTTCAGGAAATCCCCTGTGCCCCACACTGGAATGTTCAGCTGCTGATTGTGCCTGCACTGGGGCTGCTCTCCC
Organism: Molothrus aeneus; assembly: GCF_037042795.1. Classification (NCBI taxonomy): domain Eukaryota; kingdom Metazoa; phylum Chordata; class Aves; order Passeriformes; family Icteridae; genus Molothrus; species Molothrus aeneus. The sequence goes on along the minus strand of NC_089646.1, from coordinate 149,706,422 downwards.
TCACCCCTGTCTAAGGCACAGTGTGCCCAAACTACAAGAGCAGAGGAAATCCAGGGAAGAGCAACTAAAACTGCCAAGAGAAAGGAGTAGCTGTGTCCTGGGGTCATATGAGCAAAGATCAGAAAGTGGCTTGGGTTGAAGGGGACTTTAAAGATCTCATTTCAATCCCCTGCCACGGTCAGGGACAGCTTCCATGAGACCAGGATGCTCAGGGCTCCATCCATGAATGGGATGGGGGCAGCCACAGCTTCTCTGGGCAATCTGTGCCAGGGCCTCACCACCCTCACAGGGAAGATGGAAAAGCCAAGACTCCTTAGGTTGGAGAGAAGGCAGCTAAGAAGCCTTTACAAAAGGTTTTTGAACTAACAGAAGAGCAGATAAGCTGAATGTAGAACCACTGTTCCACCTGAAATTAAGGAAGTCAGGGACATGTGGGAACTAGAAATTGTTCTGTTTCACTGAGAAGAAAGTACTTCCCTGTACAGGGCTGGCAGTGAAATTCATGAACCTGCTGCTCTCCAGGGAACTGTGGCACCAGCAAGTTCAAAATGAAAACACAGCCACAGAGATTGGGTCAAATAATAGGTAATAAAAGACATAGGCCAAGGTGCCAGACAGAACACATCCTATTTCAGACAGACACAGCATGCAGCTGGGTTTCTCTCCAGTTTCTTACAGAAAACAATGGCTTGTTTTTAATTAAAGCCTGTGACTGACAGCCCCACCAATGTTGTTGTGAGCCTTTACCAGGCTGCAAGTTCCCTCTCCATAACTCATTGCTGTGTAGAGGGAACAGGAGTGTGAGTGGTGGCACAGGGTCTGCTTGGAGCCTGTCACTAGAGGTGTCCCCCAAGGGTCAGTACTGGGCCCAGTACTGTTTAACTTATTCATAAATTACTTAAAGAAGAAAAGAAAAAGGAACAAAGTTCTTCAGTAGAACAAAAGAGAGCTTAATGCCTTGGGGGGTTCCAAACAATCCTTTCACTCCCTTGAAACAGAGGTTAAATATATCAATCTCTGTCTTGGGAAAGAATATCCTAAAATGATTTTCCATTTTAGTACAAAAGTTCAACCAGAGGCTGAATACAGAGAAAATCTCCCTATTCCATTTAAAAAAAATAATTTTTGAGGAAGGAAGGAGGGAAAATCTGAGGATTCCAAAAGTTGTTTTCCCAGTAGATATACATTAGCTATTTATTTGCAAAGTAACCTTGAATGGGCCCCTGTGGTAGCACAACTACAATCACTTGCACAGCTCCTGATCCCACATAAAAGCAGGTACACAGAGGCCAATAGTGACATGGACACAAGATGCCAAGGCAGGAATCCACTGGCTCCTTTGGTCTGTCCTGAGTTAGAAATGTGGTAACTAATCAAGGAAAAGGTCATCTACAAAAACAGGCCAATTAATTGGCATTTGTTGTTTGTCTGGTAACCTTTTTTCAAGGCTTAGTCTGAGGAGCCCTGAGATAAAATATCAAAGGACCTAAACTTTCCATTTCTACAGTTTCCTGGAAATGTCAATGGCTAATAAATGTCACCAGACATTTAACTACTGATGAGGGCTTTTGCTTGCCATGCATTTTGGGGTACACCTGCAACAGCCATTTGTGTTAGGCAGTCTTTAGCTTCTCTAATTTCAAAGAGGAATCAACATTCCAAACCTCATGTACATATGCACCCACCCAGTGAGGAAGCAATGACAACCCATGACAGCTACAAACAAACAAAACTTCAGTACAGAAATCCACAAGAGGCAAAAAACAGTCCAGATGTCTCTCACCTGATTTTTAACTCTTATCATACAAGTAATTTCAGAGCAATCCTGAAGATGAATCTTTTGAGGTGTATTTGAAAGGTCTTTAGTGTTCCAAATGTACAGGTCACTACTCCCCGAGTAAGAGGCCCACACTTCATCTCTCTAAAGTAAAGAAAGATACATTTAAGCACTGCTGACAGAAAATGTATCCAAATTACCAGGGTTTGTAATACCACATGGCCCTGTCTCCATTAAACTGCATCACCAGAGTAAGTGCAATACCTCTGGAAAGAGCTGGAAGCCAAGGAAAGAGGAACAGACATCCTTCAGGTGGTGCTCGATTTTCATCTGCGCTCGAAACTCCTGAGTTGACACTACAAGAATGCAACTTCTGGTACCTTCAATATTAAACATACAAAGTTAGTAACATGTGCCCACTTCTTCCCTCTCTACAAAACATGGATGAAAAAACAGCAAAATAAAATGGAAGATCCAACAACTGTCTTGTTTCTTTAGGTGAAGATGATTTTTGTAATTATTACAGTTTGAGGAAGGCACTTACAGCACCACAGTTGGTCATTATGAAGCTTCATAGAGGTGAGATTTTGGCAGGGCAGCTGACAGACACGGTTCACTTTGAGAGTGCTGATGTTCCAAGCAATCACCATTCCATCTAAACTGCTGGAATATGCTTCACTGCTGGCACAGATTAAAAACATTAAGAAGTATAGTGTGCATTCATGTTCAGAAAAGAGTGCACACACAAAAGAGACTTACTTGCAAAATAACCAATTTTACAGTAATCCAAATTAATGTTCATTTTTAAGTTATCTTCAGTATTATCCTTTACAAACTCTGTATCAACTAGAAACACTGCAGGCTAACTCAGAGCTCACAGAATGAGAGCACATTACATTATGCATGAGGAGTAGAGCACCACAAAACATTCCCTATAATTCCTCTGAACAATGTTGCCTGATGGATTTTCTCTTGAGTTAGAACAAAAATATCTCAAACTGTTCTTATTTGCTACTGCACCCGAGAAAACAAATTATACTATCTCTTTTCTTTTTACCTTTAACATTTGTTGTTTTAGAATGAGCAAACCTTTTTCAGAAGGTTCCAACAAGACTTAAATTCTTCCTGAAACCCAGTCACATCTGCTGCACCACTGGCAGACCTATTGACCCTGGAGCTGCTTTTCCCATGGGAAAACAGCAGCTTAAGACCTTCAGCCAACACTCTTTTCAGTGCTACCAAAAGATCAAAAGCATTTTGCCTGAACAGAACAATAATTGTATTATTTTTTTTATAAACAGGCAGGAAAAATCCAGAAGCTTGCTGTAAACATGTAGTCAATGATGTGCTCAAAGCAAAAGTGAAGTGGTCTTTAAACTGCATCTGTATCAGCTCTTCACTGGATGCTGCCAGTTCCTGGCTGTTCTCATCTTCATCCAGAAGAGCATTCACTCCTTTATCCTCTTTGTTCCAAACTACACAGTGTTCTTTATTTAAAAAGGAAATTCTTAGTTGACATACACAATCTGGGAACTACAAAAATGAGCTAAATGAAGACTTTATCAGCAGGATAAACCCCCCCATTTAAAGCAAGAAATTCTTTCAACATCTAGGAAAATCAAATTAGATCTACCTGGGTGTTCCATTCTTCTCCACAATGATGTCTGTAACGTCAGAGCGATGATCATTCAGTTGTTTATTACAAGACATACTGTGGGTGTTGATGATGTAAATAATGGAGTCCTGAGAACCAATCCACACTTGACTCTGTTCCACCATGACCATGCAAGTCTGGGGAGAAAAAGCTCAGGGTTAAATAAAGCCTAGGAGAGAAATGTAACATGGAAAAGGCTGTATTCAGATGATCACTCTAGGAGATGCAGACTTGGCTCTACAGTGTTTTATCCTTTGCTCTACTCTATAAATAGTGAGAGGACAGATCTCTTTGCAAAGTTTATCCTTCAGTAAATAGGATTTATAATTTATCTTAGGGACTGGCTAAAGGTGTGCTTCCTGCCCAAACAAAGTAGAAGTTACAGAGGGCATCAGGGGAACTAGGGAGGTTTGTGTGCTCCTTTCCTCTGGATTGGAAGCCAATCAAACTGTCCAATGTAGCCACACTTCCTAGTTCATCCAAAAGTAGTGTTCAAGAAAATACTGTCTCCTCTGCTGTCTCTTGAATGTCCTTCCCCTCCATCACACATTCTTCATTTACCTCCCTCCAGCCATCACTTGCAACTTTTTTTATCTTCTTTTAGGTATCTTACTCTTCTGGAATTCCATCTTTCCTCCACCCAGCTCTTCACCATCAGCTTTACCCCTCCCTTTCTGACTCTCTCTCACACTCATCCACAGCAATCTCTTTTATCTTTCACAAAAGTGACATGTCCAATCCCTTTTCCCAGGTTGCATGCCTAGTTCAGATTCCCTTTTCACAGAATTACTCTTTCAGGTTGTCTTTCACAAACCACTCCCTTTCACCTGCTAGTTCAGACACTTTCTTTCAGAGCTCTCTCTCTCTTTCAATAGCCTCTACCTGGTTTCCTTACACTTCTTCCCAATCTCCAGTTCTTCAGTATGGGTGAATTTTTATCTGTTCCTAGGATTCCCCTTCTGTTTTGGTTAATTGTCTTTTATTCTTTCTCTTCAACCATTTCAACCCTGCTTTCCTGCCCTAGGAACCCATCAGGCCCCTCCTAAATCCAATCCATCACTTCTCACCACATTGACTTGTTTTACTATTCATCCATTTAGCCTCCTTCCTGCTTTTCTCAAAAATGTTCACTTTTCCAGGTTAACTGAAGCCCAAACAACCCAACAACTTTTAAGGAATGATGTGATTTGGGGTTACAGCAACAAAAGCACACCCAGCTGCAGCAGGAGCTGTGATCCTGTGCCAGTCTCACCAGTTTAGAGCGGCCCATTTTGAAGCAGTGTTGCTGGATAGACCAGGTAGAGGCATCAAAGACCACAACCTTCCCCTCATTTAAAGCACACCAGAGTTTTGGATGAGCATTGTCCAGTCTTTCTGAAGGGTCAAGATGCCCTAGAAATAAAGCAGAGAAGATGAGAGAAGTCAAAGAAAACATAATATTTTTGGAGACCAGTGGGAAAGGCATTATTAGGCAGAGCAGGTTTGTAATGAAATGCATCTTCTGGAATTTGCATCATCAGTTATTGACTGACACAGTTCTCACAATGCATTGTGCTTGTTATCATCTGTTTGCTGAGTTCACCCAATGATTTAATCTTACACTCCAAAGATACTCAGAGCAGAGATAACCTCTTTCATTGATGACTAAGAGCTGAGCTCACTGAGACTGCAATAAGGCTTTTAAGCCCTATAAATACAACTAATAAATTCACTCACTCTTGTCTACTCCACCAAAGCCTCTCATAGTATGAAGAAAGAAAGAAAAGCATCACTGAAACCAACACCCTCTACAATGTTCTTTGCACTGTGGTTCAAACTAACTCACCCCCAGGCCTCTACTGAAAAATAAAAACCTAACAATGAATATTGATCAATGGGGGAGCATCATCCATCCATCCACCTGGCTCAGTAAGTGAGCCAGAAATCTTAATGAGAAATCAGCCTATTAACACAGAATTGAAGTCTGTGATAAGGCACATGTGCAGAGAAAGGCAAATTAAGACAGTGAAAACTATGCCTTGGAGTATCTTAATGTGCAACATTACTGTTCTTTTTAAATTATTTTTTCTGGTTTAGTATTCAACACACAACCAATCCATGTCAGAATGTGAACACATCAGGCAGGCATAATACCAGGTGTTCTAAGATAATGTGCTTTATAGGCTAATTAAAGCTGGGCTAATCTAGAGAGAGCAACACATCACCTTACCTGGAGTATAAAGCAAGACATCTATTGCCTGTGGAAATGTCTCACCAGCTGAGGGGTTGATCTTGTGCTTTAGTGTCTCTGAAGTTGTTTTGGGGACCATCATAGGCACTAAAATATATTTTTAGAAGGTAATGAAGCACACATTTAAGCCTGAACTCCAATTCTTATGAGATATCAATTCTACACCATTCATTCACATTTCTCACTTTTCTTTCCCTCTAGCTTTAGCTGAGAGCCCAAACACCATTTGTATGAATTCTGGTAGCAGAGACATCCACCACCCAAGGAGGCTAAAAAGCCAAGACAAAACCACAGCATCCAAGATGGAGACAGAAGCAAAAACCAAAACCTAGCCAAACAAAAAGAAAAAAAAAAGTGGGGGGGAATAAAAAGAAAAAAAATCCCTAAAACCCCTAAACTTTCTACTTACTATTAAATAAATTGCATTTGTGAAAGTGCTAATGTCTTCTTGTATTTCTAAACATAACCAGTTTGAAAACATACACACTGAAAGAGCAGAAGGAGATGATGCAACACCAACAGGCTTTGCAGCATTGCTGTGACTGACCTTCATTTTTCATCCTGTCAAAATAAGACAGTTTAGAGGCTGCATAGATGCTTTTGGAGGACTGCAGGGCACCAACCACAGCATCCATCAGGAGAACATTTGTCAGTGCTTGCTGGATATACTGAGGATCCTAAAAACAGAAGTCTTGTTGTAGTTTATCTATTGTTCATTATTCTTACAAGACACCATGCTCAAAATCACAACACTTGTCATGCTTAGCACAAGCACCAGGCAGGATTGCAGCACAATTCCTGCCACTTGCTGGCAGACCCCACTCCCACATCCCATGTTCCAAGCCAGGTCCTGGAGCAGGGAGTCAGAAGCCAGTGTTATTACAGGAATACTTCAGATCTGACACAACCTTGATACAGGATGTGCAAACAAAAACAAAAAGCAGACATAGGATGAATACCCATTTCCAAGCTGGATTTTTCTTCATGGGAGAGAAGCACCATAAAATTCTAAGACTAGTGCATGAATTATTTAGAATAGAGACAGACAGCATATTCTTCGTATTACTTGGTTATAAATTCCCATATTTATACCTTGTGATCATATGCCATTTTCTTTCCAGCCCACATTTCTTTCACTATCAGGTACCAGAGATCACACTCAGTTTTAAGGTTGGCTTCAAAGACTTCTTTTTTAGATAATGTTTTAATCCTCAGAGTAGGTATTCTCAAAAGAAGGAAAGCTACAGTTGTGCTCTTAACTTCCTGGAAAGTTACAGGAAAGAGAAAACAAAGAGAATGTACCCAAATAACAGATGATTCAGCACTCAGCCCACAGGGCAGCTTTGTCTAATTACAGCTAATTATTTCAGTTGTCCATACACCCAATTAAGCAGAGCTGGATTTATGAAAATAAGTTTAATCATCATACAGCCTTAGCTCCACAGTGGATATAAGGTGACCCACTGATACCTCAGCTACATGGGCACATTTAATGCTCATGTTATTAAACTTATCTACTCCATAGCCATTTCTCTGAAGGTATAACCTCTTGATTTTCAGTCATGAAATTTTTGGTCCAAACCCCCAGGATTTTACCTAATCACTCTCATAGTGACTTCAGCACTGTTTCCTACTCTCCTTACTGAATCCTTATGTTGAGAGCCAGCTCACTCTGCAGAATGGGACATAACCTATATCCCAGGCATGCCAGAGGAGAGGAAGTTGATGCTCACCTCTATATCCCTGAAAGCAGCAATTGGGACATAGCCAGGACGGCCTCCCTCAGTCAGCAGGAACAGGCGCTTCTGGGTCAGAGCTATTTTCCCCACACCATAGTTGGTTTTAACTGAGCAGGATAACTTGTACACACATTCATTTTTATCTAGATGCTCAATTACTGCTGGTGGCAGATTCACCTCTTGAGCTTCTGCTTCAGTTTCTTTCCAGTAGTTGTAGAAATCTCGGAATGTTTCAGGATCAATTTGTTTCTGCTGTCCTAAAAGAATTTTAAAACCCCTTTAGTGTGAGAAACTATTACACAGATTTGTACAGGAAGATGGGTTTAGAAAGACAGTAACTGTCAAATTGTGCCTCTTTATTGTGCATATAAGTATAGACATTCTAGGCACATGTCCCTATCCCAAGGTTATCTCAGGCACTATCCTGATATATCCCCCACCAAGGTACAACCATCCCTCACTGATGGACTATGTGAAATGTGTGACTAAAGTCACTCCAGCTCCGCCTAAACATAAAGGAATAGTATAAAAGTGAGTTAAGAATGGGGAGAAGTTAGAGAAGACTCCATATAAATTCTGGGATCAGTCAACAGGGCTGAACCTGTCTTCTCCCTATAGGATCACCTACTGGGTAACAATCATACTCTAGGCACACTGAATCATTATTTCCACCTGGCTCTTACTGGAGATTAGAGCTTGTCCATATAAAGCTTTGAATTAATATATTGCTTTAAATGCATTTTTGCAGTCAAATATTACAACCAGCAATTCTCAGACTTTAACCTCTGATAATTTTACTAATAGAGAGTGTTCTTTTTTAAGCTGTTAATGTGAGTCCTGCAAGAATGCTGGCAGTGGGTAAAGGACACCCAGGAGGGGTCTCTCTGTTTGGCAGGGGACCCTCCTCCCTGCAGCAGCTGCTCAGTGAAGGGTTTCCACAATGGAACACTGACAGACTGGTCAGGCACAAGGGGCTCAGCTCCCAGGGCACTGACAGACCAACCAACACTAAGAGCTTGAGTAAATCTCCCTTTTTCAAGTGACAATGCTAAATAATAACAACCAAAAAAACCCTCAGCAAACTCATACTCACCTACTGTCAGGGCATCAAATAACCGGTGGATAGTGTCTATATCCCTGACAATCCCAGACTCCTGAATTCTCTTCACAAAGTCATCCAGCTGCATGTGTGTTTTTGGCAATTCAAAATTTTTTACATGGTCATCCATTTTCAGAACTTCCCTTTGTTTTTCCATCACTCGACTTATCAGCCTCTTGAGCTCAGGTTTGCGGTCTGCCTGCAAGCGCTCCGAGCGAGGCAGGGTCTCCACTATTTTTCTTACAAGATCAGTAGGGAAAATTCTTAAGTCTGTTTTTTCTAGGTTCTGAAAGTCAGAAAGTGCATTTAGTAGTTTTCCTTGCATCAAGCTAACAAGGCCCCGGAGGTAGAAGTACCTTGCCAGCAAGGCGGAGTTCTCGGGGGGTAAGGCACTGATAGCTTTGCTGAGGTGGTTGAAGAAGTCTGTGTAATAGGAGTGAACACACTGGAACAGCAGAGGAAAATGAATTTCAGGGATTTTGAATGTGGTGATGGATTTGGAGGGTGTTCTCATGGCTAGAAATAAACACCAAGAGAGTACATTGATCAGGGAAAGGAGCAGAAGTGTAAATATCTTCACAATCAGCAATACTACAAACAACAAACAGAATCCTCATCACAGCAATTACAAGAAACAGGAAGGATTAAGCTGTGCTAGGGACACAAATACATTTCTGTATCTATTGCCCCTATTATGAGAATATTCCCTAATCAGATAATATCAACTCTGGAAAAGTTAAAGAAAAAAGGAAAGAAAAAAACCCATGGAGTTCTTTCTAAACTGTGTTAAGTTTAAGTTTCTGTTTAAATTAAAGGTAGTAGAGAACTGGACATAAGGTGGGTGAGGACTCAGAAATCAATTCTCCAATATCAATCCCACTGGGACCAATCACTCTTCTGTGGTCCAGCAAAACTTCCAGCAGGATACAGACTGGCTTCACAAGCCAGGGGAAGCACAGACAGGCCCCAGCTCAAAGTGACTCGGCCCATCATTTCTTCCCAGTGGCTGACAGTGTTTCTGTGACAATTACAGAATCACAGAATAATGAGGTTGGAAGAGACCTCTAAGATCATCAAGTCCAACCTATGCCCGAACACCTCAACTAGACTAGAGCACCAAGTGCCAGGTCCAGTCTTTCTTTAAACACCTCCAGAGATGGTGATTCTACCATCTCCCTGGGAAGAGCATTCCAGGTACTTTATTAATTCTTTCGGTGAAAAATTTGTTCCTAATATCCAACCTAGACCTTCCCTGACGTAGCTTGAGACTCTGTCCTCTTGTTCTGTCAGTGCTGCCTGGTGGAAGAGACCAACCCCACCTGTGCACAACCTCCCTTCAGGAAGTTGTAGAGAGCAATAAGGTCACCTCTGAGCCTCCTCTTCTCCAGGCTAAACAGCCCCAGCTCCTTCAAACATTCCTCAAATCACTGAGTGATGTCACCCCAAAAGACAACAGCAGAGTCTTTGTCCATCCCAGTGTTCCCTTACCAACACCTCTTTCCACTTTTCGCAGTGAGGAGTTCCTGGAGGGGCCCTCTGGCAGTTTGATGTCCTGCAGGTTGGGCATGCTGATCACCATGCGCCGGCTGGCCTTGCGCGCGGCGCTCACGCGCTTGGAGGCCATTTTCTCTATCGTCAGCCTTCTGGGGGTGGGAAACATCAAATCTAACCTGAGGGAAATAAAAACAACACATCACTGGGTTCAGAGCTCACACATAGACACTAAATTACTGCCTGGTTTTTTTTTTTCTTTTTTGTATAATAGTATTAAATCTACAATTTCAACAGCTGTTCATGTAACCCTTTAACAATAATCATAATTAAATGAGTTAGCAATGAATCATAATCTTATTTATAGATGACCTAAACTCATCCCAATAGAGACAAAAGGACTTTTATCACTGATAACATCAAAAGATTCAAAACCAGAATAAGAAGTGAGAAAACTCTACCTGTCCTCTTCAGACTGGGTACTCAAGTCAAGCCGAGCAAAAGCATCCATCTTTCTGTTCAGACGAGCTTTAAGGAAAGAGTGAAACATGTAGGTCTCTAAAACCTGTGAGACACAAAGGAGTTAACTGTGGATCATTTATAAATTTACACTTTTAGTAGCATGTCTTGCTCATTTTTATTACCCTTACTCATGCAAAACTGAGACATTTCAATTTAGCAATCACAAAAATAAAAAGATTGGAAACTTCAAGAGAAAACTAGTTAAGTTTCCATTCACCTTCTGGACTTGGATGATACTTGCTTAGTGGCAAACAGTAATCTCAAACTGCCCTCCAAGAGGTGAAACCAAACAAAAATGAGAAATACTGAGCAAAACAGAGCTACAAGTTTAGTATTATCTTTTCTACTTAAGCCAAGTGCTGATAGTACTGGCTATGGTTTGGAATAAGAATTTGGGAGTACTCTAAATTAACATTATGTCATCATACTGAAAAGACAAGTGAATCATCTTTTCTTCTGATAACCCCAAAAATTTTTCCCTGCTCAGGTAATTATTGTGGTGTCATCCAGAAATAACTTTCTAAAAAGGTCAAATTGCTACTTTTAGGATAGAGGACACAACAAAAACTTCCAGGTGTGAATTAAAAAGAGGGAAAGCCACCACCTCTCATCACTGCACAGTTTAACAAGGTGAAATCTGGCATTTGAGGCAATACAACATGTCTATTATACAAATGTTCAAATGCCTCTTACTAATCCACTTGCAATGCACAATGTAAAACAGCATCTCCAAAAGCATTAGCATTCCCAATTTCCAGTATTCCTCCAGTAGGTGGCACAGTTTGCCAGCAATTGTATGCCCAGGAGATTCCAAATCTTAGTCCGTTCTAGTGGATTTTTTGAGGTTTTTTAATATAATTCCAGACACTACTAGTAACTACTCCATAGTGTGTTATTTTCTAAGGTTTACTTGAAAGCAAACCTGCTACTTTGCTATTTGGTATTTAAGTGAGTCAGCTGCTCAAAGTTCTTCTTAAATATGTACATCTGAGTTTTTAACTAATATTAAATTTCAATTCATAAAATTGTCACCATTTCATTTATAGCATTAGAAATTGCTGCTGAAAATATTTTAATTATTTCTATTAATCTGAAATCCTGGTCAAAAGATTTCCAATCAATTTCTCTCCTGAGGATATATTAAGATTTTCCTTTTAGTCTGTTTGTTTTTAAGAAGGTTTGCACATAGCAACAATATTCAATTGGAAGCTTTATCCAACAAATACTGTTTCTCATGTAGGATTTATTACTTTGTTACCTTCAAATTTCCAGATATTGGCATTAATCCTAAAATACAAATTTATTAATAGCAGATATTCACAGCACTTAATTTACCTTTTTGTAGAATGGCTGGTCTCCTATTGCCCTTGTTTTCAGAAATTCTTCACTGTTAAACACTCTGTGTTCATAATTTAGATGGTCTTTTACCTCCCTGGAGACACAAATAAATAAATAGATAAATCTGCTTGGAGATTTGTAAGCAAGTCATACTTTTGAAATAGCAGCAGCCCACTGGTACTACTAGAAATATGCTGTGGCATCAGAAGACAAAATAAAAATGTGCTGCAGGATTAGAAGGCAAAATCAGTTTTAATGAACAAGTCTGTGTTACTGAATCATAGAAAAAAGAATTCAAATTCTTACAAGTAAGGTAGTCTATCTGCTGCCAAACTCACATACACTCTGTAAGACTTAGTAAGCCATGAAGGAGCATCTGTGTAAATCATGATTTAGGCTCCAATCCTGGAATTCCATTTACATACACAGTTCCTGAATCACACACAACCCACTGGAACACAAAAGACAAGTGCACCTATCATGGGCAATTTGAAAGACATGACCTGACCTCACATTGTCCCATCACATTGCATCTGTAACAGGCACATGAAAAACAGGGTTCTTAGTACATCTTGTTAAAGTTTATCCAACCAATGGGGTCAGGAAAAGGTATGGTCAATGAAAGTATATAGTTCTATGTAATTCTGTATAATTTAGCACTGTCTGCTTTAAACAGGGAACCTTCACACACACACAAAATTACTACAATGCTTTGCTGAAGATAGAACAAGTGCATCAGAAAGTTACTTTCCTTCACTCTTGGATGCTGATAGAATTAGGAGATAGAAGAAACAAGGCTGAAAAAAAGAACAAAGAAAAAGTTTGAAGGAAAGAAGAAAATAAGTAAAAGAATCAACCACTTTGTGATACATATTATCTCTTAGAGAGCAAAGCATGTGTTCATTTTATTCAGCCAAATGTTTAGTGCATTAAAGAGTTCAAGCTGTTATGAGCAAAAATGCATTTCTCCTCATCTTTGTCTGGAATTACTGTTGCCAAACACTGAAATCCACAAAATCCACTGTGGAAATAAATGCATTTCAGTTTCCATAATCAGCTATCTGTAAAGGCTGTTTTATTCCTCACACCCAGCAGCTACTGTCCTTCTTGGAGGGTCCAGACACCTGCAGGAACTCTCCTTAAGCTGATCCAATAACAGATACCTGGTATTTGAACTCTAACCCAGCTCCTTCTGACTTAAAGTGTCAAGGAGAATTCCCATGAGCAATTCAGCTGCTGATCCAAAGGGAAGAACCACATCCAGCAAGCGGCCACATCATTGTTAAAATGCCAGTCCCAAACACAGCTAGTACCCCACATTTCTTACCATAGAATTATGGAATACCCTGAGCAGGAAGGGACCTACAAGGACCATTGAGTCCAGCTCCAGGCCAATTGTCCCTTCTTGTGCCAAAACTTTGCCCTTGAGCTTAAACAGCTCCTCCTTCATTCTCAGGAGTTGCATTCTTCAGGTATCTCATCCATTCTCAGCCCAAACACACCCAGGTGTTCTGAACTCTTGTTCCTGCTTTCAGCTCTTCTATCCTGTCCTGGTTTGCATTCATGTGCCTCTAACAAGAGGGACCAAAACTTACTGATATCCCTGCTGGGCCCTAAGCTTCTCCAAGGACTGCACTTCTCTTCCTGAAATCTTCCTACAAAAGACAAGCTAAAAATCATAAGAGCTTTCTTTATCTAAGATATTTGAGCAATGTATATATACATCAAAACATCAATGACTTTTATTCCATCAGGCTACAGGACTGCCTTCTCATATTCCCTAACAAAACCTAAGCTCTACAAAATATCTATAAAGTATAAGACAAAATGAGAATATTTTCACTGATGTGCCTTAACCAGTACCACATGCTCTCACAACAGAAAATATTACACCCACTTACCTGAAGATATTAACAATTAACTGCAACATGGTTTGCTGCACATCCATGTTCAGTTTCTGCTGCCAAACCCTCCTGCGGGTTTGGAGCTCACCAAGGTCTGTGCTGGCTCGGAGATGGCAGAGCTCCAGATCAAAGTGCAGCTGCAGACCCTCCACTCTACACACAGAAGAAAACTATTAACTTACATCCTAACATCAACAATTTTTTCATACCTTTAAAAAAAAAAAAGTAATTTAGACCCATGCATCTTACAGCTAGAGAAGTGCAAGATTGATTTACAAGTGCTGACAGGCTAACAAGATTGGGGAGCCTCACTTAATTAAATCACAGTGCACTCAGTCATCTTTGTAAAATTCAGAGTATAATCTGTATCAATAATAAAAAGAAACAAGCATTCCAGTTGTTGCAAAATAATTTGGCGATTATGACTGCTTAAAGCCACTTCTGTGCTAATTATTTAAATTTTCAATTTGCCCTTTTATAAAATACAGTGGGGTATGAATGAAATAATATGAATGAAATAATATTATAATAATAAAGAATACAAAATAAAAAAACTTGGAGCATCAAGCATGGTTAATGCACTAAGACAGACACATCTTCAAGATCTTGTCACCTTTTTATGAAAGTTTCTGCTGCTTGTGCTGGAACATCTGGAATCTCAAGTTCCTCTTCAACCATTTTTGAATGTGAAATATCTCCATTATCTATATTAATTAGAATTAAATCTTCACCTTCCTTTTAACAAAAAAAAAAAAATAGAATGACTGTACATTTATTGCAAAAATATTTACTTCTTATTTACATACTTCTCAGGCAATTAATTCAATCAAGGAAGTAAGTCAGAAAAGGACTGAAATTTTTTCCACAAGTAGAAAATTGTATGGATAAATAAACAACTACATTCAAGAAAAATAAATGCAATTGCCTTAACAGATGCTAATCCCAGTACATAAAACTCCTAGTAATCTAATATTCCCTAATATGGAAGGGGACAAATGCACTGCAAGTAAAAATCAGGAGTGGTAATGCTGTGAAACATACCGTGCTCACTTCATCAAAATGGTCAATATGACATCCCATGAGGAAAGACGTTGGAGCCATCACAAAATCCAGCATTTGCCTGGACAGGATGGGCACAAAAGTGTGCTGCCACTGAAGGGGGTGAAGGTACAGCATAAAGCATTCAGCAATGAGTGTCAGCAGAGCCCAGTCAGAAGAGAAGAAAACGATTCTCTGCTCAGTCAAAATACAGGTCATGATCTGGAAACAAAGCCAGAATGTTAAATGTTTGCAAAGAGGTATCTAGAACACATTAGAAATGCAAATATTTCATCTGTTTGTGAGAGTCAACATCAAAATTCTCATTCTTAGTAGCTAACTTACAGTTATAAAATGCAATAATGTCCATTTCAAGATCCATCAGCAGCACCATTTAGGATTTGAGATACTTTTATTCACATCATACATGTTTGGGCAAAACCCCCCCAAAAATAAGGCCGAACTGCCAACTCTCATGACTGAGGAGGTTTCTTAGAGAAAGTGGCTTAGATAAAACTGATGACCTTAACTTAACTTCACAGGTGGCCTTTGAGCAGGGAATTGGATCAGGAAACCTACAAAGAACACTCCAGCTAATATTATTTTAAGATTCTGTGAAGCAATGAAAAAAATTCTTTGCAAATAGCTTTTTGTATTTTGTATTTCCACACCATTTACACCTTATTTGTATGAGAGTGCCAATTGTCATCAATCCTTTCCACAGGCCACTTTTTTAAACATGAAAAAAATTATTATAAATCTTGTAGAAATGCACGTAGTGAAAATTCAAAACAAAATCTGTCAATTGGCTTGGGTAGTTACATTTTAAAATATATTCATAAGAAATTTAGCACCTATCTCTAGACCACAGGCAAAGAAATGTAATATCCTTTAATCTAATCAGGTCCATCAATAACAAAATATCTTATGAAGAAGTAGAGTTTATTTTGCCATAGCTCTAATATTCAGAACTAAGACTATTCTGAATTCCTGGGTTTAATAAAGTTTTTTGAGTATAAATAAATAAATAAACATCTTGATTTTTTTCCCTAAACTACAAATTACCAATATTGTCAATCTCTAAAACATTTAAAAGTATGAATTAATTTTACCTGCAGCACCTGCTCTGGCTTGAAACACAGCAATGGAAGATGGAGATCCAAGTCAATAATTGGACTGTCTGGATCCTCTCGTGAAGGAATTATTATTTGAAGTGGTTTCATGTGAAATACCTGTATTATAACAGGTAACATAGAAACAGAAATAACAGATGGTTTCTGCTTAGTCCTTAATGAAAATGTTCCCACAGCACATTTAATTCAGGATTTTAATTCCAACTACAAAATACGAACTCTAATTGAGAGCAAAAAGACAGGTATTTGCATACTGCAGAAAAGTAAAATAAAAAGAGAGGGAAATATTAAAAGACATAATGAGTAGTTTGAAAGATTAATATGTACTTGTCTCCTCTCATTCTCACAAAGTGATTGGCCAGTACATTTTTTTAAAAAATGTCTTTTAACAGAATTAAACTTGCTTTATTATAAGCGTAACAAAATAATTGATTATATATTTGTAGATACAACTGGGAAACCAAAACTGTTCATAAAATTCATACAGGAAACAGCAAAAAAATATGAACAAAATAAGTGAGCATAAGTTGTCATGCTAAGAAAATAAAACAAGCCAAAAGGAATGAGGTCTCTCAGAGTTTCAGATACTTCAGCTCAAATCTCTGGGGGTCGGGTCCTGCACGTGCTGCACATTTCAGCACTCACAGCTGGTTTAGCCAATCACTCAGATATTTTCCAGCTATGCTATTTTTCCTCCCCTCCTAACCCCTCATCCCAGGGTCAAGGAAAGCAGCTAAGGAAGAGCCCTTGGCTGAAGTTCTGCTTCCCTAGAAGCCACTGCCGTAGATAACAGAGTGTGTGCTGAAATCTCTGACCCAGCTGACATCTGGCTGGACTTGGGAAGGGTCAGAAAGGAACAAATACACAGCACTGAATACAAATGTTGATGTGAGTTTCCCCTCTCAGCTTGCTCTTATCCAGGCAGCAGCCAACTCAACATTTCATCCACTGCACACTGTTCTGCTGCTCCCAGACCTGCCCAGGCATCATCTCACACCACAAATAGCTGGCATGAGCCAAAACCTTCCTAGAGGAGTGTTGAAAACTAAAGAACATGGCTGGTATGCCAGCACTCCAGCCTGAACCCTGGTCACACTGTTATTTTCTCTACTAATAATGCATAGCCTGATTTTTAAAGCACAGGTATTGACATCAGTTTCACATCACCAAGTAATCTCTGACCTGACACTCATGAATGTCACCCAGTTCATTGAAAACAGCATCTTAGTATGTTAGAAGACATAATGTTAAAATCATGATGAAATTTAGGAGGAATAATTACCAAGTGGAGTGATCCTGGTGGGGGGCTGGGGATTAAAAACAGCTTTGCTGCAAATTCTTTTATGTGCTCCTCGACATCTAAATCCCTCAAAGGTCGTAGCTGCACTAGTAAGCTGTAATTAAATGATAGGAAATTACTTATCAATAGTAACATGCAAACACAAAAAAACTCTTTCTGCTGATAATCTAAAAAAAATTATTAGGAGTAATGAAGCTATTATTTCAGCTAATTAATTTCTAATTTATTAGATACTTCAGCAGCTTCATTAAATTTTAATGATGCTTCTGTGTCAGAAGCAGAGATTTTTGTACTCCCATGCATAAAATACTGCTGCATTATATCCATCAGGGGACACAGCACAGTGGTTTGATGGCCAAAGGAAACCATGTATGAGGTGTAGCTACAGCAAGTGTCTTCTAGAGACTGCTTGAGGAACCAACACCCACAGCTGCAACACCTGGTGCTCCTCCATCCCCAGCATCAGACACCAGCTCAGAGATGGAAAACAGCACCAGAGGAAAAGAGAGGTTGTAGATCTGAGCTTGACTGCAGAGGAATGTGAAGCAAGAGCCATATTTAGCATAAGGCTTAGGCCTGTATGGACACTGCTCTTTGCTGTCATTCCTGCCCACACAAAGAATAAGAACATTTGTGCAAACCTGCTAAATGTTTTTAAACTGCATTATCCTAACAAAGGTCACACGGTTTATATATTACACTAAATAAATTCTGTTACATTTAAACATACACACAATCAAGACTGAAGACTACTAAGTCCCACAGCATTTCTGAAATGTAACAATTAGCAAGTTAGGTATTTTTGGTCACAAAGGGTGTTTTGTTCAATAGAAGATTCCCTTGCACGTTTATAGGAAAAACCCCAAATATTTAAAAAATCAGAAATCTAGGCCTGCAAATCTATATATAGAGAAACCAGGAACTGAATACAGTTATCTTCTCCCTGGAGGTTTTTACTTCAGTTTGCAGCTTTACTGGTTTCCTGCAGAAGAACAATTGCTCTTCAGGAAGGAAGCAACTGAATAGGTTAAGAGATATATAAGGATCCAAGCCCCCTTTTTGTGTACAGCATTTAGATTTCAGAAAAAACTAAATACATTCTGTCATATATTACTGGCCTTTCAAATGAAATATTTAAATTCACTATTTTCCTATTTGAAGAAAGCCCTGGGCTGTTACCTAAATATTCCTAAAAAGTCCATCAGCTCTTCAGGGGTGCAGAGAAAGGGGAATTTAAGAATTATCAAGGAAAATCAGACAGTTGAACCAATCATTTAAATAAATACTCTGTCACAATTAGTGATGCCACAGATTTGGCCAAACAAAGTAAGCAAACCTGCCTTTTTTTTCCTTTCCTTTGGGACAAAAAGCTCTTATCAAGACAGTAAATGTGACAAGAGACACAAGACAGAGAAAGCAGCAGATGTAGAGAGAGGACAGAGCTCCCTGTTCAGGACATGGTGCCCCATCAATGCAGCCTAACAGCAGCTGACAGCTCTGCACTGCAAACGTCTGCAGAAATATATGAAGTAATCTCTGAAACACTCAAGTGGAGAGCTAAGGAGTTTATGAACCTTTCATTACTGCTATTAACTGTCCACAGACAGGTGTTTCAGAAAGCAAGAGCAGCTCAGAATAGGCCCTTTGTACTGCCTCAGTGCTGGCAGCTATTTGCACACTCCCACCTTTTCTCAAGGCAGCTGAAAGGATGAATACACAGGTTGGAAGATTTACTGTTTGAATGGAGCCTATTCATCCATCCAAGACAGGAGTTCATCCAGGAGATTACTGCCAGGAATATTTCACTTTTCATGCAGTGTAACAGACTGAAGTAATACCACATGTGCAAAGTGCCAAAACCTCTGAAGTTAAACTGAACCTTTTCAAAAAATGTAGAATAATCCAACAGCCACTGTGCTGTGAAACCATTTAGGTGCACATCTGCTTGCTCTGGAGAAAGGCAGACACACCCAACACAAAATGTTCTGGATTTGGAAGCACTGAGTGCTAGAATTATGGAAATTAGTTATAAAATTAATGTCACAGAATACCCAGACCTTCATTACTATGATGACAGCTTGCAGATTCCCTTGCAGTTCAAAGCACCTACCTGAATTTATAGTTTGATGTTGCCTGTGCATCTCAGCTTGGTTCGGTTTTCAGTCATGATTTCTACTCTGCCACTTGAAAAGGTTTAGGAACCTGAATTTTATCTAAGAATATTTACATTAAAAAATACTTTTGATGATTGTTCTGACTGAAAACAAATACCACCTCACCTATAAGCAATTCTGTGCACTTAGGTACTGAAGAAAATAATCTGTGCACAGAATTCTGGAGGGAAAAGAAACCTTTTGCTGCAAAAAATCATCCTGGATGGAAGCAGAACCCCTTTAGATGCTACTTGAACATCAGATCTTCAGGAGCAACAGCATTCTTGCACTAGGTATCACAATGAAAGGGCTACACACTAGAAATAGGTGGTTTGAGGTCCACCAGCAAGAGCTTTGAGAACTCCTGCCTGGAGAATGATGAATCAGTTGAAGCATCCTGCAGAACAGCTCTGCAGCATACCAAGGATACAAGTATGCTGTTGAAAGTGTTATTATCTGTAAAGTATAAGAGGCACTGCTACCTGAGTAGCATTCAAGCAACAAAAACACTTGATTAGATATTAACCCATTGGTCACCTGATGACACACAGTAACTCCCCTCTGGTTTACAGAAACACAATGTCAGTGCTTTGTAATGTCCCAAAAAGTCAAGAATATCTGCAACTGTACAGGGCACTACACTCAAAATATCTCATAGAGGTCTTGGCTGCAATTGTTTATGTTGCATTCAGAACAGCCACACACCCCAGCAGCTGTTTCATGCCACATGGAATCATTTCAGTAGTACAAGCAAAATAAGATAAACCTGTACCTCTCCACCCCTTCCCCCCCCTCCACCCTAGTGTACTCTGGCACAGTGAAACACTTTTTCTAAAAAAAAAAAACAACCCAAAGCACCAAAATCAGAAGGGCAGACATTCTGAAATGAGCCATTACATACTATCAAGAAAAAGGAAATTAAAAAACAGAATAAAATTTAATGGAAACCTAATGAGTTGAGTTTCCAGCACCATGGGAAATGCCAACACCAAATTCAGCTCTCTCACTGGCATTCACCCCCCCTCCAGTTACACACACTCCCATCTCACAGATGCAACAGCAAAAAGGGGAAGAGCTGTGCAGCTGTGTGAAAAATTCCCCAGTTAAAAGACCAAGACAACACACAAGACTAACGTGGAAGGTTACTGTCCTGTTGAACTTCCCTATAATTATTCACATATTTACAAATCACTTGAAGCTCAGATTGTACAGTACTGATCAACTGAACTCCTCTCAGAAACCAGTACAGACTCAAAAGAGAAATCTGTGGACATTAATGCTTTAAATAGGTGCCAAACCCTACTATATATGATCAAGGCAGAGGTGTTTAATTATAATGTTTAAATAGTTATTAAGTTTAAAATACCCACCCAGAGGCAGGATCAGATCTAGGGGTTAATTCTACCTGATTACTGTCTCCTCTAAACAGATACAAGGACTAGAAACACTTTCACAACATCTGAAATTTTCCATGGCTGTCCTGAAGATTTTCCCACTTCTCCCTCAGTGGGCTCTTTTAAAATCCATTTGCTAATTGAATGCTTCTCCCAGCTCAGAGATGTCTCACTTCAGAGAAGAAATTACTCATTTATGAATATTCTACATAAACCACTGATGAGCAATGTAACTGTCAAACTGAATCCATTTCCCACACAGTGCAAAGCTGGTGTGAGGTGAGCCCTCTCACAGGCTGAGCTGACAGTAGAAAAGCAGCAGGAATCCACTATAAAAGCTGGATGGAAACAGTAGCCACAGCTGTAGTCACAGCTGGAAGAGTTCCATATGCAGATTAGCAGCAACTTGAGATTTGAGACTTCTAAAAGGCAGCACTGAATCAGTTCCTGCAATACCAAGGGCTGATGTAATCCACTTAAATTGTTATCCACTTAAATATAAAGGGAGGGGGGAGTGATCTGGGCAGGAAAGGAGAAAGGAAAACAAACATTTCCTTTTTATTTCACTGAACATTTCTTTTGATTTCCCACTGACCCGTGCACACCCTGTTTCCATTATGTTGAAGTGCCTTTTCCACATTAAACAGACAGAGCAGAGGTACACGTCCTTAAAAGGGCTGCCAGAGTGACTCATTGCTGATCTCACAGCCTTTTTGAGCCAATGTCTAAGATGCCCAGGAGGAAGGCACTGCTTTGCTCCTCCAGGGCTCTCTTCATGCAGCCCAGGGAGAGCCAGACAGTGCTCCAAGAAGATCCAAATGCACAGCACAGGGATAAAGAGGTGCATGGGGTGGGAAATGAGTGCTCAGCTCTCATTTGGGCTGGAGCCAGGTCAGGGGCTGGGGATGCACCTCAGCTGGCACCCAGGGAGTGCTCCCCTGCTCATCTGCTCGGGATATGAGCATCATCAGAGCACAGGGGAACACTCAAGCTCCAGCCTAGAACCCCAACATCTTTCAACTTATCTACAAGAAGCAAATACCTGCAACTGAATTCAGATCTGAGTCCAGAAAGCTTGACTGCAATTTAGTGAAGAAAACCTCTTCTACCTTTGGACAACAGGTCTGCAAGTGAAGACACACTGTAATGGCCAATGTACCCAGGCAGATTCCCTGATCTGAGAAGGTTTTAATCCAAAATAGATGCAAATAGATCTTAACAATTTAACAATAAAGTAACCTCAAAATAAGAGAAATTACTTTATAACAAGACAGATCCATATTCACTTACCTTTTACATAATCTACACTGCAGAGTATTTGACTGTTTCTAACCAGTGTATCCTAAGAATTTCTCTCCTAGTTCTACAACATCCAAGTAACCACTCTACTTCCTCAAGTGACTTAGATTATTTCCCTAATGTGTCATTAACTGCTTATTAATACATATATTCACGTTCTTATGACATTTATTTGGTGCATTACAAAAAGGTTTTTGTGCTTTGAAAGCAATTTTCATAAGAGTGGAAAAAACCACTCCAAAAAAAGCCAATAATATCTGTAAAATATCCATTCCCTACACATTAGCAAAAAATCCCCAAAGAAAATGAAGATAACATCATAATACCCTTAGTATTCAGAATTTGCACTTACTGTCTGGGCAACACTGACATAGCATTTCTTCTTTTCCTCTCCCACAAAACCTTGACATAAAACCAACCACTGCATCACACAGCTCTCCTGGCCACATCAAGCAAATTCAGGTATTAAAAAACTGCAGTCATTTCCAGCAGAAACACACAGGGGAGCAAATCTTACCAAGAGAGGCAATCCTTGAGGGCACTAAAATATGGGTATCTGGATATAACACAAACAGCACAGGGTACAAAGCAGGCAGGCACTTTCCCAGTCTGTGCAGATTCCCAAGGGCCCTGCCCATTGGAGGAGGAGGAGCCATCCTGCAAGAAAACTGCACATTAATGACTTTATGTTAATCATGAATTTATGGCTGATATTTTCTTGAGAACCTTAGAGATGTGATATCCTATTCCCTCTATATTTCAAAGGGATTTTGAAGTCTATCTCCCTTTCGGTCTTCAGAAAAATGTCAGCCTACAAGACTTAAATAACATGTATTAAAAAGAATTTCAGCACAAAATCTATTTAGAAAGAACATCTTTCATTGCTTGGAAAGAACAATCTTTACCAAAAAAACATCCAGGGGACAAAGTCTGCTCCTCAATATCCAAATCTCCTAAATGAAATCCATAGCTGTTTTTCCTAATGAAATTTGTTCCAAAGTATTTCATTTAAAATGGCACCATAAAAGTATGATTTGTCCTGTGCTCCCCCTAACATAAAAACACACCTGTTAACTAATTTGATAAATTAAACCTCACATTATTTTCAAAGTGTTTTGCTTTTATATCTTTTAATAAGTTTTAATAGAAGAATGAGTTAAATCACATACTTGCATAGACTGGTAGTACTGTGCAACAACTCCATATGTTCTGTTACCACAGACATCAGTGAAGACCAGGAAATGGATGTGGTCCTCTTTTAACTCAGAAGTTACATAAAGTCCTCCTGAAATGAAGGCAGCAACCATATTTTTAATTATATATTTTACTACAGTAGTGTGAAAGACAATTCATGACAAATACTGCACATTGCCACTTCATTTCAAGAGAAGTGCTTCATTTTAAGGGATTAAAATGTAATATACAGTCCATTTGAACTAAGGGTTGTTACAGAGGTTGTAAGCTGCACATTACTGAAGAAGCAAAAATGAAATTATTCTACATTTTCAGAGGCAAAATACAAGAAATGGGTTTAAATCACTTTTTTCCCCAAGATATTAAAAAGGTCTGCAATAATGACACACATATTAAAATTTCTCCAATTAAACCTGGAGGAAATATTCACTACTTCAGGCATATCAAAATGAAAAGTGAGAAAGTACTCAGCCATTTTGGGGTGAAAAATAATTTTTCAAGTGTGTGCATGTTTGCACTTCACTCAAAGCAAGATTTACCAACAAGGGCTAAAAAATAAGGGCTGAACTATGGGTCAAGAAATATTTACATTAAAACAATTCTCCACAAGAAGTGTGAACCCTCACGTACCTGGGAAGCAGAGCTGTGGCAAAGCAATGAGATCAATGTCCTTTGGAACTGTCACATCTTCTGTGTCAGGTGCTTTCTGCTCCCCGTTGAGGCTCTTGACATTTTCAACCTTGGGTCTGTCTTTTTTCTTTCGGAAGGAGCGGCGTTTGCTTTTATTCAAGTTATTGCCAGCATGAATCATCTGAACATCATCTCTGCTGATAAATGGAGGCACAAATACTGAAAGAACTTCTGGATCAAGGGGAGGAGGATTTCTGAGTTTTCTTTGAGTGCCCTATAGAAAAAAAATAACAAACAAAACAAATTCTAAGATGACACTCATCCTGATAGGTGGGGTTTTTTTTTTCATAATTTTTAATCTTGGTTTTCTTTTACCCTTAAAATTGTGGGTTTCAAATATATTTTTCTGCTCCCTAAATAATTGATTTTTTCTTTTAAGTTGTTGTTTTATGCATGTTAATGCGAGGAATCCTTCATCATTCAAAATGTCCCATATCAGTATTACGCCTTTGGCCAAAGAAACTAACAGATATCACATACCATATTTCCTCCTTTTCAGTGTTAAGATATAATCAAACTATATTTAAAATAAACACTGGCAACAGAAAAAAAACAACAGGCAGTAAATAAATGAAAAGAAACAGAAACAGCTGAGCCTCTTAGATAAGTCTTTGTTCGACTTCAGGAAAAGCTTCTTTTCAACTCAGAACAAATAACATGCACCAAAAACAAAAGCAAATGCACTCCCCAAAAAAAACCCCAACAAACTCTAAACAACACAAACACAGACTTTCACAAGACAAGGCTTAATTTTATAAGGCAATTAACAAAGCACAATTAAAAACTACAATCATTGCTGCAATAAATACAACTTTGAGACACTGAAGCCATGAGAATCCCTCCATATACTGATCACTCAGTGGAACAGGCACCCCAAGAGCACCTATGAAATTACAACATTTTGCACAGGCAGCTTTGCAAAGTGTGACTGGCCTGAAAGCCCTCACTGCCCTGCAATGAAAAGCTGTGCAGGAAGTGATCAGAGAGATTTCCTCATACTGGGGAGCACTTTTTGTATTCTTGACCATACAGTTGAGCCAAGTAGCTGCATTTCCAATTACTTCATTGCAATTTTAATTCTTCCTGCAAGGTTAAAAATACAAGCAAAAGCTTTGTTTAACCAATGGATATTTGGAAACAGGAAAGGCGAGCCCCACTGTGGTAAAATGTTGTTTTGTTTTTAACTTTTTGTAAACATCTTCAAAGTCAGAGGAGGTGAAGCATACATGCTGGTTTTATCACCAGATATGATGCAAGATGCTCCTTGAGAACCAGAGCTGGCCTCACCCATCATTTCCCCATTTCAAAAAAAAAAAAAAAAAGCTACAACATAGAAAGCTCTGTTGCCAATGTTCCACTGTCCAGGTTTTGAGACAGAAGTCTCAGCTCTTACATCCCAGCATGTATGTCCACTAATAGTTTTCTTTTCCACATCTGAGCATCATAGGAAAAATGTGAAGGAATGCTTCATCACATATTAGTTATGGTCTCTTAAATTCCATAAACTAAACTGTAATTATAATAGGATATTCTAAAGAAACTACTTCACTTAAAGGAAGAAGTGAAAAACATACTTTTAATGAACAAAGAGCCTGAACTAAAAGTAAACTGGTGTGAAAAAGAAAAGTTCAGGTAAGTGTCCAGTAGGATAGTCAAAAGATAGGAGTGACTTTGAAAAGCACATCATGAATTGGGGTACTGAGTGCCACATCCTTTCATGCTAGTGTGACACTTCAAGTGTCATTTCCTTAGTTGGCAGCTGACAAAGGCAGTGAAGAAACTGGGAACACGGATAAATTCACCATGATCACCCTCCAACTAATGCAGCTAAACATTTCAGGAGGAAATTAAGAATTAAGGCTCAGCCCTGAGGCAGTTGTGCAAGAAAAACACAGACAGTACTCCAGCAGCAGCATTTTCAACTTGGCAGATTTGCCCTGCTGAGGTTTTCACACAGAGTTGCTTTGACAGGGCAATCCCTGACTTACACTGAGGCATCTCTGTGCTCCAAAGTGCTGGATGGCAGCCAGCAGTTTAATGGCCTCACAGCCTAACAGCTCCTGAAATGGCAGATCCTTGATGTCTTGAACTACTACAGAGACATGAAACACCATTTTCCCCCACAGAACAGCTCTGTCAGCACTGTCACTGACCCACAGACACAGTCTGCAGCATTTGAGTCAGCTCGTATTAATGTCTTGGCCAAAGTCACATTTTTACTCCTTGAGTTCAGGGATAGTGAATAGGCAGCAACAGAACAATATTCACTTGTTTCTGCTATTCTTTGAACATTTTATCTTTTCTGCTGCTAGTGTTACTTCTTCACTTTGAAATACTTCCCTTTTGTAGCTTCTTGCTACCAAATCTCCTTGCATCATACATAGATTCTTACCAACAGCAGTGGGGGATTTTACTCCATCCCCATTTGAGGGTGTTCCTGTAACAGCACTGCTGTAAAGGACACTGATACAAGACAGACTTTTACAATGACTGCACTATTTAGACACAGACAGCAGTGTGTTGAAACCACAAATCAGAGCATGACTTCAGCTATCTGGTGTTTCCTTGACCTCATTCTCCTCTTCCCATCGTTGAAGAAGTTAATTTCACTTTGATTGCCATGAAAGAACTGGTTTCTTTACCAAATAATTAGGCAGGGAAAGTATGAAGCCTCAGAAAAATTAGATTGGGCAGGACAATTAGGTTGTAGCAATAGGACAAAAGGGAATGGTTTTAAACCAACAGAGGGCATATTTAGATTAGATATTAGGAAGAAATTCTTTACTGTGAGGGTGGTGAGGCACTGGAACAGGTTGCCCAGAGAAGCTGTGGATGCTCCATCTCTGAAAGTGTCCAAAGTCAGGCTGGATGGAGCTCTGAGCAAGCTGGTTTAGTGGAAGGTGTTCCTGCCCCACGGCAGGGGCATCAGAACTGGGTGATCTTTAAGGTCCCTTCCAACCCGAACAATTGTAGGATGATCCCTGCACATTCTTCTGCAACACTCTGCTCAAACTAATGATAAAGCTGACATTAGGTCTGGTTGCATTGGGTTTCATCCAGTCAAGCTTCAGAAGTCCATTGGGAAGGAGATTCTCCCTCCCTTACGCCCCAGCCCTCAGTGCAGCTTCTTCTGGTCTCACTCTTGTTTGCCAGCAGCTCTCCAATATAAAGGTACCCAAATGTGGGACAATATTCCAGATGTGAACTCAAGGGTTTTGAGTAATAAAAATAATAACAATAATCCCTTCCCCTTGCCTGTGAGCCACAGTCCTGATGATGCAGGCCATTACACAGTTACTTATCAGACAATCACACAACAGATTGGGTTGGGAGGGACCTTAAATTATCATCTCATTTGAATCCTCCTGCCATGGGCAGGGGCATCTTCCACTAAACAGAGCCACCCAAAACCCCACCCAATTTGACCTTGAACACTTCCAGGGATGGTGAACCCACAGCTTCCCTGACCAACCTGTGCCAGTCCCTCACTACCCTCACAGTAAAATTCTCCCTAATGTCTAATCTAACCCTGCCCTCTGTCAGTTGCAGCTGTTCCTCCCATTCTATCACTCCATGCCCTTGTCAGAAGTCCCTCTCCAGCTCTCTTGGAGACCCTTCAGGTACTGAAAATCCACAATAAGGTGACCCCAGAGCCTTTTCTTCTCCAGGCCAAACAGCCTCAAGTCTCTCAGTCTTTCCTCATATGAGAAGTGCTCCTCTAATAATTCTTCTGGCCCTCTGGACCCAATCCCAAGAGTTCCATGTCTTTCCTGTGCTAAGGACCCCAGAGCTGGATTAGCACTCCAGGTAGAGCAGAGGGGTTGAATCTCCTCCCTCACCTGCTGCCCACTCTGCTTTGGATGCAGCCCAGGACATGTTTGGCTTTCTGGGCTGCAAATGCACATGGCCAGGGCATATCCAGCCTCTCATCCACCAGCACTCCCAAGTCCTCCTTGGCAGGGCTCCCTGCATCACCCAGTCTGTACCAATAGCAGGGACTGCCTTGACTTAGGGGCAGCACCTTGCACTTGGCTTTGGTGATTCCCAGGGTTCCCATGGTTTCACTTCTAGAGCTTTTCCAGTTGCTTTTCACTGCAACAAGCACACACTGCTGACTGATGCTCAATCTGATCACACCTCATTTCTTTCAGGCACCTTGACAGCCAGGGAGGCATTACAGAAGCAGAAAAAAATTGTTTTGGTGAGCAATTGTCTGCATCAGCAGGGCCAGAGAGCACGAGACAGCTCTGTACCACTGACTGTGTTGGGCAGATACAGAACCCACTGATGGAACCTGTCAAAGATCTGAGACATGTCACAGACAGCTTGCATACACTTGCCAAAACCCAGCTTTATAGCTGTAGACAACTTAGGGAAAAGAAGCACCACTTCTGCTCATTTCATTCTTACAAAATACACACTTCCAGTGCTAAGAAAGAAATCTCTAGCTGAAAATAGCAGCCTTTGATCTTTTCAAACTGAAATCTCAGAGTGACAATTTTCTTGGCAATAAGGATAAGCAATGGATGACAGCCCAGAAATTTCTGTTTCAGGAGCTTCAGTGGAAAACTACTTTTTTTTTCCTGGAGTCCCCATTGACAACAGGTCAGTCATACAAAACTCTTCTTACTTTGGGGGTGGGTTATATCATTGTCCCACTGACTTCATTTGCTTTATCACTCCATGTTTAAATACAGCTAAGAATGCACCAACACACTGTGAACACCACGATTTGAAGGACTATCAGGATTTTTACCCACTGTAAATCTGTAAATATCATCAGAGATCCACTACTTTCATTTGGAATGTCATCTTCGCTCAGTGAAGCCTTTTCTTTCTACAATTACTAAAATCAGCCATAAAAACATATTCCCCTCTCCTCATATAGATAGTGCTGCAGAAAGAAAAGGAAGTGGAGTAAATCTGTAAGCTTTCCCTAAGACAGTGACTGGAAACCCTGTGATGCAACAGTTTGCAGGGACTTTACTGAAGTTCATATTGACAAAAGAAGGGACTACTTTGTTTTCTGATACCTTTTTGTATCTTGAGCAAAGAAACAATTCAGAACCTGCAGTATGATCAGAATATCAGAATGGCTTCTGCTTTCTGTAGCAAATTTCTTATTTGTTGTTCCACAGGGGTTTTTTTCAGAAAGCAGTGAGAACTAAGCAAACTGGAAAGAATAAGAAATTCTCTTTCCTTTGGGTTCACTTCTCATGCTTCTGATAAAACACCATGTACACACATATTTCAAAAGTCTGGTGCTGACATTTAGGAACTATTTTCCCCTTCTGAAGTACACATGAATGAGATCCTGGAGTGTGAACCTCTGCTTGGCTGTTATCACTTAAGAAGCTGACATCAGCAAAAGCCGTCTCCTGAGCGTCTCCTGAGCGAGTGAACAAGCCCAACAAAGACTTCTTTATCTAATGCTATTAGAGCACAATCAAATTCAAGTTCAAGCAGAGCAACTGAGATCCCTGGGAGCTGTCTGGCCTTTTTTTCCACGTGCTGGCACAACTGCTCTTCCCACAGTGGGGCAGCTCGTAGGTACAGAACAAACCCATCAGCACACTTGAACAGAGCAGATCCAGGAGGAGAGGGCTGTCATTGTGAGGCCACATGCGAAAATTATAAACAAATTATAAACCACATATTCAAAGCAGTAACCGACCCACCAGTTCCTGCCGTATCCAAGTGGTTCAGGTTACGCCAAACTCAGAGCATTTGAGCTCACGGGGATTTAGCTCTGGTGTTTTCCTGAGGATAAGAGTGACCAGTCTTTATTCTTTTGCTTTTCTCTCCAGCGGAGCCAGGTCGTGCAGTAACACCCAGTAAAGAACGCATCGTTAAGCGTTTTGCTGTCCCTGCTTAAATAAACCTACAGTGAGTTGTCCATCTAAACTCAGACCTTTGGGAAAGTGCAGCTACCTCACACCGCTACCAAATTCTCTCTGTTTTGCTGACCTTTGCCTGTCAAAACAACTTTCTGTGGGGACATTTCAGCTCCACGCGCTGACAAACCCAGCCTCCCGCACTGGCATCGCCCGCCCGAACCCCGCTCACCTGGAGCAGCGCCCGCACCCGCTCTGTGGGCGCCCCGACCAGCAGACAGATCTCCAGCAGGCCCGAGGGCAGCACGTCCTCCATGGCACAGCCGGGACAGGGCGGCTCCTTCCCTGAGGGCAGCGGCTCCTTCCCTCGGGACAGCGGCGCCTTCCCGCCCTCAGCACCGCCCGGGCCCGCCCCGCGGGGTGGGGAGGAGCGCCAACGCCGCACACAGGAACCCTCCCCGCCGGTCGCTACTCTGCGCACGTTGATTGGCTGTTTCCCTGTCACTCTAAGTAGCTGTGACCAATCAGAATGCTAGGACGTGCGGTGGGCCGGGAGGGGGCGGGGCTTCGGGGTGAGTGCGCTGAGGGGGCGGAGGGCCGGGAGCTGCGGTGCTCCGGTCTGAGGTGTTGAGGGCTCAGGATTGAGGGATTGAAGATAAGAGGTGGGAGCTTAGGGGCTGGGAGTTGAGAGTTGGAAGGATGAAGTGTTGGAGGATGATGGGCTCTGGGCTGAAGGGCTCTGGGCTGAAGGGCTCAGAGTTGAGGGACTGAGAGCTGAGGGGTTGAGGGGCTCAGGGCTGAAGGACTGAGATACCACTGACCCTGTTAAAAACTAGTGATGGGGTTTGTGATTTACAGTCACGCGATTTCCACATTGACATGACCAAGAACTATAATATTTGCTAGTTTTAAGCAATAAGGTGAGGACCTAACTCAAACAAGTCCCCAGTTGTTGCTCCATCCCTTGGAAGTGCTGAAGACCAGGCTGGATGGAGTTCTGAGCAGCCTGCCCTAGTGGAAGCTGCTCCCTGCCCATGGCAGGGACTTGTAACTGGATAATCTTTAAGTTCTCTTCCAACCCAAACCATTCCGTGATTCTTTCCTAACCTCGTTTCACTGTCTCACCGGGACAGCCCCTGGGAAAGACACTTCCCGACTCAAGGTCGAGTTAATTTTTCTCCACGGGCTGTTTTCCTCGTGGGGCTGTTGGCCAGCAGGGGCTGAGGTGCCTCGGGGCTGCCTGTCACCCTGTCAGTCGTGGGTGATGTCACGTTCTGGCTCCTTGTGGAGCGCAGCCATTCCCTGCTGTTTGCTGCAGGTGACTCAGCAGGACTGTGTCACTTCATCAGGGCTATCACTGCCACTACACGGGAGTTTTCTCTTTACTTTACCACGGGTCACAGTTTCCACGGGCTGTAAGCACAGAGCCGGTGCAGGCTTCGCCGGGTTTCCCCTCTGGAGCAGCAGAGGCACAGCACAGGGAACTCCGGGGTTTCTTCTTGAGCTGCTTAATCTAAATACACCATGAGTCACTCCGTATGTATTGGCTCTGTGCAGATCTGCACTGAGAGAATGTAATTCCTCCAGGACCGGAGCATAAAGTACCCGAAACCAGAGATCAGTTTCTCTGAAACTGGAGGTACGAGATAAAGTTTCATCACAACCACAAACATTTTTTTTGTGGACTAGTGTTCCGGTATTTTAAATGCAAAAACATTCCCTGTCTAAATGGTTCCAGGACTTCATGAACTTCTTGTCAGTTCAGGGGTCAAATCAGGTCTCTTCTAAAAGTATAAAAAATGAGGTGATTTTATTATTTCATGGGAGTTTTATAATCTGAATTTTTGTGGTGTTAAAACTCAGGATTATAGGGCCTCTGGCTGTCTCAAATTTTGAGGAAGGCACACATTCAGAATATAGGAAACTGTTCATATAGTAGTGATTAAAAAAAGAAAATTCTTGAAAACCTGAAAGTCTCAGGGATCACTTCTCCAAAGTGGTAGAAGAAGATCCAAGGCTCAAAGATTTGTATTCATGAACTCTGAGGTCATAAGGGATTGTTAAAACAATCTTGTTTAGCCTGTGTAGCCCAGGTCACAGAATCAGAGTGAATCTTGTATTAATGCTGTAACTTCTGGCAGAGGCCATGACATAGGAATTGTTAAGTCACTGTTAAATGCTGGACATGTCATTTTTAGTTTCACTTTTTAGCTCAGCTCTTTGGCACTGGATCATGCTACATTGGCTGTTGCTTGAACAGACTTTTTACTACTAAAAGATTTCTCTCTGCAGAGTTCAAGATTATTAATCTCTATTTCTAAAAGATTACACAACTCGTATTTTTAAAACCTTTGGGCATCTTTTCTCAAAAATTTCAAAATTTTCCAGTATTATTTTTGAATTAGGAACACCAAAACCAAAGCTGTATTATTGCTGAATGTTCAGTGGTAAATCACATTGCTGTTTCTGACTGATATCCCCACCTAATTAAAACAGAGACAGACAGACACATGAATCATTCAGAAAGGGTGTAGTGTTTAATTGGTTATCCACTGCAACATGATACAGTTTCTTAGGGCTGTTACTTCCAACATGACAATCCTACATATTACAGTGCTTGACCTATGACTATGACCAAGCATTTGACCACATTATAAGAAAATTACAAATGAACCAAGGCTATTAAGCAATTCAGGTCACCCATAGTTAATTAATCTGTATCATGATCATCTTCTGATTTCTCTGCTATCTGCGATGATAAATACTGGATGATTCTTGTTCATAATTAATGTAGCACTCAAAGCAAAGATATAGTGAGGTTATTATC
The DNA here is from genome assembly GCF_037042795.1 of Molothrus aeneus. Classification (NCBI taxonomy): domain Eukaryota; kingdom Metazoa; phylum Chordata; class Aves; order Passeriformes; family Icteridae; genus Molothrus; species Molothrus aeneus. The sequence goes on along the minus strand of NC_089646.1, from coordinate 149,673,806 downwards.
AAAACAGAACTCCAAGATGAAAGGTACTAATGTGAATCTGGTAAAATCTCAAGAACCCTGGAAGCAGGAAACCTGCTCTATGGGGTCACTGGTGAGAGACAGAATCATTCACATAGAGAAGAATTCCTCTGTGCTGAAAGAAATTCATGTAGTTGAGTAATTTTCTTCCTAAAAAATATTGTCAACTGAGGAAGAAATGCCAGCTTTTAATATGTGGGGCTTTTTTTGTAAGATGACAAATACTGTAAATGTTTGCTTGCTAACTCTCTAGGTGTACTGGCTGCTGAATGAAGAAAAAACTGCAGTTCTTGGTATGTATTCAACATGAGAAAGGCTTTATCAGACCTACAGGACCATATCTGAATAATTAAAGATTCTCTTGGCATAGAATTTAATTTACCTTCCAAATACAGTGTTTCTGTTTTAGCCAGACTGTTATGGGGAGAAAATAATTCCACCAGTTGTGTTTCTTTGATGTGATCTTGCTTATAAAATAACTGAGTGACTTGTTGAGTCATAGACACCTCAGTCCTGAGGGATGTGGGCCAGATGAAGAGTCTGGACTCTGAATTTCAGGAGAGCAAATTTTCAGCTCTGTAAAGAATTAGTGAATGGCACCTCCTGGGAAACTGCTCTCAAGGAACTGAAAAGAGCTGGCAGCTCTCTGAGGACAAAATTATTTGAGTGCAAGAGCATTTAATTCCCATGTGTAAGAAATGAAGCGAGGAAGGTGGGAGAATGGCACGGGTCAGTCAGGACCTCCTGGTCCTGAAGCGTAGGAAGGAAATGCACAAGCAGTAGAACCAGAGACAGGTGTCCTGGGGAGAATATAGGGACACTGCCCAGATGTGTAGAGATGGGATCAGAAAAGCCAAAAGCACAACTGAAGCTGAATTTTTCAAGGGATTTTACAGGTATATTAATCAAAACTGGAAGATTAAAGAGAGTCCACCCCCCCCCCACCCTGAGACACACAAATAAGACAGGATAACTGCAGAAAACCAACATGGAAAAATCTGATTTTCACTCATGCTTGTGCCCCTTTCCAGACAGTGCTGAAAACCACACAGTGACTAACTGAGGGCTTGTGCATCCTGCAGAGTTCCACCAAGATGCGTGTAAAGTCTGCAGGAATTTTCATTTTGAAACTGAATAGAGATATCACTCATGTTCTGCAGGTTTATTGATAGTTAAATCCTTTTCTTGGGCTTATGATCAAACTTGTGGCACAGCAGTATCTGGAGGTGAGAACTGAAACTCAGACCACTGCTGCCTTCCACTGCCTGGCTCACAGGCATTGTCCAGAGAGGTGATGGGTGCCCCATCCATGGAAACATTCAGGTCAGGCTGAACAGGACTCTGAGCAACCTGATCTGGTTGAAGATGTCCGTGATCATTGCAGGGGGATTGCCCTTGGTGACCTTTAAAGGTCACTTCCAACCCAGACTATTCCACAGCTGTGATTTCTGTGTCTATGCTAAGCACGACTGCATAAATAAGAAATCTTTATTCTGTCCAGTAAGAACTGTGTGTTCTAGCCAAAGAGAAGACAGGACACACAGCTTGACCTATGCTGCTCTAATACATATCAGACAACTCTTTGCAGTGTGGAAGTCCATTTAAAAACATCACCTCTCAGGATTTTAAACTCCTTATCTCTAAATACAGTTCTTAGGTTCTTATCATCAAGGTCATTCATAGGGCGAGGGATTTATTTTGAACAAAACTCAGGGAGTCAGGTTGACATATTCTCTCTAATGTTAGCATTTCTTATTTTGTATTCCTTCTTCCAGAATAATGAAGCAGGAGACTTCTGGGAATCTGCAGTGAAAGATCTTTACTGACAGACCTAACATTTCTTTCATTCAGGACAGTTCACTTTCTAAATTTACACTGAAATTAGCAACCAAGCAACTACTGACTATGCAAATCAAATCAGGATTTTCAAATTAGAGCTCTGCACAGACTTAAAATTCCTCTCTCAGTGCCTCAGAGACTTATTGCCATTCTTAATAATGCTACAAAAACCTACTATGAGAATTCTTTATTGTTTCAGGTGTTGTCTGAGTGCATTGACTTGGGCCTCAAAATTACTCTGTAAGAGATCATCAGGTTGAGCATAGACATGTCAGAGAGGGGAAGGAGGCCAGTTCAGAGATCTCTGCACCTATTCAGAGTTCTATTTGCATCTTCTTTCTATTTTACTTGGCTTGTCTGGTTTGTGCTGTCACCATTTATGGTATTACAGGATACAAATTTTCTGCAACATTGCCTGTCATTTGTCATGCATCTCTTTAAGAATACATGGATGTGTTTCACTGGTATTACAGAGAAATGCCAGTATGGAGCAGGTTTTACAAGGTGTCAATGTGGGATTTGTGTTCTCAGCTTGAACCTGCCCATGTGCTGGAGAAGTCACCTACTGCCTCCTGTTTCCTCAGCTCCTGACCTATGGAAATGTACCCCCAGTTCAACCTTTTGTAGGGAAATGCCCCTTTAAGCTCAGATCTCTGTGATTTATCCCCATGTGCTGAAGGATTTTGCTGTGTTTCTCTGTCACCTCTGAGAAAGGCAGAGCATTTACAAAAACCAGGCAGCAGAGGCCTGGAGCTGTGCTGTCTCCATCCTCAGAGGTTTTCAAGAAGAGGCTGAAGAAAACTCTGAGCAATCTGGGCTGCCTCGACAGCTGACCCTGCTTCGTGCAGGAGGTTGGACCACAGATCTCCTGAGGTTCTCTCTGACATGGATGATTCTGCCATTCTCAGGGGTTCTGTGTACTAACACAGCAGGAGGGTTAAAAATTTGTGTATGAAGGAAACAAGATGTTAGAATTATAGCAAATAAAACAGGGAAAATCCTCAGCCAGTTGTACAGTCAATGACCTTTCAAATGGACACAATTTTTCTGTGATGGAATAACTGAGTCCCAAGGAAATAGCTTTGGGTGTCAATGCAGCACTTATTTCTCATCACCTCTATATTTCTGATAAGGAAGCTGGCTGTAATTTTATTTTTTAAAGAAAAAAATAATGGTGAAAGTCCTAGGAGGGAATAAAAGGAGATTAGCTTTATCACAGCCCCCGCATCTAGAGAGATGTAGCAACACAGAGCTGTCAGGCCTTGGCAAAGAACCAGATTAATGTGAGTGCTCTGAATATTAGAAACACTTTGCATTGTAGATGCTGTGAGATATTCCCGAGGCTACAGAAGAGCTTATTCCTGAATCTCATCACTCCAGGCGCAGTTTTAGCGGTGTTTTATTTATGTGGGGTGCATAATGTGTCCCTCAAATCTGACTGGATTAATATGACATTTATTATACTTCCAGTTCTTTACCATCTGGCACAATCTCGGGCAGCCAAGGAGATTTTGCAGCTGCTTTTTATAGTAGCATTAAGATTTCATAACATTTGTTCTTTTACAGCATTGCTGGAAGAGAAATGCAGACTCAGAATTCCTGAAGTGGTGGGACAAGAGAGACAAGAGGTCAATTAGTGCACAAAGATTGTCAGTCAGGTAAAGAAAATTAAATTTCAGATAGACCAGGTTTTGTGTTATAGCTTCTTGTATGCATCACTGTAAGAAACTTTAAAATACATCAGCATAGATATCATCATTCATAACTATGAACTGCTTTTTGCTTTTTTAAATTTAATATAGTATGCTTGCTTTTTCTCCCTGGAATCTGGGGAATCTCTTGAGGTACTCCACTGTGTTCAGAAAAGGTCTTTCAGCAGTTTCATAGCTGAACAAAAGCACCATATAGTAAACTTCACCCTTAATTAATTTTAGCTTAGTTCAGTGCATGTTAAAAGCCAAACACTTTCCCTCTTGGTATTTTGTAGCAGCCCTTACATCACTCTTGTTATGAAAAAACAACATATGTAAACAAAATTATCTTTGTTACATAAGAAACAATCTTCTCTAAGCTGGTGAACTCTTTATATATTAAAAGGTTTTTCATTTTAAAATATTCACATAACAAGGCTGTTGAAGAAGATTAATCCAAGCTTGATCCAACCACAATAGCCATCTTATTTTCCATGTAAAATAACCAGCTTCCAAGTGACCTCAGCTTATCTCCAGATCAAAAATGCTTTAAGAAGAACCACAGAAAGGCAGCACAGACCAAGTGTCCTTTAGAGCAGCCTAATACAGAGAATTCACAGGTATTGGGGAGTCTGGCTGTGGGTAATGTGAGACCATCCCAACTTGTCAGCATTCCATGCTGCCACTCCTCATTCCTAGCAGACAGTGCTACGTTATGGAGCAAAGCCTCATGGAAATCTTTTGTAAGCACAGAAGGGGCAAAACAATCTCACATTGTTGTATCCAAAGCTGGGAAGATGTGGACCAGACAGATGGACCACAAGGTGGTTGAAAACTGGCTGGACCATCAGTTTGAAGGGTTGGGGTGAACAGCTTGAAATCTGAGTGAATGGCATTCCTCAGTGTTTGATACAGGGCTAGAAATACTTGGCATCTCCCCCATGGATGTGGAGCACGGGGTGAAAGTTGTCCTCAGCAAGCTGTGGGTGTCACTATGGGTGAAGGCTGAAGGGAAGAGTAGCTGTAAGAGAAGGTTAAGAAGAATCCAAGTGCAATTCTCCTAAAGAGAGGTCATAAAGAGCAACACAGACTCAGAGGCACCAGTGGGAGCACAGGAGACTACAGCTGAAAGTTGCAGCAAGGGATTTTTGATTGAATACAAGGAAAAATGTTTTCACCATGAGAATGATTAAGCACTTCAGCAGGTTCTCCAAGGAGCCCGTGTGACCTCTGTGGTGTTTGTGAGGTCCCCAGGACAAGGTGAGAGATGAGAATTTGACTCCATGTTCTCACATGTTCTCAGAAGGCTGATATATGATATGATATGATATATGATATGGTATGATATTATGCTATAATAAAACTATACTAAAGAAAGAGAAAGGATACATCAGAAGGCTTCACAAGAATGAAAAAGAAAAACCCTCAGAACCTCGACACAGCTGGACCATGATTGGTCATTAAATTAAAACAATTCACTTGGTGGATAAACAATCTCCAAATCACATTCCAAAGCAGCAAAACAGGGAGAAGCTGAAGCTTCCCAGGAGAAGAAATCCTGGTGAAGGGATTTTTCAGAAAATATCATGGTGACATGACCTCCTTCCTTAGAGATTTTTGAAACTTGGCTGGAAGAGAAGCAGAGCAACCTGATCTAACTTTGAAGTTGTTGCTGCTTTGAGCAAAGAGTTGGACTAGAGAGCTCCAAAGGTCCCTTCTAAACAACATTTGTCTTTGATTCTATAATTAAGCCCATATTGCTTGATTTGCATCTCAGGTTCCTTAGAGATTTAACAGTGCAGCAGACAGAAAACGAAGTTCAACTATTTGCATGACTAAGCCTAATTTTAGGTGTACAGATATAGCACTATAAAGGAAGTGTATTTAAATATTGCCTGACATATCAAATATAGGAATTAGGCACATGTTGCTGTGTCATGTATGACTGAAACTGGGCAGAACATTACCTCATAAATAATTAACTCCTAGTTAATCATGTGTCAACTTCTGCAGTGAGAACAAGGAGGATTCTGCATAACTGACTTTATAGAGAAAAGGGCATTCATACAAACAGTACCCAATAGTCTGTGCTTGTTTTCCATGTTGCACTTTTAATGTTAAAAAAAAAAGAAAAACAAATTTTGGGTTATAAACCTTAACTGACAGTGTGTCCTCACTATCTTGTTTTCTGTGGTTCTTGTTTATTCCTTTGTAGTGGCTATTTCAGTTTTTTGTAGGGGCATCCAATTAGTTGCAGAGCAGAGAGAATATTTCACCTATCAGGGTGAATTATTTATCAAAAATATTTTAAATAATTTTTAGAGCAATTTAGGCTTCCTTTTCTGGCACAGTTGAATCTAATGTCGTTTGCCTTGTTTCAATTTATTGTTCTCTGCTAGTTGGAAAATTTTTCAGAGTTAATTCACCTGTAATCTATAAGAGAAACCCACCAAAATATAACATTTTACATGAGGAAATAACATAAACTGACATAAATGGAAATGACTGAAAATTATAAAAGTGGGTGTGTAGTCCACAAAGATTAACCTTATGTCCAATTTTCAAGTGTCAGAAAGAGCAAACTGTTAATGAAATCTGGCCTTCCTAGTGCAGGATGGTTCTCCTGAAGGGTGGCTCTTAGTTTTCTGTGTTTGCAGAGCACACACAACACCAGGAGCCCAGCTTGTTTCCCTGCCAAGTTATAATATGTTACAGGAGTGTTCATGGTGACTGTGGAAAAAAAAAAAGAGTTATTTTATTTTATTAAGAGTTGTTGTGAGGACAAAGATAGTTACTGGGGTGGAAAAGGAGTTTCTCATATGATTTGGGAAAGCTTCCTCCTAAGAGAAGCAGTGACTCAGAAAACACTGCTCATAGCTCCTGTAATATTGTCACCAATACTGTTCACCTACTGAGAGTAAAAGTGATGTAATATAAAAACATATGGAATTATAGTTTGTATTAAAAAAGTTTGTATGAAAAACTAAAACCAGGTATAGCCCAAGCTAGATTTAGAAATAAATTTATTAGTACTTTTATAGAGAATGGTAATTACTTTTATGTCCTGTCTTAAAAAACAGATTGTTTAGAGTTTTCACATCGTGCCGACTGAACACATAAACAACAACGTTTTCTTATTCATTCTGTTCCCAACTACATTTTTTGTATTGGCAACTTCACTTCTGCATCTTTCCTAAAATTAAGCGTTCACCTCTCTTTATTTTTTTATTCCTCAGGATAAGTCCCACACAACTCATTATCGCATTGCAACCTGAGACTGGAAATGCCTGAGGGCGGGAGGCGTTTCTCGGATGGAGCTCAGTCATCCTGCAGAGCAGGGCACGGCTCCAAGGCTGCGGAAACAGCGCAACAATAACCGACTGCCTTCTGCTATCTCTGGTAATGTTCTCCATTGTTTTCAAGGAAAGCTGGTTTACGTCTCTCAGCAGATTGCCTCGTTTGGCCCCTTCACCGAACATGGCTGGAAGGAATATCAATATAAATTGTGAAGTACATCATTCTGCATTGTCCCTGTTGCACCAAAGGAGAGGTGATTTTTAGAGCGTGTTAGGAATGTGAAGTTTGGCACAGCTGTGTGAGGCATTCTCTTTCAGACCTTTTTCAGGCACTGCAAGTTGCTCATAGGTCAAAAAGCCAATCATGCATTGATAGAATCCATGTGTCTTTGATGACCACAGTACATGCTGCTCATAAAAGCTGGTTCAACAAAATTTCTGGTTCCTTTCCTGGCTGTAATTGAAAAAAAGCAGCATTGTTTAATTGAGAAAGCACATTAGTGGAGTTCATAAATGAATCTACAAACGGATTTTCCTGAAAAGTCTCTTCTTTAATTCATATTTCTCTGGGTTTTCTCCCACATTTAACAAGATTTTTCATGGAAGCTTTCTTACAGACATTTGCTGCCAATATATTGCAGCACCAGTAGAGAGCTGACTGACATGAACAAGATACAATCACCTCCTTATAATGATATGCATGATTACCACTGCAAATCATGCAATTATGATAAAGATTTCAAAGGAAAGAAGGTAATTTATTTATGCTCTGTCCAGAAACATTCAGTCTCTTGTGGAGCAAAACCTGAATCTCAATATGGAGGACTTTAGAGTAACTGTAACAAGACCAATCAGCTAACCAGGAAGAATCAAAGACTTTGTTATTAAAGCAGTGCCAAGAGAAGTGCTACAAGGCACTGTGCTGCAGTATAGAGTTACAATATGCTATAAAGGCTGCATTTATTTCAATATTAACATCTTTAAAAAGCAGCAAATTTTGTTTGTGAGACTGCAACCCTCGAGTTTCCAAGTGATCTGGACCTTTCTAATTCTTGTCAAATAACAACAGCCAAGCCTTCTGTTTTTCAGCACAGCCAAAAAGCAAGCTTTAAACATAAACAGCATTAAAGCTTTGGCATTGAGTGGAATTTGTAATTCAGCACTAAGCCAACTATTGAATTTATTTTTCCTAGCACCTAAATACCCCATGGGGCTTATAACACCACTGATGCTCGGTGCACCACAGCCCCATGGCACAGAAGAGCTTAGAGAACCCACAGCCAAGAAACATGGGCTTGTTTTGTCCTTATTCTCTGAGTACAGATGGCATTCAGTTCTGCTTAGTTAAAATAAATATCAGAATTTAAATATAACAGCCACATCCTCTAGACAAGTGATTGCATAAATATGCAAAGTCTGTGGCCTAGCTTTCATATTAATTTTAACTGCATCTCACTCACATCATCAGGCAAGGTTTTCTCCTTATTATCTTTCACTGCCTGTCTCATTTCAGACAGCAAAGCCAACTCCAACACATTCCCACTCTATGATAACACAACATCCATGGCTACCTCTCTAGTCAATGGCAGAGCTCTAGCATGGTGTCCTTACCCCTCCAGCTGCCAGCAAGGAAAAGGAGAAGGTGAATGAGATGAAGATTCAAAGGTTGCCAGTGCATAAGCAACAGATACTGATTTCTGCTTTCCCTTTCTGTTCAAAGTAGAAAGAGCATGCCCAGTTCTTCACAGCTCTCCCATGAGATTTCTAGCTCAGGACATCTCATTCATCCTGTTTCCTGTGCCAGGGAGTGCTGAGTCTCAGCCAGGCATCTGTTCTCACTCCCTTGGATGACAGGGGTCGGATTGCCTGTGATCACAGTAACCCTGAACTATGCAGACTAGAAAAATAGGGGCTTTTAAAGTATCCTCTGGTTTCAGTGCTCAACATTTGTTAAGGTTGGTAGCTAAAGCACCACTGAAAAGCAGGATGGAAATGCCCAGTGAATAATTTTGTCCTTTGTCATGTACAAGACCTTTTCTGATTTGCCACAGGGAAACATGCAAGGTCTCTGTGAAAGCAAAGGGTCAGGATGGAGGCTGAGATCATCAGGTTTTTCAGTTGTACAGAGTTTACAGACTGCCTGACCCTCACCTTTGGAAATGGAGCACTCAACTGTTCCTACAGAAGTCATCAGAATTTGTACTCCAGTGGTGCCTAAAGCCATCAGGATCCACATTTTGTTAAATGCAGTATAAACTTGAAGTCTTCCCCTTAGGGAATGTTTTCTCTCCATCTTTCCTCACCCTCATTGCATATTCTGCCCCAAGGCAGAATGGAAGCAGTTAGTGATAGCTGGAACATGACTGCTGCCCTGCCATGTGAACACATCTCACTGCAAACTGTGGGGATGCCAATACTGATTTCACATTTACAATTTCATGGCATTCAGCCACCCTCAGTAATGGTTAAGTCTGAATTGCAAATTAGTTTCTGGTTTCCCCTCCTGCAAATCATCTACCCATCCAGTTTTAATTCCTTCCAATTGATAGAGAGGTGAAATTTCCATTCCTGAGCACCCTAATTTTGTTGTTAGCCTTGCTTAAAGCAGGGGGATTAAGCTAGACACTTCCAGAGTTCCCTTCCAACTTGAGTTTTTCTCTGCTCCTACATTTTATAAGAGATGCTGTATTGAGTGACCATGTCCAGGTGTTGTCAGTCGAGGAGCTTCAGGGGTGGTGTCTGTGAGAAGAGGCCAAGGACTCCCCTGTGTCAGAGCCAGCACCAGCCAGCTCCAAAATGGACCCACCACAGGACACAACTGGGACAATCAGCTACACTGGTGGCACCTCTGGGAAAACAGTTTAGAAAGGACAAAAAATCTGCACAGCAGCTGAGAGTGAGAAAAATATGACAGAAGCAACACTGTAGACAGCAAGTTCAGTGAAGAAGGTGGGGAGGAGGTGTCCCAGGCATCAGGGCAGATTCCCTTGTAGCTCATGGAGAAGACTGTGCAGGTTGTCTTGCTAGAGCCCATGGAAGACCCCTCTAGAGCAGGTGGATGTACCCTGAAGGAAGCTGCAGCCTGTGAAGAATCCACACCAGAGAACTCTGCAGCCTGTGGAGAGGAGCCCATTCAGGAGCAGTTTCCTGGCAGGACCTGTGGCCTGTGGGGGGCCTGTGTTGGAACAGTCTGTTCCTTAAGGTCTGTATCCCATGAAAAGGACACACACTGGAGCAGTTCTTGAAGAGCTGCAGCCCATGGGAAGGACCCACCCTGGAGAAGTATAGGGGACTCCACACTGCAGCAGGGGAAGAGTGTGAGGAGGAAGGAGCAGCAGAGAGGAAGTGCCATGGGCTGACCACAGCCCCTATTCTGCATCCCCCTGCCTTGAACAGAGAGAGGCAGGGATGTAGAAGAGTTCAGAAGAAAGAAGTGAAGTTGAGCCTACAAAATAGGAGAGAGTGGGAGCAAGGTGTTTTCAGCTGTATCTTTTCCTCTCACTATCCTGCTTTATCTTTAATTGGCAATATATTAAAATAGTTTCCCCAAGTCTGTTTTGCCATTATGGTAACTGGTAAGGGATCTGTCTTTATCTTGACCTGTGAGCTTTTCCATCTCATTCCTGCCCCCATCCTGTTGAGGAGGGAGAGGGAGAGCAACTGGGTGGTGTTTGTTAGCCAGCCAAGGTCAAATTCACCACTGCAGAGACTGAAACAATAAAACTTTCAGTTGTCAATTTAAATTCTTTCAATTGTCAGTTTAAGTTCTTTACTTTCATTGCTGTTTTTTTGGGAAAATAAATACAAGCTTGATACATGAAACACAGATGATTTCTCAGCAGGTTAAGAAAAACAAGAAGTCAATAGCAAGGCACTACTGAAGGCTGGCAAACCAGAGCTACTGCAAACTGAAGGACTGATTGGTTTCACATCCAAAGGTGAGCAGGAGTCATTGCTATCTACCTTCCTCCACTGCAGCTATTTTCTTTTTAAGTTTTAATCCTCTGCTCTCACTAGTGTACACTTTTTTTCCAGAAGCAGGAAAAAAATTACTTCTGGTAGCACTGAAAGGAATAAGCAAAGTACAAGCTTGGAAAAAGGCTGCACATATTTACCGGTGAGTACTGTGCAGTGCTTATCTTGCATGTGTTGATGAAACCTGCTTTGAATGTTTCAAACTGGGTTCTTGCAGACCAAACAGAAACAAAGCTCCCAAACCTCAGGAGCTGCAGAACAGTTACAGGCCCAATGACAGCTAAGGAATTAGCAATGCCAAGTGAAGAATGTCACAGTGGATTTGCAATTAGATATTAGGAAGAAATTCTTTACTGTGAGGGTGGTAATGAGGTGTGCACTGGCACAGGTTGCCCAGAGAAGCCGTGGATGTCCCCATCCCTGAAAGTTTTCCAGACTATGTTGGATGGAGCTCTGAGCACCCTGGTCTAGTGGAAGGTGTCCCTGTCCATGGCAGGGGTTGGAATGAGATGATCTTTACAGTCCCTTCCAACCCAAACTCTTCTGTGATTCTCTGATAACGCTTTTCCAGGAAAGAAAGGGGAAATGCTGTATGCTATTGATACATTTATATGACAGATATGGCAGCTGTTTGTAGCACCCTGGAAACATGCATGCTCTTCCTGGAATGAGCCTGCCTTTTTAAGGGTGTGCAAATATCCTGGATGCAAATCATGGAACTGTAAACAAAGGTCCACTTTTGATTGGTGGTGTGGGCCAATGTGGTGTAAGAAAAGAGTTGTTACTCTGTAACCAGATAATGCCTATCTTCCAAGATTACCCACAACTATGCAAAAGCTGGTGACAGGTAAGGGTGTTCCACTGCATTTGAATTTCTGAGCTTCACTGCCAAGTAGTTTTTTATGTTAGCAGGCCAAAGCAAGTGTTCTCTCTAGCCTGTCATGCTTCAGGCCTGTAGATACTGCTTACACTCAGCAGGATATAAAGATGATTGCTAAGTTTTGAAAGTGTACTGCCTGCTTGTAACAACTGTGGAGCAACTTAGAGCAGCATTCAAACTGACATTGAATTGAGACCACTGAGAACAGAAGGAGCTTAGACTGGATTTCAGCTTGGATACTTCAGATGGTACCTAAAGATTGATGTGATAAATCTCAGCTTAGTTGTTCTAATAAGGTTCAAAGATGCAAGAATAAATAATACATACCTATGGAAAAATTACAAATTTCTTAAGAAACATTCGTGTGTCTGCATCTTTCCAGCTACAAATGATGAGGGAAAAATCCCACGCTGGAAGTCATCTGGCATTCAGTGCCTAGTCTGTCATTGGAATGACTAAGCAGATGATTATGGAGGGTTTTTGCACCTTTTTGTTTTGACTGCTAACAATTACTAAGACTGGCAAATGACTCTGCCTGAGAGGTTAGCTCAAAGTTTATAGTTCAGATGAACAAAAACTAACAAAGTGGATTTGCCTTCCCTGACAGCCCACTCCTGTTGAGTAGTACCAGCAGCATTTTCTCTATGATGCACAGTAATGCTGCTATTTGTGTCCTATGGTTTAGAAATAAAATAATTCTGTCTGTACCTCTCTTCACCATGTCTCCTGTCTGCAATATCACAAGAGAAAAATCAGTGAGCAGCTTTCTTCTCTGTCAGGCAAGCAGCATTGGTTGCCATCATGCCTTGACACTCAGGACCTGAGCTGCCTTCTTTGTTTCACATTTGTGCAGATAAAACAGATACAGTAGCTCCACAGGATTTATTTTATCCAGCTTATTTACCTTACTCCATCTGTTCAAGGCAAAGAACACTGGGAACAGGGAAGGTAGAAGGCTGAACTGGATATACAGAGGTAATTACCTCTGTTATATTTTATTCAGCTAGTGCTCTTCAAATTTAATAAACAAGGAGATCTTTCAGGTACAGATGAATAGTATACTTTCTTCTTCTATTCTTTCTTTGTAAACACATCCTAAAGGGAGGCAAGGAATTTCAAAAGTACCTATTGGTTTGACTGTGTTTTTATATCTAGAGTTTGGAGTAGCTTAATAGAAATTTTCAGAAAGGCTGCCTCTGTGACTGTGGTTTCAGCCAATATAAATTAGACATGTATGGCCATGTGGCTTCTTGGCAGCTGAGGACACCTCTGAGGAAACTTCAGGGAAAATGATTTGCCCTTTCTCTAAAAAACAGAAATCAGATAAGATGCAGTTGAACTGTGGACTTCCCTTACCTTCTCTTCTGCTGCTGATAATAGAGGAGAAAAAGCTACAATTATTCATTCCTGCCAGTGTGTGAAATCAAAGTCCTGTTTTCTCTGAAGGATCTACTTGGAATGAACTGTTTCCTGTAACTGAGGGGTTTTCCCCACCACAAAGTACTCCTTTTATCTTCCTTTTTATGTGCAGTGTCTTCCAGCTGAGAAAATCCCAGGTCCTTTTGTCTACAGCCACTTAACTCTTGGTAGGCCTAGTCTTAGATAGCCCTGAAAAACTGCCTATTTGATTTTCACTGAGACTCAGAAATCCTGTTTCAGGTTTCACAGAGACTTAAAAAAAAATTTACTTGATAAAATACCCCAGCATATGTGTCCACAGCCACAGAGTGAGCTCCTGTCTGAGCTTGCTTGAAACCAGAGCTCAGGACTTGTTAAATTAATTTAACATCAGCCTACACAGATCATCTAACCCACCACCTCCCTTCAAGGACAGGGAAATACTTCCCATGTCATAAACTTCCTTTTTGGTGTAGGGTCATCAGACACATAATTGTCTGGAAGAGGAAGAATGCTGTTCTTCTATGGGCTCCAGCTCTGAAGGTCATGAGGAGAAGGCAGGAGTCATTTCAATTGGTAATGACAGCAAATATTCATTCAAATACATTTAGTGTGTCAAGTGGCACTTTAACAATCCTTTGAGGGCAAGATGGACACAGCTGCAGGCAACTGCTTCTGTCTAGGCAGGAATAGGGCACAGAGGGGTCACATTTGCTCAGGCCCGAATTATCTTGCACAAATCACATTAGAAAGATTTTTCTAAAGGCTTTTTGAAAGAGATACGATTTGACAACCTCAAATTCGACTCTTTAAACTAGGACACAGAAAATCTCATAAGTTTAAGGAATAGTAGTAGACAAATCTTTGCAGAAATTCAAAAGTATGCAAAACCTGGAGGGTCTGTTTTCTAGGAAATGTATTCAAGATGCTGTTACGTGTCACAAATAACTGTAACTTCATACAAAGCCTTTTTCAGAGTGGTGCTCCCAGTTGTCTTCACTACAGCAGATGAAGAGTGTTCAGGGTCAGTGGGCCGTGTCAGGAATTGCCTCTGAGGAGTTTTATGAGATTAAAAGTCCAAGTTCTTTGACAGTTATTTTCTGTTCCAAATAATAGTTTCAAACCCAAATTTTATGTAGGTTTAGCTATGATGCTTCCTTCATTACAGTTCCTCACTTGTGCTGAGATGGGCTTACTGCTTTGACAGGAAAGTGCTGGCTCTAAGTCTTGCCATGTATTTTTTTTCTTCCATGCCAACACACATAAATAGTTCTGTCACCCCCAGTGAGATGTCTTTTATTTCTTGAAATCAACACATACTGTATACTGAAGTCAGAGCAGCCACCAGTATTTTAGCCACTGAAAATGAAAATAAAACCCAATCTGATACAGCAGAGGCTGCAATTGCTAAAAAATCCCTTTGGCAATTTTCATCTTAATGATTTCCTTTGCTGATATCAAAAGGTTATGGCCTAGCAGTTTCCAATTTCTGCACTCATTGCCTGGCTAAAATCATGCTGCCTTTTTTAAAAATTATTCTAAGACTTCTCCCTGGCCTGATTCATTTAACAATACTCTTCAATGGTATTTAAACAACTTAGACATGGTCATGAATTAACCTTCATAACCTCCATTACGAATTCATGGGTATCATACTTACTACACAAATTAGTTACTGTTAGATGTTCAAACAATCAATTTCATGCTTTCTCTCATGCTTTGGGCTTACAAAAATATTTACAGAGCTCTCTCATTAGCTTTTCTCAAATCCTTCATTAAAATTTCTTTTGCAACAATAGAGAAGCCTTGGCAACAGCTCATACCCTGTGCTGGATGCCTATCACACTCATCAGGATTGCTTCACCGTTGCCTTAAATTCCCCTCCATGACTGTACCCATCTGTTGTTTCATGTCTTACACCTCAAAAGCAATTTGGGGCAGGATTAGCTTTTCATTTCAGATTTTTATTGCTTCAGTCACAATGGGATCATTTTCTGTGACAGAAATTCCAAAATGCAACATGCACAGCAGTGAACAAATGGGGAAGACAGATAGGGAAAGGCAAAACGAGTTGCTTAAAATACCCTGTGAAAGCTGGGAATCAGGGCACTATTCATCGTTCTATGTTTGCATCCTTTTTCTCACAGCTGTCATCCTTCTCATTACAGAGGAAGTCCAGGCATTCTAGCAAGGATTAAAATCAAATTAAAAAAAAAAAAGATGGAAAAAAAAAAAAGAAGATTACAATGGGTAATTCTAGGGAAAGGGAAGAGTTACTCATCCAATTTCCCAAGAGCTCATAAATATGAGCGGAGCTCATATAAAACGTGTCATGGGTGTCTTTAACCACTAGGAGCCGTATTCAGACCATCTCCCGCCTGTAACAGATCTGGCAAATTTTATCATTTAGGTCAGGGGAATAGAATCAGAGAATCAGAGGATCGTTTAGATTGGAAAAGACCTCCAAGATCACTGAGCCCAACCAGTTAATGTCTAGAGCTTATGTTCTACTTCCAGTCTGGCTTTCCTCACTGTCCCAGTGCAATCCCATCACACCCAGCACAGACAGCCAGTAGTGGCAGAGCTGGAGGGAGGAGAAGTGGTTCTGCTGAATCTTAACACAAAAACTTTAGGCAATATTTTTCAAGAGGGTTGTAGGCATTTCTGGTTCTGGAGGGGTTTGTACCCATAACTCTTTTCAGGATGTCACTTCAGCTAAAGAGCCAGTTTCATTTTCATCCATCCTCTTTTCATGATGCTCTGGAGTGGTGGCAAACGTGGCTTGGCAGAGATTGTTATTTGCTGTGGATTAATATACAAGTTTTTCTTTCTGTTTGCCTGAAAAGCTGATGACATTTGGCATTTGATTATTTTCAATTCTTGTTCTTGCAAAGCTGGAATGTTCCCCCCTAGGGAATTTTGCACTCCTGTGATATTCATCATTTCAAAGCTCAGATATCCCAAATTACTTTTGAAAAATATGCCAGGTCACCTGCAGAATGACTGGAATCTCTCTATCCACTGCCTGGTTACCAAACAGGCTTGAAAATATGAGAAGCTACTGAAAAAAATCCTGATCTCTGCCACTTTCCTCAATCAAGTTCTGTCTAGTGTGACCAATTTACGCCCACACAAGTCTGCAGGGCAATTCACAAGCAGATACAGAATTCAAAATCTCAGAACATTATTTAGATAGCTGAAACTTATGTTGTATTTTTTGCTATCTGAGGAAGTCAATAACACACAAATTTTTATATATTATGGGCATGATTTATCACAGCAGCTTCCACAGCCTCAGCTATACTGGCCACCTCCCTGGGACCCGAAACCCATCATCTCATATTTCCCAGACTACTACAAATGTGAACAGGGAAGATTAATTGACACTTCAAGAGATATTTAATTTCTGTGTAATGCAACAGAATTGCAGAGCTGTGCAGTACTCACATAAAGAAGCAGAACTCAGTGAACACCTGAATGACCTACAGATAAAATTTGGTCCCACGAGGTTTAGAGTTCAACAGGTATGAGCCAAACACCACTTGCTACAATCACAGGTATGAGAAGCAGCAGCACTGAAGGAATCTTTAGTGAAGGGTGTGGAAGAGAGTGACCATTGTGTGCTGTTTGCATGTGGGTTTGAATCAAAGTGTTTTGCAAACCTCTGATTAGAGGGGTAAATTTGGATGTTTTGTTAAGTAGCACATTAATTATTTCAAAGATCAGACTGCATTTGCAGCATGGGGTGTGGACACACTGATGGCCTTTTCTGAGAGGAAGCAGTGATGTATGTGCACCAAATTTTGCTAAGCCAGCAACAAAGAGAAGTCTTCGTAGCAACCTGCAAAACCTGTAATGTACCTGCACAAGTAATTTTTGAGCACCAGCACCAGTAAATCCTGGTTTCCTGAAGATTTGTGCCCTGATTGACTGACTTCCAAGCAAAATCACCAAGTGAAGGTTTCCCATAATAGCAGCACCTACCTGATGTCCTTCCCACCTGGATTCTCTAATGATGCATGGGTTTGCATCCTTAACTTTACTAGCTATGCTTACAGGTACTTTGTTTTTCTACCCTGGTTTTTCTGCCTGTATCACAAAGGTGGCATGAACTTCTGTTCAGCATTTTGCCCTTTTGTCTTATTTGACTGAAAACAGATGTAAATATTATTAGCAAGAAGAGGAAGGATGGGAAAATCCATCAGGTGCCATGGTTCTGCAAGTCTCCACAGAAAATCAATCAGAAAATAAGGAATTTAGCTCCAGCCAGCATTGGAGAAAGACAGGAAGACACAGCTGTCATTAGACAGAATGAAAATGCTCTGATGGTACAAAATAACAACTGTTTCACTCTCTGTGCAGGTTTTTTTCTAGGCAGCACAGAATATCCAAACCTTCTCCTCTGGAATCCAGCACTGAATAGATTTTTTGCTCAGCTTGCACATGCTGTTGTTTGGGAAGCACCAATATCTTTATCTGATCTTCATGTCAAAAAGCAAGGATAGGTAAATTAGCAAAATCTGCTTCTTATTTCCCTGTTTAAAGAAAATAAGTTCTGTTAAGGGGGGATGGAGAGAAGGACTGACAACTTTGTGGAGACACACAAAAGCCTCCTTTGGCTGCATTCCCAGTAGAAAAACATTCACTGTCATGATATTAATTGCATCACACACATCCACACCTTTTGTGCTTTTGCAGGAGTTCATACTGGCTGTTGCAGATCCAGCTCTGGTGGAACAAGCCTCCCTGCTCTGCAGGGTTAATGTCTGCAGACAAGTGCACAATCACTTGTTTCTGCTCAGCTGCAGGGACAATGCAGACACAGTTATGTGCAAACAACTCCTCCCCTTGTAGGCAGCAAGTCACATGTCTGACATTAAGTGTAAATCATGTGCAATCTCATCTCTGGCCCTTGTCCAAATCCCTGCCTACCCTCCCATTTCTGAATGTACAGCATTAGGTGGCACAGAACACCTCAGCTGAAACTCTCCTTGGTTTTACTGGAGTTACAGACCACAGTTCCTTTGGTCTGTATAGCCCCACTGGTAGGAACAGCCTTGTGAATCCCACACAGAATACACACAGAAGGAAGTGCACTTAAAAACATTTTACTACATTACTACACCATCTTTATTTCTAACAACAGTTCAGAAACTTCCTCCACAGCCTTAGCAGAGCCTGGCCCCCATGGCCTGGTAGTTGTGGGTAGCAGGTGGCCTGAACTGCTCTCCTGAACTCAGGGTGCCCTGTTATTCCATCTGTCACTGACACCATAAAATGTGTCCACACTATATATCACACCTGCCATGCAGGGGGAGCTGCCCAGCTGGGGCAGCCCTTGTGGGTTCCTCCAGCCCTCTCTTCTCTGTCCCCAGGATCCCTGAGCAGAGCTGAGCACAGGGTTCAGCTGAAGCAGAGGAAGCAGCAGCTGAAGAGCAATCAGGAACAGTTCAGTGCCATTCCAGCCCACCCCACTCCTCCAAGTTCTAACCCCAGGGTCTCCTAAAGCCTTTGATTCTTGGCTAAAAGGCTCTGGGACCTGGGGATAGAGGTTTTATGGTGTGATCAACAGGGCCAGGTTTAATCTGTGACATGAACACAGCCAGAGCAAGCAGGTGGGTGAAGTCTTTGAAGTTATATATTATAATGAAGTTCTAATTAAATATACACAATTATAGCTATTTAGACACATCCTAGGAGGTTGCTGAGATCTGGCTTTGGGATGTTCTGTGCTTGACAGTCCAAGTGCTGTTTGTGCACAGCCCACATAGTGCCAGGGGCCAGCACAGCACTTCACCTGGGAAGAATTCCCTACAGGCTCCAGTGGGAGCAGAGGTTGCTTGTACCCATGGCTCAGCAGAGCATGAGGGCAGCTGAGTGCCATCCCCTCACTTGACAGGCTCTGAGATGTGGATACTCACTAATTTAAATCTTCTGGCTGGAGGTTGTAGCACTTCAGATATGCTTTTTAACTTCAAAAAAGGCACACCTGACAGCACAAATTAGTCACAGCTAAGGAAAATCTAAGAAAATGCATTAAAATTAGAGCAAAGACTCGGCTCCCAGGAGAGACTAGTGTTTTCATTAGCTGCAAAGTACAGATAAGATTTTGTGGCTGTTTCCTATTTACATTTTGAAAGCCAGAGTTGCTGGATATTCCCTTCAACTGGGAGCTCTTGAGTTGTTTTCCATGATTTCTGCACTAATCACTTCTGTTCTGGAAAATTCACTTCAAACCCATGTCTACCTCTAATGCAGGGAATCTTCAAGGATCCAAAGGAATTCTTTTTGCACCCGTCTATTTTTGTATCACTAAAACATTTTCCTGATGTGGGGGCCTGCAACAAAGTCCTTGCTGTGAAATTCTTACCATCCAAGGTACAATAGAGAAGGAAAACTGGAGGGAAATATCCCCTTTGCAGGTCGTGGGGGCCCTTGTGAGCCAAGCCAAACCACAGATGCACAAATGCCAGATGTGACCACCTCTCAGCACTCATGCTGCCCTGCTGCAGCTGGAGCAGGATATTTTGCCAAGAAGGAAATCACCTCCCCACCCCTGATGGGATTTCAACTGGTATGCAGATGGCTCTGGTGTGATGAGAAAGCCCCACCATTTCCTGAGCAATTCCTCATCCCCCTCCTGTACCAGCAGGAGCTGCTACCTCACTGACACCACGTTTTACAGGGAGCAGGAGGCTGCTCGGCAGCTCTCTCAGCCCTGCCCAGGCAGCAGGATCTGTGGGATGAGCAAGGATCTGGCTACAATCAGGAGATCATAGGGCCTTTGGTTTATGGTCCAGCTCTAGCACTCTGCCAAGAAAGGATTTTGCTGAGTTATGTTCAGGACCACTAATTAGACTGTTTCCAGATGTTGCCCAGAGAGAGATGGTGAAAGAGGAAAGGAGGTGGTGGATTTGGTATTTTTATAAAAGGGAGAAGTTTGTTTTCTGACAGCTGGATTGCATTTAAACAGCTTGGCAAAACCTTACCTTAGCTTCAAAAAACTCATTTTACATAAAAAGTGATTTCTGCTATAAAAAAAAAAACCCAAAAAAAAAAAAACCTCTACTGGGGAAATAGGTTGGGTTTTATACAAATATTTCAAATTATCATTTTAGCAGAGAAAGTGAGAAAAAAGGCCAGCTCAAAATTTCACATTGTCTTTCCCATGAATAATCCATCACTGTCTATCACAAGCCATGCAGATGGATGGGAAGGGAAGAGATGAGCTCCTGCTGGACCAAGACATGAGAGTTCAGGCTCAGAAGGAATTTCTTTGGTGTTATAGTACATGGAGGCAATGTTTAGCCAGCAGTAATATCCCAAGAGCACAG
The DNA here is from genome assembly GCF_037042795.1 of Molothrus aeneus. Classification (NCBI taxonomy): domain Eukaryota; kingdom Metazoa; phylum Chordata; class Aves; order Passeriformes; family Icteridae; genus Molothrus; species Molothrus aeneus. The sequence continues at coordinate 149,653,375 of NC_089646.1, read as the reverse complement.
AAAACCACAAGACTTTCATAACAAAGACAGAATTGTATTTGTGAAGGAACAACTGGTTTAAAGGACAGATAAATTAAAGTTTGGCCATTTACCTGAAGCCTCATATCAAAACATTAATCAGGTGGGAAGAAAAGATCCCAGCATGAAGGAAACAGACAGTGCCAAACCCTGGTCTATGAAGATAAATCATCACAGAGGCAGAACATGAACATTAATTTAGTAATTAATATTAATTTGTGTAAATGTGCTTTTTAGGGGCTTGAGACAAATCCTGTTTGAGATGTATTTACCAAAGTCCTGTGCAGTGCTGGGGAATTTGCTCCTGAAATACAGGGCTGAAATCAGAAACACTGTGTTCACACATATGAGAGCCTTCAGAGATAGATAGATAGATAGATAGATAGATAGATAGATAGATAGATAGATAGATAGATAATTTTGCACTTTGGAGAGATGGCAAGCATGGTCTATAATAGCTTTAAATTGCTTAAATTTTATAGTGGACTGAAAATATGAGGTGAGGGAAATGGGCTGGTCAAGGATGAATGACTCTGGACCAAAGGGTTTGAGTAAGGTAACTGAAAGTAAGGATTTGACTAAGAGCTCCTGAGAAGACACTGGATCATGGCAAGAGGTCAGGACCAGGGAGATTCTGAGCATGGCTGTCTGTCCTTCCCACTGCAGCTGAGATGGCAGTCTCCTACTTGAGCTGCTGCTGAAAGCATGGGGGCTCTTTCCTGGTGACAAATGTGTTTCTTTCTGCCCACCATGAACAATTTCCTGCTGGTAGCATCCTGCACCACCTCTCACTTGGCTTTTGGAAAAGATGCAGCACTTGACTTCTGGTTGTGAACTGCCATATGACTGCAGGAGCACCTTGTATGGATTGTGTTGAGGCACCCACCAGACCACCTGTGCCCACCTCCATCCTTCTCCAGCCAGCACCAGACCTTGCCTTTTGTGTGTGTCCTTTGGCACGTGGCCTCTTCCCTGCTTCCTGCACTGTGGGGAGAGGTGATTTTTTTCCTCTCCTTGGGTCCCTTCTCTTCCTCCCTGTGCATGGGCGTTGCTGCCCGTTCGCAGCAGCAGTGCTGGATACCAGCACCGTGAGTAAAAACTGGGAGGCTACCAGCAGAGGAAATGCTTTGAAAATGAGATCTCCTACTTCTGTGCAGAGGAACAGGCTATTTTAGGAGCAGATTGTGTTGGAGATATGGGCTGGGAAGGGATAACTGCAGCTGCTGAGGGAAGTGCTGCTGTATCCAGAGCTTCCCAGTAAGCAAGGCGATAGACATCACATAAAGAAACCCTCCAGTGCATCAGTTCATCTCCTCTCTCTTTGGCTTGGCCTCTGGACTCAGACATGTGGTTTTCCCAACCACAGAGACCATTGCCAGTGTACAGCAATGTAAGAGACTGATCCCACTATTTGCACCTTCCCAAAAGAATATAATTTCCACACAGGTTCCAAACTACAGCAGAAGGAAAGAGTTATCTGGCTGTCAGTCTTAGGGCAGCACAAAGGAGCATGGTAACACAAAACTTCAGCAGTCCTGGGTACGTTTAACAACATTATTAAGAACAATTCAGTCCTGAGCAACTCTGAAGGAAATAACATCCCACTGTCTGCCTGAGATTCCCCAATTCCCTCTCTAACTGCAGCTCCCCAGCCATTTAAATTACATCTGATAATTAAACATGCTGGGAAAGCAGCTTCAGTGCTTGTCAAAGCTCTGTTGAGTTTCACCAGAGATGGTTCAGCTGAAGCCTTCAGTTCTTAAATTTCTGGTATGTGGTCTGTTGGGACTGGCAGGGCACATATCTTTGCCAACACCTATATCTCAGTACACAGGTCTTACCTCCTGAGGCAGTGCCCTCCAGCCTGCAGTACCCAAAGGCAATCCCAGTAGCCTGACCTGGTACATGACTCTCCAAGCTAAATCTACGAGCAGGAGGAGCTGCAAGCCAGGCTGCAGAGCCCTGCAGACCTTTGTCCATCATTGTGCTGAACGGTCACCCAGAGAATTACCTGCAGATTTACTGCCCTTCACTGTAACTTGAGACGAACGTTCCTGTCTCTATTCTCACATAGATTTACAGCTCATTCCGCCTAGAAATGGGGCTTTTTTCCTTTTTTAATTGAGTGATCTGTCTTTTGGGGAAATATTTTATTTTGTGCTGCATGCTTCAAGGTCTTTCATTGTGTCACTTCCACTTTATTTAGCCACCCTGTCACACCAGCCTTGCGCACTCCCTGCTCCACTATCCATGGCAACATTCATGGCTTGTACATTTATTTTTCCTTTACGCAGCTCTGTGATTCTTCCCAAACTGACTCTAGAGACTGAAATGTGGCCTTAAATTAGGACTTATCTGCATGGGAGTCCATTCCAGAGATTTTGGGATAGCTCCTCTCTGTGGTAAGCCTTGCTGTGGCATACATGTGCACAGCTGGGAGTTATACCATGGAGCTGTCACAGTTCAGTGTGCCTTTGTGCCACGATAAATTAGGATAAGCACTGACTCAGGAAAAGTCCTTGGCTATTACTGGAGAAAGGTCAGTTGAGAATTGCGTTCGCTGTGTGGCCACATCCAAAAAGCAAACATAGATGAATCTATATAAAGGATGGGATGCAGGGTTATATAATTCAGTTACACAATGTATGTGATTGCTGTCATCAGAAGACGGTCTTCAGTGCTTGTTAGTCTGTTTCAAAAATAAATAATGGGATTGGGGAGTTCAGGGACAAGCAGTGTTCTCACAGCAGTGAACAAAAACCTAAAGGATTGGAGCCATTTATCTGGGAAGGAAGGATAAGATGTAATAAATCAAACTATGAACAGTCTAGGACACATGGATTAAGAGTGCCTGTTTTCCCTTTCATATAATAAAAGAGCAAAGTGTCATTCAAAGAGATGAGAAATAGCAAATTATGATTTTACAGCACGACTTGCTTGACATAGTTACAAATGCAAGAGCACTTGAATTTGCTGAAAACCCAGAACATGAGAAATCTTGATGTGGTAACAGGAACATATACAGTTACAACACTGAAAACTAAAAACTTAACCCCCAAAAGCCAGAAGGGAGACAAATACTTTGGTATCTATTTTATATAGGGAATTATATTACACCATCAGGAAAAAAGAGATATTAGGGCTTGTTTCCACCCTCTTCTGATGTCTCCATTACTAAACACTCTCAGAAACAAGTGATCCCACCAAATGTCCATGGATCCAACAGTACAGTGATGTCTGTGTTCCCAAGGAACAATAACACTACTGAAGGCAAAGGAGCTGCCTCTCATTTCCAGAAATGTGTAACGTCTGCCTATTGTGCCCTTGCTGATGCTTGACATGGCCATGCACACTAGAGCCACTGTTCAGAAACAACTTCCAAAGATGCTAGTTCAGCCAGTGAAAAATATTATGTCTGAAAAAGCTGGGATTTGGTGAACTTTCAGCAGAACTGAATTCCAGCTCTGGTTGCCCTGGAAACACTGGGATGCTGAAGACACCTCATCTCAGGGCAGCTTTGTGCAAGGGGTTTGCTCAGTGCCAGGTTCCTCTCAGCCTCTGCAGCACTTTCCAGGACATCGACTTCAGTTTGACTCAGCAGCTTCAGGGTGGGTCAGATTGCTCCTCTCTGGAATTAACACTGGTTCATATCCAGCTCAGACTTTTTGAGCTGAGTTTTCTTAGTTCCAATGCACATCTGTGCCATATGGCAGCTGTACCTGACTTTGGATTCCTCATTCCCCAAGGTGGGTGTCCCTTATTTGCCCTGACAAAGCAGCAGAGGGAGCTCAGGTAGTTCAAGCCCATCCCACAAGAAAGTGAACAGTGAATGTACATATGACCACCGTATCATAGTCTGCTACCAAACACACAGATGTTCTCCAGTTGCACTGTGAGATGGAGCCAGACTGACTCTGCTCAGCTCCATTACCAGTTTCTCCTGATCTTCCCAGCCCCCTGACCTCTGCTACATGAGGCTGAGAAACTGCAGCATTCATAGATTTCACTAGGAGTTATGTGTTCTCAGTGCCTCTTGGACCAGGACCCTCTTTTATCCTGCTCTGGAAGATATTTTGTGGCCAAGGTTTTATAAGGCTTCCCAAGGTTTCACAAAATTCTAATGACAAATTGATGCAGCCAGAATCTATTTCCTTAGTTTGTGTCCCTCTACCCAACCACACTCCCACAGGGATGTCCACTGGTCAAGGTGGCAAAGTCACAGCACCCTGCCACGTGACCACCTTAATTCATCATGAATTAGATTCCCACCTTAATTCATCATGAATTCATCATGAATTAGTAGAAGGCCCTCTCTCTGGAGGGCCTTCTACTCCAGAATTTCCAAAAGGTTTTTCTGCTGGTTTAAGTGATGGCCCTGCTCTGTGAGGTACTTGATACCTGTGACCATGGTGAGTCACTTTGACTTGCACGCTGATAGAATGAGGTTAATAAGAACATCCTGTTTCACTGGCAGGAGGATTCAAGATTTTGGAATATTCAGCTTAGAAGAAGCTGTAGACTATATCAGTATCTAATTAAAGAGAATCATGGAGGAAATAGAGGTAGAGGAAAGCACCAGCGTGAGAAGCTTGTCTGTCCTCCTCATTTGCTGTCAGGCCACTCTGGTGGCACACCAGCCTGAGGCCTCCCAGAGGCAAAGTGGAATTGGAGACTGTCTGTGGGCAAGGTTTCCACTGAGGTGTTTCTGGTAAATGCATTCAAACCAAGCAGTCATTAGGACTAAACACAAGCTTTGGTTTAGATTTTTGCTTTCTCAACCCATCCAAGCCAACATGAGCTTCCCAGTTGTTCCCTAAGTAACCAGTTCACATGTCAGGATAGTTAAGATTATTATGTATGAGGTAAAAAACTAGAGATCCAAACAGTAGCCCATATCTACCTCATTTAGTCAAGAAAGTCACAGAATTTTCTGTTTCTATTAATTCTTTTACATATATGGGAGGAAGTATCTGTGGACTAAAAATCACGAAACTGTCATCTCTGCTGTGGATTTCTTGTCTGGCTAGAGAAAGAGGCAATTAGAGTTAAGGGAATGGTATGAAAACTAACTGCTTCTGAATGTTTCTTTCCAATTTTAATCAATGTTAGATATAACAGTGGAAAAGTCAGTGTTTATATTTAATGTCTAAGTTCATAACTCTGCAAATTATAAAGTTATTTTCAGGTAAAAGCATTGATAGGGAGCACATTCCACATTCAGGATGAATGACTAAGATCAGATAGATATTCATGCTTGATCTTTCATGCCCTTGAATATGCAGGGAATGAAAACAGCATCACAGTACTTCTCCAACTAGGTGGAAATAACACAGCCCTAATGTTGAATCAATTCACAGAATAAACCCTGTGAATAGCTGCTGAGGAAATCAATAAGAGGAAATAGTGAACTGAACAGCTATTCTGCAAATGGTCAGAAAAAGAAAAAATAGATTGTGGCTGTCCTGGTTTGGATACCCCTGGATATCTGGTCCTAAAACCCCCATCTACATGAACAAACTGATTAAGAACCAAGTGGGGAGATGGTGAAGAAAAAAAAAAAACAAAGGAAAAAATTGAAAAGAAAATAAAATAAAATTGAAAGAAAATAAATTGAAATAAGAGAAGAAGGATGATGGAGGGAAGGTGGGCAGTTACAGATAAGCAATAGAAGTAGAGATGAGGGAAGGAGCTGTTCAAAAGAAGAGGGTTCAAGGCAGCAGGTGGAGAATAAATTCAACATTTTTCTTTCTGATACAATATGGGAGTGCCAGCAGGAAGTACTCTGTAAGAGAAAAAATTGTGAGATGAAGAGGACAAGACCTCTGAGAAGGTGAAGGGACAAAAGTGCCAGAAATAGAGCCAAATGTGGCTGACCACTAGATTTTATGTCTTATGTAGCACAACCCTTAAATTTCACCTGCTGCCCTCCCCCTGTTTGAAAAACGGAAGATTTCCCTGAGGTGATACAGCCTTAAAGACCCAAAGAGCTGGAAAAATACCTTGGGTAGCTGTGATCTTGTCTGTGACAGAGGAAGGATTCCAGGGACAGCATGACTGAAAGAGGAGGACAGGATGAAGGTGGTTGAAAGGAGTGAGAGTATTCAGAGGTAATGGAAGGGGAGGGTTAGAAAAGAGAAAAATATCACAGATGAGTCAAAAAACGAGTGTAAATAAAGGTTTGTGCTGGTGAGAGGAGAGGAGGAATGAGGCTGAGAAGGAGAGAAGGAATAGATAAATGTTCTAATGAGAATTAAGATGATGTCAGAAAGACTGTGTGTGCATTGGTGCTTACACAGCAACCAGTTTGTCCATGCTTGAGGCAGATAATTGATACCATCCTTTGGGAGCTGCCATTCATCAAAGCCCTTTAGTGTAACCCCAGAAACCACCAATCTCTCCTTCCCTTAATTTGTTTTAATGGAACACTTTTCATGCCTCTTGCTGTGTTTTTTAGCAACTCCTTGCAACCTTTCTTTATCCTCAGCACTTGAAGCAAGTGATAAGCTGCTGGTAACCTTGTTTGTAATTTGCAGTTCATTAGAAGTTCAGCCTGCAAAGGCAGCATTTGTGTGCAGGGTGAATTGTTGAGCAGATTGTTTGGTCTGAGCTTTGTCTCTGCCAGCCACTTAGAGATGCCACCTAATCCTGATCAGTCAGCAGTCACTGGGCTTTCCTGCTCTGCAATTCTGGTGTCAGTGGTGATAACCATTAAAACGGGGGGGAAACCCCAAGTATTACCTGCACAAAACCCACAAAGTTCAACACAACGAGAAAAACAAGGGGCAGCATAAGATGAGCAATAAGGTTAAGAGATTTTTATATGAAAACACAGAGAAGCCCATCTCCACTGGGTACAGTGCCCTAATCATAGATACAGTGTCCCGATTGTAAATATATATTATCATATATACAGTGCCCTGATTGTATATACATTGTATCATATATACAGCGACCCAATCACATACACAGTGGCTTAATTGTATCCAGGCAGAAACCTAACATCCCTCTCAGCCGTTCTGTTTCCTCTGTTACTCCCCAAACAACAGCTTTAAGCACTGAAAAAAAGGTGCCAGAAGGAGCAGAGGCAGCTCCCTCATACCCTGAAAGAGACGCAGGATTGGAGCCTGTCACATGGGAAATGTGTCCTCCAACACAGAATTTCTAGAAAAGCTGTGGCTCAGCAGGACAACTCCTTATCCATACTCTGTGCAACAGATGCACCAAGCAAAGCATCTCCTATATTGTCAGCTGTTGCTTTAGAGTCTTCCATCTCCAGTTTGCTCTTTTTTCTTTAATCTGCTGGATAGAGGTAATGAATATTTAAGTACTCGGTGTAAAGCTGTCTGTGCTGGCAGAGTGGCTGGGGCTGCAGAGAGCTGCAGAGCTGAGGATCACTGTAATCTGCTCGATGGGTGGTTCTGCCTGTGGCCAAATGGATTCCATATGTGAGATCATCTGTCATGCAGAAGGCACCATCATTAGTTCCCTTTCTAGGAAGTCTTTCTGCTCTCCTAGGTGAAATACAGTGTCACTGACCCAAACCTGTTGCTTTGCTATGATGGTGCCATTATGGGATGAGCTCTTTGGTGACTTTCAAAATTCAAGTGCTCCTAGTCATTTTTCTGGACTTCAGGTAGAGAATGTTGCTATTTTATTAATTTTATTTTTGATGCAATTTTAAGCCTCTGCATGGAGATCATTGCAGTGTCCAGATATCTTTGAAAAATATCATGTTGGGTGAGGAGAGTAGGCTGGTTTAAAGATATGCCATACCTGTGCTTTTAATTTTAGGCTTACATCACTACCAAAGAGCAAGAAGCTGATATTCTGCAGATCTTTGTAGCATGCTGGACAGTATATAGAAGGCAACATTTTCATTCTTATTTCTCTTTTTGTAAGGAAGACAAGTTCTCCCGCCCAAAGCTGCTCAGACAATTGTACATGAGAGTGGGCAAGGTGGCTGTGGAAAGGGAGATTGTAAACTGCTCTTCATGTTCCCTGGGAGTGGGTCAGGAGTGATGAGTTTAAACTGAAACCAAAGGATTAAGTTAGAGATGGCAGAACCTAGTTTGCTAGAGAGGACAGTGGATATGTGTTTGGGAAGACTGAAAGCTCTGGCACTGGCAGTTTTTCCAATCTGTCTGTCATCTCCCAGGGATTAATCTGGGGTTACTTTGCCTGGATATTTTAACAGCCAGGTTTTCAAAATAAAACCTTCATGAAGATCACCTCTTCAAAAAGCAATTAGCAATCCCAGCTCTTAGGCTCTCCCTCTGAGAAATACTTGCAGAATATGGAAAGCAAGGAATGTTACTAGGACATGTAGCTGTTTCTCTAACAGCAGCACAACCTAGCTCTCACAAGCTCTCCAAATTTATAGTGCTGAATTAATAAATTATTTATCCATGTATCTAAACTCAAATATTCAGGAAAGTGATTAACATTACTCAGAACTAGCAGTTTATGGATCATTGTCTGTAATCAGGTTGTGGTAGTTGAAGATCCCCATTTCCTGTGGTTGACAATGGATTATTCATGTAGGATGTGCAGCATAACTGAGTTGAGGTTATGGCAGCAAACACACCTTCTGGAATTCACCCAGCTGAGTCACATCATTTGGTAAAGATGAAATTGCATAATTCAGGGGTATTTTTAAACCCTTGCACTAAACAAACACCGTGGTCATGCATTCTGCAGAACAACAATGTGATAGGAGTAGTCAGTTCACTCTGGGCTCTGGTTAAATAAATTGGAAGTGCATTGCAGTGTTTGGGAGGTTTCAGTTCTAAAGCTATTTCAAGAAACCCATGAGGATTTCACTAAAAATCTGCAGCTGCAGTATGTCCAGGCAAACAGGATGCTGTTCTATCACCAAAGGAATAACAAACAATTCCAGAAGAGGGGATAATTTAGTTAAATATAGCACTTGAAATAATATACCAAGAATTCATATATTTTGTGATCATTGTACCTTTTTTATGCAGTGGATAGGAGGAAAATCCTCAATTTTTTAATGACTGCAAATTATGTTCCCATAAGAGAAATGAAAATTTGGAAATAATAGACCAAAGGATGGAATGGTGAGCACAGGCTGATGGAAATGAGCTGAAAGGAAAATAGCACCTGAATGTCTGAGATCATTGCTTTGTCTGCTTCCCAGGCCATGTCCTTGAGGTTTGTGCTGGTTTTGCCTGGGCAATTTTCTTCATAATAGCAATTCTGGGGCTATGTTTTTTGGATTTGTGATGAAAACAGTGCTGACAATCCAGAGATGTTTTCATTATTGCTGAGTTTATGCAGAGTCAAAGCCTTTTCTGCTCCTTACTTCACCCCACCAGTGAGTGGGCTGGGAGTGCACAGGGCTGGGAGGGGACATAGGTGGGACAGCTGGCCCTGAGTGACCCAAGGGACATCCCATACCATGGAACATCATTCTCAGGAGGCTGGGAGAAGAAGGAGCAGGGGGACATTCAGGGCAGTAGTGTTTAACTTCCCAAGTCAGTGTTACATGTGCTGGAGCCCAGCTTTCCTGGACATGGCCAAACACCTGCCCATGGGAAATGGAGAATTAATTCTCTTTTTTTTTTTTTTTTTTTTTTTGCTTTGCTTGCATGCACAGCTTTTGTTTCCCCTATTAAACTGTCTCTGTCTCAACACACAAGTTTTCTTACTTTTCCAATTCTCCATCCCACCAGGGAGGAGTGAGTGAGAGGTTGTGCAGGGCAGAGTTGGTGGCTGGGATTAAACCATGACAAGATTTAAATGCGCGGCCACACTGAGAAAAATGTGCAACACTCTGACCACTGTGAAGGTGCTGATGCTCAGTGCATTCCCTGATTTCATGCAGCCCAAGAACCAGTTGTCTCTAAGACTCCTTCTCTGATATCAGCCAAAGCAGACACTTTGGGAAGAGAGTAAAAAGCAGACTCCCATTTTGCAACCATGTGCAGTTCAGGGACTTCCTGAAAAGGTGGACTTGGTATATTAATAACCCTCAATCTCACTCCTCCTCGAAGAGCCTGCTTGAAGGGGTGTTTTTAAAGCCACATCAGTTTTTAGTTCCCACAAAACACTGTGGCAGGAAGTTCCAAAGTTTAACTACAGGCATGAGGAATCATTTCCTTCCTTTTCCTTTGAGCTTGTCCTCTCCCACGTAAAATCACTGCTTCCTTCTTCTTTTATTGGAAAGTGCAATGAAAAATCAATCTCTTCACCTTCTCCATGATGTTCATGATGTTATAGATTTATCCTGGTCATCTCTTAAATTGAAGAGATAACTTATTTAGCTTTCCCTTACATTGAGTAGTTATGTACTTCTTATCAGCCTTTTCATCCTCTGAATCCTTTTTCACCTATGGTTTTCTTTTCAAGTCAGAGGACCAGAGCTGCACACAAGATACAAGCTAGAAGAGCCATAGATTTATGTATTTATATAATACTACTAATAATTTATAATATAATTTTAAAAAATGTATTTATTTAGCAACATTTTCTGGTTTTATCTCTGTCCTATTTCCTGGCAATTCCCAACATTTTATTTGCTTTATTGACTGCTACAATATGCTTAGCTGATATTTTCATGGAGCTATCTGTTACAGCCCCAGCTTTTCCAGCTTGGGCAGCTCAGAGCCATGTTTGAGCTGAGAGCTGCTTTTCCCCTCTGGCATCATTTCTCTGTCCAGTCACTGAGATTCTGTAATTCTTCACAATTTTTAATCACCTTTATTACCCAGAGGACTTTTGTATCATGACTAAACCTTGTCACTTCACTGTTTACTCCTTTCCAGTTCATGAATGAGTTTGTAAGCAAACAGCACACACCTCCAGGGGACACCACTGCTGCTCAGCCTCTACCACAAGACCTAACCATGAGCTCCCACTCTCTGTTTCCTGTTTTTTTAATTCATTCCTTTTTTATTCATCCAGGGACCTTTCCATTTACACCTTGACTTTCCTTAAAAGCCTTTGGTGAGAGATGCTGTCTGCAGCTCTCAGGAAGTACAGGCTGGTTATATCAACAGGATGTCCTTTATCCAAAGGCTTGTTGACACCTTCAGAGAGCTCCAGGGACTGTGGCAGGACTTCCCTTTACAAAAGCCATTCTGACTTCCACAGCACATCACAATTACCTCTGCATCCAATGATTCCTTTTTTTTTTTTTTGGTGTTCCTACAGAAGCAGCAGCACAATACAAACCTATTCTTCAGCTTCTTATGCTGTTGAAGAGCTGACAGCTCATGTTAAGCTGAAGGGTTGGGACTAAGGTGCTCCCACTGGATCTGTATTTTCCAGACCACAATTTTCAGGTGCTGGAAGTGAAGGAGTTGGGATATTTTTTCCAGAGTTTCCTCTTAGTGTTTACTGTTGGTTTTGGTCAGGTGTAGAAGTGAGTGCATGAGCAGCATGGTTTCCCCATGTCAGGATTCCTCTACCTACCCCAAAATCTTATATGCAAAATTCCCTGCTGTAGTCAGTCCTTTCCACATTGTCAGAACTGAAAGATGAGCACTCATTCCCTTCCTTTGCACCTCTGAGGGGCGGGAAATGCCTCTTTCTCACCATGTCCCCTAAAAACCTGCGGGTGGCAAGTCCTGCAACCGAGAGGAGGAAACACCAGACAAGTTGGTTGCTGGCAGCTGCTGGTTGCAGTCAGTCCCCAGGGAATGAGGTTATTTAGAATGTGCTGGAATGAGTCTGTGCAGTGAATCAGGAGCATGGTCACAGTTCCCAGACAGACAAACCTCTCCCTCCCTTTTTAAAGGGAATTTCATGCAGGTTATAGTCTGGTTTCATCAAATAAGCCAACGTGAATTATATCCTGATCATAGCTATGATGATTTTTGGTTTTGAGGGTGCAAATTCATCAATCAATTTATCTGCACTGATTGCCTGGCTAAACCATCTTAGTAGTCTCATACCGTCCTCTTTGGGGTGGTGTGGTTATGACTTCTCTAAATTTTGGAAAATATTGAAAGCAAAATAAATGATGGAGAAAGAGCAGCTGCTAAACAGCTCGGAAAGGTCATTTCCTCAAAAATAAACCAGAGAAAGGCAAACAAGCATGCTCCCTTCCCATGAGGAGTACATCTCATCCCTCTTTAAGTTTGAACAATTTTTGAATGAAGGGAAATACCAGCACTTTTGAGATTTGCATTGACTGCAGATACCTTTCTGGACCCTGAGCTGCTGAAAGAATGTATTGCTTTGAGTCTTTTCCCAAACTCCATTCCCATATATTGCACTGAGTTTCCATCACAAAGCTGACCTGCAAGGGAAGCTTGAAAAGGTGTAAAGATTTTAGTAGACACCAGCAGGAACCAGCTGCCCCACTGCAGAGTGACTCATGAGCTCTGCTGGCAGGAACACAGATGTGCAGGAAGCAAACCTTGGTCAGGCTGAGTAATCCAGGTGAGCACAAACACAGCACCTGAAGGCACCTACGTGCTGGGTGTGATGCACAGGGCTGTGCAACCCCTGTGACCTTGGAGAGGGGATCTCAAGGGTCTGTGTTATGGCTGCCCAGTCCTGTGACTGTGAACCACTGTCTGCTGCCATGGAGAAGAGCTTCCACCTGCCTGCACCAAGGGAATCACGTTCTCCATGCCTGCCACTCCTTCTTTCTTTCTCCCAGCCTGGGGATGCTGTGATTACCATTTCAAGAATCCTCTGGTTTGTCCCAAAGGTTCAAGAGATCAGGGCAGACATGGGAGATGGGATATGAAGGCTGGCAAACCTCAGGACTCACTTGGTTGTTTATCTCATTCCTTTAAGAAGGGCAGAGGTAGCCTGAATACCATCTGATGTACCATCTCCTGAAGAAGAAAAGAGACTGCATTTGTTGAAACAAATTATTTTTGAAACAAATTTCAATACCTTACTTCTCACACTGAAACTGAAGGGCAGCTGCTACAGGATGCACAGCTCCATAGGGGTCTGGGTAACTGTGATTTTATTAAACACTGGAGCCAACCTACTTTTATGTCCTGCCAAGAAGGATGTCCGGCTCTGTGATGCTGTCCCTGACCCCAACATGCATCCCACAACTTCCCTTTCACCTCACTGCTGTGTCCCTGACCCACACTGTGCCAGTCCAAGCAGCTAAACCAGCACAGAGCCCTCCAGGTTCTGTGCCACAGAAGGTTTTTTGCTGGTGCAGTTCCCAGCACCAGCGTGCATCAGGATCAACACATAGGACTTACTGGAAATATGCAGTCTTTCCTTTCCAACAACATCCTTTCCAACAACACCTACCTGCTAATTAGGATCACAAATATGATTAAATCTCACTCTCAGCCTCCTAATACCACTGTGCCATGCAGAGAACAGTAGGGGATGCCAGGGAAGAAGCAAAGGGTTGTAAAGGGAAGGAACATGCACTCATGAATGACTGTAAGAATTAATTTCCACCATAAAATATGGCTCATAATATGAAATGTCTGTGAACCATCTCGCAACCTTGTCCTCTAGCAGTTAATTTTAAAAGTATTAGTTATGGCTTGACATCACCTGAAAGCAGGCAAATGCCTCATTGCACAGCCTGACAGGCAGGGCTGCAAGCAGGGGAACCTGCAATCCCATTAAGGCATGGGGGCACGAGGACCACCAGGGAGAAAAGAGAAAATGAAGGGCTCCAGGTGAAGCTCCTGATGGCAACAAGTACCAGCATGTGGCTTAGTCATGGGCACAGTGTAGCACTTTGCTAGACAGGAAGGAGGGAGAACCTGCCATGTCTGGAAGGGAAGGGACAAGGGGAATATCTGCTTGCAAGCTTTCTGGAAGCTTTTCCTACTGCTTCAGCCCATGGAGACAAGTGGAGAAGGGCAGTTGTTAGGGAGGAATCTGAAGGAGAAGGGTCTGCAGTGCTCTCCTGGCTCCCAGCAAGGCCTTGTGCTGCTGCAGGCGTTGATGCAGAAAGCAAAGCGTGCCAAATCAGTGCACAAACTAGGGGGTGACAGGGACACATCTGCTGCCTGAAAAACTGACCTGGAGGAACAGGGAGGGATGTGAGCAGCTGGATGTGTGAGCGCGTTTCATATCGATTAGTGAACGGGCTCCTGGAACCGTCACAGCTACAGCACAAATTACTGAGAGTCACTTCAAGGAAGAGAAAACCCAGTAACAAAAAGACCTTTGGAAATACCATCAGAAGATGGTTATTTCTGAATCACTGCCGAAACCAAGTCATATTGTTTGCATAAATTACCTTGGCCTGAAGCAGAAAGTTCAGAAGCTGCCAAGGGCAAAGCCAGACACAGGTGTGAGCTCACAAGAGCTTGCCAGTCCCAAACTGATCCCATCATGGACAGGAAAGATCCAAAGAGAAGCCAGGGTGGGGGAAGAAGGTGCGCCAGGTGACCTGCTTCCCTTGAGCATGATGCTGAGCCAGGGTCTTTGTGTGGTGACAAGAAACACCTCCAGGGGAGCAACATGGCCTAATCTTGTGTGTAAGAGCCATTGTGCATCCTTTACATGCAGCCCAATGGATCAATGGTGTTATTCTGCTCCAAGCAGTACAGCAGGAGACCACTCGATGCAGAAACACTTTGACATTCAAATCATCCCACAAAATAGGAGGCTTGCTGTCATTTTCAGACATGCCACTAAAATCCCACTCAAACCCCTAACCCATGTTTAAAGATAAATTATTCGGGTATCTCCTGTTTACCATTAGATTTAGGAATTATCTCTGCCGCACACTTGCATCATCCCCTAGGTGTATGTGCTTTTCATAGTCACCCAGTTCTGGCTCTTAAATAAGCTGTTATGTACTGACATCCTCTAAACTGAACCCAGAAGTGTTTACTGGACTGAAAAAGACATCACCAGATGGCTCCAATATCAGCCTAGAAGGATTTCTGTTCCTCAACAGGGGCTACATGTGTCTGAAAAACCAGCAGGCTGCAGAGTGTCTGCATAGTCAAATCACCTCTAAGAGGCTTTGTAATTGCATTCAGTTCTGCTGTGCTGGAAAATGAGGATAATAAGCTCAATGTATTACACTTACACTGGGGCTAGACTCCATATAGAGTGGTAATAGGAAACACAGGCTGAGGTTTTAACTTTAGTTAGTGGGGCTCAGCACTTTGCTTAGTGCAAAAGGAGATGCCAAGTCACCTTAGCTCCCTTGACAGTTACAACCATGAGCTCCTAGGCTCCCAAAAGTCCCCAGAGATGGAGGATCTCCAATTTCAGATAGCATCATAGGCTCATAGAATGGTTTGGGTTGATACTCAGTTTTTTTTAATCATTAATGTTTTTGTCTTGATTTGCCGCACTTTCACTTCTAGCTTTCATTTTGCAGCTCTGTGCTGACAAACTGCACTGAGGAGTTTACTAAGAGTTTTCCATGCTATCTACCAAGAAGTCTTGAACACATTTTCATGAACATCTCTGTGCATCAAGTTCTTTTCAACAAAACCTAAAAAATACCCAGTCTTCTACTATTTTTAGTCTGTTTTTACTGCACTGGGGATGGAGATCTGGGTGTAGGATATAAGTCAGTGAGTAGATAAGTGAGTGAATAGGTAAGTCACTCCAGTGAGTTTCACTTTAAAGGAGTCCTTTCCCTTCATGCCGTAGGCTGGCAAACACTTCCACTGCTATGTCAATTTGAGCAATCCCAACATCTCCTCCTGCTGCCCACTCAGTTGTGTCAGTACAACATTCCATGGGCTGCCCAATAAATCCTGCAGGGATCGATCTGGGATAATAATAACCTGACCAAACATGACTCTCTTTTTTTTCTTAAGCCCTTTTAACCCTCATTGACTCTACTTAGCTCGGTGCTGTCACTGAAAAATTGCACACCAGGCTGCACCAAGAGCAGAAGGGAATAAATCTGAAAGTTGGTTTCAAATTACCTTACTGAGTCAAAAAGCCACATAGTGGTATGGAAATTCAGTTCAGTCTCCTGTTTTCATTTACCACCAATCTAGGGTCAGAGAATCTACAGCCCCACGGACTTTCACTCTGGTTGTAGATCTGTTCCAGAAACAGCCTATTTTTATGTGCTACAAAACCATCAGCAAAATTGGTCCCACCATGGAAGCAAAAGCCCAGTGAGACATGCTTTTTTTACTGAAATCCTTCTGCAGCCCCTGGGGAGAGCAAGGCATTTTATACAGACAACATGACCTCACAAACACCAGCCCAGGGGTTGTGTGGAATGAACCAACAGGAAACACAAAACCCATGGCTGCACCAGAACATCATTAATGTCCCTTCCAACCCAACCCATTTATGAGTCTAAGACCTCACTTCTGGGCAGCACATGGGCTACAAAATGGGCTCCTCCTGTCAGCCTGGCTTTCAAAAATGCTTTCTGGGCCCCAGCACTGTGGGGAAGAGTGCAGTGTTCACCAAAGCCATCCTCAGCTGATTTGTCACCCTAAGTGCCCTCTTTGCTTTTGGTTAGGTACATTCAGAGGAATTTTGCAGAAGACGTTTTGGATCAGGCAATGACACTTGGGGTATGATTCATCTCACCTCACTTTAGCAGCTCATGAAATACATAGCTTGGATAAAATTTGCCATCTGGCCACCAGACACCCAGTGCCACATGGGCTACTCTTTGTCACCCCAGACTTCTATCCAGGGCTGGCAGGTGTGACACTGAACACACAGAACACCTGCACATTCTGCAGTGACAGCCAGCAGAGCTTTTGTCACCTTTGCTGAGGCACTTAATGTCATTCAAGACATCCACCTCTAAATTAAGCTAATGGTCTGGGTGCTTATCAAAGATAGAACGGGTCCAGTCATTGGCATTGAGTACAGGGTGTTGTTCACCCAAACCATGCAGGTATCTTCTTCAGGACAGTAATTACACCCTGTGTTCAACTGGCAGGTGCCTCTCACCCTACTGATTGCAAAAGTGGCCAGGATTGGGATCTCAGGACCCACCCTGTAGATCCACATTTAGTCAGATGGATCCTGGCACTGAACAGGCCCTCCAGGGCAGTGGCCACAGCATCAAGTCTGCCAGAGCTCAGGCAGTGTTTGGACAATGCTTTCAAGCACAAGGTGTGATTTTTGGGGCTGTTCTGTGCAGAGACAGGACTTGGAGTTCAATGATCCTTGTGGATCCCTTCCAGTCCAGGATATTGTATAATTCTATGATTTTATGATCTCATGTCCAGGAGTTTTCAGGATGTGGTAGCGGCTTAGGCAGGGTTGGCTGGACTGCAACTCCACCAGGATCACTGCCTTAACCAAGAAGAATTTGCTGACTTAATCCTTTGAACTTCTCAGGACACAGATTGTCACCAGCTGTGATGGCAATACAATGGATGTGTCTTGTAGGGGGGTCTTCAAAGCACTTGGCAAAGTTCATACAAAGACAGTGTCTTGTTCTAAACAGATGATTGAGCTGGTTTGCAAGTTACTGGTTCCAGTAAGGCCTTTGCTCCTTGGATGTCAGAGGAGAAGGTCATCTTCTTTGTTTAAGTCTGTTGGTGGCTGTTACCTGACCACTGCCAGTCCAGTGCTCCCAGAATTGTTATGATGTGGGCCACAAGAGATCAGGGTTCCTTCACACAGCCTTGGCTGGGAACTTCAGCAAAACCTGCAGAGAAAGTCAGCCTGTGTTGCAGGAGCCACTTCTGACTCGAACTCAGAGTTCTATCCAAGTTTATCAGTTGTACTCTCTGGGATTTTCACTTTTTCACATCTCCTTCTAGGCTCATTTTCTCATCTGCATGGTGTAAAACCCCGTGGGATCTCCCAGTGCTCAGAACTGGGATGATCTTTCCATCACAGTCACCTGGAGTTGCATTCCAGCCACCAGCTTGTCTCTGGAAAGTTTCATGCCATGCTGCTCTCTGATGCCCCACATTTCCTGCAGGCTTGTGGGATGTTTCTGTACAGCCCAGGCTGTAAGTCCCTACCCAGCATGGACTATTATTACACTGCTTGCATCATTCATTTACGTGGCTCGTTCAAGACAAATCAAATAACCGGGTACTGCCTCATACTGCAGCTTAAATTAGAAAGAATAGACCACAAAAACAACTGCAGCGGTAGCAGAAGTGGCTATAAATAAATCAAAATGTTTCTCTTAGAAACCTTTGTGCCGCAGAGGGAAATTGTAAAAGTGGTCCAGGATATTTTTGTTGCTGCTGTTTAATTTGAAATTTCATCGTTGGAAGCACTTGCAGACGTCGAGGGCTGTGCAATGTTTTCGCTGCAGTACAGCAATTGCTAAGATTAGCACAGTAACAGATCTTTTCAGAGTAAATTGAATATAATTAATAGGAAGCAGGAGGAAAAAAGGAATAATTGTATTTAATCCAAATGCAAGTTCAGTTCTCCCAGAAGGAGGAATCAGCACTAAGGCCATGCTGAAGATATGCCTGTTCCTTCCATTTCGTTCAGCTGAGTAGTGGGCAGCAATTATGTGCCCCTATTACAAAATTCTCATTTCCGATTTGTTTCAGGAAAGTGCAGGGATGTTCAAGCTGGAATTTCTTTTAAGCTTTTCCTAGCAACGGTGGAGATTATTGGTTTGTGCTTCTGGCTTGTCTCCCATCCAATGTCAAAACAAGTTAAAGCATTAAAACAGCATTTCCCTGTGAAAGAGCTATAAAAAATCTGTGCAACACAGCTTACATTTTGGCCAAACCCTTTTGGAGCTCATGGTTAATAGGGGACCTAGGTGTCCAGCAGGCTGAGGGAGGTGATTCTTCCCCTTTCCTCTGCCCTTGTGAGAGCCCACCTGGAGCACTGCATTCAGGAGATATTGACCTGTTGGAGCGAGTCCAGAGGGGGCCACAAAAATGGTCAGAGGGCTGCAGCCTCTCTGCTCTGGAGACTGGCTGAGAGACAGGGGATTGTTCAGCCTGGAGAGAGATGGCTCTGGCTAGACCTTAGACCCTTCCAGTACCTAAAGGGAGCTTATAAAAGAGAGGGGGAGAGACTTTTCTTACAGAGGCAGATAGTGATAGGACAATGGGGAAGGCCTTTAACTGAAAAGTGGAGATATTTAGATTGGATGTTGGGAAGAAATTCTTTACTGACGCTGGCACAGGTTGCCCAGAGAAGATGTGGATGTCCCATTCCTGGAAGTGTTCCAGGCCAGGTTGGATGGGGTTTGGAGCAACCTGGAATAATGGAAGGTGTCCCTGCTCATGGCAGTGGGGTTGGAAGAAGATGATCTATAAGTTCCCTTCCAACCCAAATGACGATGATCCTATGCTGAAGCTTCATGATACAATGCATGATGAGCTTCCATCTTCCCTCCCATTAAAGCACCCAAATTTCCCAGTGGATCATTGTGTGCAGCAATATGGAGGGACAAGTCCACACACCTGCTTCACTCAACACATTTCTCAGCTCTTCACATCCCCACACTGACATTCTTCCCTGAAGCTGCTGCAGCATCCCAATATTGCCAGATGCACAGGTCAATAGAAGTACTAAAATAAATCATTGCAGCCAAGGTTTCACTTAGCTGCTGTTATTAATCATTAGCAATTGCTATTGCTAATTAATGTCATTACACATCATGACTATTAATCACAATCTGCTGATGCAAGACATATTGTCTCTCGTAGATAAGGAAGAAGAAGAAAGCCAGTGAGCAGTAAGCAAACTTGAAAATGATGATGGGCAGCGTTGGCAAATTCCCACTGCACACTTCATGCTAAAAGACATGAGACAATGTCCCTGCCCTGGTTGCTGCCTCTCAGCTGTGCTTGGGCAATGCCATTTGCCAGGAATTCATGACAACTGGGCATACAGATTTAATATATTACTTAGTATATGATATTTTTTATGATACAAGGTCTTAAACCATGAGAGAATGAGACTTCCATTAAACTGTCTCATCCATAGCACGACACTGCTCCCCTCTCCCTCCCTAAGAAAACCCCAATGTTATCTTTACATCAAAGCCTTTCAAAAAGGGTTAAACTCTTCAGTTCTAATACAAGTTGTTGGACTCTGTGCAGAAATCACTGAGGAAGCGCCCATGACCTTTGCCAGGTAGAAGGTGTGATTAGCTGACCCTACAGATTGTTTGATGCATGAAGTCTCCAAAATGCTATGGTGCAGCAAATCATGAAGTGCTGGGTCATTAGGATGTGTTTGCCATTAGGATTTAAACACTCATTAATCACTTTCTTTTTTTCATTATAAGGAAGGAAAGGGAGATTTCCTTCATTTTATAGTTTAATCTCAAGTGAAAATTTAAATGCAAGATGGAATCAATTCTGTAACTCACAAGATTGATTTGTCCCAGACCTGAATTTGCAATATTTCCCCTTAAGCAGGAGTCAGAGCTGCAAGCACTCCAGCACTCCTGGTTTCCCTGCAGCACAGGAGAAAGCTCACACAGAGCCTTCAGCTACCTGCCTTCACTCTGATGGACTTGGACATTGCCTCTAAGCAGGAAAATCTTGGCTGTATTTATACAGCAATTCCCTGCAGTAGGAACCTCACAAAAGCTCAGGGCAAAGGGCAGGACATATCTGCTGGCTTTGGGCACACAGACTGGGGTAATAGGGTGCTGAGGATGGTCATGGGGAGGAGGAGTCAGCCCCCTGGAATGAGGAATTTCTGCTGCATGTTTGGATGGCCACGTCTCCATCTGCCACAGGAGAAAGGGCTGTTGGTCACAGTGGTGAGCTCATTAAAATGAGATCAATAGAGATTTAATCTAATGCTGAGGATTACTCGAAGTGGAATGCTCAATTAAGTGTGGAGAAAAAAAAATGTAACACATCAAATGAATTGCCAGCTGATTTCCCTGCTTTATTTGGAATTTAGCCCAATATCAAGGAGGGCTGATAAGCTAAAGCAGAGCTGTGAAAAACAGCTGATGCTGGTGGTAGCGGTCACCAAACACCAGTTAAATGTGCCACATCATTACTCACACATTTTGCAGTGAACTCCACAGGTACATAGAGTTTTGCTGGGATTATATACTTCCAATTTCCACTTCTGTTCACACCAGTGGCTCTAAAAATATTTGAAAGCTGCTAAGGTGAGGATTTGCATAAACAGGATTTGCCACAGCTTTTGGAAAATTGGAAGAGTTAAGTGCAGTGAGTGCTACAAAATTTGTCTTTCTTTGCTGTTCTTCTGTAATCCAGCCCATTTCTCCCTCTCTGCTTCTCCACCCCCAGAACTGAAACCACTGCCACCTCCCCAGCTCCTTCACCTCTCTGAGCAGCAGCCACACAGGGACAAAGAAGATTCTGTTTTGAATGAAACATTTTATTCTCAAGGCATGAAAACGCGGGACCAGGCAGAAAGCCAAGAAGCAAGAAAAGAGAAACATATTCATTAATTAAAACAAGCATTGCTTGCTTTGAACTACGAAAATCATGTTATAAAAAAATGGAGCAATGAGTTCCTGGCTTCTGGAAGAGAAGAACGCACTCCAGCCCCACCAGGCTGCATTGCTGCAGGAGCAGGGAGGAGCACGGGATGCATTCCCCAAACCCCATAACTGGCAGGCACGGGCCCCCGTGCTGCTCACAGAGAGAATTCATCCCAACACGAACAGCTCTGCAGCCTGTTGGCACAATATCACAGCAGTTTTTCCTTCCAGCAAGTCACATTTAATCTTTGCCCAGACATTTCAAGGCAGAGCTGTCTTATTTCTCCCATTAGGGCAGGACACCTTCCCACGCCATTCCCTGAAGTTATAGTTTTGGGAGATAGCAGGATGAGGTCCAGCCAGTCACAATGTCCCTTGTGAGTCTTCTTCTCCTCTTCCTTTAAGAGCCTCACCATCCCTAAGGCTTATGATTGCCTCTGAGAAGCTCAGTAATTTGCCATCCTGAATATTCTGCCCAAGTTCCCACACTCTGCCCCCCTCCTCCTGACCAGGGAGGTTAAAAACACCCCAAGGCTGCCCATTGTGAGCAGCAGATGAAGCAATGCTGCCTCTGAGGTTCTCAACGTTCCTTTGTGTCCTGGGTGGGAAAGGCCAAGCACAAGCTGTCTTCTGCTGCTGGTTGCCACACAGCCCTGTTTCTTTTCTATTTATCACTGTTGTTATCACCAGTTATCACTATTATTGTCATCTCTATTTATCTGTGGTCTGGGGTGTGCAGCAGGAGTTTTTCTCCTGTTCCCCCCATGCTGTTCCACATACTAAAGAGGGAGTTTGATTTTCTAGAGTGGATCATGATGGGCTCAAGGGTGGGAAAGCCCAAGCAGCACCTGTGGCAATAGATTCCTTAAAACAGCTGACTTTGGTATGTTTTGTTGCAATTCCCCACCAACTGGGAACAATAGTTTTGCAGACCCCCAGCAGCACTCCCTCCTGTCCTTCTGCTTCTGCAAAGTTTTTCTAATTCTTTTGACAAAGCTTTTTTTGAACTCAGAAGGACAAGAGCCACACTGGCACTGGAGGGTTGCTTTACCCCAAACTGGTCAAAATGCCTGTGGTATTTGTAGGCTCTCCTGACATTGCCCACAGGAGCCTCTCAGCTGATCCTGTGGAGAAGGAACTGTATTCATCTAGGATTATAATGCAGAAGGTGCTCAGATTGTCACTCCACAGCAATGTCTCTATAGCAAACTGGCAAACCAGCACAAAAAACCCAAACCAGCTGTTCTAGGGTGAAACAGAGAGATTTGATAGAAATTTCTTCCAAAGTCTTCTCATGTGTTTATATGGAGGAAGAGCATCCTGGACCTGTGGGGTACAGCATCCTGCTTTGTCCTGGCACTGCTGATGTCATGGGACCTTCTGAGACTTGGGAGTACCCAGCAGGGACAGTGAACCTGCACAAGAGTTTCACTGGCAAAAATGCCCCCACCAATGCTTCTGGTGTCAGCACATGGTCAACAGCTTGTAAAGTCTGAGCTAAAAGCTCCAAAATAAGAGTGACATTCCAAACACAAAAAAAAAATCCTACTTTTCTAAGCTGCTTAACCCCACGATGAACACACTTCACATGCCAACAGGTGTGATACTTTCTGTGGCATGAATAGACATGCAAATGGAATTTAGCAGGACCTACTACAGGGTGCAAGGCAGAAAAGCTTGAGGGACTCACTAGTTGAGTGATGATGACTACAAAACCCAGAAGGCTTTAACTCTGTACAAATAAAACAGATAAATTCAAAGCAAACAGTACTCCCTGGAAAATGGGTAAATTATGAGGAATAAAGCCACAGTGTGATTTATATATAGCATAGATCTGTATGCTTGGGCTTTTTACAGTCATAAATTCAAGACTTCCTGTAATATTCTGGCAATATTTTGTCTCAGGGTTATTTTGAGGCTGTTAGGGACAGGGAATGCCCAGCTTTGATGAAGTGGAGGGTTGCTGGTGCAATTCCACCCTGACCATGCTGTCTCCTTGCAGTGGCCAAAGAGAATCAGCACCAGCCCCAATGCCTGTCCGATATCTGTCAAGTGCCAGCATCAATATCTTCATACAGAAATACCACTGTAGCTCAACACTCCTTTGGGCAGCTGAGAAGTAGCTGATGCTTCCATTCTAGTCCAGCACCAGGGGAAGCTTTGGGAGATGAAGAAAAATGCCCAGGTCAGGGTGTTTTCAAGGAGAAGAACAATCTGGAACTGGTGCAGGATCTGGCACAGCCCCGAGCACCCTGCATTGTCCCTAGTCATGCAACTCTTTGAAAACAAGCAACTTTTTGCAATTATTTGCTGGCGCTCCATGAAAAGCAATGCCTCCTCCAATTCTTTCTTTTTGGGTTTTTTTTATTAAAACCAGGCACTCAAAAAATCCATTTCTATTGGAAACAGGACATGAGGACAGTTTTTGACTGTGTGGCAATTTTCTTGTCATTTGCTCCTAGGGACAGCCTATTCTTCTCCAGGACCTGAACAATGAAGGTCTCAAACAAAGGCAGCTCCCACAGCTGGGGAAGGATGCTGGAGGTCAGGGCTCCTCCCTTAACCCCTGGTGAGGTCAGAGGGATGGGCTGTGCTGGTGCTGCTTTCCTGGGTGAGACTTCACAGGGAGCTGCTTCACCAAGCCCCAGGGTGGAATTCCAAGGTCTCCAGCAAGATGGGGCTCATGGTGCTCTCAGACCTGTGGGGTTCAGCCCCTTGTGATGCAGAGAGGTCACTTCCACCAAGGTCAGCCCTGGGCTGAGAGGCTCCCTCCATCACTCTAATTTGACTCCTCTGTAAAAGTAATTTTTAAGCCACAGTTTAGACTTCCTGGTTCTGATGGGATTTTTTAACATTTTCTAAGACAAATCCACCCATTTAGGAAAACACACACATACAGGAATGCACAAATATGTATTTTGCATGCAGCTCTGGAACACTTAATAACACTTTTTTTTTCCCCCCTTTGGACTCCATGCCTCTCTTTAACATGGAAAACCCATTTGTCTACCTCACTGGATACTGAGTGGATAAATACATTAACTACTTAGAAGCAGGTTGGCCTCTTTTTTTCCCAGTCAGAGCAGCAGTCTATCTGCACCTCAGCCAGACTCTGGAAAATCAGTGAACCACATAACCCACAGCACCATGGAGAGACTGGAGTGAGCTAATGCTCAGTTCATACAAACCATGTGGTTACTGAAACTCAGGATGAAAAAGAAATCAATGACAGAGCCAGGTAAAACTGGCACATTTCAGTGTATTTGTGTAGTTAAACTCCTATTTTCTCTGGCTAGGCAAGACACAAATGGCAGACACTGTCATTGCTGTCATTGCTCTCTCTATTTTTATTTCCTCCCTGTCACTTAGGGCCAAAATGCCCTTTTTTTGGTTGGAAACATTGTCTCTTCCATCCAAATGGTTGTACCTGGTGCCTCCTCTTGCTGCTTTGGAGCCTTCCTGCCTCAATTTCACAGGTGCAGACATTTCCATAAAATAGTAGTGAGCAAAATCCCCAAAACAGCCACCACAAGCAGACACATTTCCTTCTGCCATGTAACTTGGGAAGGACCTTACAGTTTCAGGACAATCGTTTCAGCCCCTGGAATCCTCCACAGTGGGAATTCAGCAGGAGCTAAAGAGAATTCTGTAATTTTCTAAGATCATGGGATTCAAGTGTGCAACAGAGCAGATTCTTGTGGCTTCAACTGGCATCAGCTTACTCTGAAATCTGGATGTTGATGCCCTACAGGGGAGTTTTGGACCAAAGGAATGTCCCAACATTAGGTATCACTTAGCTGGGGGTGGCTGTGCCATTATTTATAGATAAAACCCTGGATGCTTTCAGCTTGCACTTAAAGGGCCTCATGACAGATAACAGTAGTCCAAAATAGTAGAAAAATTAAGGATTTTAAGCCTTTAATGAGAGAAGAATTTTTACCCCAGTCTCCAAGTACAAACCTGCAGGTATGCATTCATGCTATTGAAGTTGAGGGGAAAATTCCCCAGTGATGGTAGAAAGCTCATACACCAAGAAATCTCAGTGCTCTTGATTTAAAAAGAGTGTGTCTGGAGCATGATCCTGCAGTTCAGGATGGAGGAACATGGAGATGCCCTGTCTTTGCCCTTGGTAAAGAGTTTGAGCTTTTCACCTGCAGCCCTATTTGATACAAATATCCATTTTGTGGCAGCAGGAATAACCTACAAGCACTGAAGCAGCTCCATCCCAGATTGGAACTCCCTCCTCACCTCTCACATTTGTGGACAGCTGAAAGCCATAGTGGAAGTATCCCATTCCCAGCGAGCTGCTATCACAAAACAATGTTTATTTTTCATCCACTGTGTTTGCAAGTGGGACATTTTGGTTCTTTTCTTCAGTATATTTAACATATTTTTACTGCTGTGGCAGAAAGGAGCTCACTATCACCAATGCATCAAAAATCAAGTCAGCACTGGTGGGTTGGTTACCTTCTGGTAATGTCTGTGTGAAGAATGCAAGAGAAATACTGAGTCCCTGAGCAAAAAAAAAAACCCACCCCTGTCTGCAAGGACAGCTCCCCCAGTGCCTCTTTTTGATGGTGACAGCCCCAAAGCAGGGGTGACAGCTGAGCAGACAAGCACAGGGCTTCATTTCCCTCTTCAGAACAGAATGTGAAATGCAGTCACTTCTGCTGGTCAGAGGCCTCCTGTTACTCCTAAACTTTTTAATCATCTTAACTGGAGCCAGCTTTCCCTTTGATGTGGTGCTGCTTTCATTAGTACTCATTCAAGGTGAATACCTGATTAGCCATGGGGAGCTGGAGGGGTTTATTCTCCCCCTTTTTCTTTCAACTTTCATAACACTGCAAAGAGCCCCTGTGCCCTCCTCGTGTTAGAAATAAAAGAAGTGATGTTAGGCCAGAGTAAGTGAGTTTGTCCATGTCTGGCAACTAAAATGAATTTAATCTCACACACACAGCTGAACTTTTTTGTGCAAGTTTTTTCCATGCTGGACTTTGTGATGTTTTCAGTCTTTAAGGGCTCTTCTCTCTCTCAAATCCAGGGCAGAATGGCTGGGGACAAGCATCTCAGTGCCCTTCAGCACAGTGACTCTTCTGCATGAGGACCATGAGGGATTTGGGAGCACACAAGGTCTTACTGCAGGTCTGAATTCTATACCTGTAGGAACTGAGCTCTGCAGATGGATGAGTTTCAGCAAGGTCAAGACTCTTCTTCCCAGTCTCTGAAACAGACCTATTGACCCACTGGGAAATAGCCCTTCTGAAATGCCAGACAGATCCTAAATGTCTTTTTATCCCTCTTTTCCCTGGGAAAGCACTGTAATAAGAGACAGATTATCCAATATTTATATGTGAGTTCAAGTGAAAAGGGCTGTAATTTGGGGGAAAAATATAAGAAAGCTTTGTTTACCAGAGAATTCCTAAGAAAGAGTCATTAGACCCCTTGCAAAAACTTCACAGATTTCTCTCTTTGATTTCCTTCATGATTTTGAAGACAGAAGACACAGTAACAAGTACTCAGAGGCTCATGGAGATGCTACAAGCTGTTGACTGAATTTCAGGCCAGTTTAGACATCGCTCCTTCTGCTTTTCCAGAGCCCATCAATGTCTCATTCTGGGTAAGTTCAATTACTGGTGCAAAGGGAAAGAAACTTTCTCCTGCTTTGAAATCATAATGTAACCACAACAGCAAGCACTTAAAGAGCCATTGTGCACAGGAAATGCCAATTTGCTCTTTAAAATACCACATTACAGCCAGGCAGTGGACACAGGGGAAGGTAGTGACTCGCCTGTTGCCATTCAGCAGAGCTGAGATGAGGATACAGGTTCCCTGAGGGGGAATGTAGTGGCTTAGCTAAAGGCAGCTTTTCATAAAACCTCCAGCCTTTTCCACAATATTTTTCCATTTCACAGTATTTCTGATTTTGAACCCATTTTTCCCATTTCCTAGTAACATGCCAGGACTCCAGGGCCCAACATTCTCATCTACTGGCTCTAACATAGGGTTTGACAGCTCATGAGACTCCATACAAAAGCAGAGTGCTTGTTCCTCAAGTGTATCTTGCTGGAACCAGCCTCACCCAGCAGCCTGCTGAGTCTGCTCCCTGTGGCAGACAATGCTGCATCATTCAGGAAACACTGAATAAACTTTGTATAATCAAGTATCACCAGTGTTCTTACCAGCATCTCACAGATTCAGAGATTTCTCAAAGGCAGGAAGAACCACCAGCTCAATTCCAGGAATGCCCAGTAGAATCTCCTCCTCTAGCCCTGTTCCCAACCCAGTTACCTGGTGCTTCCCCACAAAGCACACAGGCACCGATAGGATGTCACCCCTTGGCTTCTTTTGGATAAACTAAACACACAAAGCTCCTACATCTGGCTACAAAGCATTTCTGGTGATCCTTGGGGTTGTATCCAGCTTCTCCTTTCTACCAACACCAGCTCATCCCTGTCTTCAACCTTTTCTAAACCTGAACATACAAATGGGACACAGCATTTCAGCTGTCAAAGGCCAAAATTCCCCTGAGCTGCCCCCCAGCTTTCCCTGGAAGTGTGGGGATAGTGTAGCTTTGCACCAGTCCACTTTAATATAAATTTTATTTGTCCCAATCAGTTTATTAAGTCATTTATCTCACACTGAGTGACATCCTGCCTTTTTAGCAGGATGGGATTTTAATCAAAATTGCCCTCTCACATCACTGTGAAATCAAGGTGGCTGGTCAGCTGGTAAAATCCTCTTATAGAAAGCCCAACTTTCATTCTTTTTATACTGCTTAAATCCCAGGAAATTATCCCTTTGGAGCTACCCAATATATTCATTACTGTGCAGGTCCATTGAAACAGAGTCCCAGCCATATGTTCCTCAGATACTGTCAGCTTCCAACCAATCTGTCAGAATGGAATCTGAAATACTGTTATCTCATGTTGGGTGCAATATCTCCTGGGCTAGAAAATGATCACACATCATTTGAGGAACTTCAAATAGATTTATTTCCGGTTATATGAGACTTCCAGCATACATCTTTGTGATTGAAATCTCCCATTACCTGGTATTTCTTTCCATTTATTAAGGATAAAAGCTCTGGGAGCAGCTCACCTCTTAATGTGAAGCCATGGTCTGTAATCCCCTTTACAGGCACCACACACTCACCTCTCACTGTAAATCCCCCCCAACTTTGATAGTTACAGCTTTAGTATCTCTGCATTCTATACTAAACAGGTCACAGTCTCTTTTCCTTTCTCTTTCCACCTTTTCTCTTGGACACACACTGCTATTC
The DNA here is from genome assembly GCF_037042795.1 of Molothrus aeneus. Taxonomy (NCBI): domain Eukaryota; kingdom Metazoa; phylum Chordata; class Aves; order Passeriformes; family Icteridae; genus Molothrus; species Molothrus aeneus. The sequence goes on along the minus strand of NC_089646.1, from coordinate 149,624,759 downwards.
ACACACAGGTTGTAGTCAGCAGTTTTAATGCTCCAGTCATACAAATCAGCCTCCTCTCATTCAATTTTGGCAATTATCTCCAATTTCTTTTAATTAACAAGCACTTGCAATTGCCGTCATTGTCAGAAAAACAAAGAATAAAGAAGCAAAGTGTTCATACAGCCACCGGAAATTAAACGATTTGCTTGGGCATGTGAATTGCCTCAATGGATGAAACAAATCTGCCAGGGGCATTTTGGAAGTTGCTTTTAGGCAAACCACTGCCTCTGCCCTGCTGCACCAGGCAGTGTGATTGAGGAGTGCTATTAAACATTGTCAGTCAGACATCTAGGGAGTAATAAATAAAATTCATAGAAGAAATAGGATAAAAGTAGAGAGCTGCAGAGGACTCTACAGCATCTGCAGAAGACATTCAGAGCCAACCTTCTGAGCATCCTGCTCAGAGGAAAACCCTTTGCCTTTGTTTGGGCCTCAGCAGGAAAGGATGTTTATAGGCTGTGTCTTTTAAAGTACACCACGACTGAGTCAGAGCACGTGTTTACATTTGGTTGTTGGGTGTTTTAAATATCAGCACAAAGTCCAAAGAACAAATTACTACAATGGGAAAATAAAGCATTGCAACTTGGTACTGATGCAACAAATTTTAGTGCTGCAAAGCTGATGGGCAGCAGGAAAAGCCTGTGGTTGGTGATACACCTGGTGCAGTGCATCAGCAGTGGTTTTGTTCACAAAGCTGAGCCCTGGCAGGTCCATGGGATTTAAGGGTAGAAAAACACACATGGTGGTATCAAACACCACATTATCAATGGCAGCTTTTTGGTCCAGGGAGATGTAAACAGGCCAGAGAGGAGGTGTAGCAATAATTGCTCCAGGCATAGGAGGCAGCCATTCCTGAAATAACCTAAAGTTCCTCAAAGTCTCTGAAAACACTCTTCATAAGTAGAGCAAGAAGGCAATGGGACCAGTTCAAACAAACACTACAGCAGATACTGGTATCCCTCTCCCTGGAGGGGAGTAGTTCTCTCTTGGCAGAGCAAAGCATCTTTGAAATCCTCAACCAGACCAGAAGGAGTTAGACATCAGGAAAACATTATTCACTGAGAGAGTGATTGGGCACTGGAATCGTCTGCCCAGGGAGGTGGTGGAGTCACCATCCCTGGATGTGTTTAATAAAAGACTGGATGTGGCACTCAGTGCCATGGTTCAGTTGATGAGTAGGTGTCTGGTCATGGGTTGGACTTGATGATCTCAAAGGTCTTTTTCAACCTTGTTCATTCTGTGATTCTGTAAAATCTCACTGTAATTAATAGATCATAAAACAGTTTGGGTTGGAATGTCTTGTATTTGCAGGGTGCCCTGTGGCAGGAAGGAATGATCAATCTCACTCCATGTTCTTAGAAGGCTAATTTATTATTTTAAGATACTATATTATATGAAAGAATACTATACTAAACTATACTAAAGAATAGAGAAAAGATACTTACAGAAGGCTAGAGAGATAATAATAAAATCTTGTGACTCTTTCCAGAGCTCCAACACAGCTTGGCACTGATTGGCCAATGAGTGAAAACACTCACACCAGAAACCAATGAAACAATCACCTGTTGGATAAACAATCTCCAAACACATTACAAAGCAGCAAAACATAGGAGAAGCAAATCAGATAATTACTGTTTTCCTTTTTCTCTGAGGCTTCTCAGCTTCCCAGGAGCAAAATCCTGGGCAAGGGGATTTTTCCAGAAAATATGAAGGTCACAGGAATGGACTTCTAAAGTTCATCCACGCCAACCTACCTGCAATGAGCAGGGACATCAACTAGATGAGGTTCCTCAGAGCCCTGCCGAACCCAGCCTTCAATGTTTCCATGGATGAGGGATCCACCACCTCTCTGGGAAACATTTCCCTGTGTTTCATCTCCCTCTGAGCAAAGAATTTCTTCCTCATAACTAATATCTCCATTTTTTCTAACCAGCTTCTAAGAGCCTGGGCCTATCTCAAAAGAAATTGGTTTCAACTTAGTGGTGAGGCTTGGACATTGTGAAACCCAAATGAATGGGCAGCAGAAACAGGTAAGAGTATTGGAGGTGAAATCTTTAAATAAGCTGGCCCAGTGTTTGCATCAGGAGGGCCTTGTGTGCTGTTCACAATTACTTCCTTCTGTTATGTTTGTTTTATTCTGTATTTTTATACATTGCTGCTATGGTGGAGCCCTGCCAAAATTTGATGTTAAAATGCCAAAAGGAGGAGAGGCTCTGCTGGAACCTTTCTAAATCAGTAGGAGTCAGGAAGCAGGGAAGCCACAGGCACTTCTGTTCATGTACAAGTTCCAGCCCCAGAGTGCTGGGTCCAGGAGCAGCATTTTAGCTAATCATGGAATTAAACCCATAATAGTTCATCACAGCTTTAAGCAGGTGCACTTTTAGCAAGGCTACTAATTGCCCTGAGAGAGCTGCAGCCCAAAAAACCTAAGAGAGTCTAAATCCCTCTGAGAGGTACTAACACTCAGTACTAACTCACAGAAGACCTTTTTTTGTTTGTTTTTATCATGAATGCTGTCCTTGGCATCCTATAAGACATGCTACATTCCCATGGGGATAAATGGAGGTTTGTTGCAGCTTTGACTGGTCTCTTGTCAGACACACAACATCTAATTCACTGCAGTATTTCTATTTGTCCTGCTCTGGTTGGATGCACATTCTCCCACCATTACACTGCTCCTTCTAGCTGGGAGGGTTCAGATTTTCTTTGATTGCTTTATCTCCTGAAAAGCAAATGAAAGGGGGATGGAGCTGGAGATTGGTGTGTGGCTCAGCCCCAAGGCTGACTCAACATGTCTTAAGGGACCTTTCTGTTTGTACAGAATGGTATTGTGGGGTTTCCTCACAGGGAGCACCCAGTCTCTCTCCCTGGGTGCTCCTCTCATCCCAGCCTGCAACTCTCCTCTAAGCATCTACATCTGGATTTGGTTTATGATTTAATCACAGAAAGAAGCAGGTTCAGGAAGGATGTGGTTCATCTCAGCTTAAATTTGGCACTGAACCTGCCTGGGTGAACTGTCCCTGGGATGAATCTTTGCCACCATGAGTGAAAAGCTGCTCAGATGGGGCTGTTCTTCTTGTAGGCCTCACTTTTAGGTTAGGTCTGAGGAAAAATGTAGAGACCTGGCCTCTGATTTTCCTTGCTGAGCTGGGAAAGAAAGACTCTCAGACATAGCACATAAAACACTTCCCTTCCCACAGGCTTGGGAAGTGACTCTCTTGTCAGTGAGAAGATGACATTTATATTCACACAGCATTCAGTACAAGGCACCCTCACCCCATTTAATCCTTGGGCTGCGCTCTAGTAAAAATAATAAACAGCTGAGTGTGGCAGTGGGGTTTGGGAAGGATTCCAGCTCACAGTTAAAGGACAGACCCAGTTATTCCTTGATGAATAACAGCATTTACAGAAGGCCTTTCACCCTGAGGTGCTCCACAAATTATAAACATACATTGCCACATCACAGAACTGGTGAAACAGCCAACTTCGAAGTGTCAGCTGGGAAAATCCCACAGCCAGCCCAGTGAAGGGAGACAGCCACCTGCCAGATAGCAACGGGCAAGGCAGTGCTACTCACAGGACTGCTGCTACACTGGAGGTATGTCCAAGCTGCAAAGTAGACCACAGCATCACCTTTCTCCTCTCTAGAAATTATCTGTATGGTCTTTAAATGCCTGTGTTTAAACAATTCCACTCCCTCCGTGCCAAAGTTGAAACCATCTGTGTTTTATTGTGTTTCAACATGTCTGTAAGGTCCATCTGATTGTTCACCTTTATTTCCTCTCCAAACAAATGTTCCTCTCCATTTCCCTCACACGTGCTTGTGTCAGCCACAAATGATTGCTGGTTGCTGCAACTCTAACCAGTGCAAAGACCCAAAGGAGAAACTAAAAACATGCAGAAAAGATGTATAAAACTGACAGCTAAAGGAATCTTAAAAAAGGTGACTCAGGAGTTTAGCTGAGAGTGTGTCAGGAAAATTCAAGTGCCACAACTTGCTGTTGCACCTTGGAAAACCTGAGAGTGAGAGCCTGAACCTGAACATGGAAGTGAAGAGTGGACCCCAAGGGGGGTTATGGTAAGGAAGGTCTTCAAGCTGCCTGTGTCCTGAGGATCCAGCACCTGGGTCCTGAAATGTGGGACTGAAATGGGCTCATTTCTCAGCATCACTGGCCACCCATGTGTTTATCCATCTGTCTTCAGGAGCCTGGAGAGGGATCAGCAAAAGGAACCTCATGCTCCTATTAAATGACATTTTTACAGAGGAACCACAGGATAGAAAGTTTGTAAAAAGCCAATGATCCAGAAAGAAACTTCAGCGTCCAACTGGTATCCTTTAGTTTGTATCCACCAGTTTATATTGGGACTTTCTGCTTTTCAGACAGCTCCTTGTCTGTCCTAGTGAAGATCAAGAGGCTTCAGAGCTGGTGGTGAGCAGAGTGGCTTTGCACTTGGGATTTTTCCCCTGTTTCAGGTAGCACAACACAGGTTCATTCATTCTCAACTGGAACAGACTGAATCAGCAGATAGATGAGAGAGTAGCAGGACACCATTATTATTTCTTTATTATTCCCCACTCAGAAGTGAATGGGAAATAATAAATTTAAATATTTGGATGTAACTATCCAAAGAAAAATGCAGGTCATGCAAAAATAAATGCTTCTCAAGGCATGTAGTTTATGAGACTACAAAATAATCACAGAAATGAAATATGGGAACCCCCAAATTTGAGACATCTAGAAACCATCTGACTACTTTCTTCCCCCTCCTAGATTTCCCAGTGCTCTGACTGCACAGTTAGTTCTGCAAGGCCAGGTTTGCTTTCAGAGTGATTAATGATTACCAGCAACAACAATTTTTTTCAATCCCTTCTGGAGATCAGGGGAGGAGAAAAAAAAATGCAGCTCTGCCTCATGATTCCTGCTCTCAGGAGGGCTGGACTCTTGGAACACCACTGGGAGCTGCAGGTGTAGCAAGATCATCAGGAGAGGATTTGCTCCATCTCCCAACTCACCGGCTCATCCCTTCCAAGCTGACCTTCCTTTTCTTTTCTGTTATTTATGTGAATGAACTCCTCCCCAAAGAGTTGCTGAGTGATAAGAACTCAGATCATCCATTACCCACCTTGTGTTGGGTGGCTGCTGTGGTTGGAATGAGATTTGCATGTGGTCAGACACAGTCCTGCAATCACAGCCTCCCTGAATTGCATATTAGCATCAATCAAAGCCTGGCTGCAGAGATGTTGCCTTCCTATTTTGTCCCTGTAATGGTTTCTGTTCTGTCTGCTGCTGCTGAAAAATCCTTGCTTTGGAATCAAACTGAACCTGAAAGTGTTATTGGGCTTCACCACAACCAAACCATTTCCAGGCAGCAGATCCAGTTCCCAGTGGAGCAGCCTTGCCCTTGCTGAGTTAAGCTCCCTGTGCCAGTGGTCTTTGGAACAATATAAAGTCATATACAAGCATTAAATCAGAATTTAGGTACACTAAGAAACATTGAAATTATAAATTACCTATTCCTAATAAATGCATAGAAATAAATAGGCATGGAATACTGAAAAGGTATCTCTAGAGTGTATCCTCAGAGTAGCACAGACAGTGTAGAAGACATGATTATACATTCTTGTGCCAAGAAGTGAGACCATGTGATGCCTAGACATTATCTCATAAGCATCCTGTTCATTCTCAAATCTAAATCCAGATAACAATTGTTTAATTTTAATTTTGTGTGTGTATATATAATTTGTTCATTATCCACCTTTATGTGAAGTCAAGACATTCAAGGCTGCTGCAAACACATGAATTTCATTCCTGCCGCAGATGAGCAAATTCTACAGGTCCTTTCTGTGGGTTCAAAAAGTGTCTTTGAAAAGGACAATTATTTAAATTACTCTCTTTGCACCCAAGGAAATGAATTAATTTGTGCTGACCATACCACTTACAGGCCACTAAAATATGTACCATGACCTAAACCCCATTGGTTCCTTCTCTGTCAGGGCAAATACATTAGGAGCATTTCATGTGAGATCCTGCTATAGTTGGAGAAAGGAAAGACAATCTGATAAATCTAATTCCCTGATAAAAATCACACCAGATACCCTGGGGAAGAGGAAAAATATCCTGTCTTAAAATTTCATTCCACCCATGTTGCCCTCCAAATGCTGGAGAAGTCACTGAGCGGCTGCACTTAGTTCATATCTGAATGGAAGGCTGAGGTTACCTCCAACATGTCAGATTTTTTTTTTTTTAATGTCTTCAGCTTACAAATGAATTACAAATAAGAGGTTCTGTGGTTACAAAGGGGTGGCATTAGCCCTGGAAAATCAGACTCTCTCCCAGGACATTGCTCAGTGGATCATGTAACCAGCTTTCAAAGGGAGAGCCTGAAACACCAGCACTGTCTGCAGCAGCTTTTTACCTTGCCAAGAGCAAGGCTGTGAGGGCAAAGATAACTTTTATAGCACTATCCTGGTGTTCCCACCTTGCTGCTGATACCCAAATGTGGCATTTTAATACTGTATCTCCCGTTGCCCCAGTTTTAATGCAACTCAGGGGAGTTTTGTGCTAGATTTCAAGTCTGACTGATGAGGGAATTGATGTTGGGCTTCTGTAAGAAATTTGTCTGGTAATAGTACAAAATGTTGATGAAGTAACTAAAACAATACAAAACCACTGTGAAACACATTAAATAGATTAAGAATTGGCTAACTTCAGGTCTTAAATATTATTATAACCAGAGAAATTTTCCTAGAGTGGGTGTGTGTTTGGACAGATCCGGTAGGGACTACTTCTTGGCTCTATACTATTGTATTTTATCAACAACTTAGGGAAAAACCCTTTAAATCATTATTTACAATTTTTTCAGATGAAAAAGGCTGGGAAAATGGTCAAAAGAAGGAACCCAGGTCACTGATATCAATGGGTAATTGGCAATCTGAAGGTAAGCAAGTAGAACCAAGTTAAGTCACAACATTGGAGAAAGAAGATATTTGCCTGGTGGGGGCTGCAGTGTTTCTACACTAGAAAGTCATGACCAAAAAAGGGTTGCAAGTCATGGTGAGTAATCAGCTGTCCATGAACTGACCTAATCTTTGTATGTATAAGCAGAGGAAATCCAGGGAGAAGAGGGTGATAATGTTGTCTGGGTATTCCCCATCTCCTGAAACTGCTGCCAACCCATTGTGCCCTGCTCTTGCATCCACAAAGCAAGTGGGAGGCTGAGAAGCTGGAGACAATTCAAGAAAGAGGCACAAGAATGTACACAAGTCTGTGAAAGATGACTTGCAGGAAGAGATTTAAGGAGCTTGGTCCATTTAGCTCATCAAAAGAAAGCTAAAGAGTGGCTGGACACTGATCCAAGAACCTCCAGGGAGAAATTCAGAATCAGTTGTCTTTAGTCTTGCTAACAGGAGTGTCCATGCCACCAGCCTTGCTCTGAGTTCCCACACCCAATGCACACCTTGGCCATGTCCCGCCGCCTTAGCAGGGGGACACACTGACCTTTCTGTCCAAGAGGAGTCGAGGTGCCTGCTCCAACCAGAGCTTGGCACACTCTGACAGGTCCCCAGCTGGTTCAGCCAGGGACCAGGAGCCTGTTGCACACCAGATTTTCAGTGTGAATGTGGCCAAAGAATTTGGGGCCGGGATCCTCCAGCTCTGTTTTCATTCTGTGGTTTTTGTCTCTGTTCTGATCCTGGTGCCAAAGAAATGTTGCATTGTTTGAGAGATGTGAATCTGGTGGCATAGCCTGGTCTCAGGACAAGCACTCCCAAGGCTCTCATCTGATCTCTCAAGAGAGAAGCTAAACCAGAAGACAGAGATCACAGGCTCAGGCAGAGAACTGCTGTGCCTTTCCCCCCAAAATCCAGGAAGGATTATTGCACTGATCATCTTGAGCAAGAGAAAAGGGAAAAGGCTGGAGAGCAGCAACACTTTGGATCACTGTACATGACAAAGACATTAAAAATAAGTTATTTACTGAGCCCATATCTCAACAGCATTTATTTCCTTCATCCTACCTGCCCCTTTTGGAGACCTCTTATCCCATCACTTCAAAGGCCAATAGCCAAACACGACAGTTACACAAAGGTCAGACGGGTGGTTCACATCAGGATGACTCCATCTGGCTGCAGATCCTGCCTGCACTGCAGTCCCTCCCTTTGTGTGGGGGTTTTCTTCTCAACTCTGCTGGGAGATGGCTGGAAGCACAATGAGGGGAAAATAACAAAAACGGTGAATACGTAACAGGAACAATTTGTTCTTGGATTTAGGGCTGTCCTCGGACAATATGTAAGGCAGTGTTTAAGTGAAATATTTGACTAATGAACCCTACAAGGATTGGCATAGTTAATTAATGCCTGGAAGTGATATGCAGGGTTATGGAGAAGTTGGAAGTGGGTGTAACAGAGTGGGATTACAACAGTAGCTGAGAAAAGCCCACACCGTTGGAGGTAGCTTTTCATAGGAGAACAAACTGTGAAGAAAGTACGTGCTGAAGAACAAGCTGGATGCTTTAGCACACTTTAAAAGTGTCTTTAACACATTATAAGAATGTGCTAAAAACAGTGTTCCTGTATTTTGCAAGCTGCATATTTTTAATTGCAGCAAATTACTGACTTGCACTAGCTTTACCAGCTCTGCTGAAACTCAGGCTGTTATACTTAAGAATAATTGCATGAACTACTTAAATATTCAAACACTGGTGAATAAACAATTATTATTCTTGAGAAGTACAATTTCTCAAGAAATTGCTGCTTTTTCTAGCTGAACCTTGTGCTGACTGTAAAGACAACTTTCTTATGGCACTGCTAAAAACTTCTGTGCAAGTGCAAAATATAATTTGAGGACTTTTTCCTCAATTGCCCACTCAGCTGAATCCTACACAACTGCTACATTCCAAAAGGGCAAAATTGGAGCTATTTGTTTATTTTGTCTTCAGTGGGAAAACGAAGCTTTCCAGGGAGGAGCAACTGCAGCTGAAATGAATTCAGCATCACAATGGCAAAACAAGAAGTGCATTCATGTAGCAGCACGTTCGAGTGTGTGCGCTCAAGCCCCTCCGCAGTGTGGTTGCTATGGTGTCTGTGGGTGGTGGTGGAGATGACAGGAGATTCTCAGCAGAAATGCCAAACCACACTCTAATATATCTCATACTGACCTGCTATTAATTCAGTGGCTGCTCTTTTATCATAAAAGAGAACAAAAAAAAAAAAAAAAAAAGATCAGCTCAACTTTCACTTCCAGAATAGATGTGAAATTTTAACCAGCAGTGGCTGTAGGGGTGTAAATCACATGACAGAAACTTTAGAGGTTGGGTTTTTTGTTGCTGGGGCTTTCTGAAACTATAGAAGGATTGTAAGGAAATGGGAATAAGCTGATAGTCACATTAAAAAGTGTGACTGTGCAGTTGCCCATGGATTTTGCTGTAAAATGTAATGATTGTCAGAAATGTACATTAACTGAAATATGAGGTTTTAATTCCCGGTGGGTTTTTCCTAGGCTGATGTCAAACCTGTAGCAGAGCTGGGTATTTCTTTGGTTTTATTCTCTTTACTTACAAAACCTTAGGAGGTTTCTTTTCCTTGATCTGGAGAAGAATCAATAAAAAAAATTAATTCTCTGTCCTTTTCATTGGGACTGTGTTTACCATCTTTGTGCCAGAGGCTGGGACATCTTTTTCAGCTCCATGGAAGCTGTTTTCCATCCATGTGTCCTGCACATGCCTTTGTTTGGGCAGGGACAGACACAGTTTTGTGTAATTTCAATTATCTGTGTCTTTGTCGAAAATGACTGGCTATTTAACACTTCTATTAACTCTAACACAGCTCCACACCAGTCTTGTGTATTGAAACACAATTATATAGGAAGCAGAAGGAATGGATTTGTGTTTTCTACTCCAGGGTAGGCCCCCATGAGCATCCTGTCTGGACCATTCTGGTGGCTGATGGCTTCGTGCTCTCAGGGAGGTGACACCCTTCCTGCAGGCACACACTTCTGGAACTGCTCTGGAGGCTGACAGCAACAGGAATTCAGGCTCTGCTGCCACTGAGATCTTCCCAGAAGAGCAGCTGCCTCAAACCTGGGCTTCTCTGATGGCTCTCAGAGGTTGTTGTGTGGTGAAAGGTGGGAGTAGAACACTGGTGCTGTTTGCCCTGGGGAGTAAAACCACACCACAAACCAGCTCAGCAGAGGATGTGAAACCAGCTCAGAGGTGCCAAGGTTTGTCCTGTCTTTCCCTGCATTGTTTCCTGCCCAGGAGATCCTGACCAAGGTCACAGGCAGGGATTTGCCCATTTCCATCAGCCCCCAATCCCAAAGCCAGCCTGAGCAGGGAATACTGGGGCCATTGACAGAGAGCACACAGGCTCACTGCACAGAGGCAGCCAGGGATTCCTGTTCTGTACAAGCATTTCATCTGCCTTTCAGTTCATCTGCCTTTTTCATTCAGGAGCATTAACCTACAGTCTAATACAATTATGTACTATATGCTCTTAAATTTTTAATTAGTTACATGCACTCGAGAGCAAATGGTCCCTTTTCTCCCTGATACACACAGAGAACTCCTCTCAGCCTTAATGGGGTTTACATGGGTTTATCAAGTGATAATAAAAGCCTAAACATTGGCTTCTGCTGACATTCACTGGGTAGTTCCGGCTCTCAGCACATGGGAAATGTAACTGGGCACTATTAAGGGCAATGTAATGAGGAGAAAAAACATTTAAGGTTAATGCTCAGCTTTACCCGTGTTACATACACGGTTCTTTTGGAAGTGTTATGACAAATCCCCCAGAAGGAAGCAAATCAAAGGAAAAATTGATTTAAAAGTCATGGGTGGGTGTTTTCTCCCCTGCAAAGGGCACATCTGTACCTTGAAACATCTGGGTGAGTGTCTGTAGGAGGCTGCAGGAGCAGAGCTGTGTGCAGCACCTCACTCTTGCTCTGGGGGATTCTTGAAGGTGATAACAGCAGCTGGGCTGCTTTGAGCTATTTTCATGTGCCTCCAGTCTCTTGTCAGGCAGGCATGAAGCAACAAGTCCTTCAGTGCTACCTCAGCATTCCTTGGGGCTGGAAATGGGGTTTACTTCCAAAGGGTGGGATTTATCCCTCCCAGCTTCAGCTCTTTGCACCACAGGTGACTCCCATGTCCCTAAAGACTTCTTGTCCCTAAAGCATCTAAAATCCTTCCCCCAAAACTAAGAAATAAAACTATTGCACCTAAAGTTCAGTGACAGCAATTCCACCTGAACTGTCCTTGGCTTCACCATGATTTCTGGCTACAAAGCCATGGCCTGTTTCCCCCCTGGAAGTGCCTCGCTCTTTAATGGTGAAAAGAAACTGCTACAAATGAGTGTGCACAAGGTGTGTCCCACCCCTGTTCTGTCCAGGCAGCTTTGGGACAAGAAGGGCCACCTCATAAACTGGATTACTGAGATACAGCCATTGCCACAGTTGCTCAAAACATTTTAAAATGTTTTCATAATACCAACATTTTATAATGCTTTGAGGGCTGAATTTTGCATTAAAGTTTCTCATCCAACACAGAGAAACACACAGCCTGGATGTATTTTCTATGCAGGTTCAGTGTAGAGTCTCAACATTGTTCTCCCAGCCATTTCTGATGTGCCATAGCAGAGGTGACTTCTAGAATCATCAAATGGTTTGGGTTGGAAGGGACCTTCAAGATCCTCCAGTTCCAACCCTCTGCCATGGACAAGGGAACCTTCTACTAGACCAGGACTTTCAAAAAGGCAGCAGGATGGGAAGGGAGCATGGAAACACAAGCAAATTTATTCGTTGTTCATACAAATTCTAGCCACATGCTTAACCACCTCCCAGAGAAGATCAGATTGGTGTTAGGAGCACCATGGTTTTATTGGAAAAATTGAACAGGAAAACCTCTGCAGTGCATGACTGCTCCAGGCTGAACTGTTATTGGACAGATGCTGAAAACTGATCTCCCCAAGCACCCCACAGCCAAGAGGGACATGCATTTACTGTGCCACCATAACACAGCTCCATGGAAGAGCCATGTGATCTGCTGCCTTTTATCCAGGGGCTGAAATAAAACAGGAGAGGACTGGGGGAGGTTTAAACTTTTATATTGGAAAACTTGCCTGTTCCAAGGGGAATGTGGTGCAGGCTCAGCTGCAGGCAAATCCAGCCAGAGGGATCCCACACACATACCAGCACATACACAGGGAGCCATACACAATATGCAAACACCCTGAAATCCCAAACAAATATCTCAAAAATCACTTGTGCTCCAGAGGGAACAAAGGGGCCTGCCCACACACAGAATTAACAAGTTAATTAGTGTTTCAATATTTCCTTGCAAGCTCTGGCACTATTACTGCTTCAGTGAGTGTAAAACTAGCAAGAACAAGTGACTGGTGGAAGAAGAATGACTCTGGTTTTCAATATGCTCTGATAAATGATAAAAATCATGCAGGTAAACTGTGCATGGTTTTTATTACAGCTTTACTGCGGCATGATTGGGAACTGAGGGAAATGCTTCTTTTTAAAAGCATATTCATTTTGATCTAGCAGTGACCTTTTAATATGTTCAGGTCCCTGCAGGGGAGACAAAGGTACTTGTGGTCTTCTGTAAGAAAGAAAAGGCACTTCAAGATGGCATAAAAGCCAGGATCAGCCAAGGGGAAATAAATTTTCACCCTCTGAAGTATTCACCAGACTTGATGATTTATTAATTTTGATACATTCCCCTATGTGACCTCATGGGTTTGTTGGCTCTGCCACGAGGACTCATCTGGAGCTAGAGGAGATTGGGGTATCTCTGCTTTAGCTGTGGGCAGTGAATTACTGCTCACCCCTTCCTGCAGTTGTTTTAATATTTACCCACCTGGGAAGGAAGCTGTGATTTTTTTTTTAATCTCCTTTGAATGCCACCAGCTGAGGTAGTGCTGGGAGAATCAGAGATGTGCACAGCACCTTGCTGAGGTTTTTACTCTCCCTTTACTGCTACTGTACAACTCCAGTGGGAATAGATGGATGGTGGAAAAGAGTATGGATTTATTCTATATCTATAATATTATATATTCTATATATTCTATATACTTATTCATTAATATCTATAATGTTCTATATTCTATATATTCTATGTATTTAGTCTATAATGTATATAATATTCTATATTCTATAATATTCTATAGTCTATAGTATATCCACACCTTGGGCTTTTTTTTTTTCTTTTTAATAGAATACGATAGGATACTTCAGTTGGAGGGGACCTACAATGAACAACCACCTGATCAATACAGGGTTGTTCAAATGTTAAAGCATATCTTAAGAACATTGTCTGAAGTTTTTCAACTCAGTGGTTTTTAGTTTATCCTTAGTTTGCCAAGTTTGTAAGTTGCCTCTGAAGCAACCTTTTGCACCACTTGTGCTGTGAGAATTGAAGCTGTGCATTTCTTTTCAGGCCTTTGGGGACTGAGTTATAATTTAGGTGCTTCTGCTTCCAGAAACATGACTAGCAAGTCAAAATGCAAAGTCCTTGAATACTGCATTTTAAAAGAGCATGAGCAATGAAGGGTTTGCAGGCTGAAGCACTCTGTGACCAGAATATGTGCTTGCTGAGCTAAGAGTCTGGTAAACAGTTTTTCCACAGGACTTTATGGAAACATGCATCAAGGAGGGAGAGGGAAAACATGACCACTTTAGTGCCTAGCAATTGCTGCCTGCATTACAGAGGTGACAGCCCAACACTTCACAGTTTGCTCCTCTGGAGGGCTGATAAATGGTTTGATTTTATGTGAGATCCTTTGTCTAGAGAAGTTCCTTTGTATCCACAAGAATCAGATCAATGTTCTGAGCACAGCTGCAGCAAGGCAGCTGGCTGCCATCAGGACATATTAATTCACCTCTCAGTGTTCTCCAGTTTTGCCACCAACTCTTTGTCTGACCTTGAGCAAGGCATTTAATCCATTCAGGTACCTCCTGATGTGCCTGCAGATGGGAATCCTTCCTTCCTTCTGTGACTGCTACCCATTAGCTAAACCTGAACCTCTAATGTGCTCTGAGCTCTTCAGATGACACATCACAGTGGTGCAGGTGTTATTGAAACATGCAGGTAGAAGCACTGAAAAAATCTTTCTGGAAATGACTCTCACAGCCTCAATTGCCTGTGTGCAATTGTCCTTGGTGCATTCTGGACACAAAGGTCTGAGTGTGGTTTTTTCTTTTAGTCATGAAGAAAGAGATCAGGAATGTGAATATGGCCCAGAAATCAAATAATGTCCTGGGCTGCATCCAAAGCAGCATGGCCTGAGTGAGGGTGGGGATTCTGCCCCTCTGCTCTGCTCCAGTGAAACCTCACCTGCAGAGCTGCCCCAGCCCTGGGGCCCAGCACAGGAGGGACATGGAACTGCTGGAGCCAGTCCAGAGGAGGCATCAGGATGATCAGAGGGATGGAGCAGCTCTGCTGTGAGGAAAGGCTTGAGAGAATTGGGATTGCTCAGCCTGGAGAAGACTTTGAGATGGCCTAATTCTGGCCTTCCAGCACATGAAGGAGCCTGCTGGATTATTTAGAAGAGATTATTTAAAAGTGCATAGAGTGGCAGGACAAGGAGGAATGGCTTCAGACTGAAAGAGGGCAGTTTAGATTGGATATTAGGAAGAAATTCTTTACTGTGAGAGTATTGAGATGCCAGAACAGGTTGCACAGAGAAGCTGTGGCTGCCCCAGCCCTGGAAGTGTTCAAGGCCAGGTTGGATGGGATTTAGAGCAACCTGGTTTAATGCAGGCTGTCCTTGTCCCTGGCATTTGGATTGGATCTGGATGATCTTGAAGGTCCCTTCTAAAACAAGGCATTCCATGAATCTGTGATTCTGTGTGAATTCCTTAATTTTGTTAGAAAACAGTTCATCCCTTTAACCATGAGTAAGATAAGAACTAAATAAATGGAATTAAACCTGAAGGATTTTCTCCTCCCTTCTGGTTTACACAACTGATATGCACACTTGTGGGTACTTACCTTGCAAGTTTTAATTATATTTAACAATCATATAAGGTCAAGAAACCAATATGGTTTTTTTGCCAGACAGGCTCCATAGCCCAGTTCCCAACCCAGTCCCTCAAGCATCTTTACTGACACACTTGCAGTGCACAGGGCTAGAATAAAAAGCCAAAAAGGAGATAATTTTTATTGATTATTGCTTTTGGGGATTTAACATTTCCAAACTCTGTCCCAAAGGACTCTGCCATTAAGAAACTGCAGCCTGAGAACCCCAAGGGGGCAAAATGTATCTGCCACAGAGAATGACCCTGGCCCTATCCAAGGGAGGCAGGAACAGGAGAAAAGAAGGGAAGGGGAAGAAAAGAACTGTTTAACCTGAGGGAAAAGGCAAACACAGCACCACAGACAGACTGGTTTATGGGTGAATTCCAGTTCAGGATCAGGTTCATGCCTGAGGTGATTGGTGGCAGCAGGGCACTGCACTGATGATTTAAGAGCTTCCCTTTAGTCCCAACATTCAGCATGACCCAATCTATGTGCTGCCAAACTTTTATCAGGATACATCCCCAATCCTGGTATTTCCTTGCATAAAAATAATAATGGATGTGAAATTGTAGCATTTATTGTAAAATAAATAACAAATATCAATAAAAGCAGAAGATTAAAGGTTTGTTCCTCAGTTGGGATGAACTCTGCTCCTTTCTGTGGCCACACTACAGCAACAAAGGATTTGGTTCAGATAAAATTAAGCACCAAAAAAAGGATTTGATCTTCTTTTCCTCTAGGAGTATCATTAGCTCCTTCCTTAGTATTTTCTTCCAAAATTCTGCTGGAGAAGAGAGAAAAATGGATGAGTCATTGCAAGGCTGCAAATATTTGGCCAGTCTAAGGGAGTAAAAGCCATTCTCCTATAGAATCTCTTCCTCTGTGGGCTCACTGCAGTTTATTTTAGCTCATGCATGAATGTATCAAGTTGTCTCTTGAAATTCAAGACAAATACTTTAATTCAGAGTGAAAAGGCAAAATAATGAAGGATTGTTGCTCCATGTGCTTAAAAATAAACATCATCAAGCCTGTATTTAAGGATGTCAGATATTCCACAGGTGACTTTCCGGTGATTCTAATAATTCATACTACAGCTGCAGCATAAGAAAGGCAACAGAAGCCTAAATTCCTCATTTATTGTGGTCAATAGTCATGCATTTGTCTTGTTTTTTCTGAGGGGACATTGTTCAGCACAGTAGCTTAAAAATAACACTCCTATTGCTATTGAATTTGTTCTTTTTCATTTTTGTTTCCTGTGAAGTATTTCTCAGGCAGAGACTGCCTGAAGTGTGGCAGGGACTGGATCTATCCACAGAAGAACAAGTGCTGAGGACTTTCTCCTCACTCCTACTGGATGTAAATAAAACTCCTGCAACTCTTCTCCAGCCCTAGAGAAAGGGTGTAGTCTGCACTGCAGGGAAATTACAGATAAACTTGAAATTCCAGAAGCTCCACTGCCAAACTTCATGTCTGTAAAATTCACTTTTTTACTTTTCCACAACCATACTGCTTTCAAATAGCTCAGTGGTTAAATCTCTCAAGTAGCACATTAAAGGAGCTTGTGTAAGAGAGCAACCCTGTGCACAAAATTAGTTAGACTTCTTTTGGGATACAATTACCTAAGAAAAACATAAATTATTGCTTTAAAACTTTTCAACTCACAAAGAAAAATCCAATAGTAAGAGTGAATACATGCATTTGTGATCAAAATAACAACTGGAAAATTAGTATCTATTTTTATTAACAAATTTTTGTAAAAGAGGAGTACTAATTTATACCATGAATAGTTTTAAATTGAAAGAGAGCAGGTTTAGATTGGACTATTGGAAGAAATTCTTCACTCAGAGAGTAGTGAGGCCCTGGCAGAGGTTACCTGTGGATGCCCCATCCCTGGAAGTGTTCAAGGCCAGGTTGGATGGGGTTTGGAGCAGCCTGGGAGAGTGGAAGGTGTCCCTGCCCATGGGAGAGCAGTTGGAACTGGATCATCTCGAAGGTCCTTCCTCCCCAAACCATTCCAGGATTCCATGGTTCTATGAATGCGTACATCTAGGGACAAGAATTTGCATTTAAAACATGAAATCTTCCAAATGTCTTAACAGGATTTTTATTACATATTTATGCATATTTTTTAACATATTTACTGCTTCTCTTTGTTACATTTTGGTCACATTAATCTGATTTAAATCATAGTGTAAAACAACACTTAACAGGAGCATGAAAAAATCTCCACACTTGCTGCACCTGCTTGGTAAATAAACAAAGCAGCTCAGCCTGTAACTAACTCAACATAAAGAGATTTTTAAAACAGTCTGACGCAGGAGCTGATGTAGCAACATCAAAACAAAACAGTAAGGAAATCTTTGCTTCTCTGTTACACACAGCTCCAGTCCTCACTGAAACTGTAGGAGGGTTTTTATTAAGATACAGATAAGAGGCTTGGGAAAACAACAACTGTAGGAAGAAAGAGAAAAAAATCTGTCTTGTACACTTTGTTTTCAGTGTTCAGCAACTTCAACCTCTTTTCTGAACCTCTCCTAATTGTAAGCCCTGGTATCTTCCCTTAGGATCACATTGCCATGCCAGTTTTATGGACTAGAACCAGAGGCATCAAAACACTGACATTAAAAACTACATGAAGTTCAGAGCAAATAAAAAGACCTAACACTGCACTGTTGGTTCTGACTTGTAAACAAGTTAAAATCTTGTATACATGTTATGCTGAGAAGTAATACTCTTACAAAGTTAATATTGTGATGTGTAAAAAAGAAAAAGTTAATATTGTAATGTTTCTAAAGAAAGAGGGTAACATTTCAATAACAGAGGGAGAGAAATTTCAAGAACAAATTCTGATTAAAAGCTGTATTATAGAAGATACACCTGCTATCAATTCACTTTTCTATGCCTAATGGTGACGTTGATGCAAGAATGTTATATTGCCCCAAAGAGCAAAATTTCAGTGCAAACTGAAATGCACCTGGCAGGATGAGATGATCTTTCAGGTCCCTTCCAATCATAAATATTCTATGAGTCTGTGATTTTAAGTGAAACCACAGGTCTTCTTCTCTCTCACCTTTTTTTTGGTGTGCAATATTCTTCCTACAAATTAAATAAACTCAGGTGAGGTGTTGAGGCTGTCAGACACAAAGGCACCTGACAGAACACCTCAGGAAATTGTTGTGCCTGTACTGAGAGACCCAGGGCAGAACTGTGTGTAACATGGAGAAGAAATATCTTCTAAACACACCTGATATGGTTTTTAGTTCCATACCTTACCTGGTCCTGAGACTCTATTGAAAAACTTTGTTTTACTGCAAGAGCAGTATCCTTTTTCTACAGAATCCTAAATGAGAATAAATTATCAATTTTTAATTAGGCAACTGAAGAGTTCAAGAAAATTACAATCTTCTTTTATTCCATTTTTATTCCAGCTGTCAAAGCAGCACAGGATGAACAAATCAGAGGAATGAGAGGAATCTTTCTATGTCCTGGCTGACTTAAATTTATGAGGTCACTGTTTCAGTGGTTCCCAAGAAACGATTTCATGTGGACAGCAGAGACTCTATGCAGCCATTGGGAAATGGACTCACACAGGTCAGCAGCATCTCACCTATAACTTAGGGAACTCTTTTTACCAAGAGAGAAGTGTAATGCAGGAGGATTTTCTCTGAAACAGGATAGAGGACAGGGGCACTCACTACTGAGAGCTGGAGAGGGGCTTTTTCCAAGGGCATGTGCTAAGAGGAACAAGGGGGATTGGCTTCAAACTGACAAAGAAATTTGTAGGTAGCACAGATGAACAGACAGAGACTGGAAAATAAAGAAAACAATGTAAGGATCAATATTCATATACCTTCCAAATCATTCAGTAAATGTGAGGTTGATCGGCAATGACCACTAATTCCCACAGAAAACAGTCTCTTTACTTGATGTACCTGGGTCTGTGTTTGAAAACACATTTTCAGAAAATGATTCTCTGGTATCTAAAATGTCATTTGAAGTGTCCAAAAGAATTGCAGAAAGGAGATCTTTCATTATGTTGCTTGCTCAGATGTCAGAAAAAATGTGAGAGAAAAAAAGACAAGTTTTCTCAGATGTGGTCTTTGTAACCTTTTAGCTGATGGGCATTCAGAATATTAGCTAAAATTATCATATATGGAGCAAGCTTAACATAGACTTAAAAATAAAGAAGTAGGAATGTTCAGCACCAGCCATCCCTGCTCTCCTTGCTGGATTGATGTCCTGGGGGCCCAGTGGAGATGGAAGGATTGGATCCACACACTCACATCCAACTGCTGTATGTGTGCTGAAATTTGCATTAAGTACAAGAACCCCTTTGATCAAAACATCTCACACATTTTACACATCAAGGGGCTCTAGGAAAACTATAAGCTTCCAGAGCAGCTGGAGGAATTTGGGGAGGGATTTGACAGAGAACAGAGTATGATGCAACTGTCACAGCCCCTGCAAAAAACTGACTCCATGTTTTAATGACAAAGAACCAGGACTACATAAGGACAAAATACATTTTTTAAAAAAGAGATTTTTTTTATAGCAGTTTGAGTAAGTAAAAATAAAAGGATCTGGGGTTGGCTCAGAAGTGAACGAGCTGAAAGGCTGTGTCTTTACTGGGAAAGCCACCAAGTGCAATACTGGAATGTAAGCCCTGGGGCTCCAATCCTGGCTGTCCCAGGAGTGTGCTCCACTGACTGGGCACAATCCTCAACACCCCTCCTTCCCTCCTGAGCCTTCCTGGGAACAGTGGGCACCACAGCTCAAGGCAGCAAAATGATAGAAAACAGCAGAATATGAGTCAAAGAATTCACTTGTTTCTAAATATCCTTAAGACCTCCATTCCTTCATGCTTCTGGGTCTCAAGAGAATGCAATTTTAAAATACATGGTTTGATTTGGCTCAGCACCAAGTTTGCCTGAGGTTTGGTAGGGAGAGGAAAAAAACCCCAAGAAGTTGACTTCAGCCTTGGAAGCCAAAATAAAATGCAAAGACAAGACTCTGTGATGAGAAGTTCAGCCCTCCAGGACAGATCATGAATTTTATTTCCCTTGTTATTGCACCAGGGCTCCACCTGAGAGGGTCCTGACTTCATTCCTTCCTTGGAACCAGCCTCATTAAGCCAATGTGCAATCTTTTCTTTCCTTCTAGAAATCAAAGGATTTTATTTTTTTTTTCTCCTATCAGTCAGAAGAGGGATTTTGTTTGATTTTCTAGAAAGATAAATGAACTCCTGTGTCCCAGGACTGCACCTGATGCAGGGTCAGGTAGGTGTTGTATGGTACCACTGGGGCAGTGATGCTGCAAACCCAGATCAGAAAATGCAGACTCAGTACTGGGAGAGTTCCCTTCATGCCATGTTTGGTTTCAGCCAGTTAAATCCAGAACAGAAATTGTCTTGTTTTTGTTTTGTTTTGTTTCCCACTGGGAAATCTAGGAGGTTATTACCCTGCCTCTAATTAACACATTAACATTTGCTTTGGAGGTCTTCGTTAATAACAGCAACTCATCAAGTGGGTCCCCCAGCTGCTGATTTGTTTTTTTTCACACCGGATTTTTTACCTGAAATTTCCTTCCTGATCTTTTGTGGGTTTGCCAGCTTCCCTTGGAGCTTTTCTTAAGAATTTCTTTGTGTTTTGTTTTGTTTAATAAATTAGAAAAACTCCACTGGTGACTTTCCATGCAGCTCCCACTCCAGGCACTGCCCAGAAATGCTGATATAATGTTTTATCTTTTATTAATACAAAAAGAAGCAGAGGAGATGTATAAACATTCACATTTTGGTACCTTTAATGGTATTTACTATGTACTTTTAATTCACCAGAGTATTATGTAGACTCCTTAGTATTTCAATGTCAGAGTATTATGTAGACTCCTTACATATGCAGTTGACTTCTTCATCTGAGGTTGATTCAGGTGATTAAAAAAAAATCCTCTTACAATAAAGGATGTTACTGTGTATTACGTCAAATATTTAGCATCTTGCCATTTTCTCTTTTCTTTTTTCCCCAAATCCCTATTTGATCAGCACAACCTGAAATACCCTGTAGTTCAGAGCTACCTGCTTGCTCTGGTGCCTTTAATGAATATTTACCATCCTGCAGAAAAGTGGAGGATGCCTGGCTGCAGCTGTGCTCCCAAACACCGGAAAGAACTCGCTCTCTTCAGAGCCATTACCCCCAGCTCTGTCACTTAATAGAAGGAAAGACAATACATGCTACAGTATAATGAAATTTCCTACCTTTTTGTTTATACCAGGTTTAATAAGCCCTGTAAATTAAATGAGGTAATGGCATGGACTGCTCCAATAATACCAGTAGTATTAAACTAAATGTCTTCCCTCCATATTAATCATTCCATAATAAATTATAGGGGACAGCTGCCTTTTCCACCTACCAACAACCTCTGTGTAGACAGAGCAGACAAGAAAATAATTTTACATTTCTACACAAGTTCTCAAGAATCAGAAGAATCTTAGAAGGAGCAAGTCACAACTTATAAAAGTTAAGCTGAGTAAAGATTTGGGCTTATTACCACGGCTCTCCCACACTTAATTGAGAAAAAAGGGAGGGAGGAAGGGAGGGAGGGAGGGAGGAAGGAAGGAAGGAAGGAAGGAAGGAAGGAAGGAAGGAAGGAAGGAAGGAAGGAAGGAAGGAAGGAAGGAAGGAAGGAAGGAAGGAAGGAAGGAAGGAAGGAAGGAAGGAAGGAAGGAAGGAAGGAAGGAAGGAAGGAAGGAAGGAAGGAAGGAAGGAAGGAAGGAAGGAAGGGATTTGTTTGTGGGTGCCTTGTAGCGCTGACAGAAACCCTGACCGTCACCCTGCTCGTGCCTCACGAGTTTCTGCTGAGATTATCAATTTCACTGGACATCACCACAACTCCCCTCTCCTAGCTGAGAGCTCAAATCATCAGCTTTTATGGAGCTTTCTCTACATTTGACTAAAACCTGGATTCTGTAACACAAGGGAGATTCCCTCACATTTTTATCAAATCAGTATGTTGCTGAAGCCTTCTGCTTTTACAAGCAATTTTCTGATGAAGGAAAGCAACAAGAAACCAACAGAAACCATGTCACCAGGACCTGAAACAGAATGTTCAGGATTTACTACAAACCATCAATTTGATAGATTATTTTGGGCTTGCCTTCATCCCAATAGAACCAATGGGAAATCTCCCAGGGACTTCAGACAACATACTTTTTTTTTTTTTCCATATGAAAAAGTGAAACTATTAGAAGATAGAACAGAATGTAAGAATCAGATTCACAGCTCTACCACTGCTCTGGATTTATTCTCTTTCCTCCATAAATCACCTAAATAACTCTTTAATAGTTTTTCCACCTGTAAATTGGAGAGAATTGGTACACTGATGTTGTTCAGAGAATTTGCAGAGCATAAAGTTCCAAAAATAGAGAAATAATAACTATTTATTAAAGCAAGGACAATTGAAAAAATGTCTAAATGAACAATGTTTATTAAACCTTTCTATGAAATCAATTGGACATCCAGTGCATGACAGAAAGTAGGTATTGCTGCTGTCCTGAATGCACAGGATACAGCCCTGAAGAGGAGCTGTTTGCTTTTTAGGCCTGTTCATCCAGTGAATTACCTGTGGTTTTGGCAACTCAAATACTGTTTCAGCTTTCCAGTGTGAAAAATGGGGATAACTATCTTCTTCACAAGTTTGCTCAGAGGCTTCAGAACTCTGACATCTTTGGGTGAAAGCAGGGACAGAGGAGAAATGATCAGTAATTGGGATTAAATTCTGGGAAGGGTCATTTAGTGCAATTCCCTGCTGTTGGTAATAACTGTATCATAAAAATTTATGAAGCTCCATTTTCCCTTTCATTTTCTGTTTCCAGTATTTATACCACCCCTTCTCTGTATATTAATCAGAACACATGCTCCTATTTCTCTCAGTCATTTCCTTCCATTTTTACCATTCCAACCCTCAAGAGCATCTGACTTTTCCTGTGTGTTACCATGGACATCATCTTTATTGATGTCTCCCAACTTTCTGGCACCAGTAATTTTAATTACCACATTTCTACCCTTTCTGGTAAGAGCACCAATAGTGATCCCAAGACCAATAATTATAAAATAACTGAAATCATTCTTCCCTTCCTTCCTTCATTTCTGCATAGTGATCCAGATTCAGTAGAAAGTGGTTGTGGTATCCTGTCTCCAGGATATTCAACAGCCTGCTGGTTATGTCCCAGCTTTCTGCAAAAGATGGATGGGAATACTGCATTGCTCCCTAAAAGAGAGTTTCTAGGAATCATTTTTATGGTTCTCAGTGCATTTGTATCATGCTCAGAGCTTACCTAATGGATTGGCTCCTGGAGGGGCTTGGGACATTTCAGGTGGGATTCACCTGGCAAACTGCATTTACAATCTAGGTCTTTACTTGTTCCATGTCCCCTTTGGGTTTCCTTATGGTGTCTGGTAAACTAATAAATGTGGGTAGGTTTAGGAGTGGGACTTGTCTTACCATGAAGTAAACTGCTCAGATTTTATCAGTGAAACTCACATTCCATTGATTATATTGAGTAGTTCTCTATCAACCCTTGTTAGCTGCAGTCCAGGAGCTGGATTCAATGGTCCTTGTGAATCCCATCCAACTCAGGATATTTGATGATTCTGTGCCCCTGCCTGCAGTTTCCAGACACACAGTAACTTCCAGAGATGGAAATCTGGGATCTGCTCAAGCTCCAGCTGCCTGGGAGGGGCAGGAGAGCAAAAACTGAGTTCAGATGCCACAGGAGATAAGAGAAAGACTAACAGAGACATTTTAAATGGCTCTTTCCCAGAATCACAGACTCATTAATGCTGGAAGAGACCTCCAAAATCATCAAGCCCAACCTTTGAGCAAACACAACCACATCAACTAAATCACAGCACGGAGTGCCATGTCCAGTTATTTCTTGAACACCTCCAGGGATGGTGACTCCACCACCTCCCTGGGCAGCCTGTTCCAATGCTTGACAGCCCTTCCCATGAAAAAATTCTTCCTGGTGTCCATCATGAAACTCTCTTGGTGCAGCTTGAGGCCGTTTCCTCTTGTCCTGTCATTGGTTGCCTGGGTGAAGACGCCAATTCCCACATTTCATCTGGAATGTCCACCTCTGGGTGGCTCAGTACAAGACATGGAGTTCCTGGAGAGGGTTCAGCAGAGATGATGGACTGGAACATCTCTCTTTTATGAGGAAAAGCTGAGGGAGCTGGGGCTATTCAGCCTCGAGAAGGTATGACTGAAAAGGGACCTCATCCCTGTCTGCCAGTGTCTGCAGGGAGGGGTCAGAGCATGGACCAGGCTCTGCTCAGTGTGCCCAGCAATGGGACAAGAAGAACAGGCAGGAACTGATGCCCAGGAAGTTGCAGCAGAGGATGTGGAGTCTCTTTCACTGGAGATATTCCAGAACTGTCTGGACACAATCCTGTGCCTGTGCCCTGGGATGAGCCTGCTTGAGCTGGGAGGTTGGACCAGGTGACCCCACTTTGATGCCTTCCAACCTTTCCTATGCCATAATCCCATGTGATTTAAGACTTATGTTTAATTAAATACACACAATGACTAATGGGCATTCAAACACTGTGGCCATTTTAAATTTTCCAATTATTTCCTTGAAGAGATTATCACAGACTCACATAACCACAGACTGAGTAAGGTTGGAAGGGACCAGTGGGTCACAGAACACAGAATATTCTGACTTGGAAGGAACCCACAAGGATCACCGAGTTCAACTTGGCCCACACGGGGACCGAACCCACAACCTTGGTGTTACCAGCCAAGGCTCTGCCCAGAGCCAACTGGTGCCCAAGCAGGGTCACCCCAGAGCACGGGCACAGGGACAGCTCCAGGGAGGGAGGCTCCACAGCCGGAATATCCCAGTGTTAGTGCAGGAGAACAGCTGTGTCAGCCGGTGCCACTGTGCCAGGACAAGGGCTTAAACTTCGCCTCTTCCCCAGCAAATTCGCCAGATCCCGTCAGGATCCGCGCTGCCTCGGGGAAGGAGGGAAGCAGGGACGGAGGGAGGAAGGGGAAAGCCCTCGAGGCGGGCGCGGGGACGGGACGCGCCTTCCCCACCGCCCCCGCCTCACTCACTGAGGGGCGGCACCGTGACACCCCCCCCCCCCCCCCCCCCAGCCATGTTGGGGGGGGCAGCGCCGCATCCCATGGTGCAGCGCGCCGGGAGGGCGGGGAGAGAGGGACGGAGGGAGGGAGGGACGCAGGGGAGGAGGAGGAGGAGGAGGGAGGCGGTACTGCCCGCGCAGACCCTCCGGAGCCTTCTCCTCCTTTTCGTCCTCCTACCGCCTCCTCCACCGCGGCTTCTCTTCGCCTCGGCGCCGGAGGCGGCCGTGCCCGCAGCGCGGTGAGTGCCGGCGGCGAGCGCTGCCCGGGGAGGGGGCGGGCGAAGCGGCCCCGATTTACATCACGGGGAGGGGGTGTAGGGGGGCAGCGGCGTCTCCTTCCGTGTCCCCCGCCCCAGCCCCCGGCTCGGGGAGCGGCGGCGGCTCCGCAGGGAAGAGAAGATTGTCCCTGGTGCCGCCCGTTTCTGTGTGCCCGGGGAGGGGCTGCCGCGGACACCGGGGCGCAGGAGGCACCGTGCGGTGGGCTCGGGGTCTCTCCGGGCAGAGCCGCTTCCCTCCGCGGGAAGGCAGGATGGGAGGGGGATGGCAGAGGAGGAGGCTGCGGGGAGAGGGCATCTGGTGCCCCGCCTGCCCCGTCCTCCACCCTGGGGGATCCGGCCGCCCCCTGCGCCCTGCCCGCCCCGCAGCCCCGGCCGGTCCCACCGGATGTGTCGGGAGGCGGCGAGGTGGAGCGGGACGGTCCGTAAAGTAAACAAAGGGAAAGGGAAGGGAGGAGGAGGAGGTGTCCCCTCGCTGCCGGAGCCGGGCCGCCTGGCTTTGCCCCTTCCCCTCCTCAGGCGAGCGCGTAAACCAAACCCGTGGCTGCCTCTTGGAGCCGGAGCGGTAGCGCAGGGGAAGTGGTTGAGGTTTCTTCTCTTTAGGGTTTGGGGGTTTTTTTGAGGTGTGTGGGCTTTGGGGGTTTATTTTTGGTTTGTTCTGGTACTGCGCTCGCTGGGACCGTGTGATCCGAAGAGAACCGGGGCAGAGCTCCGCTCCCTTGACCCGGGGACAGCCCCCGGCGGGGAAGG
This sequence comes from Molothrus aeneus, assembly GCF_037042795.1. Taxonomy (NCBI): domain Eukaryota; kingdom Metazoa; phylum Chordata; class Aves; order Passeriformes; family Icteridae; genus Molothrus; species Molothrus aeneus. The sequence goes on along the minus strand of NC_089646.1, from coordinate 149,598,538 downwards.
GCAGCGAGCGGCGTCCCCTCAGCGCGGCTCGTGTCGGCCCGGGGGTGCCGCAGAAGTTGGATCACACAGAGCAGCCTTTGCACTTCTTGGAGAAATGTGATATTTTTTTCTTTTTTCCGGTTGTAAACCTGATTTCGGAGTACAGTGAGAATTGCAGCTGTAACAGAGAATCGTTCTCCTGAAATCCCCGCGACTAATTGTGAAGCATATGCTGTACGTGTCCAGTTCTCACATCTATTCTCTTCCCAGACCTCCTGTGCTCTTAGGATGCTTTTTTAGGACGGGGGTAGACTTTACTCTTTGCTTTCCCGTGTTTTTTTGTTGTTGTTTTCTGTCTGAAACAGTGTTGGCTGTGTTGTTTCTGTGTTAGTCCTATTCCAGTGCTCTGGGAGCAGTGTATCCTGCAGGCCCTGGCACTGGAGCAGCGTTAGCCTGGAGCCCAGTTTTTGACAGTTTCACTGGAATAGGACCAGTGCTCTAGTAAAGGCATTAAACAAAAAGTTCACTTGTAAAGAGAAGCATTTGGGAATTCATATTGAAATATTTAATGCAAATGTTAGTGTAAGAGTGAAGTGGTATTGCAGTGTCCCTTTAAAATTCACACTCTTTTGGCATTAGGTTGTTTGATATATTTTTTTTCCCCCTCCTGGATTAATTGGAAAAGTCCCACATTCCTCGAAGCTAATCTGCCTTTAGCCTCTGTGGTTCTGTTAAACCTGGGTAAGGTCAGGAGTGCAACTGGATTGGGGCCAGAAAATATTAAATGTTACACAGTTATTTGGAACAGTTTGTTGTCTCACCGATGTTGTCCACATCCAAAATTCCACCACTTCCTTTCTCCACCTGTCCCTTTTTTTGTTACTCCTGAAATCAGGCTGTTACCTTGCCCCCTTTGTGGGAACACCTTTGCCTGCCTGGTGTGATGTATGGATGGAGAACACAACCCTTGGATTTCTTAAAGCAGGGTTTGTGGCTGAGATTCTGTACAGAATGTGTGTGTGTATCTTTGAGATCAATCCACGCAGGAAATTTAATGGACCTAAAATCTGGGTTCCTGTTAACAGAGCAAAAAGGGAAGACTGGTTGCTGGACAAATTGTCTCTCACAGTACTGCAAAACTCTACAGGCAACTCAACAAGAGAAAAACAGTTCTGAAATTAATTTGTCTTTTGTGCTATTATGTCTTAAATGCAGTTTTCATGGAACGTGGCTGGGATTGATGTTTGTGTTGGTTGACCTTTTGTTTTGCAGGAAAGTTAAAATATATACATGAAAGGAATGTGACATAGTGCTTATTTGTCAAAAGCTCTATGCTGTTCTTGGCCTCAGCCTTGGGTTTTAAAGGTACTAAACATGTGCAGGGACACAGCAATCAACTAGTAGCTTATTGGAATACTTCATCCAGAAAGGAATATTCTTAGAATAACACTTATGTCTTGAATGTGTAATTTGTTGAACTAGATTTAAAAATTCTTTCAAGATATCTAGTGATGTGACTTTGCTTCAGAGTGTGTTACCTGTTGTGGAAAGGACTTTATTTTTTTTTTTTTTTTGTAATATAATGGTTTGCCATCTGAGTAATAATTGAATGGGAACTCTCAGTATTATGAGCTCCACCAAGCTAATAGATATTTTGGGGAGGATGTGAGGAGGAGAGAAGCAGGAGCGTTTTCTAGAGATGAAGTAGTACAAGAGGTGGCTTTGATGGTTTAGGAGATTGTGTTCTGTTTTTTGAATGCATTCATGAATGTGATGGGTTGGTTTTTTCTCCACTAGGAGGGTAACTAAAGAATTAATAATTTATTTCTTGCCATTTGTATAACAAAATGATTTTTCCCCCCTGGTAGGCACTGCTGTGTGTAGTAGTATGGTCTTTATTTTGATATAATATTCATAATAACAATACAGGCTTTTCCTGTTCATTTTACATCTTTTAGGATTTATGTAAAAATGCTTTTCCCTAAGAAAAAGAACTTTGTCTTCTCAAAGTGTACTTTTGAAGAATATTGGTAGCTATAAATAGGTTGTAATTTTGGTGTTAAATCTCTATAAAAAACGCACAAGATTTGAATAGTCTCATGTGGTTTTATTTGTCTTAAAATTGGACCTTTGTACCTCTACATTTTATGTAGATTACTGCCTAAAGTGTATTTTCACATTCTGGATAAATGTCAGTAACTGGGTAGAAGGTGCTTAAAAAGCAATTTGTACTGGAATTCATATTCCAGATCTGTTTCCTGGTGTGACTGATATTTAGCTCCATCAGATGTGCTTTCCAGACTAAGTGTGTGTTTCCTCTCATCTCATGTTAGTATAATTCTAAAGTTTCAATACCACAGACAACGTGGACATATTGACTTAATTTCTTCAAAAGGTTTTAATTACAGGTCAGGATTTTAAAAACTGCAACAAGGAAATCCTTACTGCACCAGTTTAAGTTCCTGTATTGAATAAGAGCAGAAATGATGCAAAAACACTCTAAAAGTCAATTTAGAATACATTTATTTAGTACCTGAACTACAGTGATCCTTGTCTCCCTGAGTGGTAACTGCTGCAGGATACATATGTGCTAAAGGCTTTTTTATTCGAAGTGTTTGGGGGAAAAAACCCAAACAAACCTAGAACCTTGATGCAGATTAATGCAAGAGCAGAGTTTATAAATTGTTAGCAATTTCAAGTGAGTCTCTTGGTTTGTATATAATGCCACTTAAAAGCCTTGTAAGTTGTGTGTTCTACCAGTGTTCAATGAATGTGGTTTATTGTGTCTGTCACAAAGACAGGAAGCTGCAAGAATGGGAAATTACGTTGAAAACGTGGTGTCCAGAGAGATATGTGGGTTTAAATAGGGGATTTTTTGGGTGTAGGAGAGGAAGGACTTCTATGGAGATAATTGTGTAGATCTTTCTGAAAACTTTCATTCCTGCTCTCCATATTCAGGTAGAGGTTGATGCTTAATAAGAAAAACTATATTAAAAAAAAAGTGGTTATTTAGGGGTTGAACAGTTTAAAAACCTGTGTGTTTGGGGTTGTAGGCGTAATTTTTTTATGTTCCCTGTCCCATTCCTGTATGAATTCTGTGTTTTTTCCACTGTGTAAGCTTCCCTCATATGGGAGTTTATTGCTTGTCCAGCACTGTGCTCCTGATGCTGGGATAAAAAATCTTGTATTTGGGCAGACTTGTGAGTGTTAGGGCTTTTATTTTTAAAAAAACCCCACAGAAATATAATCAAACAACCAAAAACACAAAAACCTTTGTGAGGCTTGAGCTGGTTTTCTGGATTTGTATTAAAGAGAGACAGCTGTGATTGCCCAGGTGTGTGGTAGCTTTCCAAGCATCTCCATGCAAATTTCAGCAGTTCAAACACCTTTCAGCACATCAGAGGGATCCCGTGGTGGAGGGAGTTGTCTCAGGGAATCGTGTGTGGAAGAAAAAGTTTCTGAGGTGGCAGGAGAACCACAGAAACTGAGTTTTCTCTGGCTGGAAAGGTGGAGATGCAGCTCAGTGGTGCTGTCAGTGGCTCATGGATTAGGAAGAAAATGGAAGACAGTTTCTGAAATCTGATGTACAGGGTTTGAATGCAACTTCTGTCAAGTGAAAATCGGAATGGAAGAGGCAATTAACAAGTGCTGAAGGCAGCAGGCTTTGTTAGAGAGCCTCTGATTCACTTGCATTGCTCTGAATTCTGGGTGTATTTAAATGTTCTTCAGCTCTGCAGCAGTCCTTGGCTGAACTGGCAAAACTCTCCTGGGTTGGATTTCTTTTTTTTGCCCATAACTTCAGGACTTTTTTCCTCCCCTCTGTTTTTCTGCATTATTCCTCTGCCCCTTTTTGTCATGTTCAGTGCAGAATGGGCATATGAAAGGAGTTTTAAGTAGTTTTTGTTAGATCCCTGTTGCATGGAAGCATTGCTTTTTGTTTTTCTTCTGGGAAGGCAACCTGACAAGCACCCAACTCTGTTTCATTGTCCTGCAGAGTTCCATCTGGGTGACAGTGTAGGATAGGTCAGTTTAGAGTTAATCCCTCTAATGTTGGCTCTTTCCCTGCTCATGGAACTGTAATTTAACTCAAGACCCCAGAATAATTTGTTTCCTTTTGCCCAGAAATGTATAAGCAAAACCTCTGCCTCCATGTCCTGCAGCCACTGCTGTCAATCCAGCTATGTTGAACAATAAATTTGGAATATTTAGCCTGTGTATGTGTGAAGAGTCCTTAAATGAGGCACTTTTTGGCTTTGCAGGGATAGAAGTGACTGAGCTGAAGCTGTTCCAGTGCTTGGGACAGTGAGAAAGGGGTCAGAGGGCTCTGCTGACTCTGAACTGCTCCTGCTTCCTGCTGCCATGCTCAGGCCTTGCATTGTTTACCCACACATAGAAATTCACAATTCCTGCTTTTGTTTTATTTTGGTTTGGAGGAGGAGAGAGGGAGCAGACTATCTGAGCCTCTGAAGTGTCTTTGGAAGGCAGAGATAATTTTTCCTGTAGTCCCATTCAAGTTTGTAGGAAGGATTTGAAACAGCAGATGACTTTTTTTCCCTTTTTTTAATCTTGTTTCCTGTTGTCTTGCTGCAAATAATTAGGTTTCAGGGCAAAACCAGAAGTTTAGTTTAGCAGAGGCTCAGAATGAGTTAAATGATGTGTTTTGCAGCTATGAATGCACCTTTTTAACCAGGTATCCACTTCTTTGCCCAGGCCTTAAGCACTGCCTGGAGTTGTCAGTGATCTAATCCATGAGATGTACAGCAGCCAGCAAAGTGTCTGCTCCATCAGCATTTAATAGGTAATTTCCTAGCAGTGCCTCCAAGATTACTCTGTTGAAGGTACTAGTGAGAGACTTAGAAATCCCAATGTCTGGGTTACACCCAGTGGTGGAGATTTACATCAATCAATACCTGTTCATCCTGTCTGTTGGAGGTTTTATGTTCAGCATGAATGCTGAGGCAAGTTTGTTCTCAGTAATACTCTGCAGCTTTGAGATTCAGAAATTCTGTGATCTTCAAAAGAGAATTTCCTCTTACCGATTTCAGGCAATCTTTTAAATTCTTTTCCTATGAAAGGTAGTAGGAAAACATAAAATCTGCCACCATTTTCTTACTTGCACATAGGTATCCGCTCTTGATTTCATTTTTTTTTTTTTAAGCTGGGCAGTTCCAGTCTTTCTGTCTTCACAGGGGCAAATAGTCTGTGTTCTAGGTTAGTATGCTGGCATTTTTATTGCCTGCTTTTTTCAAGAAAAGGTTAATACAGAGAGAAGAAAAATAAAAAAGTTAGTGTTTAAAACAGTACAGTTCCTTTTTATTTTTGGTTAACTAACCAAGTTGTTTACCAGTTTTTCCCCCTGCTGTTTCTAATACACTTTTCAAGCAGAAATTCCTTTTGCTGGTGGCTGAATGCTCTTGTGGTTCTTTTATGCCTGGGTGTACCTCAGGTTTTAGCAGTCTCCTCCTCCATCCCCTCTGCTGCTTTACTGATGCCCTTGTAGTGGAAGCTCTTTACAGGCAGAGTCAATTCATAGTGGATTTCCCAGTGTAGGCACAAAAGGGATGTATAACAGGTACCTTTGTCATTCATTTGTTGAAACTAACTTTTTGTGAAGAGATGAACTTCATACTTCAGTTTGATATAAGTCCTTACCCCTGTTTCTTCACCTTTTCCCCTCCCAAGTTGCAGAACTTGGAGGTGGTGTTGTATTTTTGCCACTGTCTAGGACCCCTCATGCCTGATGATGTTGGTTTTGTCATCCAGTGCTGCAGGCAGCTGGGAACCACTAACACAGCCACAGTATCACAAGCTGGCATTCATTTTATTTCTCCTCTTGTGGCTTCTTCTTTTCCTTTCTATGGCAGATGAATTCAGCTGCTGTGTTGTTGTTTATTTCCCTTTAATACAAGGACAGTGAGCCCTGGCACAGAACTGCCTCAGTTCTGAGGTGCTTCCTGTGGAGGCTTTGGAGTGCCCATCACCAGGAGAAGCACAAACTGTGATGTTGGATCCAAGCTGTAAATTTAAGGTGCCATCTTAGAGCTTGGAATGAGCCTTGGCATGGCCACAGCAGTTGATTAATGTTTGTCGGTGTGCTCCTTACCCCTCATCGTGCCTGTTTCAGACCTGTTTGCTAAATAAAATCCATCTCATTTTACAAATATGGCAGAAAAAGGGCTGATAGTTAATATGTATATAGAATTGTACCTCCCAATTAATGAGCCACAAGTTGTCAAGTTTTAAAAATCGCTCGAGTTCCATTTTTAATTGTATCAAAAACTGTTGAATATTGTTTCATTTTTAACTTGTTTTCCATTGCCAGCTTTCACCCAGGAAACCTTCCCAGACTGCTGACATGTGTTGGTCTCTCGCTCTCAGTGAAGCTCTTTGCAAATGTTACAAATTACAGTTTCAGTTCTTGCTCTGGTGTTAACAGCTCCATTATGGGAACGCTGTTAATTAATGGCTAAAGAAGTAATTCTGAATTTTTATCAGCTCTCATTTTCTATTTCAGGCTCAAGCACTATATCCTAGAGGCTTCTAGATTTCAGTTAGTTTATTAATTATCTTGTCATTTCCACTTCGGTTTGTATAAATCACAAAGCCGGCTGTTTTCTGCACTTGTTCAGCTCTACAGCCTCTGTTACTACTCCGTGTTTAGTGCATTTTGAATTTTGTTGTTCAAATGTTCTGCTCAAAATATGCTTTTAAAATCCTGCAAGAGCTGAGTGAACTGAGGTGTGCAGGTTATTGATTGATGGGTGCTCAGTTTGTGATTAACCTCTGCTGTGCAGGTAAAGAAATGTTCTGCTCTGGTGTAGCACGGGGGTAAATAATAATTTTTCTGCTGAATTCAGCACTGGTAGGATTTAATTAGAATTCTGTTCAGTTTTGGGCACTGGACTTCAAGAAGGGGTTTTCTTTTTTTGGATGCTTTTAGTAGCGGATGCCTGAGAATATGACATCCAAGAACTGAACAAATTAAGATGCTAAGACTTAACAAGAGATAAGAAGTTAAGTTATTCCCATGCATTATGCTACTACAAGGATAAAGATGATAAAGGATTACAGGGACTACAGTGAGAATTAGTTGATTTAAATAATGGGACCAAAGACTTGGGTTGCTGCTTGGGGAGCAAGACTTTTAATTCCAAGAATAACAAACCAATGGAATAGATTAAGGAAGAGACTCATCCCTGACAGTCTTCAAGAGCAAATTAGGCATCTGTCAGAAAGGAGATGCTGTTCATTCCTACCTGAGGAGTGGCAGCCTGACAAGGTGACCTCTTGAATCCTGCCCAGCACTGATTTTGGTGATGAGAGCAGGTAAAGAATGTGGGGTTGTTATTTGCAGAATTATGGTGATAATCAAAAGGTAGCTGACAGTAACCCCAGCCGCTGAGGATCCCCTGTGAGCTCCTGTGATCTCTGCAGTTGTCTGAGACCGTGCAGCTCTGATGTGAATCTGTCCCAGGCAAAGCAGGTTGTGCTTCCATTGTGGAAGGGTGGAAAGGTCATGGGGAGAAGAACTTTTCTGCAAATGAAGCTGTCATGTTCTTCAGTAAGTGTTACCTACGCAGGGCTTGGAAAAGAGCATTATAAACTGGCTACTGATATTAGAACAATTAGTTTAGCTGCTGGTTTATCTAATTTCAAGGAGGTAAACATGCAAGACTTTTAAACTCTACAAACAAGTTGATTAAGTGGTCTTGAGATCACTTTTCTTATTTCTTTTACTATTGGCCTTTAATTAGTTACAATTTATATACTAATAAGATGAGCTTTGTTTTCAGAATAATAGGAATTTCTGTTGACTCTTTGTTTTTCTGTCAATCTTTCACTCTTCACCATGATAGTTTGTATTTGATGTTTTACCACTAGGCTTTGTCTTAATCATAACTCAAATGAATCTGTTTTAAAGCAAGTCAGAATGTTTCTCTGCATTTTGCCATGGAAGGAGCAAGTTGCTACTGAGATTGGGAAGCAAAATTAAGTAATCTTTAGTGAAAATATGTGTGTAATCCTGGCTGGCTGTACCTGGTACAGCTGCTGCTGAAATTTGGGATTCACAGAGCAGCCTGCATTTGAGATGATCCTTGGGATAGAGTAAATGCATGAGTCTGGTAGCTTTTTAATTCTAGGTTAAAAATTAAAGGCAGAAGCTGTTGAAATTAACATTTCAGTGCTGCATGTGAGTTTTCATGGTGCCTTTAGGCTAAAAGGTGAAGCTAAGAGTGTGGATCTGTGCAATATGTGGGAATTTGTGTAAACTGCTGTGGTCTGGGGAAATAAATGTCATTTAAGAACCCCTCAATTGGTGTGGAAGTAAAGGGAAGCCTTTTTCTTGTCATCTGCATTAAAACCTGTTTAATCTGTTCTAAAAACTGGTTTTCTTGTTTAGGACTGTCTTTGTAAATGATGGGATTTTGACTGGTGGCTGAGGGGAATCTCCACCAAGTAGTTACCATACTCCCTAGTGGATATGTACAGACATTGTTTTATACCTATTAATCAATGGTTATCAGGAAAAATCAATCCATTTCCATAGGTGAAAAATACTTTTTTTATTTTGCCCACGTATTTTGAACATACAATAAGAGAAATAGTGGATAAAAGTGTATGGGATGTGGTTTTTTGGGGGAATAGTCTTACTTGATCTCTTCTCAAATGCTTTGTGAATATTAGATTGAGTTTAGTTCCTCTATTTCTTGGGTTGTGGATAGAAAAAAAATATCAGTCAGAACCTCTGTAAAACTTAGTCAAAGAGTGGAGTCAAAAGGAGGAGTGGGATGTAACACTCAATTCACTTCTGTTCCATTTCCTGCCTGGAGTTCCTGACAGTATTTCATTTGTATAAGAAATTGAGCTTTGGTACTCTGGGAATTTGCTACCTACATGAATTTATTAAATAACCAAGTGATTTTTTGGGAAGATTAGGCCCCTTTAGAGGAAGCTGGTGTGCAGCACACGATTAATCCTCAGATGGGGATTTGAATAAAGCCAGAGTTGAGTTGTGTCACAGGCTCCCAGCCCCTGCTGATTCAGCTCAGTGAAGGGGGGGTTTCTTTGTGCTCCTCTCACAGTTCCAGGGCTTCCAGCAGCCAATGTTGGGCCTTGCTCTCCTTTCATCAGAAGAGGAGAGGGAATTCTTCAAGTCAGGAGTGTGTAACATTGGCTTCATTTTACAACTGAATCAGCTTTTTCTTCTCTTAAAGGCAAACAAAACCTTTAAACTGTTTTCACAATCTGAAGAGAGTATTGAACAGAGCTTCCCTTCCTCGGAAACAGATTTTGGAGTCTAAAATGTATTTATCTGTGTGGCTTTTTGGTGTTAAATGGGGATTGCATTGAAGTTCCCTCTTTCAAAAGCCATTGGTACCTCTGTGGAAATAGATACTGAGCACAGTATTCTGAAGTGGGAGTAAGAACATTGGTCATATTATACTGAGGAAGAGATCATAGAGTGAAAGTACAAAAAGGGTGAGGACTGCACAAGTTGTGAAAATAAATGTACATAAAACACATTTCTGTGAATACCTTACTTTTGAACTTGATAGAAGTAAAAAAACAAGGCAAGACCTTGTGGGTAGCTGGGTTGAGATTAGTTTTGGAAAGGCAAGATGAAAGTGGTGAGTTTGAGAAAGGATTTGGAGCCCAGTCAAAATGAAGTGGGGAGGGGGAGAGTGGTGCCCATGTGCATATAATGTGAGTCCTTAATGCACAGCTGTTGCTTGAAATATGATAGTTTTTTGGACTGAGTCTGTGTTACAGCAGTTTGAAGTGTTATGTTGAACTTGTGTTCTGTGTTCTTAAAGCTCTGTCTTTTTAGCTGATTTTATCTGATGGCTCATGTGAATAGGAGGTGATAGTAAGTATGGACTCCATTTTTGTGTGTGTGTGTTTTTAGTATGACATGGAATTGAGATCTTACTGATGTTTGTACTTCTTTCCCCAATTAAGTTATAACAACCTGGTTAAAAATTTCTGCAGAAGCCCTGGTGGTGCAGCTGACAGTGTCATAGGGGGGGTGTGTTTTGGGGTGATGTGCTTAGGTTCTGTGTTTGGGTCCAGTCAGGTGTCCAGATTCTGCTTTATGGACTAGATTCTTCTGGTGGCCAAACCACTATGCAATGCAGAGATGAAATTAGTGCTTGTATGTTAATTATTCTGAAACAAAACTATTAAATCCTCACAGCCTTGTCTGTGAGGTGCTTTTGAGTTGGTCTAGAATTCAGTAACTGCCCTGACTGTTCTGGGGCTTCTCCTGAGGTCATTTGTTAATAGATTATACTCAGGGCTGTGTTGTTGTTATCCTTTTGCATGGGGCTGTTTTTTGGTGCTGCTGCTGCAAGTGTTCCAGACAGGTCTGCTGCCAGTTCACTGCTTGAGGTGTGGGGCAGTGGTGGGATAATCTAGGGTTGCATGGATGTACAAGCTGGAAGGGACCCAAAAGGAGCAAAGGACTAAGGCTTGGTGCCCTGCCTGCTTCCTTGGGGAGTTCCAGTGACTGAGCCCCTTTCCTGTGAAGAACCTTTCTTCATGTCCAATCTGAATTCCCCCTGATGCAGCTTCATCCCCCTTTTTTGTGTCCTAAATATATATGTTCATACAGACTACATTTTTTTTAAAAGACATATGGAATGCTTCACTTTCTATCTTGTTAAAACATTAAATCTTAGATCCTTAAGTGGCTGGAGAATAATTCCCTATGAACAGTGTACAGTTCACTGATGAAAATTTGTTTGTGGTTGCTCAGTGACTGAGCCAAAGTTCACTTGATTCAGTTGTTTGTGCAAGATACAGGAGAGTACAGCTACAGGAACTGCAGATAACTTGGCTACAACTGCCTCATCTCTGCTAAAGAAGATATTACTTGTGCCCAGCAGTTGCTGTTCCTGTTCTTTCCCTGCACTGACAGAGCTCCTGAAGCCTTTCCTGTCTGCTGTGATCTTTGTGGAGTTTTCCTTTGACTCACTCTAGAGCCAAAGGGCCATCAGCAGAGACCAGATTAAGTGTTCTGTAAGGGTAAAAAAGTTGCAGTGCATAAAATTGTTTATTTGCTTTGTTGCTGTGAATCAGTTTGTGGAACCACTACACAGGATTAGGAGAGGGAAGTGAAACAAATCATGTTGGTCTTTAGTGGTCCATCTTTGGCTTTGTGGAGATTGAAGTCATTGAGGTCACTGCTGTTGAAATGTGGAGAATCTGGGAAGGGGGTGGAAGGAGAGGCATTTGTGTGTGAAAAGAGTGAAGAGGACAAATTTTCTTGAAGAGAACAATCAAAGAGCTTTAAAGGTAGCTGGAAACATAAGGAAGCTGAGAAAGGAGCTCCATGCCTAGAAGATAAATTAAGATTTTTACTGCTGGATACTGGTAATTGTCTAATGGCTCAATGGTGTCCTTGGGGAAGGAGTCAAATTAGAGAGGGAATAGAATGATACTGGAAGACAAAACTTAAACTGTCAGGCCTTTTATGTGGACATTAGATCTACAAATAAGTTATCTTTTAATTACAAATAGGTGAAATTCTGTGTTGATTTTAGGAGGGGAGTAAGGTATTACAGGGTAGATCAAACAGAATAAGGAAAAATAAGGAAGCAAAACTGGACCAAGTGGGTGACTTGCAGCTGGTTGGGAAAAGTCTAAAAGGGAATCATTTTCCACCACAAAAAGTGTTAAATTTCAAATTGAAATATTATCACTTTACTGAAAACCTTTCCCATGTGGAAAAAGGTATAGAAATTCAAAAGCTATGAAAAATCCTCCTCCCTTCTAATTTTTCCTCTGAGCAGATATGCTTGTTTGGGTTTATTTTATTTAAAGAAACCATTTTATAAGATCCACAGATTTTTAGGTTGGTGGGGTTTTTTTTTTTGTTTTGTTTGGTGTGTTTTTTTTTTTTTTACCAAAAGTCAAAATAAAAGCACAGATCTTCAATCCAAACAGTTTGGTTTTTTTTAATGTTTAATCTCCTTTTGACCACTCTAGAAGCTTTCAGCATTTTATCCCTATTAGAAGGAGACTAATTGGTCTTTTAAGAAGTGTTACAACTGCTTGGACTTGAGTTTAGCATAGGAGAGTTCTTGTCACCACTTGCTTCCTAAGGAATTGTTGAATGAAGTAAATCAGTAAGTAACCTGTGAAAACAAATATTGGGAAGGTGTGCCTGGCAAAGGCTCTTGGTGTGAGGGAGAAGAAATGATGCCATGTTTGGATTGTCCTGACTGCATTGCTTGTAGGAGCTAATGAGCAAATGAGAGGCCCTTTATCTGTCCTCTGGGATTGCCTTCCAACATCAAATCCAGTCACAGGGCCATGCATTTGTACACTGAATTTTACACACGTGGCTGCTTCCATTGAAAATCAGTGAGAGAACTTGTGTGGAAAATTTAACATGTCTGCAAGTGTTTGCATTATTGATGCCTCAGCAATTAAAATAATATTTTTCTAGCATTTGGTGCTTTTTTGATGCTGTATGTAAGTCCCATGGTATTACACACACAATTATTTTAACAAGTATTTTAAGGGTGCCACTGATGTACTTTCCCAGAGTAAGGGAAGGTCATTACTACTGGCCTTGGAAATTAAAGTAGCTTTTGCCTTATCAGAAAACATCTTCAGTTAAATCAATCAGTGCACGGGTTTCTCAGTCTGAGAAACAGTCTAATGAGCAATTTGCCTTTTCATAAAAGATTTGCCATTATATCATTGCCATTGTGTTAATTATCAGTGTTTTTACAAATTGTCCCAAATCATGACTAATTCCATAAAAACGTTCAGAGCAGGCAGTGATTCTGGGCAAAGCTGTTGTTTGCCACTCAGTCTGGCAGGGATGGGGGGACAGCCTGACTTGGCAGATTCTGTGTTAACCATAAAATCAGGGTTTGGAGGCACTGCCATTCATCTTATGGAGCACCATAAAAGCAGTTCAAGTTCTTGATGATTTTTTTTTTCTCCATGGCGTGGATGCTATGACTCTTTTTTTCTGGTTTTTATGTTAAAGTATTTTATTTTTCTCTCCCCCACATTCAGTTTATTACAGCTTAGATGAAAGCTTAAACTGCAGAGATTATTTGAACTTTTTGTTACTTTATCTCATGAGATTTTTTTGTGGAAATCTTTTGGTGGCCTTTATGTGTGTGGAAAATGAAGTATCTAAGGTGAAATAGTTTGGGAAACAAACTTTATTCTTAGAAATCTAGTTTTAAGAGAATAATATATAAGCTTGGGCTTTCTGCTGGTACTATCTTTGTCCCTATAATATATATTTGTTTGAAAGGGAAAGAAGAAAAACAACTGGCAAAGTAAGACACTCAACTCTCTACATTACTTGGCTCTGGAATTCTTATAGATCAATTCTTTTCTTTAAGAAACAAACCCACAACTCTCTGTGCATTGTGTGTGTATTGAGCAATATCTATATATTTGTTGCCTCAGCTGAGAGCTGGCTTGGCTGCCCTGTGGTGCACATACCCTGAGGAGATAAATGCTTTTCACTGGTTCCTCCCACACATTTTGCATTTTCCAGGGAAGCACTTTCTAATTCTAGATCTGGATGCTGCTAATGTTTTGAATCACTCATCATAGTTTTCAGCACTCACTTGTTTTTGCTATTAAATGTACATTATCAGTAGTAAAGGTTCATTTTTGTGATGCTTTAACCCTCCTCCTTCTTCAAAAGAACAAATTCATATAACTTGGGAAATTTTTAGTTGGCTTTCATGGGAACAACAGAACTTCAGGCAACTTGTCTGTTTTGAGTTCAAATATAAGTCTCTGGCTTCTACTTCTACAAACTTCTTCTGTGTTTTGTTGTAGGGTGGGGTTTTTTTTCTTTTCTTAAGGATTTCCAGCTAAATAATCTGCACTCATAAAATAGGATATGTACTGCAGGTGGTTATCTTGTCTTCATAACATGAATATCAGTTAATTTATTCTTAAGTTTTTTGGATGTTTGACTACTTTAAAATTAGTTAAGAAAATACCCTAATGAATTCTAAATATTTGTTTCAGATTTCATGTTTCATCCTGTTTTGAGCACCTGCTGCTGAGAGCTGGAAAGTCTACTTAGGGTATGTACAACAGTTAATGATTTCCATTTCACACTGAGTTTTATTCTGGGTAAAGCAGGTCAAGATGAGATTTTGTTGTTGTTTCCTTGTGATTATTGTTGAAAATCCTGATTGTTAAACAGTGGGTGTTAAACCAGAATTTCTTGGTTTGTTTTTTTCCCTGAGTGTCCTGGAACTGGTTTTTCTCTGACAACCTGTTCATGGTCCTTCCATTCAGCCCAAGGGTACAGAGGTGGGCAGACCAGTGCAACAATTAATTGATTGTACGTGGGAGGAGTTTGCAAGGTGTTTTCTCACCTGCCAAAACCACTTGGCTGAAAATTGTCTGACCAGTCCCATGTGCTGCCTTTTGGAGCTAAATACTACAAATAATTCTCTATTCTCATGTTCTTCATTTCTGTAGTACAGAAGAAATGCGTCTTAATAAAACAAAATCTTTGCTGTAGGGGTGCATGGCCTAATCTGAAGAAGTTTAGCTGAAAACAGGAGTAGAGAAGTTACAGCCACAAAATTCTTTGTATTATAGGAATTTATTTCTGGTCTGCATATTTTTGATTCCTTATGACACCCCTGTCTCCAGGGTGAATGGTTATATTTGAAAATTTCAGTTTTACTCCTCAGTGTAATTGGTATTTCTGACTTCTGCCTTTACTGCTGCTCATATATATGGATGTTTGGAATGTTCTTATATTTGAGTGTGGCTAGAACAACTTGTTGGATCCTTCTTTTTTCTTTGTGGTTTGGTTTCCTCCCCTTTCTACAGCTTTCCCTGTGGTTGGTGGTTTGAGAGCCTGTATTAAATCTAATTTTTTTTTCTATTGCTTGGGCTTTGGCAGGTAACAAAATTCATCTCCTGCTACTTCAGGAGCACTTTTGAATCTAACTTGTGGATGTGGTTAGCTTTATTTACAACTTTGATATCACCTGATTTAGAGTCATTGATGTTCTTGCCTGGACTGTGATGCAATTGAGAGCAAAGGAGATGTGGCTGCTTGTATTTCACAGGTCCCTAATGGGGCTTCAGGCTGTGATCTTGTATCCATAATATTTCTGTATTTTCATCTTCAGCAATCAGCAGAGGGTCAGTTAATATCTCCTGACCATCTAAATTTGCAGGGACAGATCTCTTTATTCTTCAGTAGCTTACTTCTAAGGATGTCATCACCCTTTCTTAAACTTCAGTTTTCAAGCTTATGATCAATATTTGCTTCTCCTCTACAATTTTTCCCTTCCCTTTTCTGGTATGGGATGATGTTTGTTTATATTATGCAGTTAGTTTTTCCCAAGAAATTCCATCTACTCTTACTACTCCAAAGAAAAGGTTTGAAAGGCTTAAAAAATAGTAGCCTTCACTTAAGTTGGAAAAAACCCAAAGTATTTCAGTTGGAACCAGTACTGATATTTTTATCAGTTAAAATCAAAATTTGTAGCCTTGTGTCTCATGTTAATTCTGACTTATGATTCAGAAGGAAACCCAGACACTTGAAAAATATTTCCTGGTCCTGGAAAACTCATAGTGTGGGAAATCCAGAAAACAAGGGCAGGGGGGTGAGAGCAAAAAATGTTATCATATATAAAGGCCTTCAAATCAAATCTGTGATTCCAGGGAGTTTATAATGCTTCCTTTAATTTTGTTTGACCTTTTTGAAAGGAACAGCTCTGACTATCGTGATGTCACAAAGAAAAAAGTGCACTTGTATGTTTTGTGAACTGAAGCCAGTTGCTCCCTGGAATACATGGTTCCAATGAGTCATATCCTGGTAAAACCATGACAACAAAGTATTTATTAGTTTGGTAGGTAAATATCTTGCAGTACCTGCCTAGATAAGACTTCATAGAAAACCAGCCCAGTGAATAACAAGGCTTGAAATAAAATGTAGAGTAAGAGGAAACAGTGAAAAATCTTAAATGTAGATTGCAAGTACTTCTGATTTGTCAGGTTTATATTGAAGTTTGATTTTTTTTTTTAAATTTCTTTCTGGCTGGGGATTTGATAAGGGAAGTGATTAGTGCTACTTGCTCTTTGAAAGTGGTATTCTATATGCAAATACTGCCAAGACATTTCCAGTAGAAGCAAAAAATGTGCTGCATCTCTTACTTATCCAGCTGCTTTATAAACTGTTACTTTTTGTATTCATATTACAAAAAGTCAAGCTGTTACTTGTACCATGATAGTCTTTTCATCATGTGATCACACAGGTTGTGATTCTGTGGAACAAAGTGTTTGCTCCCAGTCCCTTTGTCTGTTCAGGACAGCATTCAAGCCCTCCTCTTGCAGGATGGAGTTTTCAAGTGTGCTGTGGTAGTGCTGCCTTCACCTCTTCATCCTATGGTTTTATTGGTATTTGTACTGGATGGAGTCACAGAACTTAGGATGAAAGGTTTCACTTTTGGGTCTGGGCTCTGACATGGCTGTTTTTGTTGTAACATTTAAAATTTGCACTCAGAGCAGATCTCTCTCTGATTTGACCAGCACTGGAATCACTTGGCAGTTCTGTATTTAACTTGCCATGAAAGAAAAGCAGGAAACTTGACAAAAGGACTCTGCTAACATCATCCCTGAATGCCTGGAGGACAGGGGGCTTGGGGGGACCTTATTGCTCTCTACAACTCCCTGACAGGAGGTTGTAGACAGGTGGGGATTGGGCTCTTTTTCCAGGAAACAAGGGACAGGACAAGAGGAAATGGCCTCCAGTTGCTCCAGGGCAGACTTAGATTGAATATTAGGAAAAAAATGCCTTCACCAAAAGGATGGTTAAGCATTGGAACAGGCTGCCCAAGGAACTGTTTGAGTCCCCATCCCTGGAAATAGTCAAAAGATGTGTAGATGTGACACTTGGTGACGTGGTTTAATGGTGGCTTTGGCAGTGCTGGGTTGATGCTTGGACTCAATGGTCTTAGAGGTCTTTTCCCACCAAAATAATACTATGATTGTCAGATAATGAGTGCAGAAGACACAAATAATAAAATAGAAAGGGATGATGAGCATCAGTTCTGTTTAGCTTTAAAATTCTGACTTTCTCCTCAGGCCGGTGTTTGAGCACAATATTGGTGCAGGCATTGTGTTGATAAAAATGTGTAATTTTACATGTACTTATTGTGTGATTTCAAACATGCTGCTCAGCCATTGACAGGAGGTGCTGCCAGCCCTTCCACCTAAGGAGCAGCTTCCCAAGGATGTTCTCTATATTGTATCTCTACTGCAAGTGACTTCAGGTGCTTTCCAACTTTATGGTTTTATTCCAGGTGGAATTAAACTAGTATTGCATGAGAAACCTTGTTGTATCCAGCATAACACTTGCAAATGGAGAAATTAATGTCCCTTTTTAGATTTTATGGTTAGAAATGCTTCCCTAGTGAAATCTCAGAGATCTGGGTTATTATGTGTTTTGGATGTTATGCATTTAATTTTGTTTTAATACATTCGGGGCTTTTCTCTTGACATAAAATTTGTTTCAAAAGATTTCAGTTGGCACTTGAAGGTGTAAAGAAACCACTCTGTTCTCAAGTATAAAGATAATTAATGGATGTTGCTCCTTGCCAGGAAGACCTACATGCTTATAGCTCCTCCTGGCTTCTGCAAGTGGAATTTTGCTGGGCTTCCTGACTGGTTTCTTATTCTGCACTTCTGGGTCATTGCAGAAAGATTTACTTTGCCACCAAGGTTAGGATAAACTTCAGCTTCTTCCAGGGAAGCTGGGCTTGCACGTGTGTGAGTTCAGTACAGAACATCCTCTTCTCCCAGGCTGGGCCCTTCCAAGGGCTCTGTGCTCTGTCTGTGCTGACAGGCACCTCCAGGCTTTTCAGAGCTTGGATGGAAGGAACACAAACCTCCCTGGGTGGTGCCTGATGCCTTTCTGAGCTCTGTCCTGGCCTTTGCTTGGCATAGCTGATCCTCCTCCTCCTCCTCCTCCTGTCCCTAGAGCAACTGTTGCCTCTTACAGGGGACTAAGTGGGCTTGAGGGAATAAATATCAGTGTTTGGGGTATTGTCCTGCATTGTCTCATCCCTCCATGGAGTTCAATAAAACTTCAGCCTGTCTGGATTATCCTGGAATATGTTGTGAGATAGAATGAAGCAGAGCTTCAGTTTCCCCTCTGGAGGTGCCAAAGGTCTTCTGTATCCCAAACAAAATATTTGTTTTGGTTGTCAGCCCTCTTGTAAATGTGAACAGGGAAGCATCAAGCAGAAAACAGTCTGACTCTGTAAATAGTACTGCTTTGTACTGCAGCTTGGATGGGGCTGGAGCAGCACATTCTGATGATGCCAGGGATAGCCATGCAGTGCTGCTGCTCCCTTCCAGGCTGTTTAAATGGCAGCTTTAAGTAATGATATTCTGGTTATTATTTCAGGTAAAGTTTGTAGCTCTGCTTCTTTGAGAACACAGCTTGCTCAGTGGTAATGTAAAATTGGCCTTGGATCCTTTGTCTTGGTTAGTGGGTTAAGGTCTGCTCTGGCTGTTGTTTATTGTAGGAAATGCACAAAAATGTTTAATGCTGGCCTAGGAAAGTTTCTAAAAGCAGCAGAATATTCTGAATCTTTGAACAAGACCATTCTTGTACAAAATAATCAGTGATAATGTGCTCCTCACTGCTAGGGGTCGATATCTTAACTTTCCAGTATGTCCAGGTTTCAGATACTTAGTGAATCAACTCCCTGTCAACCTTGCATGTCCAAATATACCTTGGTGTTGTAAGAAGAAAACCTGAAGAGAATTTTCTGAAAACATAAGAAGACCAAGATTCAAACCAGATGGATTCAAGTCTTTTCAGGGCTTGAAAATTTCCATTTTTACCTTAAAAACTGAGTGAAGGTTTCCAGGCTTCCTGTTCTCTTTTATGGCAGTGTTTGTTACTGGTGTAGCATCTTGAGTTGTAGTGTGGGGCAGGTTGTAATGAGTGTCCTTACAAGAGAAGGAACATTAGGGGATGCAAATGTACTGACATGTCATAAAATATTTGGAGGGAGAAAAAAGGGCCAGCAAGTGCCAGCCCAGGGGTTGCCAAGGTTGGTTTGTGTGTGCTGTGCTAAGGGAAGGATCTGGGCTATTTCCTGGCAGACATTCATGGAGAACTTCCTCTGAAGGGAAGTGGGCTCAAGTGCACTTCCTGAGACGTGTTTTAATTAGCACTGCCTGGGAGGCAGGGAATTTCACTGTGCCTGGTGTTTTAGCCTGGCCCTTATCAGCACTGTACAAAGTGAAACCATTACTTGTCTCCCTCATTTTTGGCAGCCCCTGTTCACAAGTACCAACAAAATACTGCTTTTTTATTTATTTTCTCAGTAGTCTTGATAGAATCACAAAACATTCTGAGTTTGAAGAAACTCACAAGGATCATTGAGTCCAACTCTAAAGTAAATGTCCCATACAGGGATCAAACCCACAACCTTGGTTTTATCAGCATCAAACACTGACAAACTGAGCCAACAGTCCTTGTTCACTTTTCATTTACTAAACCCTCCCTGTTTTCTCTGGTATTACTGTCCTGCTTGTAATCTCATTTTGTTTATGCAGGGTTGGTTATTCTTTCTAGTTGTAAAGCTGGTGGGAAGTCATGGGATGATGTTGGAAGCCTCTGATGTGACTCCTTTCCTTCTCTTGTTTCTAAGACACATCAGTTACATGTGAACACCCTGGGTAAAACCTTTTACATCAGCCTGGACTCCCCTTTGTGCCTAATGCCTGTAGATAATTTGGTTTGGTTATTATTCTCTGTTCCTTTGAGATGTTGCATCAGTCTTCTTGATGCATCACAATTCCTTAGATGCCAGTTTCTTTTGCAACTGCTGAGTTTTTGAAATAATGCAGTGTTTTCATGCAATCCATTTTCAATAACAAGAATTAGGAAAAATAGTGGCTTATTTTTAATGCTTTTGTGTACTACCCACACAGCAGTGAGTATAGATTAGGTGACTATGAGAAGTGATATGGTTTATTTTATTTCTTTCTGACCAGTAGCTGTGTATCAGTACTCTTTTTCCCTGGCAAGAAATAAAGCAGACAACTTGAATTCCCTGTCAAGAGTCCAGACAAATGCAACTTGGGCAGCATTTTTTTAGTAAGGAGGATGAAGAGTACACAAAGAGGCAATAAGAGTCTGTAACTGCACCTGAAAATAAACGCATTAAAGGAGATGAAATCTGTACCAAGAGGGAGCCTTGATCACCTGGCAGGAGTTAATAGCTGTTCCAGGTGCCACTGAAATGCTGCCCTTTAACAACAAGTGGAAGGTTTATTGTTAGCAGTCCACTCCCAGCTGTGTTGTAGAAGGTGCAGTCTAAATTGCTAACCAGGTTTCCATTAAAAAAATAAAAAGGTCATTTCTTATTTTAGGGTTTAGATTGTGCAGAGCAAAAGGGCACAGAAAAAGTCACGGTTGTCAACAGGACTCCGAGTTTGGCATTCCAGGTTATTTTTGTATGTATTGTAAGCAGGTGGCTGTGTTGTCATTTCCCTCTTTCAGGATCAGTCTACTCAGCTGAACTTTTAGGAGAGGATGGTAAAAGCTTGGCAGAATTGTAGAGAGTTTTAAGGTCCAAAGGAATTGGGACAGCTGTAATCATGGAGTTCTTGCTTCAGCCCATTCCTTTATTCTACATGATCTCTCTTAAAAGCAATATCCAAAAGGAGTGGTAGGCTTTTTCTAGTAGTAAATAAATGAGTGTTAGACTTCCTTCCATTTCTGAAAGCCTTTTTGTGTTTTTTTGCTAGTAGTAATATTCCTGGTAGTCTAAACTGTATTGTGTCATAGTTATTTTGAACAAAACAATTCAGGCTGTAATCCTGTGCCTTTAATGTGACTGATGCTGACTCTTCTAAATCCCTCTCCATGTAAATTTGCATTGGACTCTTAATATGGTGAATAATTTACCTTAGAAGCCTCTGCATAATTATTTTTGGTTTGGAAAAAATCCCAAGCAAGCAGGATATTAATTTGCACTTCCTTTTTGTGTGGTGTTAGGGGCTCTGTATGAATCCTTCTTTGATACCTTAAAAAAAATTTCCTAGGCATAGGATGTATTTGAATCCAATTTGAGCCTTGTGCTTCTACTCTATGCTAAATCCTAAACAGGAGGGGCCCTAAATGAAGGTGATAAATGAACAGTGACTTCTGCATCCTTTTGGAACAGTTTTTTTGGTGACTTTGTTTTTAATTCAAGGCCCACTTTTTCCAGGAGATCTTGTAGTCATGTAAGTATTCAATGAAGAATAGAACATTTGCTCTTGGTGGTGAAATCTGGGCTTCAGTTCAGAGTGTTGCCCTTGATAAGGTCTGAAGAGAAGCCAAGCCAAAGCTACCTGGAAGATTTTCTTTGGGGGGTGTGTGTATAAACATATGTGGTGTGAAACTTCCACCAGCTACTCCTCAGCTTTTTGAAGGGTTGAGTAAAAACTCCCCAGTAAATCCAGAGTTAGAGGGACATAAAATCACTGAATCTTGATATTAATATAATGAATTAGTGGTTTTGATGTTATTTTTGATAATAAACACTTAGCTTTGAAGACATAACCTAATGCAGCTCTCTCCCCATAAAGGAGAAAGAAGGACATGAGTGAAGCAGTAATTTACATTGCTTAATATCCTGGTGGTCTCTGTATTCATATATCCATATGGCCAGAGAATGCTGCTGCCATCCCTACATTATCTCTGTGCCAAGAGTGTGAGAAATAGGGGTCAGAAGATGCCAGTTTTGCTTTTCTGACTAAAACTCCCACTAAAGAATCAAAGAAAATTTGTGATTGTAGCATCATAGATTGAAAAAGTAGCTGAAATATTAATAGAGAATTAATCTTTTGTTGGTATCTAATGTTTTCCTGATGTAAGTTCTGCATTTCCTAATTTTTAGTGGGCAAGGTGTGGAAGTACTGAGGTGGGGAAGGAGTGTTGCACTCAACTGGTTGGCTCTACCAAGTTGCTTCATTCAAATTCCTCACCTGGTTTATATTTTAAAGAAAATATTTAATTCCTCAATTTGCATCTGAACTGTGAAATATTGTCAGAAAAAAACCCCCCAATTTCTGTATAATTTTAGTGAGCTAGATGGAGTTTAAATTTGTTGCTTTAGTATGTACCTATTTTTTATTTATTTTTTTAATAATTTTTCAAGATAAATGACTGTGAACCTGTGGACATTTGAAAAGCAATTTGTAGGAAGGACACAAAGTTTGGCCTCAGGGCTAAAATTTTTCTAGTTAATTCTAGGAGATTACAGAAACTGAACAAAAGGCTGGTTGCTTTTGGGGTGGCAGAGTTATTGTTTTTCTCAGGCCTGTAAAGTGGCAGCAATGTAGAATTTCTGCACATGGGCCCAATTCAGTTAATCTTGGTTTTCCTGTCTGAAAGCATCCGTGTTTTCTGTGTAGCTGATCCGAGGGCTAACTGACATCATAGCCAGTCTGTTCAGGAAATCCTGGTAACTTTGCATTTTCTTATTTTACAGTTCTCTCATATCATTAAAATAGCCTCAAATGTGTTTTGAAGCAAGGACATGTTTTGATCTGCCCACTGGATCTCAGATTTCTGAAGAATACAGAAATTTGAAGGAGGGATGGAGCCAGGGATGTGAACAGCCCAAGGAGAAGAAAATCTCTCCAGTACTACAAAATTCTTTTTGGTAGAAAGAGAAATAAGCAGAAAAAATATGGTCTTGGATGATGCAAATAATGCTACACAGGAGCCATTTGTAACTTAAATGGGCTGGTTGTTCACAAATTTTTGTTAAATTCAGGAGGCATGAATAGAAATTACATTGAAATATTAATCTCTAATTGCTGAGGCTGTTGGTGTAGTGCATGTAAGAATTTATTTCATTTTGTGGTTGATAATATATACTTTGTACATAGCTTCTGATACATTTTTAACTCCTACACAGACTGCAGATTAAATATTGATTTGTGCATTGCTGGGTTTTGAGCTTCAAAACACTTATGAGTTGTGGTTAATTGATCTCCAACTCCAAACTAACACATGGAGGTTCTGAGACCAAGGCATCTGAATTATAAATTACTGTATGTTCTACACACATGGTTCATATATTTAACTAGTTTCACAAACTTAAAATTAACCAGGTTTTTTGTGCAATTTGCTCTTCAAAATGCCTGTAAATGTGAAAGGAAAATAAGGATAGAACAAAATAAGAAACAAGCTACTGCTGGCAAGTTTTCTAATGCAAAAATAATTTTAATTGCATGTAAAATATTTGAAAATTCTGCACTCTTACCATTGGTGTTGTTCCTCTTGTGTCATTCAGTTTCCCAAAGACCCCAAAAGACCTAGATTTTTCTGGAGCTTTCAGTCACAAATATCAGTATTTAGGCATCAACCAGGGCTGCAAATCCAGCCCAGGAGTGTTCCCCAAATAGTCTGCTCACTTAGTCTCACAACTTAATACACAGGAATTAAATAAATTTCATCATCTGTCATGTTTTTCTTGAATGAGAGGATTTTGTCCCTAAAAATAAATTTTTGTGGCTGCTGTCTGAGGCCATATGAGTTGCTTTTAATATTTTATGCTACTTAAAAGTGTTTGGATTTGTGTCCATTTGGTTCTTAATAATGTTAGAGTTGGCCAGAGGACCACAGATGTAGCTCCATCCACCAGCAGTTTATAAGGGGACAAATGTATCCATTCATGATCTGTATGAAAGGGAGCATCATTGAAATTGTCTTGTGGAAAAAAGTGTGTATTTCCTTATCCCCACTGCAAAACCCAACATATTTGCATTTTGAATGACTGTAGTTTTAGGGTTTGGAATAGAGGCCAAGGAGACAATAGGGAATCAAATCCTCTGGAACTACCAGAGAAAGTGGACAGACCTGGAAGAATAAAGTCAGTCCTTTGTTTCTCAGTATATCTTGGTATTTTTGTACTTTGAGGAAGATATGGAGGAGTTGGAATTTTATGATATTAGTATTAAATTCTACAAAAGCCAGACTTTTCAGAAATAGACATTCTGGACATAGGGCACTTTAGGAAGGTGAAACTGAGCAGTCTCTGCATTCAAGTGCTTTGGCAAGAGTTTTTGAGTTGAGTCATAGCAGAGTCACTGCCCAACCTCAAAGCTGCACTTTGTGATTTTTGGAACAGTATCTAATTAATTTGTAGACTTTAAATTTTAGAGCTGTAGGTAATTACCAACCTGTTGGCATTGTCTAATGTCTACAGACAGATGTGACAATGTCTTCATTAGAAAAATCTGTGTGGGAAATACTCAAAATCCCTTTTGGTTTTTGCTTTTTGTGAGGTGACCTAAATGAGAGTTAGCTGGTTCATTGTAATCATACATCAGTGGGTTAAGCCTTTTAGTGTCTGTGCTCTGTCCCAGGTGGTTTGGACCAGAAGTTGCCCTTGTTCCAGGACAGAAACTCCCTTGGACAGAATGAAACCACTGCCAGTCACCACTCCTGCCATCTCTCTGTGGTTGTGTTATTAGTGACAATATTGTCTGCTCTTACCTCAGTTTCCTAAATAACAAAGCTTGTGCTGTTTGCCATCTCTGTTATCCTCTCCCCCATCTATTTTTGGCCATGAACTGGTTCCTACCAAACTGCAAGAGACAGAAGCTTCAAACCGCAGCTGAATGGAGCTGCTGATTTCAGGCTGCCAACAGCAGCATTCACCCCCAGGATCATGGAATCATTTAGGTTGGAAAACACCTCTGAGATCATCAGCTGCAGAGGTCTTTTCCAGCCTGAATGGTTCTGTGAGTTCCCTTTGGGTGTCCCCCAGACCTGGGACATTTGGGACATTGAACTATCTGCACTGTGAAGGAGGGGGTTGGGGGTCAGGTGAGTTTCAGACCTGTGCTGGCTTTGGATAAAGGAGCCACAGTGATGCTGGTGCTGCCTTCTCCTTGCTCAGGGGTGTTCTGAACACTGCCATGGTGTTGAATATGAAAGTGTGTGGTAAAATAATGCTTTCTTAAGCTACTCAGAAATGTTTCTCAAATTTAAGTTTGGTGTTTCTTAATATTTTAAGAAGGTAAAATTGTGTTGTTGGTAAGGCACTGGCAGAAGTTGCTCGGAGAAGCTGTGGCTGCCCCATCCCTGCAAGTCTTCAAGGCCACGTTGGATGTGGCTTGGAGCAACCTGGTCTAGGGGAAGGTGTCCCTGCCTGTGGTGGACAGGCTGGAATTTAGGTGACCTTTAAAGGTCCCTTCCAGCCCAATCCACTGTGATTCCAGCCTTGCTGGGTTACTGGGGAATGCTTTAGGAACCTGACAGACCTAATCCTGCCAGATCTGTTCCAGAGACCTGAGGAGTTCACAGGTCAGAGTTGCCCAGTTTACCCCAAATTCTTCTAGAGGATTTCTGTGGTTTTTCTCTTGGCTATGGAGACACACTTTATAGGTTTCCTTAGGGCCTCATGACTTTTGTTACTCTGTGATTCAGGAATTGGGGAAAAGGGAGATAAATGGATTTAGTTAAATTGCATTCAGGTGGCAGCAGAGTTAACATCCCTGTCACTTTGGTGAAAAAAATTCTTTTTGGTCCTTTGAGCTTCCTGTGGTTTGCTCTGAGCTTTCAGTGTCCTGTTACTAAGAACTTGTGCATTTTTTCTTTTGTGGGACTGCAGCAGACAAATACAAGTAGAAGTTATTAGAAGTTATTCCAGCTTCAATTCTGTGACAACTTGTTTGCATATGCAGCCTGAAATTCCTTTGTACTGTCACAAATGCTTAGTTTGCAGGATGAAAAATAAATATTAACTGTACCAGAGCTGACATTGGTGTAAGTACATGCTGCAGTTCTTTAATTTGATCTCTTTCTTCATATCAGTGAAAAAGATGTGTTCAGAAGTTCCTGAAATACAGACATCCTTGTGCAGTACCTGCCTGACTTTGTGCTAGAATTATTTTCATGTATTCAAGCAAATTTAGGTTCATGTCCATTCTGAACCTGATTAGATCTTGAAGGGATTGAAAATGAGTCTCTTTAATAATTACTGGAAATTTGGATAAGGTTTTTAATTTGGACCATTTTATTTCTCATTTGTGCCTCAAGCTTGAACTCACAGGGTGAGTCTTAAGATACGTTCAGGAGCAATTTGGAGAGGGAAGACTGGGGAACTGGAGACCTTGATCAACTAAATGCTTTTTCAATATTTTAATTTAAGATTTTTAATAATCACTGCATATGTATTCTGCACATTATGAGAGGCAGAAGATACAGTTACAATGTATGCTAAATAATTTAGTGTGCTGGGGTACCTGACACTTCATACATGATAAATTGAAAACTAGATTATAGAGTAATTAAAAAAATGTTCACCTTCTTCCTGTTACTGAGGTTAGAAGTGCATGAAACAACTGTCAGGTCTGCTCTGGATCATCATTGTGACCAAGTTCAGTTCTTTGTTCTCACTCTGGTGGAATTCAGTGGCATCTGACTCTGTCCAAGTTAGATCAGAAGCAGAGAAAGCTGGATAGGTTTCTTTTTGCTCATCTTCCCTGTTTTCATGCCTAATGAATGATCAGAAATGGAAAAGCTTTTTAGAGAATAAGTCTCAGATAATATATCCTTGTTTATAATAACAAAAGAGGTGAGCTGTTGTATTTTCATTCTTGTGAAATGGAGTGGCAAGGAATAAACTGCAGTATCAGTGAAGAATTTTAAAAGCTTAACAATGTTTTTCTTGGTTTAGGCTTTATTACTCTTGCTGTCCTTTCTTATGGATTATATTGTGGTACAAAAGATTTACGTTTTTCTGCCTCCCAGCACTCATTGCTGAGGCAAAAGCCACATTTATACTGTACACTTCTTTGTAGTCTTGAATTCTTATCTTTGTGCAGAAAATATTTGTTCACTGAGTCCAGCCTACACAGGACTGTACCAAATACTCTTATATAATTAGGATATTTGTGCCTCTTTTCTGTTTATTCTTAAAGGACTGCATCATGATTTCCTTTATGCTCCAGCTAGCCTGGTTTGCTGATCAGGAATTGTTACACATCAGCAGGGTAGGTATTCACCATTAGTATTACATTTGATATATCAACAGAGCAAGTTGAAGCAAGATATGATTGTACAAGTGTATACACTATGTAATCCCTTGACATAAATGGAAAAAGCTGTTACTGAAATATTTTCAAGTGAAGCAGCACTGTTTCTTAACATCAGCAGGAATAATACATTTCAGACTGTTTTAACAGTAGATGCATTTTGCATTTGATTTTTCTTTTCTAAGAAGTCATGTCTAGGTACAAAATCATAGCTTTAAAATCCATTTCAAATAAACTTGTAATACTCTACTTAAATACTTACAAGGCAAGTCAGAGTTTCTAAGGGACTTAGTGATTCTTAGCTGAGAGAGTAATGAGTGTGCTTTGTGAGCAGCACACCGTCAGGATTGCTCTCCCCGCCACTGCCCGGAAAATTGGCTTGTTAGTTATTTATGAGGAAAATTGGTTTGACAGCCCTGAAGGCAGAAGTGTTCCTTTCACAGTACAAGTTGTGCCATGGTGCTGTAGCCCTGGCCATGGGATGAGAGCAGCTGTTTCTTGGAGAATCAGCTCCAACCCTGGGACCATTTGGGTATCTCCAGCTCTGGGACGGAACTGTGGATGTGTCTCCTGTAACTTGAGTTATCTTGGAGCTTCAGGCTGTCTGTAGAGACCTCCAAACATACTTATGTGGCAGTTTTCTGTCACTTGTCTTTTTACCTCCTGTAGATAATCAAAGTAGATGAAATTGAATTTTGGGTAGGGATGTAAGCTGTTTGTTATTTCATCCTGGACCTAGAACATGTTCTGTTCTAACCTGTGCCTTTATCCAGCCTGGATTTGGCCAGAAGCCTACACAGGAGAAGTTGTGTTTGCTGTCCTTGTTCCTTCTGCCCTGCTGTCTGTGGAGTTTGTCAGCATGGTACAAAATAGCATTTTAGGAGATCTGCCTTCAAAAATCACAGTCACGCCTTGTGTAGGAAGCGTGACTCGGGTTAGCTGCTGGGGGGTAATTGTGGCATTAACTAAAACCCACAGCTTTTAGACTTAGAGTTTATAGCATATCTAATATTTATCTGCCACCCAATATGTAATGAATCTTAAATCTTTCTGCAAGTATTTCTGGTGGTCTTAATCTGTTTCATGCCAGAGGCAGGGAGAAATAATGCTTTCAATTTTGTCAAATTAAGTTTTTACTGTGCATTAAATTGATTAAATAGAGCAGCAGATTAAGGCGAAAAATGCTATCTTAAATTGCAATTCAGGGCTGATAGAATCTTAATGATGCCAAGCTGAACTTTTTCAGTGGGTTTGTGGAAATGAGAATCCATTAATCACACACGCTTGACTTCGCACCGGGCTGAGTTGGAAACAAACTCTTTACTCATCTGGGCAAAGGCAACAAGGCAATGGCTGAGCTGGGAAGGTGCAGCCAAGGGGATGTGGGAGCTGCATTTGTGTTGTGTTCTGTCAAACCAGCTGGGTCCCCTTTTGATCAGGTCCTTGCAGAGCACAGATGTGTTGGGGGTTTCCCGTTACCCCAGCGCCGCTGTCTCTGAGCCGCTCTCCGACGGCGACACGACAGAACCAATGAAGAGAAGAAAGCCTGTCCCATGTTGTGTGCTGCAGTTCTTCTGTCTGCACTCCTGTTCCCCCCCTGCCCCCTCTTTACCTTCATAATCTAGTGTTGGCAGTCTTCTCTTTCTTTGTCCTGATGGATGTGTGTATTTTTCTTTTCCTGATTTTATTTTTTTTTTATTCTGCCCATGGTTCCTCCCTGTCTCACTTGTCATTGTTTTTTGCTGTCTTAATTAATTCTCTGTCTATTTTCCATCTGGAAAACTTTATAAAAGGGGACAGAGAAAACTTTCCCCTAGCTTCTCCTTTGCTTTTTCTCTATTTCTGCTAGTGCATCAACATTGTGGTGTGAGGAACCAGCCTAACACAATTACTGCTAACATGCAGCATATTAAGAAAAGGGAATTTGGTCAGTTTAGAAGAATACATAATATATTGCTCTGTAATGTCTCTTCTGCTCTTGTCTGATTTGTTGTCTTCTGTTGCCTCTAAATTCCTGTTTACCCTCTGAGGTGGGCTCTTTGTCTTTTTGGCTTATGAAGAACTGTTTATTCTTATGAAATGACAGAAATAACATTTGGTTGTATCTCCTGGCTAATTCTCATTGCCTCGTGTGTGCTCTGGTGTTTGACAAATAATTTACTTGACCTAGATCAAGGTCTAGGTCAGGTAAATTATTTGTCAATAATTCTTGAAGCATTGTTCCTTTGTAATCCAAAGGTTTTGGAAATATTTTTTGACTTTTTATTAAAACCTCTCCTCAGCAGAATGACACCTGGCAGCATGTTTTGTCTCCAAACTCTACAGTAGTTGGAAGTGGTGTAATCTGTGTCCCTGGGAGGATGTGTAACACCCAGGTGACATTAAAGAAGTTGTTCCCATGCATATGGTGGTGAATTTATTGGACTTTTCCTATCACAGTGAGTGTCCCTAATTCTGTTATTTCTTATATGGTTAAGATCCAAAACTGTCATGCCTTCACTGCAGAACTGATTCCAGCCTCTGTAGCTCTGGCTGCAAATGCCCATTTGTTGTGGAGGGATGTTGTGCTTCACTTTGAGAACAAGCTACAGCTGAAGCCAATTCTTTCTCCATCCAGGGTGTCACAGTTGGGCTAAGAAAACCCTGGTATTCTCATTACAAACAAATTTCATCTTATTTCTTGAGGCAGGTTTGTGTACAGAGCAAAACTTTACAGCTGCTGTCAAGCTTGCTGTGAATACTTTGGAGTAATCCCATTGTGAGCAATAAAACACGGTATTTCTTAGGCACTATGTCAGTGCCTAAGAAGTGTTGGAAGTGTTAACACCCTCCCCCCTCCTTGTTTTTTTGTGATTTTGGTTTTGGTTTGGTTGTTGTTGTTGTTTTGGGTTTTGTTTTGGTAACAATGTGTGTGCAAAGATGATTATCTTCTGTTACACTTCTGACAAACTACTTTGTGTGTGTTCTTTACTGGAAAACTCTTAAATATTTTCTTCCCACTCTGTGCTGGTTGCATTGATTATCTTCAACCTTCTTTCACCCATCTGTAACTTCAAATAAGAAAAATTTAAAACTTTAATTCCAGCTCCTGAAAAACTGCTGTAACAATGGAATCCATGTGTAGGCCAGAACCATGGAAACAGCATAATTTGACAGTGGTGAAACATGAAAGGAAGTGACTCGCCCAACTTTCTAAGAATTTGTGTTTTAACAAAAAAACCACCCAAAACTTGCAAAATACTGTTCTAATATTCTGGAAAAGAAGCTTTGGGTGTTTTTTTTTTTGTTACATCATTAATCTGTTAGTCTAAATTCTTCCAACTAGTTACTGTTTTAAAACCAAAACCAAGCTCCCACTTGACCCCCCTCTAAAAAAACACTCAAGAAAACAGTTTTCTCTTACATAGTGGTCTGGGATGTACAGCTCTGTTTTGAGCTTTTGAATATTTTTCCTGAAGTAATTCCTCCTCATTCTTTCCCCTTCTGGTTGTGCCCTTGGCACAGCTCATTTCTGTACCTGGAATCACATTTATTTTACATTCTGGAACACCTCCATGCTCTGTGCTAAGTTCCTATCATACCAAAGCACAAACCAGCCTTCACTGACATGTAGAGCTAATTTGTATTTCAGTGCAGGAACTACACAATCCTGTCACCTTTTGAAGACGTGGGTGACTTGTGGTGGCACATTGTGTGTCACAAGTCCTTCATGGAAAATGACAAGGGAGCTTCAATCATAGCAAGCAATGTCAAGACAATGTTTCTTGAAAGGAAAACATCCACTAAAGCTATCACTTGGAAGAACAAGCACTCTGTAGTACAAATAGGGGGTAGCTACACACGTATAGAATACATGTCTACTGCTTTCCCTAAGCCTGCGTGAGGGCCTGAATTGTTAGGTTGATAAAATGTCACAATATTTCCATCAGGATTATGTGATCACAGATCACAGTGCTGGAGATATTCCTGATAAATCTGAACTACTGCCAGCACACACATGTCCCTCCTTAAACATCTTAAATGCTTTTAAAGTTTCCTGGGCTTGCTTAAACACGTCTCCTTTTGTGATAAACCATTAAAAGATAAGAATATTCCTGTAGTGTGGCTGACATTCTTAGAACAGTACTTTTGATTGAGTAGGTGTTCTTATAGGTGATGTTTAAACTCATGACTTCACACAGCCATGACAGGGAGTTTAAGACCATGAGAATCACAAAATCATTTTACTGTGAAAAGACCTTTAAAATGGGTAGTTCCAGCTGTTAACCCAGCAGTGCCAAGGCCACCATTCAACCATGTCCCAGCAGCCTCTTCCAGTGTTTAACTGCCCTTTTTGTAAAAGAGTTTTTCCTAACCAGGCTAAACCTCCCCTGACACAGCTTGAGGCCATTTCCCCTTGTCCTATTGTTTGTTACTGGGAGAGACTGACCCCCACCTGCCTCCAACCTTCTGTCTGGGAGTTGTAGAGAGAGAGAAGATTCCCTCTGAGCCTCCTTTTCTCCAGGCTGAGCCCCACAGCTCCCTCAGCTGCTCCTTATCAGACTTGTGCTCAAGCTCACTCCCTTCTCTGGACATGCTCCAGCCCCTCAGTGTCTGTCTTGTCATGAAAGGCCCAAGTCTGAGCACAGGATTTGAGGTGTGGCCTCCCCAGTGCCCAGCACAGGGGGACAATCACTGGCCACAGTGCTGCTGATGGAGGAGGTGCTGCTAAATGAGACCCAGGGCTGCCCAGCCCAGCACTGGCCCTCGATGGCAGCAGAAAATGCTGTTTACATGGAGTTTGCATACCTGGCCCAGTGGCTGGTGGCACCTCTCTGCACACTTTCCTATTGCAGGAATTGCAAGGAGCTCAGTGCCTGCTGTGGGGAAGGCACTCTTACTGGTTTGAACCTAATCTCCAGTAATTTCCTCAAATGCTCCCTAATGCTCAGACTGGCAGGATTTGTTGAATTGTGGTGCTGCATTGATTTGCTTTTTGTTCTTCTGGTTTTTTCCTCACTTCTTCCCCCACCCCCTCCACTTGTTGTGTGATCACGTTCACCCTGAGCCTCACGTCCTCCCTGCTGAAGGGGGCCCAGATTTGGTAATTTGGCCTTCCTTGGCAGCTGCTCCATCCCTCAATCCCTTCAGCTGCCCAGCTCTAGACATCTCTGCCTCCTGGTGCAGACACCAGAACTGGACACAACATGTTGATGCTTTTTTATTTTGCACAGTAATAGGTTTAAATGCCATGTTTTCAGTGCCCTTCCTAATGAGACATAATGTTTTATTGCCTTTGGCCAGCTACTCCAGTTGGAGCTGATGATTTCAGAGAAAACAGTGACTCAGCCTTCCTCCCACAGTTGGAACTGGAGAAAGTGCAAGTGTTACTTGGTTAAGGAGGTCTTGCTCAGAAGTTTTTCCCCAGATGCATTACATCACAGCCCTGTGTTCAAGTGCAGCTGCTGTCTTAGCAACTTGCTTAATTTTGTGAAATCCTTGTTGGTTTTTTTCCCCCCATTGCTATGACTTTTGCTGACCCATGAGAGCTTAATATGACCTGCAGACTTGCAGAGTTCACTTACCCATTTTGTGATGCTGAATAAAACCAATTATTGGGGAACTACTCCATCCTCTTCTTTATCCAAATATCTCTTCCCCATAGGCAAAAGGTGCATATAGTACTTGTGTAGATACTGAGACTAAATTCTTTATCTGAGTTGCTTAGATACTGCATGTTCTGTAACTCAGTATGTAATGAGATTGATCCCACCTGCCCTGAGTAATGACTGAATGATTTCTCTTGCTCTTCTTAATCTCCTTAAATGTAACTTCCACCAGAACCTTTTCATTTAATATCTCACTGTTCAGTGTGCCTGGTTGAAAATTTGGCTCCTGGTGGCTGCATTGATAACTCGGTGGTCATGCTCAGTGATGTGGTGTAAATGAATTTGAAGTGTCTAGGTGCATACAGAGTTCAGGGTAGAGTTCAGCTGAGATGGAGGAAAACACAGGTGGATTATTCTGATGGTCTTAATCAGGGTTTGTATTTTTTCAATTTCAAAAACTAGTATTTAAGAAGCATAAGCAGAGTGATTTTGGAGAAGTATCAGTAGGAGAGGGGAAATTGAGATTTGAAACTGTTTAATGATTTTTTGGTGTAGATGCTGTAAGCTAAGGAGACTCAATACCGATTTGGTTTTCAAATAGGAAGAGGAAAGCAGGTGTAGAAGAATGGGGTAGTGAGAGGAATGTGACAGTAAACTGCCAAGAAATGGAGAAATTATGGAAGCAGATATGAACTGAAGGTGTTCTCGAGGTATGGGATCAATCAGCTGCTGCTTGTACTGGTGTAACACCACAAAGCTTTTGCATATTTAAAGGCACTTGAGGTATGTGAGATGTGGTGATCATCACACCATAGATTGCCTTGTACCTGTTTTATCAACCAAACACTTAATTTGAGAAAACCCTTCATGTTCTGTGCAGTATTTCAGTTGGTTCTCTCATTTTTCCTTGCTAAATTTTGTGTGGCTTTTGTGTTTCAGAGGCAGCAGCTTGCCTTGGAACTAGTGAGTGGCTCAAGAGAACTTCTCAAAGGCACAGCACAGGCTGTGCACGTTGCAGGGTGTCACAGCGGTTCATTGTCGGCTGCTTGCTCGTTAACCTTTTCAGCAGACAGAAATGAGAGCATTAAATCATTACTGCTGGTACTCACAGCTGAAGCAAAGATTTAAACCAAGATAATAAGGGACTCCAGTGCAACGTGGATCTCCTGTGAAGTAGGGCTGTAAACACAAGATGTGTGGTTTTGTATGCTGAATTTCTTCTGATCTGGCTAAAGCACAAAAGAATTGCTGCCACGTTTAGTGGGTGGAGGTGCCTGTCCTGTAGCTGTGCCCCCTCCATCTCTCCCCAGGGTAACAGATGAAGATTTGCAGCTAAGCTGGATATTCAGCTGCTGCTGTGCCTAAGGCAAATGCAACAAATATGTCAATAGGGGGAAAAATTCTAATCTGAGTAAGCAAATGGTGGTTTTAATGCTGTTAGGATTGACATTTGAATACTGTGTCAGGTATTGGTGTTTGCAAAACGGGGCTGTACTGAAAACCAAAACAGTTGGAGCATTCAAAGACTTGCAAGTATAATAAAATGTTTAGTAAAAATGGTCCTTTACAGTGAGGCTCTTCTGCCTCTTATTCTACATAGCTAATAAATGAAAAGATTTTATTGAGTTGCATTGTAAATTGCCCTAAAAACTGCCTTAATGTGAAATGATATAATAAAAAGTAGTTAGCATTCAGCCCTGCACATTGCTAAATTAGAAGTAGGTTAGATGTAGGTTACAAATGAGATGCACTTTTAATCATGAAGGGGAAAAAATACATATGTGGAACATTGCAACTGGTGGTTTATTCAATCTTTTAATCATACTGTAAAACTTTTTAATAGCTTTTCCTTAATAGGTGTGCTGTCAGGATGAATTCATTGTGTCTTCAAGGTCTTTGTTCAGTAGATCAGATGGTCATGGATAAATCCTTGAGTTTCTCAACAAATGTAATTTTACAAAGCTTTGGTTTTTTTCTTGAACAATGACTTGTGTTTTGTGTTTACTTATTTGCTCTTAAAAAAAAAGAAAACTATTTTTATATCGATTACGAGATCTCGATTTCATTAAAGACCCGAGGAACATCCTTTTAAACCTGCCAGAGAATATAGGAAAGGAGACTTCCAGGTGGTTGGATCCAACTTCTAAGACAGCATCCTTCAGGACCAGCCACACAAAGGCTAAAAGCTGAATATGCATCTGGATTCCTAAATTATTTTGGTACCGGGGCTTAATAGGAAAATGGCATTTTATGTTGAGTCTGTGATATTCCTCCTCTAGTTGCAAGGATTGTTATCCAGTGACATGTGCTGCTTGGCTTCTTGGAGACTGTGGTCTGTGGTTCCTTGTGTGCTGCAAGCCTTCACTTTTCCCTGGAAAGAGAGATTGGTTTGTGAATTGAAGATCTGAATTAATTTCAAGGGAATGCTGTTAGGCTGGAGTCAGCCAGCTCCTGCTGCAGGAGAACAGGACTAAATTTCTTGTGGTCTGCTGCTTACCACAGCTCTGGAAAGAGATCAGTGCTGCAGATGGGGCAGAGTCTGAAGTTGTGCACTGAGCCATATTCTGGTTTTACCTTGAGGCAGGAATAGGAAGCTCACAGAACATTCCTGTTTTTGATGATTAGATGTTACTCTTGGAAGGAAGATTTAAAGTTGCAGCTCCATTTTTAAGAAAGCATTCATCCAAACTCTGCAATGTAAAATGCAGTTTTATAAAAGCAAATACAGTGGTAGAGAGATCTGGTCCTCAGGGCATCCATAAATCAGAAAAAACTATTGGTGCTGGGATCCACAAAGCCTGTTTGGGGACTGTAGTGCCCAAAGCCATCTCAGTGCATACAGAAGCAATAATAGTATTTTTTCTTTAAAATCCTTTCCTTTCTGTTCCTTAATGAATTAAAGTACATAACTGGTTTATTTGGCAAGTTTTCTTTGGCTGAGGAACTTTCTTATTTTGTAGCACCTCTAATGTAATTTCATCTTCTTCCTGATCTGCTACAATCATCTGTGTCCAATATTACAAAAACCTTGCTTGGAAAGGAGCTCTTGAGGCCATCTGCTCTATCCTCCCAATATCTACATGGGATAAAATCAGTTTTCTCTGAGAACTGATTAGCTTTTACAAAGTATGTACAAGTTTGGGTATGATAAAGAATATGATGTGAAAGTAATTTTTCTTTCTGCCTGTTAAAGCTGGCAGTTTGCTCCCTGCCAAGGAGCACAGAGAGATACTTAAGAATATAAATGCAGAACATGAATGATCCCTTGAAAGGATCAGTAGGAGCAGCAGCACTTGAAATATGATTCATTTTAGATTTCACTTTGAAGAACTACTTTGGAGCAGATAAAAAAGTAAGATTGGTTCCTGTTGTACAGCTGCTGTAAATGTGGTTTGTGTGACAGCACTCCAAGCACTCAGGAACTGAGTTGTAGGAGAAAAGTCAGTCCAGGCCTCCCTGATGTGAGGGAATCCTTCCCAACAGGAAGGATTCCCAAAATGCTCTCAAGCCTCTCATTTTAGTCCCAAACCAGATTAAAACCCTAACTTTGGGGTTTTTCCTCTTCAAATCTCAGCACTGGTTGAATTTCTCCTCTCTAGAGATTGAAATGCTGTAGCGCCCTTCAGAAAGGGGAGGCAAGTTTGTAAAAACTACCTGGAATGAGTGGCTACCTGTTTACCTCTGTGTACTCTGTTTACCTCTCTGTGAATGAACTTTGTAAAGTGTGGCCAAAATCCACTCATCTTTTTTCAGGGTTAGATTTTAAATGAAAAACTGTATTTGCAAATAAAACTAAGAGGTTTCAAGCCAGAAAATATGAGAGTGAGCTGGAGAGATGGGGCAAACTCAATGATGAGGAAGTTCCTAAAGTGACTCCACACTTACAGGAACACCTGAAGGCAATGAGCATTTATTTCACTTATTGTTTTGGTGTCTGGATACACAAAGGAGTGGAATTGTTACTGTTATCTTTGGAATTGTGAAATATTTATTTCATTTATGAGTTGACATTTCTGTAGTGGCTGGTGTTTGCTAAAATTAAGATACATCAGCCTGTAGAGACTTTGTGCTTAATGGAAATAATTAGGTAATGCCACACAAGTAACCTGCTAAGTGCACATATGCACTTTTGAGTACACTGATAGAACCCTCAGGCTTCAATTTCTTCTGTCCAGCTTGTTTTTAGATCTAATGTATGTCAGTTAATGGCAGAAATCAGTCTCTGGCACTACACTGTAACAGAAGAAGGTGCAGTTGCAGGAAGCTGTTCAGTAAACTTGTCCCAGGGGTGCAGCATCTCTTCAGTTAATGCACTTGTGGGACTAATTTGCAGTGGAACATGGAAGTAAGAAATCTTCAGAGGGTTTGACTTAAATATAGCAGCAGTGCTGATGGTGTCAGTGCCCATTTGGGAAGGCCCTGGTGCAGTAACAGGATCTGTGTGAGTGCTGGCAGGAGAGGTGACAGTGAAAACAGCAGCTCAGGTGTTAGGGACAAACGCTGGGATATGATCAGGTCTTCTTGAAGTTGAAAATCTGTGTGTGTGTCTTAGCTGCAGAGCTTTTCCCTGTTTAAATTCTGAGATGTAAGTGATTGTTTTCTGCCTGTGTGTATATAATAACAGTAATAACATATTTTTCTGGGGGTTATGTTTGTCATTATTTTCATGACATCTGTTGTGTAGGCACATTTAACCAAAGAGTCTGCTTCAAAAGTAATAAATGCTGTGATAAAACATCCCCACTACACAAAAATTAAAAGGTTTTAATGCATTTTAAAGTGTTTGTAGTACTTAAATATTTCAATAGTTGTTAATTAAAAATGGAATTTAAACATATGTTTCTGTCACTGTAGAAAAATTTAAATCAAAACCGGTATTTTCTAATCCACAGTTTTAAATGCTTTACTCATGTGGCTGCAGTTGTATTGTATAGCCTGGTGGCAAGGAACTTGTCTGTGACTTCATAAAAAGAAAAGCATGGAAACAATTAAGCATACACAAACAAAAAATGATGCAACATTTATCTTCATGTAACTTTCCAAATTAATTGTCCCTGCAAATCTCTTTCTGCTGGATGAAAGCTCCATTCCATATGTGCTGATGTGGATTCTGTGCAGGGGCTGTTGGGTTTTTTGCTTCCTGCAGTTCCTGTGTCTCCTTGGCTGCATCACCTGTCTCAAGGCACATCTTACATGTAAGATGCTTTTGTTCCTGAGCAGCCAGCATGATGAGCATCTTTTAAATGCTATTTACTATCTTTATAAAAATTGTATAAAATTATAATTGTATAAATTCTACCAGACTAAGGCATTCAGTATTTCCTCTGGGGTTTTTTGTGGTGTCCTGTTTGCTTTTGATTTCCCACTTTAGGTGCGTTTCAACTTTCTGTGTTGCTGTTTCATCATCTCCTCAGAGTAGTGCAGTTAATTTTTAAAATTTTTTGTGGGCTGCCTTTAAATTTTAGGTGTAATTCTCTTTGTTATTCAAGTTTCATCATGTTTTCTGGCCACAGACATGAATTGTAACAATCTGTTGGTGAAAGCAGGGCTAATAAATTTATTAAGCCTCATTATTTCTTCTAATAGGTAGCAGAGCAGTGACCATCTGCCCCTATAATCTCTGCATCTGTTTCAGCTGCTACACCTGTGGTTAAAGTTCAGTTTCCATGTGGATTTTGTACCTAGTGTGACAATTTATTATTCAGCTTTGCTGTTTCCTTTAACCAAATAACTGTGCAGACCTTTTCCTTCGGTTTAGTTCAGTTTTTCTCTCATTTATTTTACTGTTTGCCCTTTCTCACCGCCCCTCCTTGTATTTATTTCAGTTTTCATTAACCCTGTGATGTGTGTCCCCAGTCCATGTCCTTACAGACTTGAGGAATTCCTTCTTTCTAGTTCTTTGTGGGTTCTAGTTTCTGTTCTGAGCTCTGATGGGCACCTCAGGTCCCAGTCATGATGATGTGTACTGAGATGACAATAGAAAAGCAGGCAGGAGCAATATAATGACTTACAGTTTAATATGATGGCTATTTTTTTAGTGTATAATTTTTATATGTTCTATTTAGACTCTGAGACACTGGTCATTGTTTGCAGCTCAAGACAGCCTTAGCATTTACTATAAAAAGGTTCAGCAACTGTGTCTAATGTGCCTTGGTGACAAAAATCAGTGTCCTTTCTTTTATTATTATTTCTTGTGTTCTGTGCTTATCTGCTTGGAAACTTGACTACTTCTTCTCTAAAGATTTAAGAATAAAGAAAACATTCTATAGAATCCTCTTCATTTGCAAAGACTATCCCTGACACTTTGAGCTCTGAAGTTCTGTAAGTGATGGTGAATTTTGTATGTAACACTTCATTTGTGTGTAGTGACCTGTATTCTGCTGCAGTAATTACACTCATTGCCTTCAGTATAATCTTTGTCCTTCAGTTAGGTGAGCAAAGCAAAATCCTGTTAATGAACAGGGTGAGACAAGGAAAATGCTTTTGATTTGCATGTGGCATTCATAGCAGCCAGCAAATTGCTTCAGATAATGTGCTTTATTAAACAAGTATGGCCTTGCAGAAGAATTATGAGGTCATTGCAGTTGTAGAGCTATTTTCTCTTCTGTTTCTAAATGTATTTCTTTATTCTTACAGATATTTCAAGACTTCCCTTGCCAGCAGGTAAGTTCTCTTTTTTTCCAGTTATGTCTTGATATGACAGCAGGCAGCTTTTAAGGGCTTGCTTACAATACAGTCATGCTTTTTTTTAATCAGCTTATTGGTTCTTAGTGGCACTGTCATGGTACTTAGTCATGTAGGGATCTGGGGTCAAAACAAAACCTGTTGAGATAGAGATTTTTTTCCATTTAAATGGTGTATTTTGACAAGGGGAGGAGGTAGCTGAGGTGTATTTATAGGCAGTTGTTAAATATGTGTGTGAGATAGTTAATGCTTAAAGCAACTCAGCAGAACGTGGGATCCAGCTGGCAGGGGAGCAGATTAGGAGCAGCCACAAATGGTTTTAGTGGTGGTTCAGAGGGGCACAGTGCAGGGAAATGGGCTTGGGGGTTTATGGGGGGAAGGAATTTCCCCAGGTCATAGTGGGGAAGGTGACACAGTGGTCACTTGGTGACACAGGTGACTTGTGGCTGAGCTGCTCTATTGGACTCTTCTATCCGTGGTGTTTGAAAATTAAAAAAAATACAAAACAAAACCTTAAACCTAAAAATAGACAACAAAACCCCCCAAAAACATGGACCCCACCAAAAACCCAACCCCACTGATCTGATTTTTTTTAAATAGCATTTTTTGTTTATTGTTTGTTACATTTGGCCTTTAACAAACTTTTAAAATTCATGCGTTCATTTGTGCTGGGGGCTGGAGTGGTGATGCAGAGCTCAGAGTGAGGATTTCTCCTGATCTATGGCAGGTGGAATTTGTCCATCTATTCCCTGTTTGTAATGTGAATTCTGGAATCCTGACTGAAGTGCACTTTTACTCCTGATTGATCAAGGGATTGGATATTTGCTGTTTAGGCCTGCTGCTTTTTATCCTTGCCCTCTGCCTTGATGATTCTGGTTATGTATTCATTCTTTCTTTTGTTCTTGCTGATATTAACACCTGCTGTGAAGGTAGCTGTGCTTTCCTGTTGGAATCAAATGGTAATTTCAGTTAAAAGCTTGATAGCTGATATTTTCTAGTCTTTTCCACAAGAACTTCAGAGCAGCTCTTCTGCAAAAAAAATCATGTTTTCTTGAAGCAGTGAAGAGAAGTCTAAATGTGGAAGTCTTCTTTTAAGGATGACATCTTTAAAATTATTTTGAATGCTGAGAGTGGTTGTTAACCAGGCAGTTATGGAAAATATTGGAAAAATAAATACCTGGTGTTTAGGTCAGGCTGACAGGAAAATAAAGGATTATTAGGACTTTTTTACTGCAGCTTCAAGGACAAGGATGTGTGATAGAACTTTTTCTGAGTTTATATTTGGTACTTGAAGAGTTTGGCTGGTGTGAATCTGAGTCACAATGAGATTATTCTTTTCAATTTGAGTCTGTGTGTGGGAGTGTCCTAATTGTACTCCTTAACTGTGTCTTGCAAGTACTGATAGAGGGCAGAAGTTTTCCCAGGATTTTCAAAGGATGAGCTTTTCCCATGGCATGGCAAGAGGACTTTAGAGAGGATGTAAAAACTACACACCATGGCTTACCTGTAGCAGAGATTTGGCAGCACCTCCTGGTAAGGGAATTAAGGAAACTTGTTTTTAAAACATGCTTAAAATATTGTCAGAAGGGGAGGCTGGAGTCTCACAGAGGTCTGTATTGTCCTGTGGTATTACAGTAATTTTATTAATGACCATGAAAATGGACTTGATTTGTCTTTATTTGCCAGTAACACCAACACAAAAAGAGTTACGAGCACACTGGATGATGTGATTAAAATTCAAAAGAAATTTGATAAATTGGAAGAGCAGCCTGGATAAGAAGTATAATATAATTGTATAAAGATAAGGTTCTGCATTCATATGGGAAGTTTAAATCATCAAAACTCGTCTTTGCAATAAATAATGGTATGTTCTTATTTAGAGTTTTAAAAAACTTTTTTCTCCTGAGTGCCACTTTCAGCAGTGGACAATAGATGTCACTAGAAATGTTCTCACTTTTGCCACCTGGTTTTAGTGCTCTAAATTTTCATCCTAATATGCTGAGGGGGGTGGGACTTTGCAGTGTTTGAAGATTTTGCAGTAAGGAGACTACTTCAGGTGGTGCCTTTATTGTAGTGTCTTGTTTGAGGTTGGATTAACCATAAATTTGATATAGGCAGTGGTATATCAAGGTCATCCAGAACACTTATTTCATAGTGAAATCTTGTAAGGAAGGATTGTTTCTGTGCAGGAGAATGCATTAGTTGATGAGGTCGTTGGTTAAATCATTACTCAGGAGAGTTATCCTGAATTAATCTCTCTCACTGCTTTGAAGTTCACGGGTAACTTGGGTTTTTACTGCCTTGTAATTGAGGCTATGGAGATGAGCATAGAGAATTTCTGGAATGTCAACCAGGAGGGGTTTGGAGAACAATTTGTTAAAATGCTGTAATTTTGAAGGTGGGTAGAGCACACAGTTCTTCTGTCTATAAATGAAGTTCTCTTGCAACACAAGTGTGTTCACAGCATGCCTGGGGGCATGAAAGTCTGGTTTCCTCTGGTAAATGCAGTTAAACTTTCTCTGTTGACACTCTGTTGGGATTAAAAGCAATCCCTCCTGGATTTTGTCTCACTCTGAATTTAAAACAGCTCTAGCATCTGTGTGATGTAGGTGACTTTTCCTAGGAGCTGGTCCTTTGTTCCTGATCCTGCAGTGCAAATATGTCTTTATTACGAGAATGAAGAAATAGTAAGGAAGCAAGAAACTGTATCAAAGAACTAGAGGAAAATAAAGACAAATATAAGAAACAAACATATACTGGATTTTTGGTTTAAAAGTCAATAAAATATTATGCCAAAATTGAATCTCAGGTACAGTTGTTTATTCTCAAAGACTCCTCCAGATAATATCTGGTGAGTCAAATAAAATCCTGCTGGCTCTGAACATAAAGTATCAAAAAATTAATAGGAAATACACATCTTTTGCTTAGGTCTTATTTCAGATATGCAGCACATTTTAAGTCTGATGGGTTTGTGTTCGCTTTTTGCTGTATAATGTACAATTTAGGTAAGCACCGTTTGCACACTGTCATTGTTATCTTGAAATATTAAATGGTTTCATAACTATTTTTACTTCCAAGTCCTCATTTAGGACCAAAAAAAAAAAGAAAAAGTTACACAATTTCAGCTCAACCTAAAGATGTTTCTGAATTAAAGCATGTCGTCATTCAGTCTCTTGGTGTGTTTGGCCTTGCTGCTTACACAGGGCCTGCTCATGATCCACTTAAGGAAACCAGATTGATCTCCTGGCACTTTCCACAGCCTTGAACAACCTCCTGCTTCCCCCTCCTCTTACCCACTGGGCAGGGGATGGGGTGTTTAATGTTGTGCTGTGCAAAAGATCCTCCTTACCCTAAACCTACACCTGCCTGGGCGATGAACTTAAATACAGCAACCAGAATTTCCAAAGCCCCAAAGGGTTGGGTTCTTCCTATGATGTTAAAAGACAGAAAATTAAAAATCAGTTGAGGTATTGCCAGAGTTGCAGTAGGCAAGAATTGACAGAATTGAGGTTATGCAGAATTCTTAAAATAAATGTTCACATGTATTACAGAGGGTAATAAATTATGCAACGATTATTCATGCAGCTGAGAATAAACTCAGTAGCATGAGCAGAGAACTGTTGTTAATATCCCTGCCTAAAGGGGGGGAAAAGGTAACCAACTGTGTAGGCAGAAGTAAAAAAAGTACAAAATAGTGGCTTTTTGATTTGTCACTTCAGTTTTAAGTAAGAATTAAATACAAGCTGCG
Source organism: Molothrus aeneus (assembly GCF_037042795.1). Classification (NCBI taxonomy): domain Eukaryota; kingdom Metazoa; phylum Chordata; class Aves; order Passeriformes; family Icteridae; genus Molothrus; species Molothrus aeneus. The sequence goes on along the minus strand of NC_089646.1, from coordinate 149,555,464 downwards.
CTAAGGACCAAACAGTTCCTCTCATTTTAGAATCCCTAGCATGGTGCTGAAGGGATTGCACAAGGAAACCTGTACTTCTTCTCTAAAAGCTGTACTTTCAGTAATGCCTTTGAAAATCAGGATTTTTTTCTTTTTTCTAGGAATCTTTGCAAATTTTTTTGCAAATCTTTACTAAAATTTCTGGTTTTAAGCAACAGTAAACTTAGTTTTCATAGATTTGTAATGGCTTGGGCTGTAATGATTTTGTGTGATGAGTATGGAACTGAAAACAGTTTATGAAATATTAGTGCTGTCAAGTTAGAATATCTGCCTGCATGCCCTGTACAGCTCTGAAAATGTGAGAGGACTTTTCTTTTGATGCAGGTATAGCCTGTAGCTTGAATTCTTTTCACTACCAGCAAGGCAGGAGTTATTGCTAGATTTCCAAATTCCCTGCTATTACTGCTGGATGAGGTTATTGCTGACAAAGCTTAAATGTCACTTGCAAGAAGTTTCTCTTCCGAATCTTCATATTTTAGAATTTTGTTGAGTAGTTTTAAAAGGTTAATCATCTATACCTCCTAAAATGCATTTTCCCATTGTTATATACCTCTGATACTAGGAAAAGCAATGTATTTATCCTTTGTAAACTGCCACTGTCAATTGTCTCGTGTTTTTGTGGTGAAGGCTTGGGGAGGTGACAGCTTAGACCTTGACATGGAATCTGTGTATTTTCCAACCTTTCCAGTGAAACTTTCTTGGCTTATTCTGACTGTGCTTTTGACACTGCCCTCTTTCCTGCATTCCCATCTGTATTTTATAGCTAGTTGTCCACACAGGGCAAGAGCAACAGCAAATTTTGGAAGGAAAACATTTTTATTAGTGAGGCTGACCTGTGTATTGATACTGAGGTGATGAGATATATTAAACACATGTAGAAACTGCAAGTTAGCTAAATTGTAGTGTTTTTCCTTTAGAAATTTGAACCTGACAGTCCAGACAGTTTTCAGGCCATCTCTCTGTCCATTTATTCAGTCCATAACTTCATCAGTTTGTGTATTATGGTGCTGTCATGGGAGACAGTGTTGAAAGTGTTGCTGAACTTAAGAGAAATGACAGCTCAACATCTTCTTCAAGCTTGTATTTTAATCAAAGAAGTTCATTAGGTTGATCAGGCATGTTTTCCCTTTCATAAATCCTTGGTGGCTATTTCTAATCACCTCATTGTCCTCATTTGTTTAGAAGTGGCTTCCAGTGTTGTTACTTCCTTCACTTTGTCAGTGATGGAGGTAAGGGTGACCAGCCTTAGTCATCCAGACCCTCCCCTCTTCAAGTTCCATTTGCTTTCTTCCAGCTATCAGGATCCTCCCCCATTTGCCAGGGCAGTCTGTGAAATGATTTATAGTTAAGAAACTTGCCCTGGCTGCAGAACATTGTTTTTCTGGGGTTGTGTAAAGGGATAGAGGAAAAAGGAGGAGAGGGGGTAAAAGAAAAGAAGTTTCAATATAGAGAATTGAGAGTATGTATTAAAAATCAAGACATCAACCACGTTTATTGGGAATGATGTGGCAACCCTGGTACCTGCTCTAGACTGATTTTATGCTCAAAGAAAGTGAAATTTGATATATTGGGCACTTAATGGGACTGTGACATGATTGCATAAGGAGGCAGGGAGGGAGTAAGATTTGATGACATGAAAGGTCCTTCAGATCCTCTGTCCTGTGTCCCTATGAATCTTAACAAGCTGGATCAATAAAGTCTGACACTTTAAAATAAACAAAAAATCAGCAGTTCAGCACATTCCCCAATCATTTCCTGTAGTTCTGGCTCCCATGGTTTTGGAGACATCCACACTGCTGTGAGGATTGTTCTTGCCTTATTCCTGGGCAGTCACCTCAAAGTAGAAGAATTCCAGCAATCAAGGGTGCATCATAGGCAAATGTACCACTTGAATGTAGAATATCTAAGATATTTTTCTTTGTTTTAATTAATTTCTCATTTAGAACATATTGGAATTTTTTATCTGCTTCCTTAGAAATTGATATTTCAAATGACATCTTTAGGAATTATGCTGTTTGGAGGGATATGGATGGTTTTCCTAGGGAAAATTGTTCTTTTGCAAGTGGTAGAAAATAGCGTGACTGCTCCACCCTGGATAACCTGAAATATCCTGAATAACAGTTATGCAGTTCAGCTTTGAATGAAGTCAGCTGCAAATACTCTTCATTTTTAAGATAGTGAATGTGATTTTATTCCTAGTTTGGCAAGTTTGTTTTAGAAATAATAAGATAATATTTATTTTCTCGCTGAGGATGGACAAGAAACTTGAGCCTCATTGTCATGTGGGCACCTGGTGACAGTCCTCAGCCAGGTTTACCAGGGAGAGATTTGTCAATCTTCCATCTGAGAGGTGGTGAATTTCTGAATTTGTCCTGTGTAGTTAAGGGTGCAAGGAGTGGGGATCATTCAGTGCTTTATTTTAAACATACTAACAGTTGGCATTCTTCTTAAAAAAAAAAAAGAAGAGAAAAAAAAGGCAAGTTACAGAGCTTTTGGACAAAATATAAAAGAAGAAAACATTGAAAATTCTTGGGGGTTTATTTTTTTGTGGGGAGGAAGGGACACCTTGGACAGAAACTATTGAATGTGAACTACAGATTTTTGTTGGTACAATATCAGAGGAATTGCAGAGGAACTTCGAGCTCTGTACTACATGCTGTCAAAAAATAAATAACTTGTAGTAATGTTTTGCTTGGAACAGGATGCTTATGTACTCTGAGAAGATGTTTACCTGTTTTGGTGGCAAAGGAATACAGAGCAAAAGTGGTTCCTTGTGGGTCCTGTGCCATTAAAGCAGATATGCAGGACCTGGCAGTTCACAGTAAGAAGAGTTCTTTGCACTCTGTGCAGCCACATGGATGTTCCTGCTGGCAAACTGGCTGCTGGTGGTTGTGCAGAAACAGCTGGGGGGATGTTGGCAAAGGTTATTCTAATGATGCACTTGGACAGCTGAATTAAAATTTTGTCTAGACTCTTTCAAAGTTACAGAAATGGGACATTGAATAGTTGCACATTTAAAAAAGATTTTTTAAGGGTTTTTGATAAGTGGTTAGGGGTTTCAGGATTGTTTTTTACTTTTGTCATAGCAGGTTTTTTTGGTTTGTAAAAGTTTTTGTATAGGCAAGGTGGAGAATGTGTATCTGCTAAGAGTAATCGGAGAATTCATCAACCTTTTTTACAGGAGAAAAAACAAATCCAAGAACAGAGCCAGCCTGGCACATGGAGAGTAGTTATAATCAGGGCATCAGGATATTGGGAATGAGCTTCTGCTGCTCCTTTACAGCACAGAACCTTCAGTGACAGTCACTCAAACTGTCTTGTTCTGGTGCAGAATTACTTAAGGAGAAGATGAAATGTGGCAAACTGAAGAGTCCAAAAATCATGGTTCCTAACTATGTGTTCTTCAGTCTGTTCTGCTGATGCTCACAATGCATTGACTGTTTTTATACAACTGTTCCACAGAAAGTGCAGCTTCTGTGAATTTCTGTAACCCCTTGCTGTAGTGTTGGAGTGTGTTACTACCCAGGGTCTTCACAGCAACAGCTATGGAGTAAAGGAAGGGTGGGGATAACAGTGTGACTGAAAGAAAGAATCTCAGTATCAAGCTGGATCTTGTGTAGTTGGCTTATACAAAATGTTAGTTATTAGTGTGTGTTTTGTTCTGCAAGACCTGGGCTGGGAGTGGCTTGGGATCTTCTCCCAAAATACACACGAGCTTGTTTGAAGAGGAACATCACTGACTACAGTGAACCAAGAGGAAAAACATTGCATGGTGAACTTTAATCAAGTGTTTTGTTGTAAGTTACGCCTAAAATGACCATAAATAAAGGATTATATGATCTTTCCTTTCGTTTATTTTTACATCCTTAATGTATAGTTTGAACCCTCTCCTTGTGCCCTTAGCCCATAACTTGTTTGTGCTGGCTTTGTTTGTACAGCGAACTCTGGGAAAAGGAAGTAAGAACAAAAATCGATACCTATGGCTTCCCCCCCTTCCCTGTTTTATTTTCAGAAGAAAATATTAAATTTAATTTTTAAAAAAGAACATATTTAAGAAAATATCCCATCACCTTATGATAGCTGTGGTGTGTCATGCAGGCCTTTTCTCTGGGGACCACTAATTTGAGTATGAAAAACTACAAAAATTCTTTTGTCAGGTATAAAGCTGATGTTCTTCAGGTTTTCATACAGAAGGGTCAAACTTAACAACAACAAAGTCTGTTCTTGTAGCAAGTACATTTTTCCTCAGGACTTTACTCTGAGGAAGGGTCAGGATAACAGAAGAGGGCTGTTAAATGCCTGTGCTTCCATTAGTGGGCTGGAATTACACTTGAGATAGATGGGAAACTTCTTAAGAAATTCTTACATTGTTTAACTCGGGCGCAAAGATGTTTTCCAGATTATATCTTTGTGCACTAATTATTCCTTTAAGAAGATCTTTGAAGTTTCTAGTTATTGTCCATTCAGATGACTTGCTGGAATGGTTTCACATGGTTTGATTTTTTTCTTCCATGACAATCGGGGAGAATTATCTTTGATAACTCTTTTTGTGAAAGGCTCAATACAGAGAAATACTGGAACTGTATTTCCAGGATTAATAGACTATGTTGTGATTCACATTGTCTTCAGATGTCTCAGTGAAGCAATTTTCATGGATTTGAAGAGCAGCTGAATTAGTATCTCTGATCTCCACTACAGATCTCTTCTCTGTGGTGACCAGGACCCGAGGGAATGGCCAGAAACGGTGTCAGGGGAGGTTTAAGTTGGATATTAGGAAAAGGTTCTTCACCCAGAGGGTGGCTGGGGACTGGAACAGATTTCCCAGGGAAATGGTCACAGCACCATTCCTGACAGTCCAGGAGTGTTTGGACAACTCTCTCAGGCACATGGGGGAATTGTCTGGGTTCCTGTCCTGGGCCAGGAGTTGGATTTGATGAAAATTGTGGGTCCCTTCCAACTTAGGAAGTTTTATGGTACTAAGGAAAGGTTAGACTGCTACTAAGGCTTTTAGTCCTAGTAAAAAATTAATGATTAGCACTGAAATTCCTGCTGACTGTTCCCTGGTCATCTACGTGCCCTCCAAGAGGTGGAGTAAAAGGTATTATTGAAATTTGAGGCTTTGCAATAGAGAAGGGTGAGGGAGGCAAATGATCCAGTGAGGTGTTAGAGGTAGTGACTACCACTGAGCTGCTGGAAACATCAATAACATAATTACTGAGATTTTTATATAGAACTTCTAAAAGTAGAGTATTAAGTAAAAATTTTAAGGACAGTGATCAGGCTTTGTTTAATGATTTCAAAACTTGAGGGGTGAAACAATTCTGTCCTACCCCAAGGCAAACGTGACTTAAGTCATTCCTTGAAGATATTTAACCTATTAAGATGACAGTTTCACATCTTTTTCTGCAATTTAAAAAATCTTATTAGGCATTTATTTCAGGGTCCTTGAACTCTCCTACTCCCAGTTTAAGTTTATGACATTTCTTCTTCGTGTCTGTGTGGCAGGACAAGGTTTATATTCTTCCTCTGTTTATGCAGGCACTGATATTTCTTTGTCCTGGACTCATGTTCACTTAAAAGCTTGAGTGCTGAGTCTTGAAATGCATCAAATGGGATTGTGGAGAGCAGTACCAGAGGTTTTTTGGAAGCTGTGCTCTGCAGCTCAGAACTGTGCAAGAGATGAGCTCTTGGCCCTGTCAGATGCTGTTACATGCTGACAGTGCTGGCCCTGTGATGTTTGGTAAAGTAGGTCATTCAGGCTGCCATCAGAAAGGAGTTTTTTTGGCTTTTTGATCTTTTGTTTATCATCTGAAGACATAGGATACTTATTTAACATCCCTTCTTCAGATCTGAAGAAGGGCTGTGCCCAGACATCTTTCCCAGCTGTATCAGTTGGTTTTGTACATCTTGGCCTTGCCTATTTTCATTTTTATATCAGCATTCTTGCACATCTGTTTCCATCTTCATCAAAGCCTTTTGTGCTGAAGTTGTCAAGTCCCTGGGTAAAGCTCACTGCACTTAAAGCTCAGCTGAGTTTGGAGCTACAGAGCAGAGGTTGCATTGGTCTACTCATCAATTTCCAGCTCTGAAAGGATGCAGAGAGGGGATATGTGGCTATGTGCTGCCTTTGACACTCTGAATGCTGCTCCATCCTGTAACTGCTCCATAACTTGAGCTGCATTTGGTGCTGAGCTCCTGGATGCCTTTCTTAAGATGAAGCAACAAGTTCTTGTGTTTCTGAGCTCTTTGACACCACTCTGCAGGCATTTTCCTAGGTAAACAGAACTTGTTCAGCAGAACTGTGCAGTCTTGTGTAATTGGAGGAGCAAATGAGGCTATTTAAGGTGGTGGATTTTGCATTGAATAAAAGATTTTGTGTTAGCTGAGGATGACCTTTTATTCCCTGTAGCAGCATAAAATGACTGCCTGAGGAGCTGATCCTTGGAAGTTTATTGCTGGTCTCATGAAGCAGCAATGTAACTGAAAGTTCCTGAAAAGTGAATATCCCTTCTTGGTACAAAATAGGAAGATTCACTTGATTAAAGTGAATAGGAATTGAATTTTGTGTGGCTTAGAGGCTCAGTTACACCTGGCCTCTACTAGAGGTTCTCCTAAAAAAAGCATCAAACTATTTTTTGGAATTTTTCAATCCAGATTTTGCTAGTTACAGAGAGGAAGGGGGATTTGTGCCTGTTTAACAATATTTTCTTATTTTTTTAAATATGCTTTTCTTTGCTTGATAGCTCAGGCACTGAATTTGCTTGGTAATATAGTAAGTACATTAATGTTTGTGTTACAAGACTTTTAAAAGATGTTCTGTAAGAATTAAAAATTAATTTTTAATTTTCTGCTTTCTTAGACTTGAAGGGTATCAGCACTGTCTTGTTGCTTTGTTCTGTGACTCTGGAATTTTAAACTTAAATAGCTCTTTGTTTTAGCCTATAAGAGTTTGTTTATATATAAGGGATTTTTGCTATGCTCATCCTTGAACTGTTCCACCAGTGTGTTTTCATACATAAATGGAAAAATACTGCATTATTGTGAGGTCATGGATTACTGTTTTACTCAGTTTGTAATTGCATTTAATAGCTTGGGAGTCTGAGGAGTTGCTGATGTTATATCTGTGGTTTATGTAACACTGGGAGTCAGATTCAACTAAAAAGATGCTTGCAACTGAAAGAGTTTTGATGAGCTGTTGTTTTAGCTTTGTATTTGGCATCTGGAGGAGAAGCAGGACAGGAAAGACACATCCAGGTGACACCATTTCTGGTAAATAACCATGTGGCCCTACATGGCTGCTCAGCTTTCTTACTTTTTTGTTTAATTTCTTCTTAGATAGATGAGAGAGAAAGCAGCAGACACAAGAAGACACTGAAGAGATTTGCTGACCCAGAAGCAACTTTATTTTCCTAGATCCCTCTTAGAAGATGTGGCTAATTATTTCTAGGTTACCCTTGAATTGATAAAGGTGGATTTTAAGAATCTGTAAGGTCAACTGATCCACTCCTGAATCTCCTCCACTGAGCAAAAGTAATCCTCACAAAATGCAATTCCTTTAAACAGCATCAAAGGGCTGGGCTCCTTCCCCTTCAGATACCTTCTACTGTGTTTACCTCATAAATGGAAGGTTTTTGCCATAAAAATGGGAAGTTTTGTTAGGTCAAGGAAAGTTCTGGTGACCATTTGGAGAGTGCCTCTGGACTCCTCTAGTCACCCCACATTGGAGGCTGAAGATACCCAATGCAAACTGATAAGCACAGTGAATCTGTCACAGACCAAATTATATTTTGCAGTAAAATAAAGAATAGCATGTATAGGATTCACTTTTTCTCTTTTTTTTCACCTCTTCTCTCCAGGTGTCCATGAAGTAGATTTAGCTTTAAGCAATGGAATAGTGAATGAACTTCTCAAAGACGTCCTGAGGGTAGAAATGGTTTTGTTGGGTGGATTTTTTTGTAAATAGCCTAGAACAAGAAGAAACAGAGATTTTGAATCAGTGTCCTAAGGAAGGAGTAATTTTAAACCTTTTTCATCTTTCATGGCATTGACTTTATCCTTCTCTACAGCAGTCTTCAAAAAATAAATGGAAGGAAGTGGGAGAAGATGAGCAGCTTAGTCCACCCACAGGGAAATCTGCTACAACTTTTATGCCTGAAAACTAATACAACCATATGGGTTTAAAAAATGGCTAGCCTTTATTTATGGAATAATAAAATTAAAGTTAACTTAGTGTCCCTTTTAACATCTGTTGTCTTAACAGCAGGGGCTGGGAGGCCGCACTGCTGCCTGCTCTGTTGCACAGCATCACAGGATCCCTTGGGAAGGGGAGGTGTGGGAAACCTCATTAACAATGAATTCCTCCTGCTCTCTCCCAACACCCTGATCTGTCTTGCTCCCCACCTCACTACTACAATAGGTTAAGATTTGAAAATAAAACCAATGAATTCTGACAACTACTGTTATAAAATGTAGCTCAGAAGATCATAAAGCTAAACAGGTGACCATGGTTCAGAGAGTCACAAAGTGTTGTTTTAAAACTCTGAACTTTTTGGGAATACCCAAGATTATCCTACTATTAAGCTCACCAAATGGAGAACTGTAACAATAAATTCAGTATTGGACTGACTTTTTGCCAAAAGAATGTCTGAAGCAGAGATCCTCAGCGGTTTATATTCTTGAATGAGTTTATCTAAGTGCTCTCTATCTTTCTTCTTCAGGAGAAAAATGGCCTAATGTAGTCTGGAGCATGGAATTAGGGTTTGCTCATATTGCAAAGTCTAAAATGAATTCATGGAGGTGATGCTGCCTCTCAGATGTGCTGAATCATTTCTGTTGAAAAACTGGGCTTGGATTTTGACACTTAAAGTAAAATATCATTTTTCTTTCAGTTCTGCTGTCAGAATGCTCAGAGTTAAATAAGAAAGACCATCTCTGGTGGCAGGAGAATGATGACAGAGGTTCTCAGTCTGCAGAGACCTTTGGAGGTCCTGGAGCCCATCACCCTGTTGTCCTCTGTGCCCTTTGGCAAAGGGTGTTCAGGAGGAAACTGAGCTAGAGGAGGTGTGGGTGGAGCAGAAAGAGTTCCTTGGGGGCAAGGGTGATAGATTTAGAGACCAGGTAATCCAAGGCAGATTTCCAAAACAGCCTTAGCAAACCTGAGTTTAGAGTAAGGCAGAGGTCAGGAGTTGTCATTTTGGATTTGTTCTAATTACAATGCACCATTTTTCAGTAGTTCCTGTGAACAAAGATGATGTTTGTTTGACTTTGGCTAAGAGGAAACTTAGGGTAGATTATATTTTGTGTAAAATATTATGCATATACTCAAAGAATAATTAGAATATTTAGAAAAAACTCACACAAAGAACTAACTTGAGGGAATGAAAATGAATGAAGATTACAGTGCAGTTACAGTGTCTGTTCAGCATGTTTGAGGAATTCTGGATACTAACTAGGAAAAGTAAATTAATTCAGATGCAGAAGACTGTCACTTGATCAATAAACATGTTTTAATTTTTAGAACATTCATCAGCCACTCTCAGCTTTGTGGGCTGCAGTTGTCATGGTAGAGAGGATTTGTGGCTTTACGAAAAAAATCCTGCACTTGTTCTGAGGGTAAACTTTGTTTGAAAACTTTCTTTATCACCTAGATGAATGCAATGAACTCTTCTTCCATCTCCTACAAGAATTTGCAGATCTCCTTCAAAACATTGCCCTTGTTCTTCAGCTTCTAGAAATTACTAGAGTGATAAACAGTAGCCCATGAAGTGGCTAAGACTATGAATTATTGAATCCAGAATCATAATAAGCATCACAGAACAGTTTTGGTTGGAAGGGACCTTCAAGATCATCTACTTCCCACCCCCTGTTATGGACACAGTCACCTTAGACCAGACCAGGTTGCTCAAAGCTCCATCCGACCTGGCCCTGAACACTTCCAGGGATGGGGCATCCATGATTTCTCTGGATGTGTCTCACCATCCTCATAGTGAAGAATAGCTTCCTAATACTTAATTTAAACACATATTCTTTCAGTTCAAAGCCATTCCTCCTTGTCCTGTCACCATGTGCCCTTGTCAGAAGTCCCTCTCCAGGCACTGGAAGGGGCTCCAAGGTCTCCCTGGGGCCTTCTCCAGGCTGAACATTCCTCACTCTGTCCTGTCTCCAGAGCAGAGGTGCCTCCAGCCCTAATGCTGATGTCATGGCTGTGCTCTGGGCTCTAGCTCTTCATTTTTGTTCTAACAAGTGAATGGGCTGCTCTTTTCTCCCTTGGAGGAGATCTCTGTTGCTGTTCATCTGGTGGCTGAGGTGTTGCTGGAGAGGAGCTGAAAAGCAAATTTCTGTTCTGCTCTGCAGCACTACCCTGGTACCAATCTGTCTGTTTTCTTCACAGTTTCCAAATCCTGAGTTCAGTTTGATTTCTCAGCACAGTGGAACTTGGACAAGTATTCCCTGTTTGGTTCTGTCCTGGTCTCCTTCCTAACAATGCTCCAACTTGCCAACTATTGCTATTGTTGAATAGAGATATTAACTGTTGTGGAAAAAAAAAACCTAGTTGAATAGCAGAGAGTTCCTAATGATGGCATTTACTGAGGGAGAAACTGGGGTCAGCTCTGTGCTGGTGAGGTCTCTGGGACACCCCAGGAGCTCCAGCTCTGGACATGACCATGGAGAAAGCCAGGGTTTGCCAGTTTGTGTGATGGGCCTGATCTTTGTTTTTGTTTGGATAAGCTTGAGTGGAAAAAATCAGACAGCCTTTTATATGTGTCACAATTGTAAAAAACAAAACCCTGCTGTTTAACCCTTTGCTCCCCAGAGCTTCTTGATTTTTGAAGGCGACATCAATAGGAGACAGGCTCAGCACCACAAAGAAAATTTTAAAAACTTAATGCCTTGATACAATTAAAAAAATACTTCTCACTTTTTTCCTCCCCTCTTGCTTTCCAAAAGCTGATGCTGATAATCAGTAGTCTTTAAAAGCAAGCTGAAATTGAGCAACCAAAATCATAGTCATAGCAGAAAAGTCTTAACTTGAATTTTCTTGGGGCAGAATTCCATTTCTTAGCTGACCTTGGCCTGTCTGTTGTTATTGGGGTAGTCTGAGCTTTTTTTCTGGTTAGAATGTGTGCTAAGGAAAATGGCCAGTGCTTCTGCATATTCTTAGTAAAAACTTATGAATTCTTCTTTTTCTATTAAATACTTTTTCAGGTTTTTCTTTGATAGCTGTTATCATCATTGCTTACACAGAGACTGCTGCACACATACTATCAGAGTGTGTCAGCAAATGCATCTTGCACAACAAGAACCAACGCTCCTGTTCCACAGCCCTAATTTCTGACAGATGTTTCTTACCTCAGTAAATGGTATAATCTGATTGGCATTACTTAAAACAGATTACTTTACATAAATGCTGCTCAGATACCTACTTGAGGAGCAGTATGTATAAAATGTTGTAAATACTCAGTATACTCTGTATACTGGAGATGTATTTAACTTCTGAAGTTTGTTTTTGTTTTTTTTTTTTTTTACTTTGTGCCTTGTCTGCTGCTGCTTCATCCCTGCCTGCCTTCTTCCCTGCAACTTGGAATTTTGGGGTTTCTGAACATCTTCAGAACATAAATTTTATGCTTTTGGCCTTTTTTTTTTTTGGTGCAGAAAAAGATTATCATGTTATTTTAAAGAAGAAGATGAGCATATGTCCACTGTGTACTTCTTATAATAACAAATAGATATTAAGTATTTTTTTAAAAGCATCAAGGAAGCACTTGGTTTAAGTGAAAAATACATACTCGGGGTGTAAAATGTTGAACAGCTTCTAAAATTGAATTTAAAAAATTCTCATGTTATGAAGTACTTAGTTTTCACCTTCATTTTGTAGTCTAATACAAAAACAAGAAGATATGTCCTTGAGAAGAATGAATATAATACTGCTATTATATGAGCAGGCAGTATCTCTTGACACTTGGATTGATAATCTGTATTAGCCTCATCTGTTAAAAGTGTAAAGAATACAGAGTCCACACATTCTGTTTATTAAAACTGTCCTTGGTAATGCACTTACCAGTTGATATTTAAAGGGTTTTGTTTTTATAAATAAAATTTAATTTAAACCTTCCCCCCCCCTTTTTACTTCTTGATATTTTTTTATCTGCTTTTCTGGAAAGCATTTTTGTTTCATAGAAGAAACACATTTTTAAAAATATATTTTACACCCTAGAGCACAGATCAAATCAATGGAAGGAAAACTGAAGTATCTGCAGTTTCCTTTTTTGAAGGAAACAAGTCTGACTTGCTCAAGGTCACCAAGGAAGCCAGTGGCAGAGCTTGATGTGTAAAAGCAGATTTCCTGCCCTGCCAGCTGCAGCATGAACCAGAGGGGCACTGAGCCTGTCTGTGCCCCTTCTGTACCCACACAACTACAATAATTGGGGGATTTAAATATTTACTGTAGCATGTTCTGCTTTATTATTGAAGGTAAATATAATCGACCTTGTCACTAGAAGTGTTTGTCTGTCTGTTAACACTGAGGGGCTTGGAAAACTTTGTGGTGGGGGGAGGAAGGCACCCAGGCATGTCTTCAGTTCCCTTTGGCTTTCTTCAGCCCCAGAAAGAGCTTTGTGCCTGAGCAGTGATGCAGAACATCTGATGGGCCTGGTTGTGGCCTAATCTCTCTCTCTCTTTTTCTTTTTTTTTTTTTCCAGTGAATATTTTTTCTCGTTTAAATAGAAAAGCAGACAATAGTTAAATGCAGTTGCTAAAAATTCTTTTTTTTTTTTTAATCAAGAATTTTGACATACACCACTAATTCTGCAAGGCCAGTCAGTATATTGAGAAATGGCAGTAAAGAGTGGTAATTAAACATATGCTGTAGACGAGTGCATGCTGCTACAAGTAGGCAGATAGGTTAAGTTGAAGGCTGCTGGCTTTAGATTAATTCCCTTTTGGTTCTAGTCTTGGATAAGCCTCACGCCTTACTGCTGAGGGCTGGGAGTGAGAAGAGATTACTGTGGAATATATAAAGAGCTTTAATGATAAGTGTGAATCTCGTTCCTGTTGATTTTAATACGTGTTCTGGCTGAAACAGTTATTTATAATTTTTGTGAAATACTTTGCTGTAAAATGGATATTTGTTTTATTTCCATACACACATTCTGCCTGGTTGTGTGATTATTATAAACATTGGCTTTTGCAGTATTTATTCTCATCATTTTAAAAGAAAACTATTTTAAGCAGTTTTGGTGTTAGGTGCTACAAAGTTAAGAAGAAACAAAGGCCCTTCACCATCTGGGGTGAATGTTTGAGGTGACCTTTGCCTTGTGATGAGAAGTCAATAAAGAAGCCCCGGCTTTAGAGGGGGCTGGATGTGGCACTGAGGACTGGCGTGGGCTGCGATATTCATTCTTTAGGGCCAAGCAGCACTGCCGGGCGTCTTCCATCCTTAATCTCGTGGAGTGAGGCAAGTGCTGATAGAGCGTGTGACCCCAATTCCTGCTGAACTTTGGGGAAGTTCTCCAGCGCTTTTAGGGAAGTTCCCGTGCGCTTAAAGCCAAGTTTTGCTTTTAGGATGCCTGGCGCTTGTGTCGGTAAGCGGATACAGCAAATGTGTAAAAGCGATGGCAAAACGCGGGTGCGGCAGGGGAGGGGCGGTGCGGGACCAGGAACATCAGCGGCGGCGAAGCGAGGCCGGTCCGCGGCCGGGCCGGGCCGGGCGGCGTTTCCAGCGCATTTCCCCCGCTCTGCCTCTGCGCCCAGGGTGAACCGGAGCCGGCCGGGCGCGGGCAGCAGACGGGGATTAGCATATTAATGGCAGCCGGGTAATCGCCTCCCGCCCCTGCCCGCCCTCCTCCGCAGGGCTCACTCCGCCTCGGCACCGCTCCCGGGGAGGAGGAGGAGGAGGAGGAGGAGGAGGTGGACGAGGAGGACGAGGATGAGGATGATGCTCCGGGGCGGGGGGAGATGAGGCAGCGGCGCGGCTTCCCCGCAGCGGAGCGCGCTGGAGCCCCGGGCGGGCCGGGGGACCGCGCTCCCCCCGCAGCCAGGTGAAGGCGCACCGCCCCGGGGAGGGCCGGGGCTCCCTCCTCTCGCCGGGATCCGGCACGTCCAGGCGGCTCCAGCCTCCCCCCGCAGGAGCCCGGAGCGCTGAATCGGGACATTGTGTGCCGGAGCTGGCCGGCATCGAGCACGCTCCGTGTATGTGGCTGCTGGAGGTGGCCGGGCAGCAGCCCCCGAGGCGGGCAGGTGCGGGCTGCATGGAGAAAAGCGGCTGCAGCCCTTTCCCCATGTGCTGGGCTAAAGGTACTCCGACCTTTTATTTATATATAAGAGTGTGTATATGTATATATCTGTATGCATTTCTCTCTCCCTCTTAATTTAACGTTTTACCACCTGTGGTTCCATGGTTTTTTTCCTCTCAAAGCCAAGCTAGAAAATAAATATTCTGGTCATGCGCTTGCAGTGCGGAGCTGCCCCTCCGCAGGAGCTGCTTCACCTGACAGCTGGGATGCTTCGGGTTTTGTGTTTTGTTTTTTTTTTTTTTTTTTTTTTCCTCCCTCAGCCTTTAAGAATTATTTGAAATGAAAAGAGCGCTTGAGCTGTTTGGTTTGTACTTGCACTGATGTGAGGATCTGACGGCTTTGTTTGTGATCTTTGTATGTTTGAAGCCGCTGCGAGGGTGATCCTGCTTTCACTCACCTTTTAGAAGAAGTAGTTTTTAAGTGTCTGATCCTGATCGTAGGGAGCGGAAGACTCACATGTTTTTACTTGATGTCTCTGAATTTGTCCCCCCTATTACCCACCCCCAAACGGAGACAGTAAGTAGACACAGAGCATGAATTTATTACTATTAGACGGTTGGACTTGAAATTGAGGCTTAACAATAGTTAGATGGACATGGGAAAGTAATTCACGTGATAATCTTAATTTGCACCCCAAGACTTAAATATTTACCGTATTATCATCTGGATGTTACTTGTATATTGGAGTTGTGGATGTGACTTTACAGGGATTAAGGTCGAAATTCTCTTAGTAGCTAAAGAATCAAATCTTCCTTAGATGGAAAACAACTGTAAAAAGTTGAATGTTGCTGGTTGTAAGCATAACCTTCCTCGTGCTTGCTTTCATTTCAATGTACTTTCTTTTTTGGAAGAGAAACTGGCAGTGAAGTATTGCGTCACCGTAATCTTGGATCACGGACAGCCAGTTACTTCAGAAGTACAGGGTAAACGTATCTGAACTAAGGATTCGATAGGCATAGCTGCTGATTAATTGTTTGAAAAAAAAAATTGAATTTATTTACAGTTTTTATTGTCTAGTAATTAGGAGGGCACACGAAGAAGCATTTAACACTTTGTCCTGCCTGCTTTCTGCACCTTTCAGAAATACTTTAGTCCTTGCCACACACTGACATATTATACCACACAGAGTAGAATCGACTTAGAAATGGGAAAAGTGGAACGCCACACCCTGGTTTCATGAAGTACAGAACCTGTCAGCTCACAAGGGAATAATATTTAGTAAACAATGACTAATGGTAGCTGGAAACAAAGCTAATACAGAGTGTCCTTTGCTTTTAGTAAAACTTGTTTACCGTGAAGGGGGTAACAACAATGCCAGATCTGTGTGTCATAAATTGGGTAACAGAAGTATTAGATGAAATTTGGATTCATCTCCTTGGACTATTGTGAGGGTCAGGATGAAAGTACCTCCAAGAAAGTAACTTTTAAAAGTAGGGAAGAAGAATCTTCTGAAAGCAAAAGCAAGCTTTTGCCATCTGCTGTTCAGGCTGTTTAGTATTGAAGTATCAATTTCTCCCCCCTACTCCAGTCCCAGAGGATGCCCCAGCAGGGCTGGGGATGGCTGCATTGGGCCATGATAAAAGCTATTGATTCCCCCCACCCATTCCAGCTACTGAAATGAATGAAAAATGATCCCACCTCTTCCTCTGGTCGCCTGTGTTCTCAGAACATGACTTCAGGGAAGATTGCTTGTCCGTCCCCTCTGCGTCCCCTCTGCCCCAAAATCCGGAGAGCAGCCCTGTAATCTCTTGTTATTCCTGTTGGGGGGAGAAGGGGAACACCAGGGGTTGCGTAAGAGGACAAAGGCACCAGGATCTTCACAGCTGCCAGTTGTGATGATTTCTAGAAAAAGCTTCATCACAGGCTCCCAAAAAAATAGGACAGATGAGAAATAGCTTGAGCTATATTTGTCATTGAATGGTGGCCATGCCTTAGTGGATGATTACTTTGTGTACTGTTCACCGGCTTAACCTTAGGGAAATGAGACGGATCTGGCCTACTTTGATAAGGGCTGTGAGATATCTGCAGTCCAAGAAAGGTAATATATTAATGAGAGAACCATTTAGTTCTGATGTCTTTATTCTGCCTCTGGTTTTTCTGGTAAAGTGTCAGGTTACCTGTAGTAAAAACTGATAAAACTTTTGAAGTATTTTATAATGTCTTAAAATGGGATCTTGATGTGTATATTTTATTATCCATAACTTACTTTCTAAGTGCTCTGTTCTCTTTTGAATGGGACAGATTGAGCTTTCATTGCACCAGGTGTGATCTCAGCAATGTTTGTTCTTTGAAAAGGCTTTGAAATATTTCAGTGAGTCTGTGTTCATACAGAGGTTCCACTTTTTTTTAGCGTTCTTAAATCTGAAATCATCAAATCTTCTTAGCGATAGCGTGGGATGACCTAATTGCAGCCAATTCTGTGCCCTGTCTGTAGGACTGCTACAGAGAAGAAGATATTTGCTTGCTTTAGAAAGTACTTGTGTGAATCTGTGTTGTTGGTTTTTTTTGCCTCCTCTCCAAATCTAAATCTAATTTAAGTAGTGTTACTGAATTGAATAATTTAGTCTGGATCTGCACACTCCAGATTTGAGGGTATTCTGATGGGTGAATGAAGAGAAAGTGTGTACTTCGTTGCTGGCATATTTCTTCTCAGTAAGCCTGTATTTCTTTATCAGGATAGGAATAAGACATTTTTGGCTGCTTCCTCCCTCTCATTAAGTAATTTGGAAATTAAAATGTCAGGTCTTGTGGACTAATCATCCTGAAGCTCAGTTGCAGCTTTGGGGGATGCTGAAGTGCCTGTCTTGATCCCTGAGCAGTCACCACTCCTTTGCCAGCTAAGTGCTGAAACTTTGTGCTGGTATGATACAGGGGTGTTTCCTTTCTGCATGTAACAGCAGACTAGAAAGTGGTCATGGATCATTAAAGACTTTTCACTAACATCTCTGAAATTTGTTAAAATCATTACTAGTGTAATGTATTACACTTCGACCTAGATACTTTTGCTGGTGAACTTTTTTCTTGTGTTTCCTGTGAATTCCTGCCATTTTAACCTTACACAATAACTGGGTGAAAGCAGTGTAAACGTGACAGCCAAGGGTAGCTGGGCAGCTCTGCTATAGGTCTGTGAATTATCCACCCCAAGGAGGAGGAAGTTTCTTGAATATCTTCCAGAAATGCTCTGTTTAGTAATTTATGAACAATTAATTGATGTAATTCAGTGTGTGCCATGTGAGTTGTTACTGCAGGGTGATCACAGTCCTTAAACTCAGCTATTCAAAGTAACATGGAAAATCTATACTGGCTTAATTGAGCCAAATTCAGTCAAAAACCTACTCTTGACTAAAAGAAATATTAAAAATTTTAACCTGTGTTGTGAAATGTATTTAATCTGCCGGGAGAGAGTTTTGCCCTATTGCAGATGTTGCAATCTTTCTTTAAAGAGAGAAGCAGTTCCAAGTGAAATGTTGTGGGTTTCTTTTTTGGTGAGCCCTGCTGATTGAGGGGGTGTGCTCAGATGGGACCTGCTGGTCATGAGTTGAATATAAGCAAAACAGTTGGATGCATAAGAGAGGAGGTCAGAGCTGTTTCTCCTTCATCTCCATGTCATAAATCTCTGCTGTTTTGCTGACAGAGTGATAACATTCTGTCCAACAGACCCTTAGGTTTTTATGTGATAGGTGATCACTAAGAGGGACACAGTCATAGAAAATAGAGTAAGGGAAGTTGCTATGAAGGTTGTAGGAGGTAAATAATCTCTAAAGCAAGATATCCTGCTTCTTTGACATAGACATTGTATATGTAACATGGAAATATAATTGTTCTTGTGTATAGAAAGGAAAAAAAGCCATTCTGTTTGTATGAGTGTTCTGCTGCATCTTCTCAGTGAGCTTCAGTTGAAGTGACTGGAGGGAAGCACCTGCTCTTGCATTTTTTTTCTTTGCTCTATAGGTGTAGTTTAGGAGTGGCATTTGGTGCTTTTCCCTTGGTGTCTGAGGGGAAAACAACTGGGAAAAGTCTGGTCTGTCATTTGATAGTCTGTTGTTGGCTAACCATGTGGGCTACATTGGCCATTTCCTTCTGAATGGTAATGTTACCTAAACTTTTCTTCAACTTAGTGATAACTTTGTAGCTTCTTGAGCTATGAGACTTGCAAACCATGAAAAGCATCTCTTCAGTTCCTGGGTTTTTTGTGATGTTTTTGTAGAAAGAAGAAAAATAACATTAATCTCATCAAACCACTAATTTTTAAAGGGGAAAAGTTCATAGAATCACAGTATGGTTTGTGCTGGAAGGGACCTTACATATCTGTCTAGTTCCAGCTTCCCTGCCGTGGGCAGGGGCACTTTCCACTAGACTGGATTGCTCAGAGTATCATATTCCTGATATGCCTGTATATATTTAAAGGTGGAAAATAATCTGGAAAAGCAAGAGGGGTTCCCTTTCAGTGTTACAGCACAGCGTGTGGTAGCTCAATATTCTTCAAAATACAGGAACTCTGCAGCTAAGGGAGTCTGCTGCATTCCCACTGGGGTGATTGTTCGTATTCAAAGACGACTGGAATGGAAGATGGAGCTTGAGATATTCTTACAAGAAAGGAAAGAGATTGTTTTAAGGGCTGGGGGAGCATTTGGTGTTCCCTGGGTAATGGAGATGTGTGATCTTATCAATTGCAGCACCTGGTAATGAGCCAGTGAAGCAGCTTGGAATTAAATTCTGAGCTGCCTGGAAAAAACCGAAAACTTCAGCAAGGAAAACAAAATGTTTGAAATATCTTTTTAAAGAAGCATTGGAAAACAAGTCTAACAGCAAAGTGTGGAAGTTGGAACCCAAGTGAATGTTTCATTGCTGGAAATGATGCATTAAGCAGAAAAGTTAACCAGGAGTTTATAGCCCCAATTGCTTTCTTATTCAGTTTATATTTGAAATTTCTTTATCGCAAGTCCCATTGCGTGTTTGTGTATATTTATTTTCTGTATGTAAAATACATCTACAGACGTGCATAATTTTACTTGCCCAGTTACCCTGGCAAGACTTGCAGTATTTCAGCATTAGATACCAAAGATGATCTCTTACATGTTTTTATGTTTTTATCAAATGCAATTCATGGGCAATGTCTCTTTTGGAAGCTTTTATTGGTAGGACTATGGTACTGAAATGAGCTTTTGTAACTGGTGTTGTATTTGTAAGAAATGTATTAGGTAGTCTCAACCCTTCAGTTGCTGTAGTGTTGCTGAGATTGAATAGTTGCAAATTCATGTCTTGTAAAAATACTGATGTGCCAGCAAAGAGTATGTACTTTTCATTAATTGTCTGGGAAAAAAAAACCCTCGCTAATATTCCTAAATTCATGACCTGATATGCATTTGTTCATGGAATTACTAAAACCTGGAGATATTATAGATTAATATACACTATAACAATATAGTAGAGAAATCTGTACAAGCTGCTGAATTCTATAACTCAGCAAAACAAACAAAAGCCAGACATAAATATCTTTGTAAATACTATATTAAAAAAAGCTTAAGTACAGGACATCATAAATGTATTTGATTAGAGGAGTTACAGAAATATTGTATCATTCATGAAGATTTCATCATCATGCAAGAGCAATGAGATCCCTGCAGTATCTCCTGTTGAATCCATGTTGAGAAGTGCCAGTGCCAGTTTTCCCTGCTGGGTTTTCAAGGACAGGGGTTGCTGAGGTATGGAGGTGATTGAGGTGTGGAGGTCACTGGTGGTTGCCCAGCATGGATTTATTGGTATATGGAAAGAGGGTAGGATTGTCCTCTTCTGATATTTAATGTAGCTTAGCATAGATATTAAGAAAAGCATTTCTGTGTGTATTCAATCCTGCTGAGTCATTTTATTGAAAATAACCTGTAAACAAATTCCCTTTTTCCATTTATTGATTTGATAACTGAGGTTTGTTACTTTGCCAGAAGGGAGATTGGTTAATCCTCTCCCCAAGCACTGTCACTGCTTTCTGAAGTAGTGTTTCTCCTGCCAGTGATTTCAGATCCATAACAGCAAGCATTAGGGCTTTGTACTTCCTATTTAATTTGGAATCTGCAAATGAAGTGTTGTCCCTTGCTTTACCATGGAAATGTATAAGAAAAAACAGCTTTTTCCATGGGCTAAGTCTCCTCATCTTGAGTAAATACAGGAGTAAAATCAGTGTGTGCTTCAGTTCTGCTGTGCCTTGGGACAGCAGCTCACAGCAACTGAGCTCTTCAGTGATGTCTTGTGCAGCATCACATCAGCAGGGGATGAGGGTAATGAACTGAACAGTGGCATTTTGAGACTCAAAGCTGACCTTTTTACTTCAGTTGGCTGTGCTGTAGAACTAAAAGTAAAACCAGACTTTCTTCACTTGAACAATACCACTGGATGAAGCAAAATTAATCACTGAATTGCCAGTATTTGGTCATGGATTCCCATACCATTTGAGTTTTCTCTTTTAACATCTATGTAGAGGTCATTGAAGCAAGGAACATTTTCATCATAAGTGATTGCAGGGTGAGTAATGGTCTGCAGTCCTGTTACATCTTTATTTCTGGGAAGGAGAGTGGGAAGGAACTGGGTGTGGTCTGTAGTTTAGTTGATTTTGGAAGATAAGGGGCAATAGGGTTGAAGCTCTTCTCACAACTTTTCTGCTAATATGTTTGCAACTCAGCAATGATCTGTTCTTGCTGGTATGGGGAGATAGTAGGAATCATGTTCCCGAAATCTCAGTGTGTTCAGCTCAAAGGGGGTTTTGTCTTGGCTGTGTCATGATGGTTGGTCAAGATAATCTGAAGAATTGCAACAAAGATGCTTTGGAGTAGAGCAGCCTTTTCAATTTGATCCTAACAAATGATTCCCATGCAACAAATTGCATTGCCAGGTACTTGAACAGCAGCTTTTTGTCCATTCAGGTGTTTGATTGCAGCAGTCTTGACTCATGCTGGCAGAATTAAAAGGTCTCTGATTTATGGTTCTGTATAGCTGTACCTGTCAAATAGGAGCATGTGGGTGCTGCAGATATCCACCCCATCCCCTCCCCAGAGGGAAAAGGCCCTGCTCAGGTGACAGGAGCTGTGTATCTGTTCCCAGCTCAGGGCTGATTCCTGTGTCATGTTTATCACAAGAGCAGCAAAGAAATTAAGATTTACACCCTGAGCTGTTCCAATCAGTGTCCTTCCTCTGCATGGAAGTGGGATGGGCACGTAGGGATGGTGCCTGTCAGGTCAGTGAGTCAATGTTTTATCAGCTAACCAGGTTTAGCAGAAGGTGGGCTTTTCTGCATGTGTTTCTGAACATAAAATTAAGAGGATTTTGTTCTGGTTATAATTGTGAGGACTTAGTGCCTGTGGTTTTCTTACACAGAATTGGGAGGATGTTGTAGAACCCCAGAATGGTTTGGGTTGGAAGGAATCTCCCAAGATCATTTCACTCCAGCCCCCTCAGCCATGGACAGGGACACCTTCCCCTATCCCAGGTTGCTCCAAGCCCCATCCAACCTGGCCTTGAACACTTCCAGGGATGGGGCAGCCACAGCTTCTCTGGGAAATCTGTGCCAGGGCCTCACCATCCTCACACTGGAGAATTTCTTCCTTGTTCCTGTCCTTGAAATGAAAGATTTGCCCCTTCAATCTTTTGCTTTTACTTTTATATTTTTTAAATACATACACATAGTATTTCATAGAGTATCTAATATAACATATAAAGTATATTATGTACTGGTTTACAGATACAGGATATATAAACTGAATATGTGAATAAAAGGCATCATCAGGCCTTTGGCAGGAAAATATCCATTACTTTTCTTCTTTCCAGAGTGATTTTGGTGTTAGTATAGGTTCTGGTTTTATGTGATACTGAATAAACTTTTTGCTGGTTGTGGTTGCATTAATTTAGTTTTCCTGGAACAAACTGTGTGACCTGTATTAACCAGTAGTGTTGGACTTCATGTTTGAAGTACCAAACTTGCACATCTAAATATAATTTAAATATTTTTTGTCAGTCTAGAGGTGCAATAAAAATGCTTTCGGAATAATGCTCTTATCTGCCACATCTCACTTCTCTTCCCAGCTCTGGCTGTGATACATTTGGGCAGTTTAAGTAATCTCCCACACTGATGAAAACTAAGGTGTTGCAGTAGGAACAGGAGCACTTGCTGTGGCTGCCAAATAATTTCTGTGATAAACCCTCCTTCAGGTGGTCTTCTACTCAGAATTATCCTAGTCCTTAATTGCTTTTGCTGAAATCAGTCTGGAATCTCTGAAATTGTTAATTCCTAAAATTTGAAGGGATGATAGTTGTGCTTTTTCTGTGTCTGGTCTGTTGTGGGAGGGAGCAGTGACTGTTGGGGATGGGAGTGGGAATGAGCTGGAAATGGGAATTATCTGAAATCAGGAACAAGCACACCCTGGATACTCCTGGATACACAGCAAGGTCATGTTCACAATTCCTGTTCCATCCTGTAGGAAAAGCCAGGCAAGTTAAAACACACTTAATGTTCATCCAGCAGAGAAAAGCAATGGCAACCAGTCACTTCTGTTTAATCCAGATTTATCTCTAGTTTGTTTTTTTTAGTGTTAAAATCACAGTCAAGCCAAAGTAAAATAAACCACAGTAGGAGGGTTTGGGTGTAAATATAACAGGAACAAGGAAAAAACCCATCAAAATGGGGGAAAAACTCTCATACTTGAAACAGGCTATAAGATGGGATCATACTTGGGTCTGTATTTATGAGTTCACAGAGGTCAGAAACACTGGCTGAAGGATTTTTACATCCAGGTGTCTCAGGTTACTTGTGTGGTTGCAAAGGCTGGTGCACCTTCAGAAGAATGAGAAATGAGGACAGGTTTGAAACTTGCAGTCACAAATCTTGTGTCTTTTTCCAGCATGGTATTGGGAAATTCAGGAAAGATTAGTATGAGCACAGTATTTGAAGACATAAAATTAAGAGGGAGAACACCAAACCTCAACTTAAAATAGTTTTTTATGTCTGCCAAGAATAATAATTTTATTTTATGAATCAGTCACTGATGTCTCAATCCAGTGAGTATTTTCCTGTTCAGTGGTATGAACATAAACAAGAGGTTGTGATTTTTTGGAATAATGCTACATTTTGGGATGTGAGAGTCATTCCCTTTCCCTAATGTGAGAATTATCATGAATTTCAGTTTTGTTGCTGTCTGTGGTACACGTGATGCCTCAGCCCTACAATAATTGTACAAAACAATAGTTAAATTATAACTTTTTGTAGGTTATTTCCACAAAATTCTTGAATATTTTCCCTTCTCTTTTTAGGACTTTCCTTGCTCTGCATACCCAGTCTGCACTCACGTTGTTCATGTTGCTCCAGTTTTGTTGTAAATGGGAATAAAAATGTGCTGCTTTATTTCTTTTCTCTGCTAGGAAATGTATCTCAGATCAGACAGTAGGCAGGACCTGAGCTGTGCCCTTCTGTTCTCCCAAGGACAGCTTCCTGCACTGCAATAAAGTGGCTCATAAAATGTGTCCTTTGTGACTGACTGGGCAGATTTTATTGGGCTGGGTCCTTTCACGTGCTGAATTCTTCCTCCTTCCTCATCCAGGTGCACTCAGCTATTCCAGCACTCACCACCACCACCACATTTGTGTATTCCAGTCTGCTGGAAATGCACAGGGGTGGGTGTTGCTTTGCAGAATTAAGGCCCTGCTGAAGAAGAAAAGTGGATCTGGAACACTTTAGGTTGTGGATTTGTTAATTCTGGCCCGTATTTTCTTTGACATTGATGGTACAGTGTAATTTGGCACTAAATTTTTAGATGGACTATTATTTTTTGCTTTAATTATTACTTTGTGGGGTTTTTTTCTTTTTTCTCTTTCATTTCAGACCAGAGAGGTGCTATTTGTTTTATCACTGTGAACTGTTTTGTTTAGCATGTAAGAGAAGATGATATAAATGTTATAATAACTTGATTTATAAGTTCAGAGCTCTCTGTCAAAACAACATGTTTATAGTAATACTCCCAGCCTAATTTGTTATCTCCCTTTAATCTTAATTTTCGTGCATTGAAACAAACAAACATGGAATTTAAGCCTTTCCTGCAAAATATCCTATAAGAATTGATAAATTCTATCCAAAATAATTTCTTTGTAAATATCTTATATTGGTATACATCTTTGCTAAGTGCCTTTTAAAACATTGAGATCAATCTGTATGTTTAATATATGCTGTACAGCAATATATTGTCTTCTTTAAATTAGACTCTGAAAGAACAAATCCAATTTAAAATTTATGTCTTACATCTGAAAAATGAGGGAAAAGTATTTAGCATTTTTTTCTGGACATTTGTCCAGTTTCTTAAAGCAACAAGTCTTGATTTTAGGTTGGTTTTTTTAATATCAGATACTGCAGGTGACAAAACTTAACAATGACAGCAGACACACTAGGGAAATAATTTTAACTTTTTTCAAGTCCTGTCCTGTTAAATGCTGTGACTGAATTGTGATTCAAGGGAAGATGGATAATAGATGTTTTTAATAAATTACCTTGCATATCATAAAAGTGAAGTAAATAGAAACTGAACCAGGGTTGTGTTTAGTTTTGGTATTAGTTGTCTATGTCTCCAGAATCTTTATGCTGTGAGTTTCTTTTGATTCATTAGAACAATGAAGAATCTTGAGTTGTCTAGTTTTCAAAAAAAAAAAAAAAAAAAAAGAGCATGCATTGGTGTTTAGAAAAGCTTCCACAGTTCGAGTTGGCCCCAGAAACTTCAAATCTGATGAAGAAGTCCTGAAATAAATTGAGTTTTCTGACCTTGAGCATGGCAGGGGATCATGACAGTGAGTGGGGAAATGGGGCTGGGCTGTGCTGCCACTTCTGCACTGGAGAACTCGCCGGGATCTGTTCCTGGAGGGATTTTTCTTACAGCTTCACCCTCTCTGTGCCTATCTCACTTCTGCTCTAAGTGTCACAGTCTGTGCAGCTCAAGTTCTTGCTGTGAAAAATGCATTTTCCACAAATAAGGGTGGAACAGGGATATTTTCAGTCCCTGTTAAGTGACATCTTAAATAAGGAATTAGTGTTGCCCATTAATGAATCAGAATTTGGTCTTTCTTAAAACTTTCTTCTTAAAACTTTTTAAATGTGTAGGATTGCAGTAAGGGGAAAATAGTGGCTTGGGGCTCTTTGTTTAGGGGCTTGATCTTTATTTATTTATTTTAAAAAATTTATTTATTTTGCCTAAAGGGGTAGAGTAAACCATGAAGTCTCATCAAGTATGCTGCTCTGTACTCTTCTTTGTATTAGCAAAGTATTTTTCTGTTCACCTCTTAAAGTGGGAAAACTAATTTCCTTCTGGAGTGTGAAAATCATTTGCAGCTCATTTCTTCAGAGCAAATCGTATTAACTCTTGATGTCTCAGATTTTCCTCTGAGTGGTGTTGTCTTTGACAGAAGAACATAACTGTTCTTCATAACTGTTTTAAGTGAGTTTTTCTTGTCGAATTCCTGTCAGCCATGAAACTCACTTGCTAAGTGAAATATTCTGCAGCTGATTAAAATGTAATGAAATCATGTTTCTGACAAATGCTGAGCATCTTTAAAGACCATACTTTGACATTTGCAAAATAATGGGAAATAATTAGAGGTTAGTTGTGCTTATGCTGCTGTTGACTGTGCCAGGCATATCTCAAATTAACCTTTTCCTTTACAGTTCGATGTAGTTACTTGTTCTGTCATTTGTTCAATTGCTCTCTGGTGGAAAAGAAGCTCCTCATTACCTGTTAAAATTCCTATCACCTCTTTAAAATTCCAGTGCCTGGCTGGAGACCTGTGGAAGGTGCCATGATAGTCAGTGATCAGCTGTTTTGTTTATTTTGGTGCATATTACAGGTGCTCATCAGCTTTCTTGTATCAGATGCAAACAAACCTTACTTGTCTATCCTGATCTGGGAGAATTCCATCAACTTCTGCCCCTGTTAAAGATTCTTGGTCTTTTTATTCACATCTGTCCATTTAGTTGGTCAAACTTGGCCGGATATGAGCTAAGAGTTGATAAATGACTTTAAAGAAAGAGGAAAAAGAGATGGTTGAAGTTGGAAATTACACTTGAATTTGTAATACTGGTATTTTCACCAATTTTTGCCTTCTTTAACCATTGCAATGGAATAGTTCTTCTTCATCTCCTACCTGTTCTCTGCCCCCCTTTGTCTTTCCTCTTCACCTCTCTCTTGACCAGGTACTGAAAATCAGTAAATGTTATTGAATAGATTAGCGGCAGAGGCTTAGAAGTGTCAGTTGTAGACTGTGAACCCCAAGAAAAACTAACCCCTCACCAAAACCAGAAAAAAAATAAGGCCAGACTGATTTATTCTGTCTTTATGTGTAAAAGCAACTCAAAAATTATTTAAGCAGCAGTAGCAGGAGGGCTCAGAGGGAAGCAAGGGCTCCATGGTTGGGAAGAGTGGATGAGGAAATGCTTGGCAGGTAGGAAAGGGGTAGAAAGTTCTGCAGCTTTGGCAGCAGCAAGGATAAATTATTAAGTTGGTGAAGCAGCCTCTGGTGACAACTTACTTGCCTTTGAAAAACTAACTCTAACCTCTGTACAAATACACTTTTCAGAAATGATCATATATCAATTTTGTAGCTTCTAACACAGGCATGTCTGAGAAACCAGACAAATTCCTTTAATGATCTTTGGATGTTAAACTGTACAAGAGAACTTAAACTGTGTGCAAGAAAATATTTTTCAAAAAAACTTGAAAAATAAGGCCTGAGTGATGGGACATCTTTAATTTTCTTAGTTTTTGTTGTTGGGGTTTTTTTTAAACATATGAACACTCTAAAGGATCAGAATATATACAGTGTAGGCTTTTTGGATGTGTTCATAGATGGGCTTTTTTTCATAGGGTTGTTTATTTTTCTGATTTGTTCTATAATAAAAATATTGTTTGACTTCTTTTAGTTTTCTGACTTTATTTCAGTCTTTTCTGAGCATGGAAATCATCATCTTGCACTGTCATCTATTGACTTGATAAATGTAGTCTATGCAAAAGCTGCCAAAGCTGTGTATCTGTACTTTCATCTGAACTTTTTGGAAGCCCCAAGGGTTATATTTGGCCTTTGGAACAAGTCCAGGGGAAGCCACCAAGTTGATCATGGGGCTGGAGCACCTTGGCTGTGGAGACAAACCAGGAGAGCCAGGGCTGTTCAACCTGGAGAAGAAAAGGTTCCAGGGAGACCTTGGAGCCCCTTCAGTGCCTGAAGGGGGTACAAGAGAGCTGGAGAGGGATCTGGGACAAGGGCCTGGAGTGACAGGATGAGGGGGAGCCACCTTAAGATGAAGGACAAGAGGTTTAGATTGGATATTAGGAAGAAATTCTCCCCTTTGAGGGTGGTGAGGCCCTGGCACAGGTTGTGCAGAGAGGTTGTGAATGTCCCATCCCTGGAAGTGTCCAAGGTCAGGTTGGATGGGGCTTGGAGCAACCTGGGATAGGGGAAGGTGTCCCTGCCCATGGCAGGAGTTGAAATCAGATGAACTTGAAGGTCTCTTCCAATGCAAACCATTCCATAATTCTGTATTTGACCTTCAATAGCAGAAGCAAAAAGTGAAAATTTATGGATGTTCTTAATGTAAAAAAAATTAACCCATCAGTGTTTCGGTCTCTTTGGACAGCATCTCCTATTTATGACTCTCTCAGGAGAATGTGTGAGCATGACTGTTGTCTACAGCCTGTCCTTAGGTTTCTTCTGTATCCACTGCATTAGAAACTTCTAGAGAATCTTTTAATATCAGTTTATCCATCCTCATGGATCTTGAAAATATTGATCAAGCTCCCATCTGGAGTTCTGCCTTTTTTAGGTTCCCTTCACAAGGCTCCTGCTCTGCCCTTTCA
The DNA here is from genome assembly GCF_037042795.1 of Molothrus aeneus. Taxonomy (NCBI): domain Eukaryota; kingdom Metazoa; phylum Chordata; class Aves; order Passeriformes; family Icteridae; genus Molothrus; species Molothrus aeneus. The sequence continues at coordinate 149,527,263 of NC_089646.1, read as the reverse complement.
TTCTTTCAGTTGTGCTTCTCTGGACTTTTGGACAGTGCAGAAGATGTTCTGGAAATTCCATTGACTTTTCTGTGGAACCTGGGGTAAAATAGAAAAATCTTGATCCATAATTCTCTGCTGGCAAGGGATTGTGTGATGCTGAAGACACCCACCCCTTGCCTTTAGTAAGCATTGACAGAACCTTTTCCAAGTCACAAAGATCCCAAAGACCCAATTTCAGGCTAAAATCGGTAATCTGATTAAATACTGTAGTCTTTGGAATATTTAATAATTTTATCCATTTGTACAGTTTTTCCTAATGCTAGCTCCTGTTCAGTTTAGGTAGGGTTTTAAGTGTTTCCAGGTACTTCTGACCCAGGTACCTCTGACTTGCTGATGTTTGTGGTGTGGAAGGTGTATTGTCACAACAACATTCAGGTTTTGTGTAGAAATATTTTCTGCATATTAAAGCACACACATTCCTTGCTGAAGGAGATTGTTCTTCTATTTTCTCTCTAGCTACTATGAAGTATTTATTTTAAAATTAATTCAAGCATATTAAGAGCACAGATTGCAAATATGTAAGAACTCTGCTTCCTGAAGCTCATGTGCAAAGGTGTTTTAATTGCCCAATCCGTTTGGATTGTGTTCTCAGGCCAAGTCAATTCAGCATTTAAAAACTGCACATGTTCAAGTGCATCCCCCCTCTCCAATTAATATTCCTGTATGTTCTAGTAGAGACTTGAAGGGGATGGATTGATACCTCTCTGTGTGGGGTGTTAGCTTATGGAGGTGTCTTGTTTGTGTAACACCAACTTAATTTATTACCACCTGCTGTTTCTGCAAATGGTGAGATTGTCACACACAAATTGCATATTTCATCACTGTGATGGTGGGAATTGATTTATTGTTTCCAGGGAAATAATTGAATAGAAGAAAAATGCACTGTAAAGTAAGTTGCATCTTTATGAGCTTCTTACTTAATACCTGTCCATTATCAAATATATTGTAAAAAGGTGCAGTAAATTCTTGTGGGGCTAGTGAAACCTGCTGACTTGATACCTTCAGGTGTGCCTGAATTTCTCCACCATGAAGATGTTAAACCAGTCACCCCTGTCTCCTTTACTCCCCTGCCATGATGAGGATATGCTCACACTGGTGGTTTGGGACCTCAGTGCTACTGGGTCTGTGCTGATCCACCATGGATTGGCTGTCACAGAACATGCAAAGACTCAATTTTACTTCTGGGTTTGAAATGTGTAGCAGTTGAATTAGATATTTCTGATATTTCTGACCCCATTCCCTGTTGGTTGAAGTTAGATAACAAATAAATATCTGGGTTATCTCAGGTGGGATGAGATGGATTAGATGGAGCAACCCAAACAGTTGCTTTTGTGGAAGAGGCTGATGTGGGTTTTGGCACAAGCTGTGTTGTATTTATGGCTCATGTGTTGCAAAGCATAATGAGGTTTTGACCCAGGGTGTCTCCTGTCAGGGGAGCTTGGAGAGGAGATGAAAATAGTGCCATGTGTACGGTGATTGATTATTCCTGTGGTGTTCCTGCATGATTCCTTCCACAATTGGAAATGACAAAACTGAGGAAACTTAATTGTACTGAAGTTTGTCTTGCTTTGGGGGATTGAACCCACCTCTTCCAGGTTCCAATTAATTTTTCTACCACAGACCCAATATTTTATCCTTTTAAGTACTAAATTCCACTTTCAGAGAAGTTTCTTGAAGGAAGCCCTAAATTAAATGTGTTTGAACTGGTTAATACCAGTTGGAATGGCTTCCTTCCCCTAGCTTACAAACTTCAGGAAGTAGTGACTCAGTTAGAAGTAGAATGGTTTAATTGCAGCTGTTACCTTCTTCAGCTCTTCTAGAAGTTTTAACCCTTTTGGTCATTTGTGTCTCATGCAAAGCCAAATTTTTAGCTGATCTTTCATACATAGTGGAGATGGTTCTAGGAAAAATGAATAAGTTTTTCTAACATCAATTCTTTGGTAAGCTGTTGCCTTACTTCTCTCTGTTTGCTTCAGGTTGAGGAAACCCCCAAAACACACATTCTGAACCCACTTTATACTGTAATCCTGTTATTTAGGTGAGAGCTTTCCCTTAAAATTGTGAATTCCTTATTTCTCAGTGCAGCGTAAATGTCCAAGTTCAGGATCTGTGGTATATTAGATTTGCTTTAATTAATTAAGAAAGGTTCAGTAGCCCTGTGTTACTAGTTTAAGGTAAAAGACTAAAAAATGCTTTGGATGGACACCAAGGGTGTTTCCTTGGATGATTCCAATTTTCAGAGCTTTTCAGTGTTGATGGTTCCATTCAGAGATTTAATGATGCATTCACTGGAAAACCTCACCAGAAACCTCAGAGCTTCATGGGGATTGAAAGGAGCAAAAGCCCTGAATGCCCTTCCCTTAGCTGGGCAGTGCACTGTCTCTATTTTTCTGGAGATAGTGTGGGAGCAAGGGGCCCTGTCCAAGGGAGAATTCCAGCTGCAGTGAGGTGGTGAGTTCTGGCTTTGGATTCTGCCCTACACAGCACATCAGGAGCATCCACCTGGGATGAGAGCACTGGTGGGGAATCCATAAATTTTGTTCTGATCCAAAGCAGTATGGAATCATTGATGCTGACTCCAGAAGTCTGAAGAGGGCCCTGATGGTCTGTTTGGAGTGGATGAGGTGTTTTAAATTGCTTTTTTAAATTGCCTTTTTAGGCTTTATTATGTTTTGTTGGTTTTTGTTTTATTTTTAATAAAATTCTTGAAGTGGTCCATACAGTGTATGTTTAACTGCTTCTAGCTTGCCCTAGCCAGAGTACAGAGTAAAGAATCACGTTTTTCTTCATTTCTGCCCATATACCAGAGGCTATTGTTATTGGCTTTGAAAAACACCTGAGCCAGAATAGACCTGAGGAAAACTTTTTACAGGTCATTGAATTTTGTAAGAGGCCATTGCCTTGCCAGCAACAGAGAGGCTGTTGTCATCCTGTTCCTCCTGAGCACTTAAGTGCCTTTTATCTGACATTAAAATTATTAAAGGGGGTTAAACATTAAAAGATAGTTGGAACATTTTGAATTATAGGCTGGGATGGTCTCATTCAGTAATATAAAACCAGGAAATCCCAGGTAAAATCGAATGGTAGCCAAATCCAAATGTGTTAAGCCTTGACAGTGTGGAGCTGGGATACCTCATTGCTCTCCTCTGCTGCCTCTAGTTTCAGGGAGTTCTGGTTTTTAATTTTGGAAGCACACTTACATCATCACCAATTCTCATTAGCTTTTACCATTCAAGAAGGACAGTAAACTCTCCCTGCTTGTATTTGCTTCTAAAGCTGTTTGGAAGAAGAGCTGGGCTCTATGGGTCCTCCTTGGAGCAGTGTTTCAGACAGGAGTGTTAGAAAAGATTATTTGAATTCATTCCTTCAGTCTCTTATTTCAATATTTGTAGGAAGGGCTGCTGCCAACAAGCAGTGCAGCTTCAAAATACACAGAAATTAATTTAAATCTTCATTTTAAAATTGCACAGTTGTTACTTGCTCGTTTCTCTGGTGCCTTTTGAAATAAAAGTGCACCCCTCTAATTCTCTAGAGCTTGCTAGAAGCAAGCAACAGAAAATTTAAGGGGAGATTAGTGTTTATTTGAATTTCAGTGGTGCCAAGGGACCACAGTGAAAGTTCAGAGTGCTGTTGAGAAATTAGGCAAGTATCTAACTGGATACTGTGTTCTAATTAAAGCTTGTACAGACATTGATTTTCTTGTATTCCCAGCACAACTGATGTTTCCTCACTATTTAATTTTTTAATATTAAAAATAGAAAATGGTGCTAACTCCAAAGGGAATAGCTGATAGCACAGATTATGTAATGTTACAATAAAATTGGGTTAAACTGAGTATTTAAAGGTACATTAGGACTTAATCCTGTGGGATTTTTAGTGAGAAGGATGGGTGGTGTTTTGAATGCAGGGTGGATGAGCACAAGACTTTTTGGGACATTTGGAAAATTGCTGCTTGTCAGGACAAATGTTTAACCATTGGTCTGTCCCCTGAAGCTTTCTCAGTCCCTTCATCCCAAGGTGCAGCTACCCCAGTAACAGCACTCAGCAAAATGCACTCAGAGTTCAGAATTCTTTGGCCCTCAGCAAAATCCACTCTGAGTTTTTCAGCAGCCTTTGACCATAGCAGCTGTACAGGGAATATGCCATGGTTTAATTTAATTTAGGTGATACATTAATTTATTTATACTTTGTTTATTATTGATTTTTAGTGAGTTATACTTGTCTTACATTTACAGGCCCAGGATTGTCATATTGCTTCACTTCATGTGGGTCTTATAGTTCATGCTGTGTCTGTATTCCTCCTTCATGCTTCCTTGAATGTTTAATCTCCTAAAACATTATTATAATTGAAATAAATGTTCCCATATTGGCAATTTGTATTGCTAAACTTGTTTTGACTTTGGTCTGTATTATCTTTCAACTGTATTGAGACATAGATTTAGTAACTGTTCAGGCAATATTCCCTGAGGGGAAAAAAATGGAATTGCCAGTACTGGTTTTTTATTTCATACTGATACAGTGAAGTACTTTGTGAGATGATGTAGGCCAAAGTAGGTGCTAAGAACTTGATTTTAAAATTGTTTTAATGTGTCTGGCTTTATACTTTGATCTGAGAGCCTTGGTAAATGCTTTTGGCTAAAAATACTACACTTAAAAATACATAAATTTGGAGGAGTAGGGAGAAAGCAGTGACCAGGAAGGGATTAAAAAGAGACTGGAAGAGAAAAATAAATAAATAAATAAATAAATAAATGTCTTTTTGGATGTAGTCATAGCAAATATTACCAAAACCAGTGAACGTAGCTGAAAGGCAGGGTGAAGTGGAACAAAGGATTGCTCCATTTTTCTTCTGCTTTTGAACATCAGCATTAGCTGAAAGAAGAAGTACAAGAAAAATAAACTCAGCAGGGAACAAACAGGGACATTCAACGTGACTTATGGAAATAGCTGAAATTACTGAATGTCTTTGAAGGCTAAAGTGATGATAAAAGGAAAAAATAGCCCTTCTCCTTTCTTTCTGCATCCATCCCTAATTTGAAATCACAAACCTAATGGTTTTCTCCAGGTTTCATCCTTAAATGTGTAACAAGATGTTGACATCAAGGAAATGCAAAAAGAACTTGTCACGCACCTGGCACCTTTGCTGCTTCTCTGCTGTGGATGTGTTTGTATCAGGTGATGGAATACCAAAAGTCAGCAATGTGCTGACTCTTAAAACAGGCCCCAAAAATACAGGCTTTGACATGGGGATCCTAGTTAAAATTGTACTTTACACTTTTCCTGTCTGTGAGGTTGAGATAGTCAAGTTAATATTTGCAAGGTGATTTCCAGCAGGATTTAATACAAGCTGTGAAAATGGATTGAGCTTGAAATGCACGAGATGTTTACTCTCTGATGTGAGATGTATTCTGGATAATTTATAATTTTAGAGTGTGAAATAAGTCCTTAATTTGGTTTTTATTGCCAAACAACAAAATTTCAGATGTTGCAAGGCACCTGTGGAGATTTATCCTCCTCTGCCTCTGCTCAGAGCAGGATCAGCCTACAGCAGGTTGCTCAGGACTGTGTCCAGCTGTGATTTGAATACACACAGATGGAGATTCCACAACCTCTGGGCAACCTGTTGCAGTGTTCAGCCCCTGTGTAGTGCAAAAACCTTCTCCTAATACTTAAAATGGCAATTCCTGTTTTGTCCCTTCATGCCCATTGCTTCATGTCCTCACTTGGCACCATAGGGAGCAGTCTGGCTCCATCTTTACTGTATTTATACACATTTGGAAAATCCCCCTGAGCTTTTCTTCCCCAGGCCAAACCATCCCATTTCTTTAAGCCCTTCCTTGTGTGACAGACACTCAAATTCCTGACCTGTTTTTGTGGTCCTTCATTGCACTGTCTCCATAATGTCCATGTCTCTCTTGTCAGGATGGTAACAAAGCCCAGGAGCCTGGTGGTTGCAAGGACATTTTGCTGGCTTGTGGTTGGCTTATTGTCCACCAAGACATCCAGGTTCTCTGGAAAGCTGATTTCCAGTCAGTCTGTCCAGTAAAGCAGTGTTTTTTATCAAAGGTGCAAGCAATCTAAATCTAATCTTTTATTTACTTTAATAATTAAGTAATATTTGAAAGTATTTTAAGTCTTGCAGAAGCATTATTACACCAGCACCAGAGAACAAAATGAACTCTGAATCCTTACTGAACTTCTTTAGATTCTTAACTTTTCTAATACATTTTATAGATTCTTTCAGATTTGTATAGGTTTGAATTTAGATGGGCCAAGTTATTTTGCAGAAATGCCACCTGGAAAGGGCTTCAGCTCGTAGATGTCAATGCCTTCAAGCCTAAGATGGGGATCAGAATGTGAAGGTTAAAGAATAATAAGATTTCATGGTATCTACAAAGGACAACGTGGAGTCACAGTGTGAATAATGTGAATAATTACAGCTTGGTTCCTTGTAACATGAACTTGTTAGCTCTGTTGGCCATCAGCCAACACTAATAAGAGAAAGTGTTGTTTATTTTTTTAATTATTTTTTATTATCAAACTGCTGATGTTGAAGACATTATTTGCATTGAAACAATTTTCCTTATGAGATGACTCTACTATCACTTTATTAACCAATTTGCAGTTAATTGATTTAAATATTTTTTAATGACTTTTGACTGTCTCATTAGTGGAAATGATTTAATTTCTGAGTACTCAAAGCTCATAGTGAAACGTGACTTAGAACTTTGATTGTGCTACTGGAAGTCATAACACTGACTTTGTTTCTGATATAATCAGTAAATGTGGGAATGTGTCAGGAGTCACATTGAGAGGAAATGACTTCTAGACCGATTCAACTTGCCTAAATCTCAGCTACTCCCACCACAGTAAAGAAAACCATCTCAGCAATAATACATCTTGTGTTGGGTACAACAGCAGCATCTCAGCAGAGCCACTCAGTATCACCAGGGCTGGTTTGCTTTGCTCCTCCCCCAGTTTTGGAATAGTCCTTGACATTACTGAGAAATCACAGGGATTTCTCTGAAGTGCAAGCCCTGGGAGAACAATAGTCTTTCCTCTTGGAAGCTCTAAGGGATGCTGGCACAGAGCCTTGCATACAAAGAAATTTGACCATGCTTGACTTTACACCATTAGCTTTTTACACCACAAGATCTAATAAAATACAGTAGAATTAAATACTAGAATCATGGAATGGTTTTGGTTTGGAAAGATCTTGAAGATCATCTAGTTCCACCTTCCCTGCCATGATCAAGAGCTCCTTCCACTAGACCAGGTTGCTCTGTCCAAAATTTCTGATTTATATGCAATCTAAATCTGCCTTCCTGTAGTTGACTGTAGCTTGTTTCTGGCCCATGGTAGCACACACTACCTGTCTATTTAATACCAAGAGGATTAAAGCTGCTCATTTAAACTGAGATGTGTAATTGCAGCATTACTCACCAGTCTGGTTTGAATTTAGAACAGCCCAAATAAGCATCGTGGTGTTGGTATCTGAGCTTTCTTTGTATCGTAAAACAACCGGCAGCTCTTGTAAAATAGTTGTTTAACAGCAGCTGTGTTTTACAAAGTTCTGGCCTGGGGCAGAGTTTTACAGTCACATTACAAGCTTAAACCCAGGGGCTGGTTTTAATGGGAATGTTAATAGGTCCATAACCAGAGATATGGCATGTGTTTCTATACCTGGAGCTATCAGATTTATTGCTGCTTTGGTGCTTCATAAAGTAAATGTTGGGCTTTTTAAAAGAAGTGATGATCAAATTCTGAAGGAAAACTGCTATTCTAATTTTGTGGAGGGGGTTGTTTTACTTAGAAAAACCTCTGTGAAATATAACCTTGTGAAAACTGACCCCATACCCAGTACTGTCAGTCTGATGTCTAATTCCACATTTTGATGAATATGGAAACATTATAATAGTGTTTTGCCTGTCCATTGAAATGACACCTTGTAAAGCACTTCAGTGTGTAGGTACTGGAGTCTTGCATTGCTTTCCTGTTTGCTGCTCCCAAGGGGTGAAGATTGTCCATATTTAAGCCTATGGCTAGACATCTAAATGCTTGGTTTGGTGTTTCCCCAATAGCTTTCCTCCCTTGATAGCTGTTCTTCAGCCACATAAAACCTGATGAATATGTGTATTAAGTGGCTGGAGTGTGGTGAATTAATAAAGTAAAGCAGGCATTCTGTTGGTTCTCTGTGAAGAAATGACTCATTTTTGCTTTGTGTTGTAGCAATTCTCACTGCTGTCTGCTTATGTAAACTTTAAATAAAGCTCAGCAGTTTCACCAGTGACCTTGAGGTAGGGTGGGTTCTTCTGAAGGATGCAGAGCATCCTGCACAAGGTCAGTGGCCTTTGTCTGAGCCTGAAAACTGCAATTTCACTCTAAACAGTTGGATAATTTCATTCCAAACAGTTGGAAGTTGGGCTTCATCTGCCTGAATTTGTCCTGGTGAAACTCCCTACCCTGAGGACCTTTGGGGTTTAGCAATGGCTATTTTAACCCTACAGGAAAGGAGTCCTGCAGTTTGGAGCTTGTACAGTCTTGTCTTGGTGTTAGTGTGCCAGAGGGGAGATTTTGGTGCCTGTTTCAGCTTTAAAGTCAATGTTTGTGTGAAAACAGCTCATGGACTCCTTTGGTGAGAAGACAAAGAGTTGCTACGGGGCTGCTGTCATTTTCAGATCTGTGTCTGTTCATGAGAAGTGGAGGAGAGGCTTTAATGTGAGTCTAAGGTTGGCTTAATTCCTTTGTATTGATGGCCAGAAAAGAGGAACAATGAAGCAGTAGTGGTTTCTTGAGTTTTCACAGAGATGGGAAGCTCTGGCAGGTGGGAGAAGTCCCTCAAGGGTCAGACACTGGGGGAGTGTTGGGAGAAGCTTCTCCTTGGCTTCTCTTACCATCTTCCCTGAGGGCAGGACATTAGAGGCCTTTTATCTGTCCAGTGTAAGTTCCTACCTTTCCCTTGGATGAATGCAATTCAGCCATTTATTCAAGAAGTAAAGACATCCTGCCCAGATGGGCTGTCGTTGCTTCTCTATCAGGTGGGTCTGAATTTCATTGATGCTTAAGACTTCCAGTCAGGTTTTAGCCTCACAAATGTTATCTGCAATCTGAAGATTTCAAGCACTGATATTGCTGGTGCTAATTCCTGTTAGCTGAGCTCATGGTGTGTTTTGACCGTGGCTGGTGTTGTCACAGCTGCTGCTGGAGGGGAGATGCTCTCCCTCACCCTGGCTGCTTCTCTTCTCTTTTTTCTCTTTTTTCTCTTTTCTCTTTTCTCTTTTCTCTTTTCTCTTTTCTCTTTTCTCTTTTCTCTTTTCTCTTTTCTCTTTTCTCTTTTCTCTTTTTTCTCTTTTCTCTTTTCACTCTTCTCTTTTCTCTCTTCTCTTCTCTTCTCTTCTCTTCTCTTCTCTTCTCTTCTCTTCTCTTCTCTTCTCTTCTCTTCTCTTCTCTTCTCTTCTCTTCTCTTTCTCTTCTCTTTCTCTTCTCTTCTCTTTCTCTTCTCTTTCTCTTCTCTTTCTTTTCTCTTCTCTTTCTCTTCTCTTTCTCTTCTCTTTCTCTTCTCTTTCTCTTCTCTTTCTCTTCTCTTTCTCTTCTCTTTCTCTTCTCTTTCTCTTCTCTTTCTCTTCTCTTTCTCTTCTCTTTCTCTTCTCTTTCTCTTCCTCTTCTCTTTCTCTTCTCTTTCTCTTCTCTTTCTCTTCTCTTTCTCTTCTCTTCTCTTCTCTCCTCTTCCTCTTCCTCTTCCTCTTCCTCTTCCTCTTCTCTTCCTCTTCTCTTCCTCTTCTCTTCTCTTGTCTTCCAGCAGCTCCAGGCATGGAATTAAGCCAGTTCTGAAAACCAAATCACCTGGGTTTTGGTTTTGATTTTTTTTCCCCCGATAGTTTTCTGAGCCAGTTTTTGGGCAGGTCACAGAGCACCATGGCAGGTGACAGGGTGATGATGGCTGAAGCTCTGAGGGGCAGCCAGGCATTACAGGAGCTCAGCTGGGAGCAGGGGGGTCTCTCTTGTGCCTCTCAGTGAGGTGAACCAGGGCTCAGACATTCAGTTTACTACCAGCAAGGCGTTCAGAGCACTTTGCCAAAAAGATCAAGTTTAGTTTATTTTTAACTTCACATTTTCAAAACTGCCTCCCTGTGAGGAGGAGGGGGTAGGGAAAGCTCTGTGCACTTGTCCAAGGCCTGGAGCAGAGCCCTGCAGTCCTTTGCTCTCTGCAGCCAGCAGACTGGAATGATGCTCTGGGCTGGCAGGCACGGAGGAGGTGCTCTTTGCTCTTTTTCTCTTGGACTGCATTGATTTCTCAGACACCATCTGCTTGTGGCTGACTAATTAGGAGCAGTAGCCAAGAGGCAATTTTCTTCTTTCTCCTTTGACATGCAGACTCATACCACTGTGCTTTTTGCCATCAGATTTTGAAATCAGGCTGGTGGAAGATAAAACTTAGCCACTTGTTCAGGAATTGCTGAGAGGGGGATAGCTGTGATCTAAATGGTTCCTCACTAAATAATGAACTTAGATCTGGATGGTTTTGTGTGCCACTGGTTCCCAAACTGGCACAAAAGGAGTGAAGATTTCATTGTTTTAGCCTTGAAACAGGAGAGCCTGGTGTTGGTGTGTGGCTTCTTAGTGGAGAGCCTCCAGTTCAGTGCTGGGGTTTCCTTATCCCTCTTTAGAAGCTTGTTGTAGGACCAGACTTGGCAGATTCTAGGGATGAAAACTTTGAACTGAAAGCTGGTATTTGGTGTTGAAGACTTTGTCAGGGACCTGGGTTGAGTCACTGAGAAACAAATGGAAGAGGTTTTGCTAAAGATACCACTTCTGTAAATAATTGTGGTGTTCAAATTCAGATCACTTGCTCCAAGGGGCTTTCAGTTTATCTGGTGGTCGTCTGGGTAGGTTTTTATGTTTGTAGATACAAACATAAATATTTTAGTTGCTTTCCAAAAAGGAAGTGAATTTTCATGATTTTCTGGTAAATGCTTTGTATGAAGAAGTATAAGATTCATGCATAACTAAAATTAATTCCTTTCTTTTTTCCCCTTTCCCTAGAATATGACAGATACCTAGCATCTAGCAAAACCATGGCAGCAGCTTACCTTGACCCAAACTTGAATCACACCCCAAGTTCAGGTGCAAAGACTCACCTCAGTACTGGCATGGAACGTTCCCCAGGGGCCATGGAACGAGTCCTGAAGGTTTTCCACTACTTTGAAATCAACAGTGAGCCGACCACGTGGGCCAGCAATATCCGGCATGGAGACGCCACTGATGTCCGAGTGAGTCCCTTTTCAGCATTCCTATGCCATCCTTAGGTGAAGTGTTATCTTCAAAAATGGGAGGTAAAAATGGGAAGCAAACAAACACAAAAGTTTCATGGTTTGTTTTAAAATAATCTTGACCTGTTGTATATTTTGAGTAAATTCAGGAATTTTAAGTGGTACCAACCTGTGTGGTACCACATCGAGGCAGGAATGAGGGCAGGGATGAAAGTGACTTTAAATGACATTTTGCATGATTTAAAAGAAATTATAAGAAATGAATGTGTTTAATTGTAAGATGTGTGTATTTACATGCTTAAAATGTTTAAATATAATGTGTACATCACTTAGGGAAAGAAATACTGTTTGGACACTTATTCTCCTGTAGTGGGGGGAAAGTGGAGCTCTGAAGAGTCCCTGTTTTTCCCCCCAGACAGTCTGTCCATCCTCTCCCCCTGCTAGTCACCTGCTGCTTGTATTTTTAAAATATTGTTCTTCAGTTTATCTATGGAAAAACCCCCAAAGCTGTGACTTTTTCAAGAATAAGTATCTGTAATCTTAAGAGTTCTGTGGAAATGTTATTATATGCATGAGAACACTTTATTGTGAACTTACATCTTCTCTAATGCTGAGATCTTACCTTTTCTGCATTTATCCTTTAAATTTTTGAGGTTTTGTGGTATCTAAACTGTAACTAAGCCTAGTTTAGCATGTCAAATGCTTTTGTGGTTTGCTTGTTTTTTAGTCATCCTCCAAGAGCAGAATCTTGCAGGGGTGGTAGGTGGTGTGTGGGGTTGTTTTCTGCTGTGAGGTACTTGCTGTGGAAGCAGGTCCCCATCTGCTCCTTCCTTCCAACAGTTCTTCAAATTCCGCTGCAAAGATTCTGCTGGAGAGAGGGAGTTGTCATGGAGTGAAGGAGACTTATTTTCTCCTCCTGTCCTCTATTAATTTTCCTTTGTGCAAAAGAAAATGAAATTAATAAAAAAACATGAAGAGTTTTGAATGTTTATCTCCCTTTCCCACTGTTTATTTCCTAGCATGGCTGCATGTGCAAAGGCCCAAGAGCATTCCTCAGTGGGGGAGGTCTTGTGGTCTTGAGCACAGATCTGTGAAATCCAGGGATTTTCATTGGTGATGCTGTCTCTTGTCAATTCAATAAGCTCCTGTCTGTGTTTGGGGATAATGTAGTGAGTGGACAGATCAGAGGTTCAGCAATAGGAACCATTATCATCAGCTGCATATTTTTTTTCATGTGGAGTTAAGTTTTTTTGGGTGCCACTTGAAATGTTTTTGCTCCCTGACTTAAGTATTAATGGTTTGCTATCTCTAATCTGATTGATTTGTTTCATAAAGTGCATTACTAGGTACAAGAGGAGGAAAACTATGTCTCAGTACATTTTTAACCTTGCAAACCTCTCCTGTGGATAAATGTCCAGGGCTCTTAATGTGGTACTTGAAATGGAGGCTGTCTTTCTAGAGAAGTATGTAAAACCCTGGAAAACAAAAGCAGATATTAAATCTGTTTTTTTCCAGCTCAGGAATACCTGTGGTTATGGACTTTAAGGATACAAAACTTGGAGTTGCTAAGAAATTTAGTGCTGAGTTCAGTTGGCAGTTATATATTGTTTTTAAAAGCAAGAATGTGCCATTTTTAATAAAAACAGGATCAAAAGAACAGGCATGCAGCAGTTACTTGATGCTTGCCTTAATTTTTAATTTTTACATATACTTTTAATTGGATGGATGTTTCCAAAAAGAATGGGATTTTTGTATTGTTCTGATGGGTGGCTGTTCAACTTCCTTCTTTTAGCAAATGTCCTTCTTTTGTTATTTTGTTCAACTGGGACAGTGACTGTTGAATGTGAATGTGCAGGTAGTAAAGGTCTAGCACTGATGTATTACCATGACATTTATTTTAGAAACAGTAAACCCTTGTTGGAGTACAAGCCTACATTCCATTGGAATGACTGCTGGTCGACCAAGCTGAATAATTTAAGATTAAAATAGCCTGTAAGGTTTTTATGCCTCCTTTTGTGGAGGAGACTCTGCCATTTCTTCTGAATTACAGCCTGAGGGAGGAGACTGGAGCTGGGTTTGTTTCCAAGGAGCTCTGAAGGAATATTCAAAGGTGAATGTCTTTGGGACAGCTCTGCAATTAAAAGGAAAAGAAATAAGGTCTTCCAAGGCTGCTCCCTGGTCAGCACAGCTGCTGGGAAACATTTCCAGTATTTGGGGTGCATTTCCATTGTTAGGAGTCAGACTTGGTCAGAAATCTCCAGGTGAGCCAATTAAAGGTGTTTCTGCTGCTAAAGCCAGAGGACTTTATGGAATGTACCCAGGAAAAGTTGGAATTTTCTTTCCTGATTTGTGGTTCCTAACATCTTCTGTTTCTAACAAAGTGCAGTTTGCCTTTGTGAATGAAGGATGTGTTTGACAGTCAAAGCAGCAATAAAAAGGTCTTTTCCTCCCAAAAAAAAAGGACATAAAAAAAGATAGAATATCCTAGAGTATAGAGTAGAAACAGTGATTTAGCTGTATACCTTCTACAAAATTCCTTGGTCATGAAGGGAAACACTTTTCATTAAAACTCGGGTGGTTAAGCTCATATGAACAGAGATCAGCTTTCTGTAGGAGTCCTTTAAAAGGCTGGGCTGTGATTTCCTTGCTGTTTGTTTAAAATATCTTTCACCAAGACAGCAGTACGGCTGCTGCACGTAGGCTTTGCTTTGAGCAGAACTTTGGCCTGTGGACCTCTGCTTATTCTGGATGGATTTAGTCCCTCAAAGACTGCTGTTTCCTCAGAGGGATGAAGGCTGTGCTCTGCAGTGGATGCAAGAGCAGCTTCTCAATTCTGGGAACTGCTTTCTTGGATTTCAAAGAACTGGCATGCTCTCATTACCCTCTTTTTCTTTGGTGTTATACTAAAGACATGCTTCATTTCCAAAAGAAAGAAAAGGCTTTTATGAATGTGCAAACAGTGGTCTCCTCCTGTGAATGTGTATGCAGACTCAGCCAAACATTTGCCAGGGGAAGAAAAGTTGTTTATCTTCCTTGTTTATCTTGGTATGGCTTGTTTGGATGTGGTGTCTGGGTGCTTGTGCACAAAGGGATTTCCAGGCTTCAGGCTTGGAGGGAATGCAGGGCATTCTCTGCCCTGCTCACAGCCTCAGGTGTGGCATGTGAGAAGGTGGGTGTTGCTGAGATGGAACTTTTTGGTCTCAAGTGCACCCTGAAAGTCAGCACTGCCACTGGGTCTTGATCAGCACTTAGGAGAAAATCACCTCGGTTTTCAGATGTGGTTGAAGCAGAATTGTAACCATAATTAAGGAAAAAGAAAAAAAAAGACTGCACTGCATGTAGCAGATTGAATGGGTGGAGAAGGTCTGGGATTTTTAGAAAATGATCATTGGGAAACCTTGTGAGAGTCCTTACAGGTGACTTTTGATGAGGTGCAGATCTTCTGTACAGTCTCCTTTTCCACCTCAAAGGTGCCCAGCTTGCATCAATTACACCTTTTTTAAAACTCCTAGCCTTTAAAGTTTGTCTGTGATTTTTACTACTAGTTGTGAGAAGTAAAGACATTATTTATGTGGAAATAACAAACACAAATCTCAAACCAGGTTGTTGCCAGACATGTGTTGTACCTTGATTATCAGAAAGGTTTTTTTTCTTTAAATTTTGTTATGCTGTCTAAAACCTAAGCTGGATAGAGATAGAATTAAAACTTTTCACCTGTCAGATTAGTCCTTATTTTTGTAGTTGAAGAGAAGCATGGTTAGAGCTCTTGAACAAATAAAAGTAATGTTTGGGGTTCTCTTAACCTGTTCACAATTCAAATGTCCTTTTCTTCCTTTTCTATGCAGTACCACCTTAAAATGTCAGCTTCCTTAATGTTGACAGAATAAGAACTCAAAAAGCTGAATTTAAAAAGTACATTAGCTAAGGGGAAGGATGTTATCTAACTTTAAAAAACCCTAAATGCAAGGAGCATTGGCTACATCCCATCCTCTCCCATTTGCAAAAAGACCAGAGCAAATTCATCAGCTTCCCTGCCCACCTGCAAAACCCTGCTCCTCCCAGGTAGAAGGCACACGTGCAGGTTGGAAGGTTGTGTATTCTGGGCTGTTCTTTAAGCTGAGTGCTTTAGGGGAAGGGCTGAAGCACTTTCAGTTGGGTCTTCACTAAGCAGTTAATTCAGCTGTTACTGTGTTCCTGTGTGTTGCATCTTCTTTCCTGTTTGCCTCTCCCATTCCATCCATGCTGCACTTTCACCTATTGGTGCAAGAGAGCAGAATGTTTGAGTGGAGATCCAGTTTGTGGCGGAGGAATGGAAAGATCCTGTAGTGCAAAGGTCTGCAATTCAAATGTCATCCTGGTTAAGACACGAGTTTCATTGGCAGCTGGGCCAGCTCCTTCTTGCTGTTTGTTTTGTCATGCTGCCACCCTAGCTGTGCTGGCACAGGTGGTGTGACTGTTTTGGCAAATTCAATCCAAGTTTAAATGAGTGATTGTTTTGCTGTTGTTTTAAATCCAGATCAGTTCTGTAATCTTGTTAGCTGCATTGTCTTGCAGACTGACACAGCTGAGAAGGCTGGGGGAGAAAGGAAATGCCTGTTTATGCTGGCACCGAGGGGACAGAGTATTAAAGCCTTATTGATGAACATCCCTTGTCATCCTCAGCAGCATTCCTGGTTTCCAAACATTTCCCAAGAAGGATATTGCCTGTTCTGAAAAAGGGCAAGAGGCTTGTCAGTCCAACCTCAGTTCCAGATGTGATTCCACCCACTCACCTCCAAGTCTCCCTCTTTTTCAAACCCGTGTTATTTAGAGCCAATATCTGGACAAAAGGTGCCAGACATCTACTGTAGCTACTCTGGAGCAGATCTGGGCTACACAATACTGATCCTGAACTCACTGCTACCCAACTGGGGAATGGCCAGATGTGCTTTATTGCTGTTCAGTTCCTCCCAAGCCAGAAGCTTGAAGAGTTGTAAGAGAATGGGCATGGGGTGGAGCTGCTCTGGTGTTTCTACTGCAGTCTGTAGAGGAGATGCAAATATATTAATTGGATGAGTTTTTATCTACTGGGTTTCTTTTCTAAAATAGATTTCTACTAGATTTAGTATTGGGGAGCAGCTTGGTCACACAAAGCTCTGTGGAAAGAGACTGTTAGTGCTGGCAGGAGTCAAAGCTGGATTAGTATTTTTGGTGAAGTCAGCTCTTTACAGCAATGGTTGCATATTCAAATCTCATTTCTGCGTGTGCACAGTGATATATGTGCTTTGAGGCAGGGGAATTATTTGATGTATAGAAGCAGACTGGAGTGCAGTGATTCAAACATCAAATAGATGTGTGTAAAAAATGTATAAAATCATTTCTGGTCTAGTATAAGAGCTAGAAAATGGGTGTGATTTACCTTTTTTCTTTACTTTTCGCTGCTGTGTGCCTGCATGAATTGTACCAGATAACAAGGCATGGTTGAATTGTTATTTTGTAGGTGCCTCCCTTCTGAGAACCTGAGAAAAGTGGCAAGAATTCAAAATTACAAATCTTGAAATGTAAACAAAAAGGTGTATGGTGTAGTGATAATCAGCATACTAAGACAAAAGTACCCTTGGGCTTTGGAATGCCTGTTTTACTTGTGCAAAATACCCTTGATACCCTCAGATAAGACACACATGCAAAATAACATTTTAAATCTAATCTCAATAGCCCTTTGACATTTTTCTGAAAACATCTGGATCTGTAGATGGCTTCAAGTCAACGTCCTGCATCAGTGTTTAACTGTACAAAAACTGGATCCAAGGGGGCTCTTTGACTTTGCCAGAGCATCTGAGGATAGGGAGTAGTGAAATATAGAATCACAGAAAAATCTGGGTTAGAAAGGACAGTTCAAGGTTGCCTATTCCAGCCCTGCTGCAATGAGCAGGGACATTCTCAACTAGATCAGGTTGCTCAGAGCCCAGTCTAATCTGACCTTGAGTGTTTCTGGGGTTGGGGCATCCACCACATCCCTGGGCAGCCTGGTCCAGTGTTTTACCCCCTCATTGTAAAAAAAACTTCTTCATGATATCTAACCTGAACCTACTCTCTTTCTATTTAAAGCCATTTGCCTGTATCCTGTCACTTCATACCCTTGCAAAAAGTCCCCCTCCAGCTCTCTTGGAGCCCCTTTGGGCACTGGAAGGGGCTCCAAGTCCTCCCTGGAGCTTCTCTTCTCCAGGCTTAGCAGCCCCAGCTCTCTCAGCCAGGCTCCATGGGGGAGCTGCTCCATCTCTCTGATGGTCTTGGTGGCCTCCTCTGGACCTGCTCCAAGAGCTCCATGTCCTTCTTGTGTTGGGCCCCCAGGGTTGGATGCAGCTCTGCAGGTGGGGGCTCACCAGAGGGGACAGAGGGGCAGAATCCCCTCCCTCACCCTGCTGCCCACACTCCTTTGAATGTTAAGCTTCTGGAAAACTAAATTTATTGTCAGCTTTTAAAACAGCATTGCATTAATTTGGGAAGTGTGCAGTAGGATCAGAAAAGTGCTGATTAATCCAAGAAGACTGGAAAGCAGGGCTGTACCAGCTCTGCTCTGTCAGTGCTGTCAGTGTGTGCTTGGAAGGTTCCTTGTGGAATTCTGTGTGGGTGTGCAGAGGTATCTGGGATGACAGATGTGAGCATGGTTGAATGTGAAAGGCTCTGAGGCATTTGGGTGGATGTGTTGCTTGGGCTGAGGTGTCTCTGTGCTGGAATGGTGACAGGATCCTGGCCAGCAGGGCAGGCTGTGCTTTCAGTATGAATTTGTTGGGCTTCAGGGGCAGAGTTCTTGTGCAGCCTCATCAGTTTCTAGTCTTGTTTATCATATGATACACAAATCTGCTTGCTGGATAAGCACAGGAATGAGAAAAAGAGGAACGTGGGCTTTGTGCTTTGACTGTCAGACACAGTGTTATCAGAGGACAGCCCAGATTTTGGTGTAGTGGGCACATTCTATAGTTCTCTTGTATGGAAATGATAAGTTAATTTTCATCAGACCTTTGCCATTTATTTTTGTTCAGCTTTTCATTTAAGCCCCCCATATAAATCTGTCATCAGGAGTTACAATACTTGATATATAAATAGTGTTTGACATATTTGAAGTGCTGCACAAACATTACCACGCTGTGCCTATGTCAGAGTTGCTACTTAAAGACCTTTTCTGGTGCAAGAAACTTTGTCCTTCCAACTAAATAAGGAAATTAGGTTTGTAGTCACACTGGGAGTATATGATTCTATCTTCAATTTATTCATAGTAGCACATCAGTCTTGTTAAATTACAAGCAATCAATTCATTTTGACTCATTTACAGAAGCAAAGTATTATTGATATATACTGGGAGAGCCAAGGGTACTGTGTGCCCTTCGGCCTTTCTCTGGTCTGTCTTGATTTTTCAACATTCTCCTAAATATGCTGTACTGTAAATTCTAATTTTGGGCACATTCTCCTAATTTAGGGCAAATATTAATCTATTTTTTTAATTAGCTGTGATGCATATCTGTTTCTTTAGACAAATGAGTAAAAATGAGTGCTATCCTGGTTTCTACCTGTAGGAAAATTTGCTATCCAGGTTTCTACCTTTTTCTTCTTCTCTCTGGGGTAAAGGGAATGAAAGGTCACCTATCCCTTGCCTGTTATTGATAAGACATTCCTCTGAAGGCTTCTCACTGTCTCTTGCTCAGCTGTACTAGTCTATTTTATGTTCAGAATGTAAATGTCAGCTTCAGAAACTTAATTAAAATCAATGTGATTACAGTAAACCACATTCAAGTGGCAGATGATTGTGTGACTGCCTTGCAGTTGTAGGGAGCTGCTCACAGACACATGAGAACTCCTCATAGGAATTTATATTCATGTAGGGATGGATCCCCTGTACCCAAAGTGAAATCTCATTCTGGAGTAGGTTTTTGTTGGAGTCAAGCCCTCTAACAAGTATTAATTTGAGGTCAGGAGTTTGAGGTCCAGGATGAAACTGATGGTCCTTACCTGGTTTTTTTCCACTCAGCAATCCATCTGAGGAGTTTCCTGAGCTGCTGGTTGCAGTAGAGTCTGGAGAGATTTCAGATTTCCTTGGCTGTGCTTCCAGCTGAAGGATTGTGGTGACATGTCTCAGCAGGATGCTGTAGTTGCTATTGTGCAGTGGTTAAGCAGTTAAGTTGTTTGTCTGGAAACTTCTGATTAAACATTCTCATCAGTGCCACACAGAACATCAGGCTGCTTTGGCAGGGCTCCTCACAGAGGCTGTCACCCATCCTGGAGTGATGGCAGTGGCTTTGTTGGACACTCCAGGAGTCTCCACTGGCTCTGTGGAGCTTGCCCAGGACCTGAGGAGAGTGAACATGTTATTTACTACTGATGGGAGTTAAATGCACTGATCTGATGCTGGCTGCAGTGCCAGTGCAAGCCTTGGGGATTAATCTTGGAATGTTTATAAAGAGCAGCCAGGGCTGGGCAAGTCCCTGGGGCTGGATGAGGCTCCCTGTTCTGTGCTGGGTTCTCCTGATGGGACTAAATGTGTGGCTCTGAATGATTTAGAATTCAATTCCTCTGGTTTATTAATAAAAAATTATATAAGCAAATAAATGTTTTACTAGAGACTGCAAACCAGCCATTTTGGGTGTCTAAATCACCACGTTTCCTTATTTCTCCAGTGTTTGGTTCTGACTGTGAGTTGATAGCACCTGGAATGAGCTTTGCAGCTTTCCTAAACCACAGCAAAGAGAAGCACTCAATGTGTTTGTTTCATATAAAGCACCACTTCTTCCTTCCTGACAATACATGGCTTGTTGGAATATATATTCCAACACTTGCACTTGACCTCCTGTGCACCTGTTCTGCTGTCTCCCTAGTGTTTGTGCTTTTTCTTTAGTTGCAGCATGTACTAATTGTTGCTAATTATTTTCTTGGGCTGACAACAACTACCTCACTACATACCTCACCCTTCTTACATAAATCAGAAAATATGTCTTATTTTTGATTTTACATTCTGGGATGGCTTTAGATTTGATTGATGATACAAAAAAGGCTTAAAATCTTGCTTGATTTTGCTGGGAATTAGGCCACCTGACTTCTTCAGTCCTTTTGAAATCCCAGCCTGAAGACTAGAGAGGCTCTGAGATGTCCATCTTGATTCTTTCCTGAGTAAGCACTAATGCTTTCAGCTGAGCCTTATGCAGCAGTTGTCTCAGTAGTTCATGGTCATAGATAATTTTACCATAATTTTTTCCTTTCCAAAGCCATTTCTTATCACAGCAGGCATAACTATCATCTGAGAACACGGACCTCCATTTTCATTATCAACTGGCAGTGTCAGAGATGGGGGGAGGGACGGATTTCAAAAATGTAATGCTGTTTGCTGCATGCTCTGTGCAGGGTGCAGGAAGGGATGAAAATGAGTGAGTCTCTTCTGTTTGCATAGAGAAAAACTGGCACCATTCCCTTTGGATGAGAGCTTGCCTGCTAAAATGTTAGGCTTTACTAACTAAGCAGAGCTTGTCCTTTGGGTGAAGAAGAGGTTAAATATGCCTCTGTCACTTCTGAGAGTACTTGGTGGTGGTGAGTGTTTCCAGGGATACAGGCAACTGCTCTCCTTTGTAGTTTCTGATACAAAGAGCCTCAAATGCAGGCAAGAAACAAACTTAAACAATTTACATTAAATGCAGATTTAAAACCTGTTCACTGACCTGATAATAGACCTTTGGAATTGCTGGGGAAGGCTGCAAAAAGTGAATTGCTTTAAGAGGAGACAGGATGAGTAATTGGAAGAGTTTCACTGTAGGCTGATGAATGACAGAAACAATGCTTGGCTTGGGAAATCCACTGGGATAAAAATAGGCTGAGGTTAGGAGAGCACTTGGGGGAAGTGTTCCCTTGTGCTTGCCTGGCATTGCCTCATCCCTGGCACCCATCTGTGGCCTCTCTGCTTCCTCCTTGAGTTGTTTTCCCGAGGTGCCTGCGGGGAGCTGCTCCTTTGCATCAGACCTTTGTTCCCAGCAGCTCAGGCACCTTCTGGCTGTCGAGACAGGCTGTGGCTGGTGAGTCTGTGGTGCTGCCAGCTGCTTGAAAGCTTGGATTTGCCCACAGTGTTGTGAAGTTTCCCTCCCACACAGTACCAGCCTCTGCAAGCCTCCTGTTTGCTTTGCTGCTGTCCATCGTCCTTCAGGTCTGGGCTCGCCATCCACTTTGCCCTGTGTCCAACCCCAGGGCATGGGAGACAAGGGAAATTTGGGGCACTGTAGGCTCTGAACTAAAAAGATGCTTCTGAGGGTGCTCACATTGCTGCTCTTGGACACAGGGTCCTACTGGGCTTGATGGAACCTCTTCTTTCTCAGTCTCCATGAGCTTACTAAACATGGCTTGTGTTTCCTTCCTGTAGGCTTGAAAGAATTTTGTTTTACATTTCTCTGTGCACTGTGTTGCTTCTGAGAGATTATTTAAAGGTTGCAGTTTGAAGAGATGTGTGAGCTGATTTAACAGCTTGATATCACCTCACCAACAGCATGATTCCACTCCTACATGTGTCATCTTCCCCCTCTATTCAGATTTAGTGCTTTCTTAGTTCTTTTTTTGCAGTTAGTTTTCTGCTTGCATAATTTGCAGAATCAGGGTTTTAAACATTTTCTTTGGGGTATAAAACAATAAATTTTGGGAAGCAATCACAGAGTCATTTAGTTTGGGAAAGACTGCTTAGGTCATCAGATCCAGCTATGAGCCCAGCACCTCGACCAAGTTCACCACTAAACAATGTCCTCAAGTGCCACATCCACATGGTTTTTGAACACTTCAAGGCATGATGACTCCACTACTTCCACAGGCCAGCCAGTTCCAAGGCTTTTACCCTTTCAGTGAAGAAATTGTTCCTAATATCCAATCTAAACCTCCCTTGGTGCAGCTTGGGGCCATTTCCTCTCATCCTGTCCCTTGTTCCCTGGGAAAAGAGTCTGACCCCCACCTGGCTTCACCTTCCTGTCAGGGACTTGAGGAGAGCAGTAATGCTCCCCTGATCCTCCTTTTCTCCAGGCTGCCAACACCATCCTATAGAAAACCCTCTCACCTAACTCACTCCAGAAGGTCACCTCTGGCTCCTGTAGAACTTCCACTGGTTATGTGCTGAGGTTTTGTTGGAATTCTGAGCAAGAATCACTTGTGCATCTCTGCATTCATCTGTGTGTGTGTGTACCAGTATGAGTGTTTTCAGTAAGAAATTTTCAGACCATTCCAGGCACAGAATCAGAGGCTTGTGAATGCCTGAGAGAAGAGTCTGGGAGCAGCCACAGCCCTGGCTCCTGCTGAGCTCTGAGCTCCTGCAGCAGGGATCTGCTGCCTTCCCTTGGACAGGATTGTGAGGAGGCAGCAGAGCTCCTGCTGGCTCCCTGATCAGGATGAGAGCAGGACAGCCTGGCGTGCTGCACCTGAAAGGTTGCTCATCCCTGCTCCACTAACACTTTTGATTTTTAGTTACTGCATGCCAGACCTTTCTGATGGCTGACATGGCAATCTGCTACAGGTTTATGTAAAAGGTTCCTTTCTTGGGCAAGAGATCTTCAAATCTGAAATTTACCTCGGGGCAAGCAACATTTGTTGTGTTTGAGAATGTTCCTAAATAATTGTCTCTTGCTTGGTTTTATAAGAGATCTCTGCTGAATCTCAAATAAGTCAGGGGAGGAGGGGGAAGGAAACCAAGGGGCTGTGGTGTGACCTATGAAATCCTGGCTGTTGGGGCATTGAAGAGGATGAAAGTGCAAGATGATTTTCTGGTTCTTGATGGAGAGTGACTTTTAAAGACTGCTGGTGGGCTTTTTGAACTAATGCATCTTGCTTTCATCCACAAACCTGCTTTTGAAATTTTGGCTTTTATGTTATTCTGTTTTACATAGAAGAAATACTGGCCTGAATCTGATAAAATGCATGGAACATATTTACTGATGTTTTCTGAAGTTGTGCTGGTAAAGCTTCAGCAATTATAAAGTCACTACCTATGTGCTGCTTAGTATTTTTTTTGGTATTACATGGTAATATTTTAAATTAAAATATATGTATTTAAATTATTGTATTTTACAGCTTGTAAGGAGTGTGTATTTCTCTGTTTTAGGGCATTATTCAGAAGATTGTGGACAGTCAGAAAGTGAAGAATGTGGCCTGCTATGGGTTACGGCTCAGTCACCTGCAGTCTGAGGAAGTTCACTGGCTGCACCTGGACATGGGGGTGTCCAGTGTGAGAGAGAAATTTGAACTAGCCCACCCTCCAGAAGAATGGAAGTAAGAATATAACTCTGTTAAATGTCAGTCATATAAGTCTTCCTGTCTTGTTGTAAAAAATACTCTGTGATTTAGTTTACTAAGATCTTGTAGTGGAATAGAGCTGGTAGAATGGGGGGAAATAAACTCACCAAATTCCTCACTAAAAGCTGTGAGCAATGTTTTGTTTGCTTTAAGGGGTTTTTGTTGTTATAGGGGGTTTCCTGCAAACTGAAGAGAAACCTGGGATTTAGAGGAAGCATTAAATAGGAACAGAGATCTCCTAGTCATATGTGCTGAAATCTGAAAGTTTTGTCATACTTAAAAGTTTTAGGACAAGAATGGTATTCCTAGTTGTGGTATAAGCACATGGCTGTAGTTTTAAAGGATGAATCTTGTTATTTAAATAAAGCTAAAAGGATATTGTTAAATACTGGTTGTACTTATTTATAGACTGAGCAGGAGAAATGTGATTTGAAAAGAGTGAAATGCAGTTAGAAATAATTTTATCCCTCTGTTTTTAAAAACCTCTCAGTTGTTAAACTTTCTTATATCGAGACCCATAGCAGTAAGTGGCATCTGCCTTCCTTCTGACTGTGATCTTCTCAAGTTAAACCAGGAGCAATGAACAGTAGAAAGATAACTGCAGAAATTTGGGGGTTTTTCATAGCCTGGGCACATTTCCTGAGGTTTTTCATGCTGCTGGTTAGTTGATTAAAAGAAGTGGCATAACCTAAGTTTCTTTAGCTTTTTAGGAGGGTAAGCTGGTGATACCCACTCAGGACAGGAAGGAAGGAAACTCTGTCCACTTTCCTGGTAGAAAGACAAGAGGAAGCTTAAATTTATTTGCAGAAAGACACAATAGTCTACTAGAGAAAATGGGGAGCTCAGAGTTGTAAAATACCAATAAACCAAATAGAGATTAAACCAAAGGATAGATTAATGTGGTTACTTGTTCACTACAGGGGTGTTCTGCATCTCTTTCTGTGGTTTATGCTCATAACCACAATTGTGATGAAGTTGCTGGTTGTTTTAAAGGATGCACATACCTTCTGCAGAAGTATTGTAAATAATTTCTCACAAGTGGAGTTATTATATTCTAGCAGATGTCTCATTTGGCAATATTCAGTTTGTAAATTCTCTTTAGGGTCCCGATTTTAACAAATTCCACAAATTCAAAGAATTTAGGAATATCTAAAACCTGTGTTTCAAGAATGTTGCATATTCTCTTTTATGCATGTTATATTTTATTGTTTCTGTGGAAACTACACAGGTATTTTCCCTCATAAGAAGTTTTTCATTGATAATATTGGGAAATCACACTTTAGAAAGGAGGAGATTCTTGAATCCTTTCTGTGATTAGTGGTGTTATCAAGTGGTTGGTGAGATGTGAATAATTTATGCTGTGGAAATTTGTTACCTTGTGTACCAGTGTCAATTCCATTTTTATAAGGCAATGCAACTTGCATGGTACACATTGCAGAACACATTTAATTGGTTTTAAAACCAAAGTTAGATATTGTTTTGAAGCTTGTGGAAAGGAATTGTGTAAAATGCTCATGAAAGAGCTATGATAAGGTGTAAATTATTCAATACCTTTCCAAGTGTCATTTAGTATGTTATCAAATACATGCAGCCTGACATACCTTTTAAACCCAGAGAGATTTGCTGTGCATAATCAAAATGCTGCTGTCATATTTGTAATGCCAAAACACAAAGTGTCTAAGATCATATGACAGTACTTGTAGAAATATTTAGATTACTAAAGGGGAGGTAGTCTTGGAATTGTTCTTAAATTAAAAGCTTCCTATAGTGTTAGCAAACCACCAAATACCTCACGTGATTATTTTGTCGTTATCATCGAAATTAAAGGTTTGTGTATTCAGTGTTCAGAAATTACATCTTGGAATTCTTCTGGACTAATCCAGGTACTAGAAGTTACAGGAATTGTCAGTAGGTTGCACACAAAAGTTACCAGGGTAAAATCCATCACCCAGCTGGGTGAGCCAGGGCTAGCAGGATGTGGGCTCTTAAATCATAGATACACAAAATGATGAGGGTTGGTGTTAATACTGAGCCTTGAGCAGCAGGCACAGCCGCTCTCCTTCGTGCCTCTGACAAAACCCTCTGTGCCAGAGCCCTGTTCCTTTTGCTGGTGTTTGTGTCACACAAAAGAAATACCAGGAAGTTCACATAACAAGTTGTGTGTGTTGGAGCACTCTGTTCCCCGCAGGGCAGACACCTCCTAGCTCTGTAGGTGGGGTTTGTGAAGCAGGTCCCTGTAACCAGGTGACATCCATGCTGTGGCTCTGACAGGTAGGAGCCACCCCAGTGCTCAGCAGTCCTGGACTGTGAGTTTTGGTAGCTGTGATACAAAAGCCCTGGCACAGATACAGGGCCAGATCACCTGTGGGATGGTTTAATGGGTTGACCAAGTTGATATAACAGACCTGTCCCTCTCCCTGCTGCACTCTGTCTTATCTCTTCTCTGCTTTCCAGTTATCCAGTCCTTTTCCTGTCCTTCTGTGAGCCCTAATACTTCTATAAGCCTGCAGCGAGCTGGTTCAGTTCATTAAACTCAAGACTTCCCCTTTGCCTTCCCTTTTGGTTCTCATCTTCTCTGTTCTGGTTACTTTCCTGTTGATGTGAACTGAATCAGAACCTGCTGGAGGCAGGATTGGGACTGGCAAGATTATTTTTTTCAGTGGCACAAGTTGTTAAGGGTTGGATCAACCTTTTTCTTTTGGCTCCACCAGCTGCCCTGGTAGTGTTACTGACAGGGAAGCTCCCAGAACTGCTCAGTGGTGTTCACTCTGCTGTGGATGGGTCACTCACTGCACAACTTGTGAGCTCTACTGATGCCCACCTTTGTGAGGTGTGTGTGTGCTTCTGAGCCCCAGTGGAGGGCCAGAGCAGAAGCACAGTGGTGATCTTCCAGGAATAACTTATCACACATAAGGGGAGTGATCATCAGCTGAAATGTTTGCTCTGAGAGCAGACCTGGTTTGTGAGAAAGGAACATGTCAGCCTTGTCAGTTGGCTGCATTTCAAAGCCAGTCAGTGTAGAGAATATTGAAAATTGAGCCCATCCTTGTGTTGGCCTTTGGAAGTCAGCTCCTTCATTCCCACAGGCAGAGATGAGGTTATAAATAGCTA
This sequence comes from Molothrus aeneus, assembly GCF_037042795.1. Classification (NCBI taxonomy): domain Eukaryota; kingdom Metazoa; phylum Chordata; class Aves; order Passeriformes; family Icteridae; genus Molothrus; species Molothrus aeneus. The sequence goes on along the minus strand of NC_089646.1, from coordinate 149,500,558 downwards.
ATGAAGGTCACTCACAGTCACTGTCCCAGCTGAACTGCTTTGCCTTACCTGATTTTCTCATGAGATCCTGTTGCAAGAAGCAGCACTTTCATGGCTGATCAGTTAAGAAGATATGTCCCTGTAAAGGAGAGAGGTTGAATCTCCTCTGTTTGTTGGTTTCCTTTTTTTGGTTCTTGGGGTTTTTTTAATCCCAGAGAGTAATGGTGTTCTTCATCCTAGAATGACAGAATCATTTGGGCTGGAAGACACCTCTAAGGTCATCAAGCCCTACAGTTAACCCAGCTCTGCCAAGGCCACTACAAACCATGTCCCCAAGTGCCACACCTACCTTTAAATCCCTCCAGGGATGTGATGCCACCACTTTCCTAAGCAGCCTCTTCCAATCTCTGACAGCCCAGGAAGAAATTTGTTCTGATATTGAATGTCCAATTTTCTGATCTATAATTCAGTCTAAACCTCTCCTGGTGCAACTTGAAATGGTTTCCTCTCATCCTATCACTTGTTACTTAGGAGAAGAGCCTGATCCCTCCCTAGCTACACTCTCCTGTCAGGGAGTTGTAGAGAGTGATAAGGTCTCCCCTGAGCCTTCCTTTGCTTCCTCATCTGTTTCTCACCATATTTGTGCTCCAGAAGAGATTTAGGTTGGATATTAGAAAAAAATTCTCAATATAAGGGATTGTCAAACACTGGAACAGGCTGCCCAGGGAAGCAATGGAGTAACCATCCTTGAAAGTGTTCCAAAGCAAGTGTGGATTTGGCACTTGAGGACCCTGTCTAGTGGGGAGCATGGTGATGGTGCTGGGTTGATGGTTGGACTTAAAGATCTTTAAGGTCTTTTCCAACCTTAATGATTCTGTCATTCTAAAATGCACTGGATTATAGAGCCCTTCAAAAAGGAAGGAAGTCTTTTATACAAACTTGTTTTATTCCATGTCAATCTCTGCAGTTGTGTTCAGCAGTAGATTTTAGTAGATATGGCAGAATAAAAAACAGGAGAGGCTCTGCTTTTCTGGACAGTGTGCTTGTGCTGCCTTCTCTCCCTGACACATAAACACCTCCAGGTACAATTTGGCTGACACCTAAATTTTAGTGAGTAACCAGTTACCTGCTGGGGATCATGAAATGTAAAGGCTGATCAGCAATTGAAGGTGATTCTATGTTCCCTTACATATGAGAGTAACCTGTGAGAGTTTGTCTTAACTGTGACTTGGAGTCTTTTTTTGTTTATCTGTGTCTGTGTCCTTGTGTCACAGAATGGTTTGGATTGAGAAGGACATTTAAGGATCACTGAGTCCAACCCAGTGACAGGGCAGGGACACCTTCCACTATCCCAGGTTGCTCCAAGCCCCATCCAACCTGGCCTTGAACACTTCCAGGGGTGGGGCAGCCACAGCTTCTCTGTCCCAGGGCCTCACCACATTTAGAGTAAAATATTTCTCCCTTGTATCCACTGTAAATCTACTCTCTGTCAGGTGGCCTCAGCCTCCTGCATTTCATTCTTTAATTTAACAACATGTTTTCTGTCTACAGGACTTATGAAATATTTTGTCATACTACAAGACATCATTCTAGTATTCTTTGTTTGTATACAGTGTATTTACAATTTCCAAATCTTTTCTTATTTTAATGGTTTCTAACAGGACAGTGTATTTTCAATGTAAATAAGGATATTGCAAGTTCTACTTGCAGTGGAAACCTAGGCAGCACTTACCTCTAGTAAATTTTTTACCAAATCCTCACTTAAATCTTGATTGCAGCCAAATCACTTGCTGAAAAGAAGTTCTTGTCCTGCTGAAACCAACTGATTGAAATGTTGTAATATTTGCTCTTATCATGAGCAGATTGTTAAATATACTTACTTTGGGAAGTACTGTTAAGAGTGTGTGTTAGGATATGCTGTGTTGGCACAGCCCAGGGAATGGAGACATTCATTATCAGACTTTCATTGAAGGAATGTGTCAGAGGAGGAAGCAAACAGTCTGAGTCAAACACCATAGGCTGTTACCACAGGACAAGCAATAATACTAAACTTAGGGATTGGAAGCAGAAGTTTATGACAAGAAATATTACTAAATTTAGGGGCTGAAAGCAGAAGTTAAGGTTTGAGAAGTGATACAGATTTGGTGTAGGTCGTGGGTCAAGGCTCATTCTGAATTTCCCTCACTTCCAGTGTAGAATTACCTTTAAAAATATGACTGTCAGGTTCAAAACTGTTTAGCTTTGCATGTGTCTTGATAAGGGAGCAGAGAACCTTTTTACAGAGAAATCCCTTCAAAACCTATGGAAAATCCGGGGGTGAATATTGGAGCATAGATGAGAGAAGGAGCAGAGCCCTGTTCCTTTGGCTCCCTGGTGAGTGACACTGTTTGTCACTCCTGGAGCAGCAGGATCAGTGTTTTAAGTCCCTGCTTGTGAGAAGCAGAGATAAAAGCTGTTGCCAGGGGTCATGTCAGGGCTTCTGGCAGCTCATCTGTTCTCACCTAGCTGGGGCCTCCCTTCCCATGGATCTGGAGCTGATCTGCTCCAAGTCTTGGTGCTTGGTCCTCTCTGAAGCTCTGAGAAGGCAGCAAGGCTCTAAGTTTGCTTCTGTTACAAAGGTCCTTTGTAAATATCTCTGTGAAATGTTTTTTACAGAGAAATTCCAGTTTAGTACTCTTGAGTAATCAAAAAGGAAGTTGTCCATTAGTCTTCTAAGTTTATTTTGAGTTTATTTGTATTTTTAAGAATGTTGTGAGGAAATTTTAATTCTGCTCAACAGTCTCTTTTTCTTGCTTTCCAGGTATGAATTGAGAATTCGGTATTTGCCAAAAGGGTTTTTAAACCAGTTCACTGAGGACAAACCAACTCTAAATTTTTTCTATCAGCAGGTATGTTCTGTTCTTCTGCTCTGTCTTTTGCTGATTTTGCTGAATTTAGAAAACTCTGGATTTGTTTATGTGGGTAGCATATTACTGCAGAAGCAGAAAAATGGAAAAAACTTAGGGTTGCATATATAAGGCAGAAAGGGCACAAAGCCCATGGCATCTTTCTGCTTGAGAAGTGGTGAGGAATATGTTCTAAAACCAAAGTGATTCTGCAGGTAATAATTGTCCTAACTCAGATAAAATTGACTGTTGTTCCACTGGCTTCTTACAGTTCATTCACACTTGATTAAACTGATGAATTTCTTTATTTTTATTTTTAAGTGTAAGTAAGTGACAATTTCACTACAAACCATCAAATGCTTTTCCCACTCACATTCTTAGGTTATTTTCTTGGGTTTAAAATCTCTTCTGAATTACTAAAACTGTGTAATAGTCAAAGTTTCTATCAATTAAACACTAAATTCTAATTTTATTCAGGTAAATGATTTTAATCTGCTTTTACATCAACAAGCTCACAATAAAACCACTTGAGGGTATTTTTGGGGGAGTTAGGACTAAAATGGTTACCCTAACTCCAGCAAGCACAATTGTGCACACAACATTCTTGTTTTAGGTAAATGTCTTTTAATTTTTTTTTTTTTACTGTGTGATGCAATTTTTGTGTTGATCTATGATGAAGTTGACTTCTGAAAAGACACTTCTCCTGCAGTGCTTCCTTGGACTTCACATTCTAGTTTAAGTGATTTGTGTGATATGCTGGATTCAGCCTAAAATGTCTGAATTTTGGTGAGTTTTTTAGTGTAGTACTGCCAGGAGTTCTTGTACAACAAAATCATGTTCGTTTTTCCTTTAGCAGCAAGGAACTTCCTTCATACTTGTTTTAAACACAGGAGATTTGTGTTTCCCATGATGCAAAAGTGGGTGATGAGCTCCAAAATAATTCCTTGAACTTCATCCCTTTCCTGTTCAACACCTGGCAAGCCTGCAGTGTCCTCTCATTTCTGCCTCAGGGAACTGTTTCTGTAAAGCAAGGAGTTTGAAATGCCAGAGGAATATTTGTTAACTTCTAACTAAATTTGGAGAAATCATTACAGATGGGTACAAATGGCTCAGAATAGAAGGTTTTGGAAGGTCATTGGGACTGATAGGCAAAGCTGACAGCTCCCTGTATCTGACAGTGCCCTGAATCCCAGTGCTGTTATAAAATAAAAATCAGAGTTTCTTGTCTCCTTGCTCTTCACACAATCCCATTTATTTTCTCTTCCCCTTTCTTTTTCACCTTATTGTGAGGTATTTCTGAATCCAGTTCTTTAAAAGTCACTGCTCTTTGTTTTGGGGTGCTCTAAGGTATTTGGGTCTCCGTTGTCATGGAAATCAGGTGCAGAACTTTCCAGAGCTGTCATTCTGTATCCATGATTCTGCTTTGCTCCATAAATTTCACTTGTCCTCTTGGATAAACTAGGACAATAACTTCTATGTGGTAAAGTGTCAAGGCAGCAGCAGTGACGTATGAAAAGAAGGCAAGAGAAGAATTTAAGCAGTAACACTGCATCATAAACCAGGCCTACAGCAGAGGGGGGGATAAAAAACCAGGGAAAGATGATTTTTTACATTCTGTTCCTATCTCAGTGTCATCCCTGCAACGTTTTAACATCTTTTGCTTAACCACTGCTCTCAGTCAGATGCATCGTGTTGTGTGTAGGCAAGAACAACAGAATGTACAGAATTCATACATGCATACATAGATATCCTGAGCTTTCTGCACAGAAGCAACTGTCAGAGATGAGTTTAGAACCCAGTTAAAAATTTTTAAAATCTGACAGAAACAGCGCCTCTGTTGTCAAATTGGCTTTTCTCAATGTAAAACTCAAAGACATTGCTGTCTTGTATGTTACAAATGAGTAAAAAAGATTTTTGTGAGGACCAGATGCCTGTGATTTTCTTGTCAGAATGAGACTGGGAACCTTTTTGCTAACTTGGTAATATCCAAACACATTGTTTATCTTACTAAAAATGTATAGCAACAAATTCAATTAAATTTCAACTGAAAATGTATAGCAACAAAGGTTCATGGAGAAGGAGAAGAAACATGGTTACCTCTGTCACGCATGGAATTTGAAATTTTAATGATTTTCTTGAATCTGAATTGGAAGCCACAGTATTGTTGAAAAAGAAAGTTTAAATCCTCAAGTGATCTTCTGGAAAAGTACAGGGCATTTTGTAAAGATAACAAAATGTTACTTTAATCACTGTCAACAGGCAGGGTTTATTCATGCAGCTCACCCAAAGCACAATTACCAGGCTGTTAAACCCAAAGCTGGCACACGTTTGTGGTGCACATGCATGACTGCTCCCATTCACTGCAGCGAGTGCTCTGTCCTCTACAAATCACTGCATTTCAGGCTTCTCAGCTTGGGCTTGATATGTGAAATCACTATTTTCTCCTTGATTCTTGACTGTATTAAGGATGCTGTGACCTTTCTTTGGTTTTGAATATTCTTCACCTTCAAGAGTCTTGAACAGATCAAGAACCTGTGCCCAGAAGTGTTTGTGGCTGGAGGTGCCGCGGCCGCGGCGCTCGTTCTGCCATCTGCGGTGGGCGTGAGCTGCTCTTAATTGGGAGTGTAAAGCAGGGCACTTAATGAGACCTTTCATTCTGCAAGCTGTACAGCAAGGGATTAAAATTACTGTGTGGGAGCAGGGGGAAACCACACAACTCGTTAATAACATCAGAATCAGTCCCACTAACGATGCCTCTTGTGTCAGGCTGTGCCTCAGCTTTGAGGCCAGAGATGGGGAGAGGCTGATCTTTAGGTCATTCCCCTTCACTGGAGGAGCTCTGTGTTCCAGTCATGTCATTTCACATCCCATTTGAGAGCTCTGATCAACAAACTCATGCTGGAACTGTGCCTTTTTGTTTTGTTGCTGCTCTCTTTGGCAGGTGTCAGAGGTAGTGGGTGACAGGACTTCAGGGGTGTCCTCTCTTTTTTCAGTCTCTGGAGCATTTAGGTGGTGATTCTGCATGGACTGCATTATGCCCCTTGGGCCCAACTGCTTACAGTTTCAGCCAAATTAGGCAAATTGGATCCCACCCAGTGCTGTTGGAACTGTGAGGCTGAAATATTCAAAAATCAGGAAAAGCCAGATTTATGGTTGTCTCCACAGTTGGCAGATGCTCACTGCACAGGTTTTATGTGCCAGCCTTCAGTTGTGTTCTATGGTATTGAATACCCAAATCTGAATCAAAAGTGAGCTCTAATCCCACCCACAGAACCTTGAAAGTGTAGTACAGTGAATAAAAATACTGTAAGTTAAGATTTATCAGGAAGTGGCATCTGTGTGTGTTCTGTTGACTGTTTTGTAAATCTCTAGTGAAGATATCTAGGTTTTTGTATGATTTATTAACATTTTTCAGAGAAAACGAACATTAAGGTACAAAAGGAGAATTAAAAATCTCACGTTTTTAGTAGTGAAATAAGATTTCACCGTTTTCCTGTCCTTTTTGGGAGTATTTCCAGTTGCTTTAAATAAGTGTTGGTGAAATTCCCAGTGAGTGCCTTCCTTTCCCTGTGTTCCAGTGGCATGGCTGTTGGGAAGTGGAAATAAAGAGGACAGGCTCCTCTATTTGGCCTTAGTAGCTGAGTGAGCAACGAAAGCCATATCTCAAATGAAGATAGAATACAGCTTTTAAAAACATCCATGTAATGAGAATCAGACGTAAGCTGCTTGAATTGCCTTCCTTTTATTGTGGGACAAGAGCCTGCACACATTTATCCTTGAATAACATGTTAGCCTGCAGTAATTGGAGATGGTTTATCCCTTGATGAAAAGGGAGTAAGCATCTGTATGGGGGTGGGGGCAGCTCTTGGGCATCAGCTGTTCCATTGTTGCTGTCCTTGTGCTTCAAACAGAAGACTTTTAAAGAAACTTTTTGGAGGGTTTTTTTTAGATCCCAGTGAACAAGAAAAGGTTGTTTTTATCAGTGTTGAATTTTCCTCTGTTGCCTTGTTTAGCCTGCAGTGTGGAGCTAGCCTGGAAATGTTAATATAATAAAAGAGACCACAGGACTGAACTGTGTTTTGAATTTACTTTTTAAAATTAACCAAAGTTTGTGTGAGAAGAAATTGCAAGCAGGGGAATATCTCGAAGTTAGAGCAGGTCAGTGATGCCCTGAAAAAAATAAGCTGAATTCTGTGCTATGAGGGCTCTGTGCCTCACCAGACAAGTACACTGCAAGGTTCATTTTCATAAGAAAACTCTTTTTGAAAAGTAAAGATCAAAAAAAAACCCCTTTTTCTTAGTAGAAAAATAAAGGCAAAAAACATCCTCTGAAAAAGTGGAGAAAAAGTTTCTTGTGACCAATTGGCACTTTTTTTCTCTGTCTCTGTAGTGTCTGTAAAGATTATGTTAACACTCAAAAGGTATTTCATTAAATGAAATATCTCTTTATATTGTGGCAGATAAATACATCATGCAAATTAAATTATTTTTATAACTCTGTCCCTGACATGTAGGAAATTTTAAGTCCATGCAATTATTGTAATAACTTAATGATTAAAGTTTTATAAGGCTTAGGTGCATGAGATGTAATTTGAAATGCAGGCTGGGAATTAGACTCTTTAACCTAATTAAATAACAACATCTCTTACACCCTAATAAAAATAGGAGACCTAAAACAAATGACTTTGACAGGAAAAGCTTTGAAGGAAATGAAGGACATTGGGAGAAAAGCTGGCCTTGTTCCTGATGTTGGCAGCCTATTTAAAACAAAAAAAACCCTCAACAAAACAAAAAAACACACCCCAAACCCAACAAATCTTTCATGAAGGCTGAGGCATAAACTGTGCCCTGCAGGAAGGTGGCAATAGAAGAACTGCAGCTGATTAAAAAGATACTAAAAATATATTTTTGGATAAAACTATAAATGAATCTGAACCTCTCCTGTCTGCTCTTTACAGCTTGAAAAGACAATTAAAAGTGAGATTTCCTTGACAGGGGTAGGTTTCTGAAGTTGCTGAAGTTCACAGTATCCTATAAAGTATTCATTTTCTCCTGTAAAAGTTGATTAACACCCTCCAAACTATGCTGGCATTCTTGTTTTAGGCTCTGCTTTTGTGTAGTTGTGGAGCTGCTTTGGCTACACATGTTGTGTGCCCAATGTCTGTTTTCCTTATGCTCTGTGGTAGGAATGTGAAACTTCCTCTTATTCCTGAACACCTCCTAACTGCTCAGCCAAGCCCAGGCCAAAGGGAAGGGGTTGCTTTGATTTAGAATTTCCACCTGTCAGCCAGAACAGTGAAAAATCTTCCTTGTGGGCTTTTCTCAAATAGCTCATAATTCAGCCTGATAGATTTCAACTTCTAGAGCCAGGTTTCTATGGACTGATGTGTGGAAATGTCTCTTTAGTAGTCTGGAACAAAACGTGACTGCAATTAGCAGGTTAAATTGTGAATAACAACAAAAAGCAACCCACAGAAAAGTTGATTTACCTTGATGCTAGGACTCTCTTGATCTGGAAACTCTCTGTTGGAAAGGAGAAGTATAACATGAGGTGGGAGCAAGGCTTGTTCAGTGGGTTGAGTTCTGCATGGCTCCCAAGAGTCCAGCCCTACTTTGTGCTGCGAGGCAGCCGCGTCTCTGCGGTGACATCTGGAGCTCAGCCCGCCCGGACAGACGGCACCATTTTTAGCTGCTCTACCCATAACAATGCCTTGTCACAAGTTGGTTTCCCTCCAGCCCATCTCTAATGCCCTTATTATTAACAGAGGAGCTTCCAAAATTAGTTAGAGATGTCAAAGATCAGCCCTAGATAATATAGAGACTGTGACCTTGGGACACGAAGAGGAGGAGCAGCTGAGGGCAGATGGCAGATGAATGTTATCCTGATACTGGATCTGGGCTTTTAACTCCCCTAGATCAGGCCAAAGCCCTAATTTTCCCTAATATTGACTTATCTCCTATAGCAAATTTAATACTATCAGATGGGTAAATAGGGGTGGGAACACATATGTGTTTCCCTCCTGTGTGTTTTAAAAACTACCATTATGATCATTAAGGTGGCTCCTAAAAATACTGATGACATTAAAAGCAGACATTGGGCTTTTGTGCATATGGAGCTTCACTCACAGCAGATGAGGCACAAATCTTTCAGGGTTAATGCTGCATCAGACTTCTGAAGCTGTAGTAGTGAGGGTTGGGACCCTCCTCTTCCAAGCTGATTTTGTAGTGATGAAAATTTGGTGTCCTACATAAACCTGGAAAACCAGGATGGAGAAGCAGTTTGGTCCTTACAGATACCAGAATTTATATTGGGTGGCTGTTCCACATTAACCCAATCATGTGTCTGTCCTACAGTGATGCTGTGGTGTGTTTAACACTACAAGGAGCAATACAGCTGAAAGCAGAGAATTATGCATTTCCCAAATTATGCATTTCATAGCAGTAGCAGAGAATATCTGAGATCATTCTTTTTGTGGATGGGATGCACAGAAGAGTTGTGTCATGGACTGAGGTGGAATTGTGTGTTGTAGGTGCAGAGCAATGTTCTTCATTTTCAATGGGAAATTTGGGGAAAATAAATGAGCTGTATGCTTGGATTTTTGTCCTGGTCACAAAAGTGGTTGCTGAAGATCAGCTTTTCTCATGGATATATTGAGATATTCTGGTCTTTCATTAGAGAAGCTGGAACTAGTAAATGGCAGGAATAATTTCTGTGGATTTTGGTGGGATGGGTGTCACCAGAAGTGCTGTGTGTTGGTTTAAAACAGAGGTCCTGATTGATCCTGATTGAATTCTGTGGTGGCTGAGGGTGAACTATAACATACAAAACCTAACACCAAATTACCTTCCAGAGTTAGAAACTTGAATGTTTAAAAGTAGGTGTTAGAACACACCTGAGCTGTTAAAAATAAATCCAAAGAAATTACTGAGAATAAATAAATTATTGCATATACAGGACAATTAAGAGACAGGTTGTATTTTTTTAATATAAATTTCACCAACTAAGTGGAAGTACATAATTTCCCAATATATAAAAGCACCAGCTAAAAATAAATGTGTAGAACAAATGGATAAGAAAAAATGATGTATTATAAATCTTTGTTTTCATGCTTCATTAAACAATTGTAATTACTGTTTGTGTTCTATGTACTGAATGGAGAACAGAAGACATTTGCTTTGTTTGGTTGCTTATGTAAATATCTCCTATGTTGGGATGATTCTTTTTGGGTATGGTCTTAACTCTTCATTGGGAACTTAGTCACTGAAGGGTTGTTTAAATGCAGTGTTCAAAGAAGTGCAAATTTGGGAAAAAAATAGAAATTAAAAAGAACTAAGTTGTGTAAGTAGGTCATAGAGATTGAAAGAAAAGCAAGTGAAATAGATTGCTTATTTTTAAACTGTCCTCCTAAAAAATTGGAGATTATCCTGTGGGAAATTTCTTGGTAACATTAAGCTGGGAAAGCCAGTAGTGGCTAATTATTGGTATTTGCCCTTTATGAGACACCATTTGATAGTACTGTTGCTAAAGAATTTCCACAGCATTTATGCATGAAAATTCAATGTCAAGTTTGATAATTTTATGTAATAATTTATAAGGCTATAAACAAGTTTAAACTTAAAATATCTTTTTAAGACACAGTATCTAATAGCTTTTTTTAAAAAAAAATCCCTAAACTGGAAAGCATTTGCCAAGTTCAGAATTATTTTACTGTTGTTCTTAATAAAGAAATCTAAATCCAGCATGGTGTTTTTATGAACTGCTTGTCAGCCTGGGTGAACCTTCTTCTGAAATACTGCAGCTGCATAAAAAACTCGTGTGCAGGAAAATGAAGCAGATGGCTTTTGAAAGTAGCAGCTGGTATAGAAAACACAAGGCCAGTGATAGATTTCTCCTTAAATCATAGCATAGGGCTGTTCTCTAATTTCTCCATCTTCACAAACATGGGCTTTCCTCTGTTTTCAATTTTTATTTTAAATTGTTCCATCTGGAATTGGCTGTCCATTTCTGTAGCTGGGAAACTGGCCATTATTTTCTAGTAAATTTTGAGAAGTTAGAAGTGACACCATCAGTAATTTCCCCATTCAAGTAAAAGAAATATTTTATAAGTCTTGACATCATAAATAAAACTGGGCTTGTGTTTATGTGCCCATCTTCCATGTAGGAGAAGTCTTTTAGTTCACATTGTGTTCACCTCCTTTTGTTGTGATTTAGGAGTATCTTTGAACTTTTAATGCCCAAAATACTGGAGGCAGAAAAGAGATTTTCTGTTCTGGCTAAAAAAAAAAGAGTTATTAAAAATTAAAATATTGTTAAGAATAAAAAGTATTTTAGATAAAGTGAATTGTTGCTGAATTATCAGGGCAGTAATAAATCAGGAAATATGGCGTAGGATTGTGTTGCATTTCAAAATCCTTTTTTCTTTGGATAATACTGCCCTTTCTAAGCATTTATTCACTGATGCTGGGTGATGTGTATTCTGTATGTGGGGGCAATGACAATTTTGTTTCTTTTTTAATTTTATCAGAACATGTGAATGACTTCTTTTTCCTACCTCTGAGAGATGCTTTTATGCTTGGCATTCCTGTTTTCCCCACTGCAGCCCTTTTTTGTACCAGACTCTTTGTAGCTGTTGTGGCCAAGAAGTCAACTCCAAATGTGAAGTTTAGGTCACACTTTAATTCTGATTTGCCACCCTGTGAATGAACAAATTTCAGTAGAGTTGCTTCCTCTGACACTGGCACTGCAGTAGCACTTGCCTGGAAGCCTGAAGCAGTTTTTATTTCCATTATTCCATGTTTAATGGAACTTAAGTAGGCTAATCCTTTTCCCCCAAAGCATGCACCTGCTTGACTGTAAATCTGACTTCAACTTGTTAGAACATACTAAAAAAAATCCAAGGGAAAAGGTTCTTGAAATCAGCACAGCAGTTTGCAGCAATAAATTACTTTTGTCTCTTGTCCTCCTTTAAACTGTTCTCCAATGTATTTTTCTCAGGGAGTTGAGATAAGCACATTATGTGGGAATACAAAATGAGTAACTCAGTGGAAGCAAATATGTTACAAGCAACATACACCGAAGTGACTTGCTTCAGTTAGCATATTTTGGGTTTGGATTGTTACCAAATAAAAAGTATACAGGATTTTAGCAGTGTTGACACTTGAATTCTTAATCCTGGTGTCAGTCCAAGTGTTTGCCTTGTTGATCTTTCTGCATTTTTATTGCTGTGACATTGTGACCATAAAGTATTGGAGATAAATACAGATTTCATGTGATTTTATCATTGCCAGAGCATCTGGTCTCCAGCATGGGGTGTAAATGATGTAGTGGCACACAGGTTTAGCAGGAGCACCTTAAAGGCTTTGTTGAGCTTGAGAAAGAGATCAAGAGTTGCTGCTCTGATTTCTTGTTTGGACACTTGGGCTTTTGGGGTGGCTTTTTTGAAATCAGATTTGTGTGACAAGTTTATATTAATCAGTTTTGTCTTACAAAGTAGGTGAAATTAAGTTGTATTAAATAGCACCCTACAGGTTTTTTTACTGGTTTGGCCTTTGGAGAGATCCCATTCTGAGCAATTAAATTGTAGAGAAGATTATGGCAGTGGTGCTTGATCTGCTTGAAAAGGATGTGTGTGTTTATATATCTGTGTACATATGGACAGATGTGTTCTTCAGCTTCTCCAGGTATTGCACAATTACTCAAATTTCCAAGCCACAGGAGATGCAGCCAAAGGTCTGCACACACTGCCAGGGAGTGTGACAAGCTCACAGATAACAGGATCTCCCAACCCCACAGGGAAGGATTCATCCTCTCTCTTAACATACTTCTGAATTTGTAGTCAGTAGAAAAAACCTGATGGGTTTTGTTAGATTTCTAAGAGTTCAGTTTTTGTGCCTTTGTATGTATATAGGCTTTGTGCTCTTGAAGATGGGGGCTTTGTTTGTCTAACCCAGAAAATATTCTCATTTCTCTCGTTTAATTATATTAACAATAATAATAATAATAATAAAAGTTATAATTGAGCAAACACAAAAGGCTTCTTGGAAAACTATTCAATTGCCTTGTGACAGTGCATTTAATTACCATTAAATTATCTCTTATGTCTCTTCCACTTAATATTTGCTCAGGCTTTTTCCTTGGGAGGTTGTGCTGAACCTCCTGTGAAATTCTTATCTCATCTCTGCACAGGCATTAGTTCATACATTGATCTGATGCCATCTCAAAGAGAATAGTCAAGCAAAATTAAAGGTGATAAGAGAAGTTCTCATTGGTATTCTAGGAGTAGAAATTGAATCTGCTTTTTTTTTTTTTCCTTGCTGGAATTGAAAGAAGAATGTGTGCAGGCAGGTTTATGAAAAAAGGGAAGATCCAAGCACCTTTGGCTATCCATAGTAAGGCACTGTTAAATCCAGACCACTGGATTCTCACCACAGGTTTCCTGAAGCTTATAATCTTTTATAACTCACAAAGTTTAAACACTAAAATAAGTAGGTGTACATAATATAAAATACTTCTTTTTCCCCTTCCATTCTTTTGGAATGGGGGATGGTCTTGTACATTTTCTTAGTCAATATCTGATGTCTGTAGTTGCAGAGTCAAACTGGGAACATGACTGGAATTTGTTAAAGCTCACAAGCTGCAGGGCAAGAGGAGATAAACCCCAAACTTTAAATATTTGGGTAATGTTGCTTATTTATTTATGGAATAGGAGGCTAGCAGCGTTTTAAAATCGTGTTTGCAGGAGACTGGAGATGCTCTTAAAGTATTTAGTTTAACAAATCAAGCACTGGGACTCACAAGGCAAAGAGCTGTGAAGATAAATGAATCCACATTTGATCATAATACACTGGGCCTTAAATTAGCATCATTCCTGTGAGTGGAGGTTTTGTGTGTCAGGACTGAAAAATCACTTTGCTACAGCCAGTTCTTCTTGGGGTCTGAATACCTCAAGTAATAGGAGGATAACGGCTTTGAAATTTCCTGGTGATGCAAAATTGTTGAAATGGTTGAAAAAATTGAATTTGTGGTTTAAAAAAAAAAAGAAAAGAACAGTTTAATGAAATAGAAGTGATCAGTCAATGGGTATTTGATTTGGGTGGATGTAGGGCAGGTCAGCCAAAGAATTTGGTGAACAGCTTCACTTGGTAGGTGCAGTAGTTTGGGCTGTACATGAAGGTAAATTCTCAGAAAAAGGACATGGGAATTTCTGGAATTTGGGTATCCATATATGATCTGGCTCCATGTTCAACACTTTTTTTTCATTTTGAGGTATCCCACATAGACCTGAGGGTGAGGAGGGCTGTGCTGTTGTCAACCACCCACGTGTGTTTGCAGAGGTCATTTATAACAGTTTGTGCAGCCTGAAACTCCATTTCTGATTTACCTGCCCTGTGCTCCTGTCTGACAGTTTTAGTGCAGGAGCAGTTCACAGTCCTTTCTCATGAATTGAGATCCTGGTGTAATTTATTGCATTTTGCTGTTTATAGGATCACAGAACCGTTTAGGTTGTAAAAGACTTGGAATATCAACCACTAACCCAGCACTGCCACATCCACAGCTGAACCATGTCCCCAAGAGCTGCAGCCACACTTTGAATGGCTCCAGAAATGGTGATCCCACCACTTTTCCTGCACAGTCTGTTTCCAATCCCTGACCACCCTTTCAGTGGAGAAATCATCCTAATATCCAATCTAAATCCAGTTATTTAAAGTTGTGAGCATAATGAAGAGGAGAATTATGGATTCATATTGTGTATACTATTACTATGGGAATACAGAATTATTATTTCCATATGTGTGTACAAATAGCACACTACATGATGCTGAAGGGCAATTATTCTCCTGTCTCATTAGTATTTGTAGGAATTGAATTGAGAAGAGTTAAAAGCTCATTATTTTGTCATATTGAGTGCCTGTATGAATTCAAATGTAAGAAGCTTTTTTCTCATGTTTCAGCTATTGTAATAATTCATTTCTTATTCTTGCACAGTTTATCGTATTTCTTCTTTCATATCTTTCAATACCAAATTAAAACTTTTCATGCAATTCAGTTCCAGGATGTTTTTAGGGATTTGTCTGTAGTTTGGAGCAGGAGCAGCTGCCACAGTGGTGCTGAGGGAATGCTGAGGTGGATGCTCACATGTTCCAAGGAGAATGCAGAGTGGAGAACACCTCCAGCTGTTGGATCCACTGCTGTACTTCCTTACCTCCCAATTTATGCATTTCCTTGCAGTAGTAGTTTGAACTAGTTCTTCTTACAACTTGTCATCACTCACCAAACCCACTTGGTGAAATGTGCTGCATCATCTCCTCTTTGATCCACAAAGTCTCGTGGATTTTTGTGGGATTTCAGGACTCGCTGCAACTTCAGGATCTCAATAGCAATTTGAGGTTTCATAAGAGGATAGCAGGAACTGTTAGGGAAAAGCTGCTGATATTTGTTACTGGTGCAAGATTTGCAAAGTGAAGTTCTTGGTAACTGGTTCTGTTCTCTCTTACTGCCTGAATTTTTTGATGTTAGTACTGTATAAATTTCTTACTCCAGTGTGGTGAAATATTACCTAAAAATAGGATTCTGCCCACATCCATGCTGGTAAATAAAACAAGATGAAGATTTGAAGTGTTTCCTACTGTAGATGATCACTACCCAGTTTCACTCTTGGTTCTTCTTGCTAGTTCAGCATTATTTTATGCCAGTGTGCACTACAGTTTGTACATCATTTTCTCTTCTGTTTTTATTTTCACTGTAATTCCTGGGCATTTATCACTTTACTTGCATGATTAGATCTGCCTAGACAATTAAATCCTGTTGACCAGGGTGGTTCAAGAACACAGCCTGCCTTCTCCCAGCTGGAATGCAGGTGTAACCATCTGCTTAGTCCCTCTGAATTTTGATTATATTTAATAAAACATAGGCAATATTGACATACACAAGAAATTTTTCAATCAAGTTCTTTGTGGTCAAAATGTGTTTCTTCCCAAAGAAATTTCTGGAGAATTGTGTCTGCTCATTTGTGGAGAATATGAGCACAAATTCTTTTTTCTCTTCCTGGACTTTGAATTGTCATTCCAGAAAATTAAGATGTATTCATTTGGAAGTTGTTGGGGAGTATTTTAGTCTGTGTTGGCACTGAACTGATCTTTCTGTGATGCCTACCTGCTTCTTTTGCTGTAGGTGAAAAATGACTATATGTTAGAAATAGCAGATCAAGTGGACCAGGAAATTGCTTTGAAACTAGGTTGCCTTGAAATCCGGTAAGCTGATAATTTAATTTATTATTCAACATCTTTCTGACAGAATATATACATTAATTTTGAAACTGCTTAAAGTTCATCAATTTCTGACCAGTAGAGTTGAATAAAACATCATAAGACCTTTTTTGCTACGAAGCAGTCAGAAGAAAAACTGAATAGACTGTATTGTAACTCATTTCTAGTGATTTTTAAATTAACATTATTTTAAAATTTTAATTAATTACATCTTGATACTGCCTTTTGGGTGAGTTCTTCATCTGAATAATTCAAAGGCCTGTAGAGTACATTGAAGTATGTTTAAAAAAAAATGCATCTGTGGTGTTATTTAGTAAATAGTCTTGTGATTCTGCATGTATAAATCCTGCAGCTAAAGAATGTAATTATAGATAAATGTTGCTACCTTTCCTCTCTGTATTTACTTGGTTTTTAATGTGCTGTTTTGAAATGATTAAATCTTAAGGATCCTTTTGGGTGTTTTTGGTGTTCTTGTCAACTGTATAGACAGCTGGAAAATAAAGATAAATATATCAGATTAACAGATCCTTGAGAGAGTTCCCAGCTTTGAAATGCATGTGTTGGGTTTTTGCTAATTTATGGAGCATTTCCAGCCTGAAACATTTGCTTCAGTTGAACTGATGTCTCACACAGGGAGATTAGAGAAGAAGTAAAATTGATAAGAAATTAATGACAAATGTAAACTTGTTAGGAGAGAATAAAAGTGTCCTTTGAACAGTACTTTTCCAAATTAAAACAAAATTTAGGTTTATGAAATTTCCCAGGTATCACAGGAGTACCTGATGCCTTTGTTGTAAGTTTTGCTGCTAGCCCCAGAGAAAACAAAAATTCTTTGTGTAACTGCAAACTCCTTATGCACTTATAAAATCATTGTGCCTTTTTTCAAAACATGTGATGAATGTAATAATCTGTGATTATGTTGTCAGCCAGGTCCTGCCTTCCTACCTCTCCCTGCCTCTCAAGCTGTGGCTCTTCAGAGCATTTTGATGAGCTATTTCTCATAGATGAACTTGTGAAACTCTTAGAATGAACATTTCTGGTCCATTTTTTTTCTGACAACGATGATCTCAGCCCTCTCCTAACAAAGCTTTCCTGTTTATTAATTTACTTGTTAATGTGAGCATAGCTGGATTGGAGCAGTTTTCATCATTCCCTGCTTCCCCTGCTTCTCCCTGTTCCATGCACAGGGGGCTCTCAGGAGGAAGTGCAGTGTGAGGTGGAAAGGAGCTGCTCAAGGCCAGGTTAGGTCACTTTTGGTAGCAGCAGTGGTTTAAAGTGGTTCTGAAAATGCAGTTAATTTGTAAAATAAAAATCTGATCTGTTGAGGTAGAATAATAATGTACTTCATACTTATCTTTGAATTCATTCTGCCAATGTTATCTGATGCTGAGTGGAAGTTTTGATTATGTTGATGTTGTAGTTTTAGGCTGAATTATCCAATAATTGTTGCTTTCAAATATTTTTCCTGACTTCAGGAGATCCTACGGAGAGATGAGAGGCAATGCATTAGAAAAGAAGTCCAACTATGAAGTGTTAGAGTAAGTATTGTGCTCTAGCTTGAGGTTTGAAGTGTCCCTTCTCTGCAGCAGGAACAATAAATTCAGTTCAATGACAGAACATCTCTGTTGAAAGTTTTCTATTCCATCAAGGTGGTTAAAATGCTTTAATGTAAGAAATGGATGATGAAGCCCATTGAGATGTAGAAGTAGGAAAAATGCCTTTAACTCTCCAGAGAAACAGGTTTGGAGTAGTTGAAACTTGATCAGGAGGCTCACTTTGGTTTTCAGCACTTTTGCAAATGTTTATGGGATTCACCAGCTCTGATAGTGAGGTGATTTTATTGCTCAGTGTTTTTCTGTGCCCAGTTGCATTCTTCAGCTGTGACTCATTTGTGGTAAAGTTTGAGTTACTTGAAAATGTTTGTGATATTGTTTTTGTTTCTGTTTGCTCACTGTGGGCATTTTCTGAGATGTGACCTTGCAATTAGCAAGGTTATTGTTTATCTATCCCAAATTTTAAGAAGCACAAGGATCATTCTCGTAATGAAATATTTTGTTTATTTATTCATGTTGTACAGGAGATGGCTTCAGTGCAAACAAGCCAAAGTCCTTCAGCTTTTTAGCAAAAACCTGAAAACTGGTTTTATTTGTATTTGTATAATGGATAAAGTTTCAGACACACATGCAACAATGATGTGCTCATCTCTGCTAATTACCCTTGTGAAAAGATCCTGTACAGTTTAACACAAAATTGGGATAAAAGGTTCTTGCAGCAGTGATGTCTCCATTTTTTTCATCTTGTTTTTAATGACAAATTAGTGCTAACTTTTAGAGATGTGAAATTAGAGCATTTGGAGGAGGAATGTAAGATTTTATACAGCAATGAATAAGTTTGCAAGGATTTTTGAGGGATCTATGATATTACTAGGTAAAGATAACTTTGATGGATAGCCTGCTTATTTAGTATTTCTGTAGTGCTCCTTTGTTTATTCATATTTTTTAAAACTGATTTTGTTTGAATTAGAGACTTAATTTTTTTAAGGACTTCAGGTTTTTGTCTATCAAAATATTCTATAGAATATTATATTGTAATTTCTATAGAAATATTAGTAGAAACATTCTGGTTAAGGAAACATCACAAAATGAGAAAAGACTAATAAAAATAAAGGGGATGAGCAGATAGGGCTAAAAGGGGATATAAAAAAGATTTGAAAGTATGTGAGTTATGGTTGGTGTAGTTTACATACATAGGTTCAAGTAAGAACTTGAGTAAAGTATTTTTAAGTCCATTTTTTAGCAAATCAGAAACTACAAGCGTGAGTAATTAGGTTAATGACTTTGGAAACAATGAGACAAAGGAAAGCAGGGTCATAACAGGTCACACAAAGTGTAAATTAATAATGTAACAGGTGAGAGTTCCAGAAGGATTCAGTGTGGTGCTGCTTTCAGTTTAACAGTGATTTCTTTCCTTCAGTCTGTGTTTTCCAAACAGTGACTGCTTTGGTAGGAAATAATAAATTGCTGCTGTGAAAGGCATAGTGAAACAAAGCCCTGATATGCAAAATGTAACAGCTTAATGCCATGTGGAATTGAATGTGGAGAATTGTGCATTTCAAAAGTTTTTTTTCTTTTTTGAGGACCAAGATGTAATTTGTATGGGATTTAGCTGGGAGAGATGAAGGATAAAACCACCTTAAACTGACTATACTACAGATAATTATAAGCTGGAAAGGGTCTGCAAAAAGTGCCAGTGATCCCCAAAATGCATTAATTTGATCTTATCACCTTAATAGCCCATAAATGTTTAACTGCACAAGTAATATTTATTGCTCAAGTGATGCTTTTTGGTGCTTTTTGTGGGGGGATTGCTGGTTTTAGTACATCATGAGGCACTTAACCAGCTGAGAGCAATTTTTAAATGGCCCTTTTTTGCATTGGGGGTGATTGCTCCTTGGCTGCCTTTGTCAGATGTCTATTTCATGTATATTTGTCTTTGATCAGATTGTCATATGAGAACAGATCTGGATGGGGAATGGTAGATGGGATCAAATTGTTAAGTAGCCTTTAATAGTTGGGCCTTCATGGAGTGAAAGAAGAATTTTTTCATGATAAATGTGAGGCCCGTTAGTGAGAACAGGGATAATTACAAGTACAGAAATGGGAGCTGTAGGAAGGAACAGGTGCAGCCACAATTTGGTAAAAGGCATGTTAAAGTCTATTACGTTAATCTAATGTTACTTTTTTTTTTGTTATAACTTGAATTGAGGTGAAAAATACATGATATATGCTGCTTAAAGCTGCTTATCATTGTAAGACAAGCAGTATCACCTACCTGTAGTTGGTGTTTTATTAATCCAATTGAAGTTTGTACATTAAAAAATTGAACTCAGATTTAAGCCCACAAGTAGGCTGGAGTAGATGAGGTTAAGTACAAAGCTGTAGTAGAACTGCATGAACAGGCTCTCAGTGCTGCTTATCTCTAGTTGGCAATCAGAATCCAGATGGCTGAATCCTTCATGCAGAGCCCTGAGCTGGTGTCTCCCTTGTTGGCCATCCCACCCCCACACGGCACAGCTGGGAAGGAGCTTGTAGGGCTGTGTGTGTAAAGCTGTTTGTATGCATTGTATTCCAATTTCCAGTGTTTATTATCTTATTTATAGGTATCCATCAGTTGTTGCTGTCCAGGGCATTACATCTGTGTGGTTCTTTTTGTTAAATTCTCCTCTAGTAAATAAATTTGCTGTCTCAGCTAAATACAGGAAATGCTTCATTAACAAGTTTTGTTAAGAGTTGTGCTCTGTTGTACTCTGCATAAGAATTTCTTCTCAGTTTGTTGTTCCCAGATCTGTACAAAAGGCTGCTCAGCTTGTCCTGGTAATGAATCAAATGAGGCTGTGGCAGCCTCCCTGTGCTGCAGGACTGTTAAAATCAAGGATACCAGGGTGATGGGAGGTGCTTCATTTCAGAAGCACCGACTTTCTCTGAAATGCTTAATGTTAAACTAATATATCCCTGTCAAAATGTCTTTGCATATTTTTTAGATGGTAATAGTGTGTTAGATTCATTGAACTGTGTGGGATAATAAACCAAGTATCATTTGCATTTGAGAAGAAATGCATGGAAGGAATTAACATTTATGAAGTTTTATAATCCTGCAGC
This sequence comes from Molothrus aeneus, assembly GCF_037042795.1. Lineage (NCBI taxonomy): Eukaryota > Metazoa > Chordata > Aves > Passeriformes > Icteridae > Molothrus > Molothrus aeneus. The sequence continues at coordinate 149,479,770 of NC_089646.1, read as the reverse complement.
TTACTGTCATTGCACAGATGCCAGTGCTGCACATGAACATTCTGCTCCTCCTGCTTGAGGATGTTTTTAGTATGAAATTGTATGCTACTCATCTTCAGAGAGCTTTAAAAATACCGTGGTTTATTCCTCTGAGTGAGCTTTTTATATTGACTTTAGTGTTGGCTTTGTTCTTGGGCTGTTAGGTAGCAGTAAATAAATCCTGAATATCTCTGCCTGCTAACAGCTTCTCCTTGCTTTGCCAAGTGTAAGAATTCCAGATGTATTTCTGTGGATGTTCAAAGCATACACTCATGGAAAGCTCACTTTCATACTTGTTCCAGAAGCAGATAAGAATGTTTGAAAGAGATGGTAACATCCTAAATTTAAAGGAAAAAAGTCAGTAACACCTTTGAGCTATAAATCCTTTTCCTATTTATATTTTTCTCTTATTTTTCCTTTTTTACACTTGGTTGTTCAGTGGTGTCTTCTGCACTAATGTCATTGGCAACTTCTCAAGCACCTTTGTTTGAAGCTGATGTTCAGTAGTAGTGACACAAACACATGTCAGACATAAGCTTGTGCAGCACATCAGAGCATAGAATTATTTACTGGCTCTGGTTTTCAAACCAGGACTGCAACCCAATTTATAGGTGTGAACGTGAGCTTGATAAATTCAGTTTGTAAATTTTGAGCTCACAGTCACCTGATTTACAGTGGCAAAAAGTGAGAGTGCTTGCAAGAAAAAGTTGGTAATTTTAATTTGCTCAATATGGATATAAAATAATAGCAGAAATTTAAACAACCCCTTAATTATAGTGCTTCAAAGGGTAAAACAGTAGTGGAATTGCACTCAGCATTCTCAGAGAGGTGATACCATGAGTATTTCTTTATGGATTCCTGGATTCCTTAGGCCAAGTTGGGGCTCTGAGCAACCTGGTCTAGTGAAATGTGAAACCTGGTCTAGTGAAAATGTCCCTGTCAACTGGATGGTCATTAGGGTCCCTTCAAACCAAACCATTCTAGAATTCTTTTTCTATTTTCTGCTCCATTCTAATAGAGGTTTATCAGGGTATTCTACTTCCATGGTGTTCCCTTCTCACCTGACTACGTGTTCTAAGAATATTTATTTCTGTATGCTTGAAATTATATGCTGTTTCTATATTTCATATTTCTATATGCTTGAAATTATTAAAACATGTACAAATAACAGTTTTTATTCTCAAAACTCCTCTGTGCCCAAGCCACCATTTCAAATAACAGACTTTCCACACAGGTACCTGGTTGAATAATAGTAAGAATATAACAATATTTCTACAATTTCAACAATATCCTCAGTATCTGTGGGGTTTAAACTAGAAGATGCTGCTGTGCCACATTTGATGTTGGAGTGGCTCTAGTTAGAATTTTAGTGGTAGTCTGTTTGTTACTCTGAAGTTTCCAAGGACCTTGTTAGGAAAATGGTTTAGTAATCATATATGCTAGTTAAAAACAAAACAAAAAATAGACCCAAAGCACCACCTTGAAAAGAGAAATGTGACACTGCACAATGTTTTTGGTATTAATGCTGTGTGTATTTTTTCTTTCAGGAAAGATGTTGGTTTGAGACGGTTTTTCCCGAAGAGTTTACTAGATTCAGTGAAGGTAATTACAGTCCCAATCAATCCTGTACTGCTGTAAAGTGTCAGAAATCTAAAAATTGCATCATAGTTTTCACTGTACAGTCCTAAGGGAGTTGCTGTGCAGTTTTGCTTTGTGAAGAAACATCCAAGCTGTCTGTGGGATTGGTGGGATGTGAATCCCAGTCATGCAGCTGGCAGGACAAGGATAAAGTGATTCACACAGCCTTGCTGAGCTGCTGTGAGAAGGGCACAGCTCTGCCTCTCAAACCTTGGGGGTAAAAGTGCAGAACAAATCCTTGGAGCCTCTTGGATCAAATAACTTTTTTTTTTCTCTTCCTTCCCTAAAATAAAAATGAGACTTGTGGAGAAAGATGAAGGGAACATGTAAAAAAAAAGAATATTTTACTGGGAACTTGATAAACTTGATGCCTTCCTTCCTCAAGACTGTATCCAACTTATTCAAGGAAGATTTCCAGTAATTTCTGTTTAGGTTAATCCTAGCTAAGACTATAAACGTTCCTTGAATCTCACTGCCATTGAAGTCCATATGTTCTCAGAGTAAAAAATGCAAATTTGTCTCAAGTGTGTTGAAAAGGGGGATTAAGAATGGTCACTAAGTATTTTACATTTATAGCCACCTCAATATGAATGTCCTGGTAAAATGTCTCTTACAATTCATACATGAAAGTATAAATCATAAATTGCTATTTTGGAGCTGGTTTTGGTGAGCAGTGGAGCTTTATAGAAATAATAGAATTCAACTTGAGATTTGGAAAGAATCTGCATTGTAATTTAAATGGGTAAACACAAAAGGTCTGTCATGACAAGGTTTTGTTTCAAAAGACTTTTGAAAATCAGAAGCTAATGAAGTCAAGTGGATTTAAGTAATCCCCTCTGCATTTTAATTTAAGCAATTATCTGAAACTGTATTTTCTGCTAACGGGAAGAATTGTGGTGAAAGGCTCCAGACATACAAGTATGAATAACTGTCTCAAAAATAATATTATGGAGCCAGAAAACTGACTGACCAAGAAAACTGCACTTTGGAAATCCTGAAGTGGGGAGAATAGCAGAAAGAAGTAGCAAGAGTTGCCAGAAGGTGAAGCTGAGTGGGAACCTTGTAAAGATGTGAAGAAAAATGTTGGACATATGAAGAAGAAAAACAAGGGAAGAAATGTGTCTGCTTTTCAGTGAAAATGAAATCCCTATTCAGAGTAGTACAGGATCAGTCCAAAACCTTAAATTGCTCTTCCACTTGGTGAAAGGCAGGGAATTTGAACTGGCTGGAAAAGGAGGGTTCCCAGTAGCCATGAAATACAAAATTAATTATTTCTCTCAATTCTCTCTGCTTTGAACAAACACAGAGGGGGAACAAAACAATGGTTCTTAGAAATACTTTTAAGAGCAGGTTTTCTGTGCATTTTGCTTGAAGTTGCTCTTTGCAGATATTTCTGATAGATGCTTCTGTTATGGAAGAGGTGTGGTTTTGGGGGCTGTTCCACCTGGAAAAGAGAAAAATCATGGGGAAACCTGAGAGCTCCTTCCAGTGCCTAAAGGGGCTGGAAGAGAGCTGGGGAGGGACTTTGGACAAGAAATGGAGTGACAGGACACGGGGGGTGCTCACACTGACAGAGGGTGGGGCTGGATGGGATATTGGGAGGAAATTCTTCCCTGGGGGGGTGGTGAGGACCTGGCACAGGCTGCCCAGAGAAGCTGAGGCTGCCCCATCCCTGGAAGTGTCCAAGGCCAGGCTGGATGGGGCTTGGAGCACCCTGGGACAGTGGAAAGTGTCCCTGCCCATGGTAGGGGGGTGGAACATGATGGAATTTCTAAAGTCCCTTCCAACCCAAAGCAGCCTGTGACTCTAATGGACTTTCTATCTTTACACCTTGCTCATGATCTTAAAATTTAAAGTGACCAGTTCTTCTTGGTGGACTGAAAAGAGCCAGATAACACATGCCAGTGTTCCTGGCAGGAAATGTGATACTGGAGTTGGTCAGGAAGACAACCCATGGGCAGAACCTTTAATCAGCTGAGTAGCTGAAATACTTGGGACACCTTGAGCTGGCAAATGCTTTTTTATTTTGTTGTGTCTTGCTCCTGGTATTTGCCAGTGATAAGCTAAGGCTGAGGTTTGCACTTGCCTTGAAGTTGGTTTTCTCTGTAAAAATAAAGATACCAGGGAGCTCCAGTGTGGAGTGCCTGAGTCCTTACAAAGCCTGAGGCAGCTCTGGGTGCCCGAGGGAAGTTTCCTGACTGCCAAAGGCTCTGCAGCCTCCATAATGGTCCATCTGAGAGTTGGGTCTGCTAAAGTGACAAAAGCATTTGAAATTACACCAAAGTTACAGATTTCTTTGTTAATTTGACAGTATAGTATGTGCTGAGAGGGCTTTTTTTCCCAGCCTGTGTATGCATCATTGCAAAACTGATCATTTTGTGAATCTGCAACAGCCTTGGATTACTGCTACTGGAGTAACTCCTAAACATTCCACAGAAACATTTCTGGCTATTTTGACTTCTGAATGTTCTGTAAAGGCTTTCTAAAAATGAGTGTCTAATCTGCCTGAAAGTGCTAACGACAAAAGGAAGTTGGTATTTGTGTAGTGCCTGGGGCTGTTAACAGGCAGTGTGGGAGAATAAAGAGTTTTACTGCTGTTAAAATGGGACATTCAGATATGTTTGCATGGAGGAACAGTGGTAATTCCTGTCTTAACCTTGACATATTGCAAAGATAAGAATGGTTTTGCTTTCTGTCATTGTTGGTAGTTGGAAGTTGACTTAGAACTGGATTTTTTTTAGGCCATTCAGTCACTTTAGACATATGTTTTTATTCACAATTCTTGATGGTTTGTTCAGATTGGGGGCATCTTAGAGATACTGCTTCTCAGGCCCTGTTTTTATTTTTATTTTCATATGAGTGGCTGCCTTTCAGGGATTATACATTATGTACAGGCAATAATTCAGTTTTTTAAAGTGTTAGTTTAGCTATCCTTTGTGCTGCTGTAAGTGATTATTTGTACCCTGAAAACAGGTAATAAAGTGGTAGACAACATAGTTAATATAGTTCAGTTTAAAATTTTGCTTTACTTTTTACATTCAGTCTACTATTTAAATTTTAGCTATTTATATTGAAAGAGTTTTTTTGCTTATTATCAGACTGAAAGAATCCACTTTATTATGGATAGTCTAAGTTATTGTGTGCAGAGGTTAAGATACAGCTACAGCTGGCTTGTTATTGCCAGGTAAGAGAGAGAATGGTGGTTTAGGTTTAGAAGCTCATATGAAGATATAAATTGTTTTGGGTTTTTTTGTGTTGGGACACAGTTCAGAAGTTGAGAGAAATGAGGAACTCTAGAGCAAATATTCCTGGAAGGGTTAACATGTGGTCTTCTATTATAACTTATTTAAAATGTTATTAGATACCATCTCTGTGATACAGCAGAACTAATGTTGATCCTAAGCAAAAGTTAAAAGGCAGAACTGCTGCTTACGTTCTGAAGCTTTTTTTATTCCTTGAGAATTGTCTGCATTTCATTGATAAAGACACTGTTAGTACTACTAAGTGACCAAAACTCTTCAAATATCCCTCAGCTAGTAGATTTTAAATAATTATTCTCCAAATGTTTTAATACACAGGCCAAAACACTACGGAAATTAATCCAACAAACATTTCGACAATTTGCCAACCTCAATAGAGAAGAAAGTATTTTGAAGTTCTTTGAGATCCTCTCTCCAGTGTACAGATTTGACAAGGAATGCTTCAAATGTGCTCTTGGTGTAAGTAGAGGAATGTGACAGTCATTAGAATCCATTCTGGAGTTTTCAGTCCAATTGCTTTTGCTTGGTTCTGCAATAATTTTTTGCTTATTATTGCTCCTTTTTCATGTAGAGACAATTGGATTTCATTACCAACAAATGGTATTTATTTATTTTATTTAGAACTTTCTGCATTGACTGTTTAAAAGAAATCATAATTCATTACTTGGTTAAGAATTGTATGTAAAATAAAATATTTTTATAGGTGCTTTTTTGTGAAACTCAAGCACTTTTTCAGTTGTTAATCTCTACCTATTTCAAGTGAATTTTGAAGAAGGGTCCCAAGTTTGGAAGGTTTGTGAAAATGGAGACTCCAGCAGAAATTAGAACTTGAATATCAATGTTCATAAGAAGAGGAAATACAGGAAATCCATAATTCTCATGTAGACCTAAGATAAAATGCATGGAAATGCAGTTTGAGTAGCAGAGATCCCCAGGAAACCTGTCAGGAGGGGTTTTGCCACTTACAGAATTACTTGATTTTAGTATAATTTTGTTTGAAGAGTTGAAAAGCTTCTACATATTAATTACTAAAACCTGTAATTACCACATTGGATTATAGTATTCAATAGCAAGGCCTTGTCTTATTACTGAAATTCTGCCCTTTCTCCTTTGACTCCCAAGTCAAGCTGGATTATTTCAGTGGAACTGGCAATTGGCCCAGAAGAAGGAATCAGTTACCTGACAGACAAGGGTGCAAATGTAAGTCTGCTTCTGTTTTGTGGTTTTTTTTTCTCAGTCACTGTGTTAACAACCATGACCTGTTGTGAACTGGATGTCACAGAAAGGGGAGTGACCAGGCTGATCTCTGGGTTAACCACAGCAGAGCTGGGAGCTCTCAGCATGTACAGCTCTTGTCAGATATTAATTTGTGATTTGGATCAGAGGAAGGGCTCTGGTGTTAGGTACAAAGACTGTGTCAGCTTTAGCACTGAATTTTTTGGCTTTTCTACCCAGTGAAGTGCTCAATTGCACAATTTGATGCATTGGTGGGGACTTTTTACCAATGAAATGTGAATTATTCTGAGTTGTTCTCTTTCTTAGGAATGTGTAAATGCAGAGCTTGTTTAACCAGTTGGTGAGCACATCTGTGCAGGCACTGCTTATTTACTTTCTTCATATCCTTCACAGCCTTTTCCTTACTTGATTCCAGCTGTATTTCAGTGTTTCCTGTGCACCTCCATGGTGCAAGGAAGCTGTGTCCAGACAGATCCTTGAGCAAAATGTTTGGGAACTTTACAATCACAACTTAAGCTAAGCCCATGTCCACCCTTCTATTGAAATGAATTCAAAAGCAGTGAAAAGATGGGGAAATCAGGAGCACAGAGCTAAGAACAAACCTTTTCCAGCAGTCTGGAGGGATGCTGGGAATGTGTCAGTGCAGGATCTATGTGGTTTTAACCTGTTGAGTTTTCTCTGTTGACACCCAAGAGGTTGTTCCCACTTCAGAGCGTGCCTGGCACTGCTCAACAGTGACCTCTGTGGGCACAGTGGAGCTGGGTTCCTTTTCCAGCCACTCTGGATGTCTGTGTGTGTTGGGAGTGAGTGGCAATGAAACTCTAGAAAGAAACAGAGAACAGATTTCTGCACCTGTAATTTGGGGATCAAAGTCTCCCTGTGCTTTTGCAACACCAGGGATTAAGGCAGGCTATTTTACTGTAATTTTGGGGTTTTTTCCCTTATTTTTTGGTGTTGTCTTTCTGCAGCCAACCCATCTAGCAGATTTCAATCAAGTGCAAACCATTCAGTATTCAAACAGTGAAGACAAGGACAGAAAAGGGATGTTGCAACTCAAGATAGCAGGTGCACCTGAGGTATGTTATTGATATTGTATGTGGTGATAAACTTGCTGTTTTGTTTTTCCTTGCAAGTAGTGGGATGTAGCATACTCCTAATGTGGATATTCTCTATATTGGACTTTTGTTCTGGGTTTGGTTTTAAAATAAATTTAAAGTTCATTCATGTTTTATGTTTTGCATCTGGTGTTTGTAGACTTTGATGTTCACAGAAGAAGCTTAATATGAACACAGTAGCTCTTAAATGCAATTTTAATAGCAGCCGGTGCAAATGTACTGTATCCTAGAGAGGAAACAGGGCAATTCCACTTTTATGTAAGGACAAAATATAAAAGAAGGAAAATTTGTTCCCTTGTATTACATGGAAGCAGTGCTGAAAGTGAAATCAAATCTTTTCCTTGGTCCAGTGCACCAGAAAACAGTGGAAGAGCAGGATTGAGAGAGGGTGGCAGATCTGTGCAGAGAATGATGAATGATGGTGCTATTGAACTTTATAGCTTGCCTGTATGTCTCTCATCTCTTTTTCACTGTACATATTTTATTTTTTGAAAAATCTTTCTTGAAATTGGGAAGGGCTGTTTTTAGACAAAGAACAAATTGCTGCAGAGGGTGGGGAAAAAAGATTCCACCTGTGAGAGCTTCAAGGAATAAGCAAGTTCTTCAGAATTGTCTTAATTACAACCCTGAAAGTCATAGCAGTTGTATTCAACAGTGGTTTACACTTCAGAATCCCAAATTAACACTACATTAGGTGGAGGGTTTTACCAGCTGTGCTTTCTGAACCTCCTGTTTGAAATTTGCTGCACAAAAGCTCAAGCAGGAATCTCCCTGCTCCTCCACATTGTTCTGTTTAAGCTTTGCAGGCGTGTGTAAAGTTCTGATGCAATGACACAGCTGTTCCACTCAGTGGCTGCAACTGCAATAATTCCTCTTTGTTGGTGCCTTGTTTTTTTCCCTTCTGTAGCCTCTGACAGTGACAGCACCATCCTTAACCATTGCAGAGAACATGGCAGACCTGATCGACGGCTACTGCCGCCTGGTCAACGGCGCCACGCAGTCCTTCATCATCAGGCCTCAGAAAGGTAAGGACACCTCCAGAGCTGCTCCCAGCTCATTCTGCTTTGAACACAAGACAGAGGCAGCAGAAAAACCCTCACTTGGAGGCTCTTTTCTTTCAGGGAGCAGCCGTGAGAAACGCTGATAGTAAATTTGTCACTGCATCAAAAATTGCTGAGTGACTGAGGATTTAGGCTGATTCAACAATCACTGCTTTACACTAATTGCAAACTTTAATGGCAGAAGTGAATTGTAATTATTAAAGGCACTTCCTTACAAGGGTGTGTTATCTTATAACATGAATCCCAAAATACAAGGGGAAATTCAGTGAAGTTGGTTAAAATGCATTTGGATAAGTGGTAATTTTTTAGTTTCTGCCTTTCTGCTAGATACTCAAATATCTCCATTTAAAAAATAAAAACCTTGAGAGGTCTCATGAGTTTCTCTCATAAAATAGACCTAAAGCAGAGATACATTTTACAGTGACTATCAGTTGTTTTTGTAGCATCTTTCAAGAAGTGAGATGAGGTTGCAGGTACCCCTTGTTTTAGAAAGAATTTGATTACATTTCATTAGAATTGTTTCCAGTTTCAGACAGCTTTAATTATTGAAAAACATGCAAGCGAAGCTGCTTAAGAATGAAATTTTCTTCTTTCATGTTGTTCTCATCTTTACCCATGGGATTCATCCAACTTTGCTGCTTTCTAAAACAATAAATTATTTCCTTCTTCCATGTTTGTAGTACAGGAAAATACACAAACTATCCCAGCATCTCTCTGATGTGAAACTGAATCTCTTTTAGCCACATTCTTGCTTTTTTCTGCCACAGGTTTTCCCTGGGGTGATGTTATTAACATAATTCAGGTCCATCTATAGCATCCTCCTTCTATGTGGCTCAGAAAATCCCCAAACTTAAACTTGAGCATTCACTAATAAAGAAATGTGATCTTAGGGTCTTAGGTGTTTTGACAGCACATGGTAATTGTTCAGATTATTCTTAAATTTGCATGGTTTTTTTATTTCTGACCCTTAGTGTATGTGAATGACCTTTAGCTCCAACACAAGCAGTTTTGTTAGAAGCTGTGTGAGTTGTGCAGCCTTATCTCCACACAAATTAAAATCTTCCCTCAAGACAAACTCAGCTCTCCAAGCCACCCTGGTGCACAGCTTGGTGATGATGAACCATTGGCCCCAAAATCAGACACTAAAAGGATAAACTAGCATCTGAGATAATAATAGTTTATTTTCTAAAAATAAAATAGGCATCACAATCCAAGAATTCCATGTCACTAGACTGATGTGTCCCTGTGAGTGCAGGTCTTTTGTGCCTCTTCTTCTCTGAGAAATCATGATTGGGGTCTGCTAGAATCCTTATTATTCACTCCCAAAACTTTCCTTCTAATGCCAGTGGATTGGCTGTTTCCCAGCCTGAACTGTTGTAGCCACAGTTGATCTTTTGAAACTTTTCATGTCTATACATGACCTCTTCCCTAAATTAATGGATGGCTCTGACTCTGTCTCTGCTTTTGCTTTAGGAGCACATGTGGGCTTCATCCAGTTCTTGCCACTTCCACACTGGTGGTGGTGTCCATCAAAACTGATCTGTTCTATTGGCAATTTTTCTTTCTAATTCCTGTCTTGCTCCTACCTGACTTCCTTAGCAGTATCTGCTACATCTTCTAGGCTGACTGAGCTCTCTGAGGGGCAATATCTCTGATTTTCCTGTGCCCTGCACAGAAAACTGAGGTTTTAACTGAGGTTTCTGGTAGGTGTGAATGCAGGATAAATCAATGCTTCTGATGCAGGGTGTTTATTTGTGTACTATTCTTATAACACAGAATTTTAACTCAGAGCAAATGAGCAGTGATTGAATAGGAACATCAGGTAGCACTTTGGGAACACTCCTCTTAATGCATACATGAAGAAAACCCCTCTAGTTAGAATAAATTCTGGGTTTCTTTTGTCTGAGGTTTCTTTTTTTGAAGTTCATAGCAATACCCAACATATTCATTAAACATTTCATAGGAGAGCTGTCCCCATCATGATCTGCATTCCCAAGTCCCTCCACAGTGAGCTTTGATTGTGTAAAACACATCAGAAAAAAATCATGGAGCAACTCTTGATCCCTCAGATGTGTTTGATCCCCCTTTTGAGCTTTCCCATCCTTCGTTGTTGTAAATTTACATTTATTGCAAGTGTCCTCATAAATTGTCCTTCTTGATTACTAACTGAGCCTGGTTTTGTGATATGTGTCATGGTATCCATTAATGATCCAGTTCTTAATTTGGGGAGAGCACTTGGTGATGTTTAAGACCTGGACAGTATTTGGCATTTTTCCATTCAGTTTATTTTTCATAAATATTTAGATCTACAATAGATGGAACCATGTGGAAATGTTACACTTAATATGTGTATTTCCATTATCACACTTACCTCTTACAGGCCAAGAGCACAAATGAAAAATTTCATTAAAAGTTGAACTGATTATCAGCTTTTAGATTAGTGGGGTGTTTATCACTCTCTACAACCACTTGAAAGGAAGTTGTGGCCAGATGAGGGTTGGTCTCTTCTCCCAAGTAACAAGTTACAGACATGAGCAAACAGTCCCAAGTTGCTCCAGGGAAGGTTTTTTTAAATTGGATGTTGGGAAAATTTCTTCCCCAAAAAGGTGGTTAGGCACTGGGACAAGCTGCCCAGGGAAGTGTTCAAAAACACCAGATCTAAATAGTTGGTGAAGTTCTCCACTTAAGTGCTTTTTGTTTTCACCCAGATTTACCCTGGGCATGGTTTTCATTTTAATGGCTTGGTAATGTGTTCCCATTTTTAGGATACTGTTACCTCTGTAGTTTGGCCCCTCACTGATTTTGCTTTCACAATAATTTCAGGCAGGTGAGGACAATTTCCATTCCCCCAGGCTGGGAGCACTGGAGCTGCCTGGGTTCTGCTGTGTCCAGCAAGGAGCTCTGCTCAGACCTGGACAGTCCAGTGGAAAGCCCAGCAGAGCCATGCATATCCCATTTCTTAAAAAATATAGAATTGGGCAAAAATGTTGTGGGTTTCAACTTGTGAAAAACAACATATGCCTTAACTGGGATGCTGTTAGTAAGAAATTTTGACTTCAGACCTGCAGGGGTACTAATGAATATTTTCTATTTTATTTGGGATATAAACTGTAAAAGGATGAGCCTGAAGTGAGCAGTTTGTATCCAGAGCCTGTGGGCGTCTGCAGGATCAGGAGTTCCATGCTGATTAGTTTTTTCTTTATTATATCCAGTGATGAAGGAGGCCTAGAATCATGGAAAAATCACAGAATAGTTCAGGTTTGCTGATACCTTTAAAAATCATCTGTTCCAACTTCCTAGTACTACAACCCCTGTGCACCTCTGGTACTACTTAATAGTGTATGAGGGTTTTTTGATGCTTGGATTCCTTTGTGTATTTTTTTTTAACATCTACTGGCTTTTCCAGCTTCCCCTGTCCATTTACAGCCCTGCACTTGACACATGTCTCCAGCACACAAGTGGGGTGTGTTGTCCCTGTAACCAGTCCCTGCAGGCACCAGGCTGTGGCTTCCAGGCAGTTCTGGGTGCTCCTTCCTTCTTCCCAGGGCTGAGCCTGCCTTGTCCACATCTCCCAGCTCCAGAGGGTCCAGATCTCTTGCTCTGATGCAGATGAGCACAAAGCCACTTATGTCCTGTGGAATGCAGCAGGGGCCAGTGAGAAGGAGGATGATCAGGTGGAACAGTTTTGGGTATGGTGGACCCATGTGTGCTGCTTTATTTCCCAGTGGATCTGGAAGCAAATTCTTATTTCACTTAGGTCAGTCTCTGCTTTTCTCTGTCTATCCCCATCTTTTCCTCACAGTTTTCCAGACTGCTTCAATTCTCACTTTTCCTTCACTTTCCCTTCAATTCTTTCACCTTTCCTTCACTTCTTTTTTTGTTTTTCAAACTCATTGACTACATCATACTGCTACTCACTGTGTAAGACCACTTCTATTCACATTCTGCTTATCTCACAAAGAGGTGAGAAAAGATTTGCTATTAAAATGGAAACAAGGTTTTGTTTTGTTATGATTTATTACATTTTATTATGACCCTTGCTTTGCACTTTGCACTGATAGGAAACTGTTCAGAAGGTGGAATGGAGCCTTGTGGGAACAGAATGAGATTCTCTTCTTTAAGGAAATTTAATACCACAGTGGAAAGTCAGATTCTCTCTTTATCTCCTTTAGATCCTCTTTGATAGGTAGTGTTTGACTTCAGCACACACTAGCAATTGCCACCTGTGGTATTTCTCACTTTCTTAGGAGGCTGGAGGAGGGAAAAAGTCAGATCTGATCTGATCTCAGCATCTTGAACATACGAAGCATTGTGGCCCTGCCAATGTTATGAAATCATTCCTATCCAGTCTAATGAAATCATTCACTGATCTTTCTGAAGTCCCCAAATATGATACTCTACCAAAAAGAAGCCTTAGGGGAAATTAAAATTCCATCTTTAGAATGCAGTTTGAATAGGATGCAGTTAACATTCAATGGAGCTACATATTAAAGAGCAAGGAGAATTATTTTGAGTAGCTGCTTATTAGTTGTGCATCCATTACCTTGATTTAAAAATACAGAATAATAAGGTTAACTGTACAATTGAGTGAAGTTCTTTTAAAGCAGAGGAAGACTGTGTGTTCCACCAGTAACATGTGTGATTAATCAGCAGCATCTAAGCCTTAAATCCATTGCCAAGTGTAAGAGCAGCATTGGAACAACCAGCAGCAGCAGCATAAATTGGTGTAAAGCAGAACCCAGGATGATTTCACAACTAATGCTGACAGCTGTAGGTGTCATGTAAAAATTAAGGCTCTTTTGAGTGTTCTTGACAGCCCTGGGGAGGCCTGCATAGCAGTGAGCAGAACTTTTGTGCCTTTTCCTTCCAGCTTGGTATCTTTAGCCCACTTTTATCCAGGTTGAACTTCTTGTGCCCATTGCATTCTCTTTTTTGGGTACCTGTGCCCCAGTCTTTTACTGCCAGGCTGCACCTCCACACCATTGGTCTCATATTTGTTCCTCCACACTATCTCTGAGGATCTGTGCCTTTTGTTTCCTTCCCAAAAGGTATCACTTACTCTAACATATCACAGTACCTTTATCTCCCACCTGCTCATATAATCTTACTGTCCTCCCTCTGCCCCCCAGTTGCAGGTGCTTGTTCTTGTCACCTTGCTGAGCTGCTCCAGGGCTTTGAAATTGCAGCTTCTGGTTTCCCTTCTTTTCTGCAACTTCTTTTTCAACACCCTCCAACAGACAGATCAAAAGAGACTGATGTTGCTGAGCCAAATGATGCTTTTCTACCTGTAGACAGCAGAAAAAATGAACCAAAATAGTGTATTTTGCTATGTTGAGTGTGGTTCTGGGGTACCAGGCATTTCACCAGTCCCTTAATACATAAAGGCGAGACTGTTGTTTACACCTGTAATTCCTGGAAATTGTAACATGGGAGAAAAACAAATCAGAATTTACATTATTTTGTTGAAAAGTGTACATCACCATTTTTTGCAAGTGTGGCTGTTCTCTCAGGTCACTTTATCAGAGCTACATTGATTTAGAGAGTAAAACACACTTTATTACCCCTCTTCTCTCCTCCCCTGCATACTCCAATCTACTGAAAAGGTGTTTTGCTAAAGGATTAGTAACTTCCCCACAAGAATGCCAAGGGTTTCATCAAATCCTAAAGCAAAAAAACCCTTTGAATAGGTACATCCAAGGTCTCACACACATTACCATTTTCAAAGAAAGACTGGCAAGGATTTGAATGTAATGTACAAAAAGCTGACTTACTCTCTGGCACAAAACATTATTATTGTATATATAGTCTCAAGCCAGTGTGAAATCAATATGATAATATGTGCTTTAATGATTTATTTCAGTTGTCTTACTTGGAAATCCAAGTTGGATTGAATTGTTTTATTTATATGTTAGAACTTAGGACATCTTGGAGATAAAAGAAAAGCATTTCTTACCAGAGAGATGAGATAATGTCACACCTTCTGCAAGTGATTTATTGGAGTTATTTGTTAAGAATAAAACCAGCTTTTATATTCTGTGTACGTTGTTTCCTCAGATGAGAGTTTGCCTAAAGGTCTGTGTGAGTGGGTAGAAGGAGTTGTTGATAATGCTGCTGTTTATATATGTGTAGAACATTCTTTGAGCTCTCTCAGTTTCCCTGAGAGATTCTGACGATTATTGTTTCAGGCATGTATATATTTCACTTTGAGAGAGGTTATTTGAAAATGTGCAAAAGCTTTAATCCTGTTTTCTTCTTGTTTATACAGAAGGTGAAAGAGCTTTACCATCCATACCAAAGTAAGTTTTGTGCTTTCTTTTCTCATATATTTTTAAAAATGTTTTGAAAAATAGTGATGCTTTTAGAACTTCTTTCTAACAATAATTTTTATTGTTGCTCTTGGATTCCAGGACAAATAGCAGGTAGGGCATAAAAAGCTCACAGTAGTATTTAACTACAAAAATACCAGAAAGAAAATCAGAGAACAAAAGTACCTAATGCATCCCATATTTGACAATAACAAAAGCAGGATGTTTTGGAAAAAACTTGACTGGGGTTCAGGCTGTTTCTTTTGAATCCATCAGTAAATTTAATTATAGGAATGATGCTAAACAGTTTGCACTGTTTACTTATAAATAAGTGCATTTAAATGCAATTGGTTTTCTATGTTTGACATGTAAATTAATTCCAAATAGTACAGGATAAGTCTTTTTACAGACAGAAACTCAATTCATACTCCATTTCCCACAGATCACACAGAAAGTATAAGCACAGTCAGGTTACACACATCTTAAAAGTGTGCACAGTTTGGCTTTTGTGGTTTCCTCCCAACTCCCCAGGTTTCTGTGACTCGTTGTGCTGATGAAAAGCCACTCTCACTCCCCCAGACAGGATGAAGTGGTAGATTCCTCTCTGCCTTCTCCCCCTGCTCATCCTGTGCCTGGGGAGGTGGCTCAGCCCTGCTAATTACAGTAGGTGCCTGTTGGGATGAGCTCCCAGTGCTTGTGAAGCATGTCCAGCATTCAGCACTTCCAACTTCTGTTTTCCAGGCTGGCCAACAATGAGAAGCAAGGAGTGAGGTCTCACACAGTCTCTGTGTCAGGTAAGGCTAATCCAAAGCCAGCAGCTGAATTTATTTCTGGAGCTGGCAGAGGTGCAGGGAGCTTTTCCAGGGCTGCTGACTGCCCCAGACTGGAGCTCTGCTCTAAAGAGAAACTTTTATGCAACAGCCACATCTGTGCAGTTACTTCAAAGCTTGTCAGAATTTCCACTTAACTTTGGGATGAAGTAGAATGTCTTGGCTAGAACTGAAATTACCTGAGTATGTGCTAATTGTGAGGGAGCAGCTTTGAAAAGGGAAAATAGGCAATTAAATATTAATCATTGCTTTACAGAAAGGAGAAACCTAATAGCTGTTTTTCTGTAGCTGTTTAGATAAAAGCATTTAATTTTTCCTGTTGAAAATGACAAGTTAATTGAAGGATGGGTATGTGAGGTAATACATGTTATTTCTGTTCTTTATAGGTTTCTAAGAATTCTCTAAGTTAACATGGAGGTTTTATGCTTCAGAGAAAATATGTTCCTGTTACAGAATCTTAAATAATTTTGAAGGATTGAGTCTTAGTAGTGTCTTAGTAGAAAATGTATTTCTAAATCAGTATGCATAATATTTATTAAGGGGATTGTAATGCAAAAAAAGTATTTATAGTATGATAATTATTAAGATTTACATTATGATTATATTATGGTTCAATAGGTTTCTGGTATTTGGTCACAAACTTGAAGAACCAATACTGTGACTCAGTGGATTTCCCTCCCCTTAGAGGGAGGCTTCAGCCCCACTTTTACATTTATGTGAGCTCTTAGTGGCAAATACTCAAAACCCCAGCAGATTTCATACAAAAAGGTGGAAAGATATATAGGCATTTAATTAATTTCCTACTTCTCAGATTCCTTTCCCCACCCTTACCCACTTGTAAAAGAGATTTAAGATTCACTGCTTGGCATAGGAAACCCAAATAGACACTGCAAGAAAACAGGGGAGAGGATGTGAGTTAAAATGAGGATAAAGCTGCAGAAATAGATCTTCACCAGTTACTGTGGCCTCCCAGAGTCAAATAGCAGCTCTTTTTCCTTCAGTGCCTGGCAAGCAAGCATGAAACATGGTCAGCATATTCTCTTTGGATTCTTACCTGTATGGCTCATTTTAGCTGTTAAAAAAAGTTGAGATTGCTCAAGTGATTACTGTGTTCTTTTGTAATTATTCCACTGCCCCTCAAAAAGGCTAATCTTCAGGACAAAAAAGGCTGTCTGCAGCCTCAGACGTTCACTCCTTCAGTTTTTCTGAGCATGCTAGTTATACTTTTAATAAAAAAACAATAATAAATGCTGACTTCATGATCTTTTCTTGCTGTCACTCTGGCTTTGCAAATTGAAGTGTCTTCTGCTGAAGTTCTTAGGTGTTTCAGAGCACAAACACTCCTTTTTAAAGTAGCATTTTGAAATTAGTGTAGGAAGTGACTTGTACTACCCCCAGCTCTGGCATTGAGGGCATCACATGAAGGTGAATGAGAGGGAAATGAGAGCAGTGCTGGGGGTGAGCTCCTTGTTCAGGTGAATGTCAGGGGCACTGCAAAGTGGCTCCTGTGAGCAGTGGAATCAAATTAAACCAGCAAATATCATCCTCACTCTTGCCAATACCAAAAACACCAATTAGGTATTATTTTTGTATTGTAGGAATGTTTCATATCTTTCCACAATAAAATTATTGTGCTTGATGCTTGTTTTTATACCATGTTAATGGTTTTTATACCATTTTAAACCACTGGAAATGCTGGAATGGTTCAAGCCATTTAATATTTAATCTCAAGGGTTTGTTCTTCTTGTAATATAATGACACAGAACACATGAATACTTTTTTTTTGTTGTGTTTTTCCCCCCAAAGTTAGTTAAAATGCACTGAGTGTGTCATCATATTAAATGTAAAGCAGAGGCAGATTGCTGAGATGACCCCACATGACAGGGGTTATTCTCAGAAGCTGCTTTCTGTAAGAATCCCTTGAATCCCCCGAGGAATCAGGTTGCTATAAATGAAGTGGTGCTTGGTGTGGATGTGGAGAAGTGTCACTGCTGTTGTCAGATGGAGCCCATCCATCAGTGGGACAAGGGAGGCACCAGCTCTGCACGAGGCTCAGCCCAGCCCAGGGCAGAGGCAGCTGAGGGGCTGCTGCTCTGGGGTGCAGAACAGGAGCTTTTCTCTGCTGACTCTGCAGGGGCTCAGAGACAGAGGTTTCAGATGAGTTTTTGTAGCTCAGTGACATCTGTACCTCCTCCACACCTTTGATGGTTTAAATCATGAATTAACTCTGCTGTTTGATTTCACTGACACTGCTCCCATTTGTTTAGAGCTCTCCCAATGCTAAAGATAAATAGCAAAAAAGTAAAACAGAGATTCAGCAAAAAAATAAAAAGTCATATACTGTGATGGTGTTCACAGGGGTCTTAGGATGAGGGAAGAGATGAGGATTTGACTCCATGTTTCAGAAGGTTTGATTTATTATTTTATGATATATATTACATTAAAACTATACTAAAAGAATAGAAGAAAGGATTTCATCAGAAGGCTGGCTAAGAATAGAAAAGGAAAGAAAGATAACAAAAGGTTGTGTCTCAGACGGAGTCTGAGCCAGCTGGGCTGTGATTGGCCATTAATTAGAAACAACCACATGAGACCAATCCCAGATGCACCTGTTGCATTCCACAGCAGCAGATAACCATTGTTTACATTTTGTTCCTGAGGCCTCTTGGCTTCTCAGGAGAAAAAATCCTAAGGAAAGGATTTTTCACCAAATGTGTCTGTGACAATATACATTTATAGTATTAACACACTTAGTTCAAAAGGGAAGTTTCACAGTGAGTTCCACACCACAACTGGGATAGACCAGCAATATCCAAACCCAGTGTGAAACATGATTTGGTGGTTTGAAAGTTCAGGTATTTGTCTAAAGTTTTGCAGGTTTAAAAAGGAACCAGTTAGTGAAAGATACCTTGTGTTTTTTAGGTACTTACTAACATACTTTGGAATATTTCTTGTCTAGTGAAGTGAAAACTTGGTCTTTTCCAAGTGCTCCAATACTCCAAAGCACACAAAGATAGAAGGTTTGTAAATCCTCTTGATTTTTTTCCTCTTCTAAATAAAGGTCCTTTCAAACTAGTGAGGGATGAAGTTGGTTTCAGGAATCCAAAGCAGCAAATTGCTGGATCTGGGAGTCACTGAACCAGGTTTCACCACAAGCTTCTTTCCTCTTGCTGCTTCTCTTTCTTCTGGTGTTGTCTACCTTGATTCCTCAAATTCTCTGTTCCTTGCAGTGGGCACTGTCTTTGTGTGTAACCAAGATGCCTGCCAGATTCCCCTCCTTTTAAAAAGTATAGTGATTTTATGCCTCAACACATTTGTGTGTGTGTAAGATTATAAACTCCTGTAAGTAAGCTAAACCAAATCAGTTGGATTTTAGATTTCTTTGGTAGTGATCTGATGTTTTGGCTGAAGTTGCTGTGATTCATCACAAACAATGACTGTTTTAGCGAATAGGGAATTGCAGCTTTTACTTCCTTCTCCCTCTGCTTCTGCATTAAATAAAGAGTTTTTTGTCCTTAGCCAAGGGTGTACACTCAGGAAATGGTAAGGTTAAACTATTTGGTCTGTGCAAATAATATATCAAATGTGTAAGAAGCAGCACACCAGTTAACTCTAATTTTATTGACTGTATTTCCACTGTTTGGCTTGGAGACACCTTATTAAAATGCTCTGCTGTAGTCCAAAGGAACTTATTTTGGCCAGCAGTTTGTTTTTAAATAGCAAACATTAGCCTTGGTAAGGTGATCATCTTGTATTTCCAGATGTACATATTTCCAAAAATAATAACTTATCTGGTCCAGTCTATATTACAAAAAGTTTTTCATAAAATGAAATCAGTACAGCAGTAGCTGCTTGCTCCCTTTTTACATAAATTCCTCCTGACACAGAGTTCTTTGGTTTCTTCTGCCCCTTCCTTACTTATGTAAATATGACTAGGAAGAATAAATATGCTTTTGCATCCCTTGGCTAATCACTGTTCTTCTTTTACCCTGGAGAATTCATGAATTTTTTTAATCCTAGCTCAAATGCTGCTTTCCATGCAGTGCCACAGAATATGACATTTCAAGCCCATGTGTTTCACTGAACAGGCAGAGAATTGACCAAGCCTTGGCAAGTTCTTGGCACTGCTGGGTTAATGGTTGGATTAGATGATTTTAAGGGTCTTTTTCATCCTAAAGGCTCCTGTGATTCCAAGCAGTCCCTCCTGGCATTTGGATATTCAGGTACTGTTGTAAAATGAGGTTTTTGTGGGGAGGGAGCTGTGAGTGAGAAGATGACAGGAAGGGAGAGGTGAGCTGTCCTGCAGTAGCCAGCACAAGGGCTGAGTCTGGAGGGGATTTTAGGATGTCCCACAGGGTTGGTCTTGCTTAAAGCAGGTGCTGGCTTTGCAGCTTTAATATGAGCTTATTTGGTGAAGGTAATTAAAAGGTCTCTGAAAATACAGTCCCTGTTTCAGCTGATAAAGCAAAGTGTTCAAGGCACCTGAGTAGCAAACCCTAGGACACAAACCTTTAAGAGGGAAATAAATATATTAAAGAGAAACTGGTTTGTTATCCTGTTCCCCAGCTGGTGCAGCTGCTGTCAGTAACACAGGCAGCATTTTAAACTCAAAGGGGTGCAGCTCTAAGTGCATCATGAAATGATGGCAGGAGTTTCTAATAATTCTGGTTGTGCCATTGCCTCTCTATCCCATGGTTTAGATATATTCAGTAGCATGCCCCATGAAGGATTTGATCTCTTGGAGCAAATATCTGTATAGGAGCTGAAGGATTTTAGGATCCTGAAAGAGGAGCTTCTCAGCATCTTTCCAGGTTCTGCTTTAAAAATCACAAATTTGTAACATAACAATGTTAAATTTAAATCACTGTGATTAACTCCTGATCATGGCAGTGAAATGAGAGCTGCTGCTTAGGAGCAGATCCTGTTTGAGGGAGCTGCCAGTCTAGTCCTGGCATTCAGCTGAGATTTCAGTTTGAATGGAAAAAACACCCCTGTTTTGAAGGAGGTGAGCCTGATTTAAGTGAGATTTTATCATGAAGGAAAAAAAACACCTCTATGGTATAGTTTGTGAGTAAAAGAGACTTTCAGGAGGTTTCCTATAGAGGAGAAGCCAAATGTGAAAACAAAACAAACAGGAGAGGGGGAAAAAACCCCTGATGTCAGTGTTACAGAACTTCAGAGTGCTCTAAATGAAGGAGGTGCTGGCTTGTGAAAGGACCTGTGTGCCCTGGGTTGAGGCTGATCAGCAGCAAAGCTGTGGGCAGGATGGAAAAACAAATTCAATGTTATTGAATCACTGCTGCTTGCAGAGCACAGAGCAGGCTCTGTGACACAATTCCTGTGCTCCACATGAAGGTCTGCCCTGTGCCCAGGTCTGAAAGAGTTTCTTGTGCAGGACTTGTATTTCTTTGCTCCTTTTGAGTTAGTTGGTGGGGAAAAAGGTGGCCTTTGCTTGAGATTGAAAAATTATTGGCAGTTTTTTAATGTCCGTTTTGTCAAGACGCTCCAAAAGGACAAAGCTGGGAAGTGTAAGTAAATTTTTAGATGAAAAATTGTATCTTGAGCACTTAGGACTGTATCACAGCTCAGCTTTGTTGCACTGCACAGCTCACTTCTGAAAAGAAAGACTAAATGTCTTGCTATAAATGACATAGTTATAAATTCAAATCAAGTAATTATTAAGTAATTTGAGGAATATAAAGACTTTGTTAGAGCTTTAGCTCTGCCATATGGTCACAGCACTGGGAGACATTCAAGCTTAAAGTTTACTGCAGATTAATTTTACAAACCTTGAGCAAGTCATTAGTCTCCAGGTTCCTGGAGGAGGGAGTTGCTTCTTAACTCACCCAGCTATTTCACTGATTAATAAGATAATATAGTTGAAAATGCCCTCAATGCTAATAAATTACAGTATTTCATATTCCCATCACAGTTTAATAGACTGGTGCTGTTATCTTTTCCTATTTTAGCCTGACTGACTGAAAGGTTTCTTTTCATGCACAAAAAGACCAGAATGAATTGTGGTGACAATCTGAAGAGATTTCTTCCATGTCAGTGTCCAGGAAGTTCCTACAATGATTCCATCAGCCTGTGGTGCTGGTTAAGGTTTTAATGAGTTTTTATTCTCCTGTGCTCCTCTTCTGTGGGCCTCTCATTGGATTTGAGCAGACACTTCTGCTGTGCAAATAGTACCTGACTGGAGAAATATTCCATGCAGGTTTGGGGGTTTGTTGTTCATGTAGAAACATATTTGATGTGCCAACCCCACCGTGCTCATTTGAGTTCAAAAGCTCAAAAATCAATTGATTTATTCTTTTTCCAGGTTTTTGTTGCATGGTTTTTCCTCAGACTGGTTCAAGAATGTACAGTGAAATAGAATGGGATATTTTCAGGTTCAGCCTTCCAGTATTTGCTCTCTGCCCATGCAAGGAGCTCCAGTAGTAACTGCCCTGTAAAAAAAGAGCAGTAAAAGCCTGGCCTCTTTCTTTCTAACATAGTTATTGCACAGCAAGTGATTTTTTTTCCTTATTTTAGCCTTTTAAATTTTTTTTCACAGTAATTTTAGTGAATACTGCATAGAGGAACTAAATAAATAAAGAAGTCCTGTGCAGTTCTCAGCAGCATTCTTGAGCACCAGTGATATCCTGGCTGGAAGCTGCTGTGGAATGCTGGAAATCCTTCTAAGTTGTATTCATTTCATTATGGTATTCTCTGGGCTCCTGGGAAAGTGTTAGAACTTCTATTTTTTAAAATTTTAAATCAACTCATTAGAATCAACTTCCTTTTGTAGCTAGACTTGCAGATGTGGTAAGTTTAAGACAAAGCATCTTCCATTTATTGTGGCAGAACAGCTGAACAAACACAAATTGTTGACAGCAAATCATAAAGGCAGAGTTTGAAATGCAAGGGCAGAATTGGACCATCACAGGGCATCAGGGCATGCACATGAATTAAAACCACTTTTACCTTTGCAATGTGCCCTCATTTGAAATAGGCTTGCTCAGGTTTCAGCAGCTTGTGCCTCCCACCTCTCAGTGTTAGGGTGAGCAGCATTTCAGCACTTAAGGCTTAAATTAGCTCTGGAGCCTGAGCAGGCAGGTCAGGAGTTGAAGCCTCTCCTCCCTTTGGAGCTTGCATTGCCTGCAGTGACTCTATACCTGCTCTTCTCTTTCAGCACAGAGTGTTGGGTTCCCTCATTCTCATGTCAACACCCTTTCAGTGGTTGCCTAAACCAGCTGCAGTGTTTTTTCCTTTTCTTTCCTAGTGTCTGAAGCTTTTTATGAGTGTTACCTGAGGTTTGGGCTAGAGTGACACTGCTGAAAATTGTCTGCCATGTGATGTTAGGAAGAGAAGTCCCTTAGGAGTATCAAGGGGGAGAACTCAGAGTGTTCCCCTTTAAATTAGCTTAGCCCAAGACAAATGGAAATTTTGATACACTGATTTAGTCAAGAATTTTCCCCTCTCCTTGCACCTCTTTTAGTTTTTAGCATTGAATCTGATTAATGTTCTTTCTCTCTGATATGTGCATTTTCCCACTAGATTAATGATTCCTGTTTGCTCAGTCACCCAGCAGTTTTTATGATGGTGGTTTTTGTTGATTGTAGAAGTTACTTTTCTTAAAATATAATTTTCCTTTTCTGTCCTTCCTGCACTCCTCCCACCTCTGACTGGTTCACTGTCCCAGTAGCTGCTGCTGTGGGACTGGGCTTCTCTTTTAACACCTCCATCCCCAGCCTGTGTAACTCCAGGTGGCTGCACCTCACTCCTGAGTTTTGGCTGTGAAGAACTACCAGCCCCAAGATGCAGGTTTTTTATTTAATTGGCTTTTTAAACCACTTCTCATAATTCCTTAGAGAGAGGAAAAAGGGGAAAGCAGAGATGAGCAAGCAGGTAACAAGAGAAATGAAAGGAGCAGGTATCCTCAGGTGCTGTGTGTCATCTTGTGTCCTTCTTTCTCACCTTGTGTGACTTCTTTGTATTTTTTCCTACTCCAAAATTTCCCTTGTCCTGATAAGCACTTTGCTAAAACGTGCAGAGGGGTGACTGGGAAAGGAGGTAGTGAGGGTGCCATGGGCTGTTCACCCAGAGCTGGAATATCAATTGGCAGGGCAGGTCTGCACTGGGAATGAGACTCTGGTGGCAGATTTGAGATCATGAAATCTGTCAGTGCTGTATTTCAGGAGACAAGGAAACATGTTTTCCCTTGTTCTGTGTAACCCTGGTGTGTTAAACACTCCTTCTGTGTTGTTTTAAGGGTTCAGAGAGTCAATACATACATGTTTGAGTCTGGTGGCTGCCACTTTAGCTGGAATATAGCTGTCACACAAGTCTGATAGAACTTAGATGGCAAACTTGGAAAAGCAGGTTGCACTTCTGGGATAAATGTTCTTTGTATTGCTAATGAATGGTGTACATAGCTGGCATAATCTGACTTTTTAATGGGTTCTAGTCTTACTTCTAAAAACTGAAATACGAATTACTGTAGAAAGGAATTTGAAGGAAAACACTAAAAATGCTTTAGAGTTTCAGAGACATTTGTATTTTCATTTGGGTACACAGAATTTTAATGTAAACCTTTACTTTTATGTTCATTCGTTGTAGATGTTCTCTCCAGTCTCTTTTCTTTTATTTCCAAATAATTTGTTTCTGTTTTTTTTTTCTCTTTCCTTTTCTTGCCTCTTTGTAAAGGAGTCAATCACTGTCAGCATAAAGTAAAGAAAGCTAGACGCTTTCTGCCTTTCGTCTTCTGTGCCCATGAGTCGCCGCCCAAGGGTACTGCTCTGCTCTTTGTCTAGGCTGCCTTATTAACCCAAAAGCTGAATTTACTAACTCAGTTACTGTTTGTAAACTACTTTAGCCTCAGGTAAACAGAGTTCCAAGAATAATTTCGTTACCTTTTCCTGCTGTTGAATTGGATTTTCGTGCAGCTTGCTGGTCCCCGTTTTTATGGGGAACGTGTTTTCGAGCATCATATACTACAATGACAAACATATTCAATTATTTTATTTATACAGTCATGCAGCCCTTGACTGCCATCTTTTTTTTTGGTAAATATATTTTGACTTCATTCTTGGACCCCTGACACAGCATGCTTATGGATGAAACAGAATAGCAACAATAAGCATCAGCTGAGATCACTTTGAATTAAACACGGACTACAGCGATGCTTTTGGCTGCGTACTGGTCCAGCACTGATCTAGACCAGTTTGGCTTTATTAGGGGTAAGAAGAATTTCCTATTATCTATAGAAACTGTCTAAAATATTTGCCTTAGCTTGTGCTGTGGGGTTTGGTGTGCAGTAGGGCTGCTGCAGTACACGTGGAATCTGGTGTTTGTTTGAAATCTTCCCTGTAGTGTTGCTCTCTTTGCCACTCGTTCAAATTTCAGCCTTGTACAAGTGCACAATGCTCTGTGTCATTGAAACTTAGATGGTTCCATTTCTCACTCATGTCTTGGTGATAGCTCAGGAGTGCATTTCTCCTGGAAGGGTCAACACCAGCTCTGCTTTTCCAAAGTCCTCAATGTATGTGCAGAGTCAAATTGAGCCGACTCATCTGGCTATAGGAGAACTGCTTTAAAATATTGAATAAACCCAGAAATTGACTATTTTTAACAATGCATTAAAAGAACTACTTCCACTTCCAAATTTATTTTTTGTGTACCTTTGTGTTTGAAAGTCATTAACTCTGTTTCATCATGAAAGCTTCTTAGAGCTTATCTCTGTCCCTTGGGTTTTAGGTGAGAAGTCTTAAATTCTGCTGCTTTTCTGGTTTCTCTTGGGTCAGGTATATAAGATAACTACAGTCTGAATACTTTTGGATTACTCATGAATTTAATAGTATATTTTCCCCTCCCCCTTCTCTGTCCCCTCTCTCTCCCCCTCTTTTTTCTCTCTCCTTGCATGCCACCTGGATCTGCAGATGAAATTAGTGGGGACGGTAATATGTTTTCTAGTCTGTGTGTTACTAACGTGCAATATGCAACTCTTATCTCCATATACCACTTAATGCACATTTCAGTAATACATTTTATACAGCTTTTAGTGTTCAAAAGTGGTCTGCTTTGGGTATTAGCTGATAAATACTGTACTTTACAGGCTGTACAACTAATGCTTCTTGCTAAACTGGAATTGGAAAAGGAAAAATTCTGTTTCAAACACTTAGAGATGTGGTGGTGCATGTGTTTGCAATGAGACTTGTGGCATGATGCAAAGAAGGTTTAGAGGTTTGTAAGTGTCCAGTTTGATTGAATGGTTACATTATCATTAATTTGGTCAGTGGGTGAGATCAGTGGATGTAACACCTGAGAAATGAGTCGACTGAGTAATGCTTTAAAGGCATCAAAGTGCTCCTTGCATTAAAAGAAGCTGTACAAGATAGATTAATGCAGATTGAATACATGAATATTAACCAGGTTTCAGCTATTCAAACTTACAATTTTAGAGACAGATTTTAATGTTTGGGGTTTCCTTTTAAAAATTTTGAAACTTACTACAAAATATTTAACTTTTGCAGACTTTTAAAATCTTTTTTCTTCTGAAAAGAAGTTGAGGTTTGGTTTTTTAAAAAGAGAATTTTGGCTATTTTTCTAAAGGATTCCATCTGATGTTGGGAAAGAATCAAACTGCTGCTACTGATAGTGTGTGTACCTTTATTCTTCTAAGTAGGAGGCACTAAAAGGGCATAAAAGCAATATGCAAAGGAGGGTGATAAGAGGAAATAGAGATCACATCTTGTGACCTTCCTTTCAGTAAAATGTGAAGGGGGTGTATTAACTTTTCATCTCCTTCCCTTCAGCTATAAGCTAAAGATAATACTACACAATTTTCTTCCTTTTCTTAAACATCAAATGGACATTTTTTCTGTCATAAATTTAAAAATCATATTTCATATACTACCCCTACATAGCTTTTATTGAAACTTATCTTCTTTTATAAATTACAGGCTCTGATAAATGGGAAAAGTTATGAAAATGGGAAGTTCAAACGTGTGCCTAAGGTCATGGATTAACTATTATGGATTTAATACCCTGAGATGTTTCTCCCTACATTTAATAAATGAATTCAGATTTAGTGAAGCTCAGATTGGCTCATTCATGTGAGTGACCACCACTACCTTTACCTGGAAGCAACTTGTTCATTTTGCCATCTCCAAGAATGATAACAAGGGATGCTGCTGGGTTTAAAAAGTGCAGGAAGGCAGCATGATGAGCCCTCATATTAAATTTGAGTTTTTTTGGACTTACCAAGGACATCTGGAATCCCTGAATGTGTTCAGCTCTTGAGGGTGCTGTAGCACATCCTCCTTTGTGGAGCAGCCTGGAGAGCCCTGCCCAGCTCAGCTTTGCTTTAGGCTCAGTGTAGGTTCTGGAATATCTCTTAACAGACACAGTTCGGGCAGATTTGGGGACATTCTCAGTCTATCATTAATACTGGGCCCAAGCCCCTCTGTGAGGAGGTCAGTTCTCTTTGTTCCAGACCACTTAGAGCACATCAGTGTTGATGCCTGGACTGAATTTTCCTCTAATTCCCAAAACCAATGCCAGACATACATAGGAATTATTTTTTTATATATTTCTCTCCAGATTATTAAATGTGGAACAAGAAATATTTGTGTAGTTAATTGTGTACATTTAATTTATTTGGATTGATTATGAAGACTTTTGGTTTCATGATGGTTTTGGGCAATGTATCAAAAGCATGTAAAGTGCTCTGTGCTGCTCTGAGAATGCTTTTAGTACGAATTAACTCATTAGTTTAAATTAGAGAGATGAACAAGCCCTGCCATTGATCACATTCTGAAAGCACTATTCTGTAACCTAGTGTGAAAGGTGTTTGGGGTCCTTTAAGTGGTACCAGTAAAGTGGCACCAGTTTGGTTTCCAGGCTTCAAAAATTTTTCTTAGATGTGTTTACAATATTTTTCATCCAGTCAATTTTCTAACATAAAGAACTTTCTGATATCTTCAACAAAATCCTATCACAATATTGGAGGGAAACAGAGTGATTTATCTCCATCATGTTGGGGATTGGTTTTTGTTAAGCTGCTTTTTTTTTTTTTTTAATGAAACAGAGGCTTATTTTTACAAAAACATTAGCTTATAATGTAGGGAAGAAAATAAAATACCAAGAAATAGATAAGTGCTTCTGGAGTGTCCTGCCTGTTCAGAATTGTGCAGGGTCATTAGAATTTATTGCATTTTCATTAGGTGACTGTGTTTTGCTATGTCCCAAATAGAAATTGCCTGACAAAATTTAAAATTACATGGAATCTGCTTTTACCTGGTGTATTCCTGCAGGAGTTCAAAAGAAAAAACAGCTTTCATTTTATTTAAATAGTAAGAAACTAGGATCACAAGTTACACTTACTCCCTGAAGTGTGTTGAACTTCAAAGGTTATAGGCAACCTGTACTTTCCTAATTGTTGAATATTCAGTTTGCCTGAAAACTGAGCCTCTTGCTTGTCTGTGTGTGAACTATTGATGAGCCTTGCTCTGGTTTCAGGGCTGGTTTCAGCTCAGGGTCCATCCCATCCTTCTTCCCACTCACTGTGGCTTTGTCCCAGTCCAAGCCATGGCTCTGGAAATGATGCCAGGGAGGTGTAGGGATGTATCCATGTGCTCCAGGGCAGATGGGGGAAAAGGGGGAGGAAATCACCACTTCCAGAGGCTTTCCAGTGTGTGTGATCACCTGAAATCAACCACAAAAACTGCACAGTGGGTTTGGAAATTACTCAGTTTTGAGAACCTCTCTTTGTGTTTAAAGTTGGTGAATAAAATTTGACAGCCGTGAAGTAAAAAAATGAGCCCACTGTAGTGGACTGGCTTTAAAACCCCTGGAAGAATTGATCTGACCCTGGAGGAAATGACCTCCACACACTGGAAGTTCTTTAGGGCAAGGGAAGGACCTTCTGATATAACTTGACACCATTTAAACTATTTTGAGAACAGATGATATAAAAGTTGCAAGTTTTTAACAGAGGAAGAAGTGCACTGTCATTTTTCTGAAAATTTTGGGAAGTTGTTTCCAAAACCTGTCCATGAAATCTTGAATCTTGACAGCAAAACTAGTGGTAAATTTCTACTAAACAAGGAAAATTGTAAGAAAAATGAGGAAGAGAGTGTGGTTTAAAAAGGTCTTTGTGCTCTAGAAGATTCTGTGGTAAATAACTCAGCTGGCCACACTGACAGTAGGGGGAAGCTGCCCTGGAACATCATTGGTGTCTTCTGCCTGTTTGTCATAAAACATAGCAAACTGTTATTCACACTTTATTGAAGGTAAAGCAATTTAACTCATTCATAATTTTTTCCCTTTACTGCAATGGAATTTGCTGTTAAAAAGATTTTAAATCAACAGTTGAAATGGGTCCCAATTGCAAAACTTGAACTTTTTTGAGTACAAACGAATCTTCCTTTTCTTCTTTGTTGAGTGCATCTCTGTGATGTAATGCAGTTGGCACTGAGGTCATTATCATATCATGAATTATGCATGAGCAAGTTTTAGTCATGCTGTATTAAATGTGACCCAGCAATGCTGAGCTTGGGGTTTGGGACATACCAGCCTTGATACATTGGAATTGTTGTTCTGGAATTGTTTTCATCTGCTTTTCCCGAAACTCTTCAATTCCTCCCTTTGCAGAGACTGATGACTATGCAGAGATTATAGATGAAGAAGACACTTACACAATGCCCTCAAGTAAGTGCCATGGTTAACTTGGGAAATTTCCTATCCAAAAGCTTCCTTGAGTTTAGCAGGAACTAAAATATTTCAGCCTTATTTATTAAATGTGCAAAGAAAATGTTCTGCTTTCCTGCTATCTGTGATTTCACAGTGAAATTCTTTCTTTTGTCTCAAAATGGGGATTTTTTTTTTTTTTTGATTGTGATGCTGAACATAACACTTAAGATTGGATAAGGTGTCTGTGATGAGAGCAAACAGTGTGGCAAGCTCTGTGGATTGCTGGCTGTCAGTATCTCACCTTGCTATGTGACAGATTTGCTGCTCTCCAGTTCCATGAGACAGGAACACTCAACTGTAGCACATGCAATTTTGTTAAAGATGAAAGACTGCAAGAACAAAAATAGAAATTCAAAGTTCTGCTGATCTTCATCTTTGAAGTAAAAACAGTGGTGCTGCAGCCACCACAAGGATTTTGTGTTACAGCCTGTTTGAATTATGATATAATCCTAAACTGTCAAGGCCAATTCATTTAACACGAAAGTTCAATATTCTGACTTTAAAAGCTGCATCTGGGAAATTCCAGTTGCATTTGGGCAACCAAGGATTTCTCTGGAAACAGACAATCCATTGGTGCAGAATCCTGCCAAAAGCATCAGGTTTGGTCAGTGTGAGAGGAGAGATGGTGCTGAGCTGGGGCCACATTCTGCTGAAGGACCATGAACTTGGGTAAATTTCTGAGCTCACCATGGGGCAGAATGTTTCATGATCACTTCAGTGTTCACAGCATTGTTTCCATAGCTGTGGAAAACCTTTGAAAAGCAAGAATATATGTTTTTGCAAAACATATATATATATATTTGAACATTAGTATTTGAAAAGCAAGAATATATGTTTTCCAGAAATAAACTGAGCATTTTTAATGTCTTGCAGTTAAGTGACAACATATTGTATTAACATAGTTTCAGGATCAAAACATACTGATAAATTATATCCTTTATTTTTGTTAACAGATTAACTTTGTGTAATTTATTCCCCCTCCCCCCTCAACATTTTTATTTAAATTCTCATGGCAGTAATTACTTGTGGGCCCAGCCCTGGATGTGCTGAACACTTGAAGATGGCTTCAATGCAAAACCCATGAGATGGGCTGTGGAGGGAAATTCATTAAGTGCTTTGCTGGATTGAAGGGGACTCAAGTGTTCAGCTCCCAAAGGACTGAGTCAGTAAAGATCACAAGAATAGGCCTGTGACTTCTGCTAATGTAAACTTCAAATTGCATCAGTATATTTCTTCTTTTTTTTATGTTGAAAAATGTTTGTCCTGTTTTGATTTTAAGAAGCTCTCTCTAAGTAAGCATTTGATTTTTCTCTTAATTGCACTGCAGAAAGCTATGGAATAGATGAAGGTAACAGGAGACCCTTTACCCATCCCTGTATGCTTGCAGTTTGGAATGATGTGGAATTTTAAAGCTTCCTCTTCACTTTCATTTAATAAACATTATTTATTTATAGTTAAACCAGTTAGCTTTGGGATTTTAAAGAGGAAAACGCAGTACTTAAAAAAAGAGATGAAAAAGGCATTTGTCACCTTGTTAGCCAGCTCTACATGACATTACTTCTGTAGTGTTAATTATGTCAAAGTCAAGGTTATGAAGTTCTAAGCTGGTTGGTTGTAATTTTTTCTCTGAATAATACAAGTAGAGGTGAAAACATATACTATGCATGCTTTTCTGCTATTCCTGAAATATTTTTCCATGTCTGCTAGAAATTAAATTGCAAATGAAATCATTCAATTGCAATTGATTACATGTTTTGCTGAAGTGCTGAGCCATTTTTATCAGTAATATTCTCAGCCTATTAAACTGTGACATTAACAAAATTGCATAAGGCCACCAAACATCTCAATTTTACTTCAGTTACATACTGGCAGAGGTGTAGTGCTCTCAAAATTTCACTCTTTCATTTTGTCTTTATTTGCCATGCTCTTGTTCCTGTATTTTTTCTTGCAGTTACCTCTTTAAAAGTTCTCTGGGCTTTTTTGATGGTTCCAAAATCTAAACCAGCACATGGTGGAGTCCTCTTAAACAGCCAAAGGGATGTGTGCTGAGTTTAACATCATTGGTGTTGCCTTAAACTGTTTGTGTGCTTTGTCTTTCACCAGCTTAATTAAAAAGGATTTAATTATGTTTATTGCACTGAAATAAGTGCATTGTAATTAATTTAACAATCTCACAGTTCTTTTCCTGTTGCTTTGGTTCAAAGTGAGAGGTTTGAGAGGTCTCCACTGTGTGTGTGCAGCATCTCTATAGGTTGGTGTGCAGCAAGTGTTAATCTTAGTTTTTCATATGTGAGACATTTGAGTGACTTACTTTGAGTTTTGTGTCTTGTGAATTATTTCCTTGCCCTTCAGCAGAAACTTAATATTTCAAGTGCATTATATTCTTGTAGCCAGAGATTATGAAATTCAAAGGGAGAGGATTGAGCTGGGGCGCTGCATTGGGGAAGGACAGTTTGGAGATGTGCACCAAGGAGTTTACATGAGCCCGGTAAGCCTCACTTCTCAAACCAAAATTAACAATACAACTCTGCTAGGTAAAATAAAAATAAGAGTATTCCTTAGAGGTCTTGGTCTGAGTCTTCCAGAACAAATAAAAATTTGGTCCAGTGACAATCTCGCTGTCTCTCTCATGACAAAGCCTAATAAAGTTCCTATGTTTTCCTGAAATAAAATACAAACTACTTGGACACTGATCCAGCAAAATCCCAATGCACAAGAGTCACCTCAGTGAAACCAGGGAGGTTGGCAGGACTTGTGTGATTTAGGCTGGTGCTCCTGAGTTTTTCTAGAAAGACTTAAGATTTCAGTTCAAATAGATCAAAAAATTTGTGTAAAATAGCGAGAGAAAGGTGCAAAAAATAGTTAATTTCAACAAAGGCCCCTAATAAAATAAATATTTCACATTAGAAGAAATTGTTGGAATTTTGATAGATTATAGAAGAATTCTTGAGGACAATAATCTTGTTCTAACTTCAGCAACAGCTGGTTATGATCCTGGGCTCGGTGGGTTAAATAATCTTCAATGCAATATTTAAGTAAATAAATTTTCTGTTTCAAGCAAGTTTAAAGTCTGGTCTGATACCCTTCTTTAGAAAGCACATCTGATATAATTTGCATTGAGAGTTTCATATTTTTCATTTAATTCTGTCCAAGTTAACAGGAGTACCAAGGATTAATGGTTCACTCACTTGATGAAAGCTGGATAAGTCTAGAGCTCTGTAAAACTAATTAAAGACCCTTTTCTTATGGGCTGTTGTTTTGAAAATGTTGGCTGTCTCCATTCTTTTGTGTGAATTGGAAAATGGATTTTACTCAGGCATTCTGTGCTGAGATTTTTAAACAACCACCTGTGGATTTATTTTTTTTAATAAGAATGTACTTCATTTAGGACACTGGGATATGTGAAGGTGAAACAGAACAGTGATGTCATTAAATTTTAATGTTCTGGTCACAGAGTGTAACTTACACTCTGGGAAGAAATCTTAAAATCAATGTAAGATTAGTTCTAATAACATGGTAGTGTAGCCTTTATATGTTCAGCTTGAGTGCAAAAATATAGGGGATATTCCTTGCCTTTTGTTCTGCTAGCTCAGAGCTGAATCTCAAAAATTCCATTTATCCCTGTTCATTGCACTTGTAAAGTCCTGATTCAGCATTCACCTCTCCCAGGTATTGCTAAAGGGTCACAGCCAGCCTCAGGTGTAGGGTACTGAGTGGAAAATGGGTTTATAGATACAGCATCCTATTGCTCAGCTGTAACAATCCCAGGAATCCCAGATTGTCTTTAAAGGCTGATTAACTGTGGAATTAATCCCAAAGTGTCATTTAAAAAAAACATTTCCTGCTCAGTACAGAAAATATGTCCAGTCTGATACATTCTCACTGGTTTGTCTCCTTATCCAAAACCAAAAGATTGACAAGACCCCAATATCAGACCTTTTCCAACATCTTCTTTGCTGGTTGCAGACACTGAGGTTCTTCCCTTTGATGCCCCTGTTGGTTAAAGGATATTTCAAAACCTTGATGTTTAACACAGGAGAGGGATGGGTCTGGCAGGCATCCAGAGGTCTCATCCCCAGGCTGATTATTCAGTCCTGATTTCATAAGGGAATAATAAAATCATGATTTACCATCACCTTTTTCAGTTAGTTTATGGGCATTTGATGTGTGAGAAAAGGATTAGATCAATATTTTCCTGCAAAGTCAACTTGAAGATCTTTTTTGTGAGCAACTTTGAAAATAAGGCACTTCATCCTGCAAAATAGAAATACTATTCTAATTCTGGTAATTTTTGTCTGTAAATAGATTTAAAATAGACCAAGCATGAGCAGAGATGGAACATAATTCTGAATCTTCATTTCCTACTGGCCTTAAAAATTGGATGAGGACATTCATCAGTGCTGTAGCATTTTGAGGAAAGGTTCATTTGTAAACTGCTAATTAAACCATGGACAATTCCCAGTTTCCCACTTGGAAGGAGGACATGCAGGTCCTTGGACAAGCCCATTCCTAATGTAGAAATTTGATTTTAAAACACTTCAGCTGCTCTCAAGCCTTCAAGAACTTCTCATTTTTGGGTATTCAGAGGATGAGAAATCAGATGGGAAAATCCATTTGATTTTCAATACATGTGGGTCTGTTGAACCTGCTGTTAAAGCCTTGATCTGGCTCACTGTGAAGATAATGTGTAAAAATCTTTGTTTTACTTTTCTTTTTAGTCTGGGTTCACAATTACAGCCAGTCTTTCCTCTGAAAAAGCCACAAAAAGTCTTTAATTTGGGTTTCTGGGTTGCTTGCTTGTATAAGCCAAGTGTGGTTTTTAGGCACATATCTCTTTCTTTTCTCTATTTTTGCTAAATATTGTCAAGATACATTCCTCAATAGCTCAAAAAGTTTACAGTACTATTCAGTTAAACTTACCATCTCTTGTCATAATTTTTCCACAATTTAACATGGTTCAAAACAGATTAAATATTTCCAAGACACATTAGATGTAAATGTTGTATGCAAGGTGTCTTGATTATAATGATATTTCAACACTAAAGCTTTCAGCATGTAATTTCTCAACTAAAGGTATTTTATTTAATGGTATTTTTTTCCAAAGTAGTTTTGCCAGAATTCTAAGGGCCAGCTTTTGGTGGGCTGTTTTTGGTGGTTTGTATTTCAGCTATTTCTCAATAATATTTTTCAGGAAAATCCAGCGATGGCTGTTGCAATCAAAACATGTAAAAACTGTACTTCAGACAGTGTTAGAGAAAAATTCTTACAAGAAGCCTGTGAGTATTAAGCAACTTCTTTTGGGATCATTTCTGTAACTTCTCCTTGCAAAGACTGTGGCCACCTGTGCCAGAAAACTCTTACACTGCTGTAAATATTTTATTAATATGTAGCCTGTTGTTTTCCTCTCCTAAAACATGTGCCAGGGAACTGCTCTACATCCTTGCATGGCCCATGTGTGTGATTGGAAGTGGGTTCTTTGATTTTCCAAATTGAGTGGTGATGTCTGGCTCCTGTAGGGCTTTAGAATCAATTTTGGAACATCTGACCCTCTACTTCATTCTTTTTTCTTAATGAATTAAAAAAAAAAAAAAAAACACATCACTTTCTCCAGTTTATTGCTTTGGAAGGTCAGGTAGTTGCCCTTGCTAGAAATGTTGTGTCTAAGAGAGATCTGTTTGAAAATTCAGAATTAAAATCTCTGCTAGAATAGGCTATTTTTCTGAATAATTGCCCACAAATGTTGCATTCTCCAAGTAGCACATTTCATGTGTGGAGGAAGGCTTTTTGTTGGGGTGAATAGGAACAGAAACTTTTAAAAGAATTTTAAAGTTACTGATTCCTCTATTGTTTGGTTTTGCAAGCAAATTAGGATATGGCACTTGAGCCTTAATTTTTGCATATTATCCCCTGCTGTTGTATACCTCTAAATGTTGTAAAGATATTGTATTTTATCAGTAAAGTAATTGGTTGTGGTCAGATGTTACAGTATATTTTATTCACTAGTCCTTTATTCAAGGAGTTTTTTCAACCCCTTCAGAAGACCTGTGTTAATAGCTAATGGATTCTCATTTTTGAATGTCTGATTTTTTGTAAATTACTGTAATTTTTTCCATTGCATTTCTGTCTGTTGGAACAGTAAATACCATTGCTTACAGTAATAACTCAACAGTCACAAGGTAGGCTGCTGTCTCCTGGCAGTGTAGAAAATAATTGCTCATTGAATGCTCCTTATTATGCTTCAAGTTTGACAGATTAGGAAATGCTGCTGTAGTCGACACATAAATAATACTTTTCAATTTTGATTTAATAGTTTTGCCATTTCTTCTTCCTCTTTTTCATTCTAATTCCCATCTGTTGCCTTTGTCTTGTGTTCAGACTGCAAATTTGCTCAGAACAGTTGCTTACTTCACTGAATTTAGACATTTATTTCCTAATATTTTAATATTAGGAATATTAAGATATTTTGAGGTTTGCCTATGGTGGAGTTTTCAATGCTGAAAAGATTTAGCAGCTGTTATTGCCTGTATGACATTTCATGTTATTTATTCCCTAAGCTATGTCAATGATAGGGGTTTTTGCTTTATTGCAATTTTCCCTGTATTATTCATAAGAGTAATATTTTAAAGAATATATTATCTCCCATAAAGTTTCTTGTCAGGAAGATATGTTACTAAACTATTACAATTTTTGTTCTTATAAATACGATTGTCCAAGGACTTTTTGGGGGTTGCTGTGTATCCATGTGCAGAAGTAGAGAACTCAGAGCTCATCAGAATATAAATCCAAAACACCTCCTGGTTTTAGCTTGTGGTTTGTGTAAAGCAGGAAGAAATGGTTTTTATTTTTGCCTAACTTGAGGCAGGACTCTTTATCAGGGAAGGCAGGGATAGGACCAAGGGTGATGGGTTTACCTTGAAAGAGGGCAGGTTCAATTTGATTTTAGGATAAATTCTGTGATGAGGATGTTGAGGCCCTGGCACAGGTTGCCCAGAGAAGCTGTGGCTGTCCCATCCTTGGAGGTGTTCAACACCAGGATGGATGGGGGCTTGGGGCCTGCAAGCTGGAAAGTGTCCAAGGCAGGGGGATTGGAACTGCTTGGTCTTGATGGTCCCTTCCAACCCAAACCATTCTGTGATTCTGTGATTCCTATGTCATACTGCATAAAGCACACTGTGGCTGTGCTGCCAGGACTGAAATTTACTCCATGGGAAATAAAATGATGTAATGATTAGATAAGTTTTTTGTCCATGTCATAATCTGGCAAACATGTTTTTTCCAGTAATTGAATTATACAGACTGTTTCTACCTTCTCTTCCAGTAGAAAGGCACAGATTAACTGGTTGTGCACTGGTTTGACAGGTTATTTTATTAACTTAGGTTATGTCCATAACCAGATCTGGGGCTGAGAGGCAGAGCCTGACCTGACTGGTACCTTCCACAGCAGTTTGCATTTTTGTGGGTGCAGACCAGCAGAGCTCAAGCAATCAGTGTTTGTTTCTACCTGCCCTCAGCACATGGAATGACCAGAAATTACTGCTTGCAACAGTTGTTTAAAGTCTATGATTATCTCCTCTGCTCATGGGCTAAATGCTTAACCAACAGGGGGTTTTTATTTTGAAGAAAGCTTTTATGTAATGCACTGAATTCTTTGCTTTCCTTTCAGTAACAATGCGTCAGTTTGATCACCCCCACATTGTGAAGCTCATTGGGGTTATTACAGAAAACCCAGTCTGGATAATCATGGAGCTCTGTACACTTGGAGAGGTATGAGACATCCTCGTGCAGCTCTGCTCTCCTCTCTTTTAGCTCATAGAAAAGGCTGAAAAACCACTTCACAATAGTAGCACATACTATCAAGCATGATATCATACTCCTCTGCAGAGTTATGGACTCAGAAACAGGAGTGGCAGCTTTTGACCTTCTCCTCCACCGGGGGAACTGCATCACCTCATTCCAGAGTGATTTAGTCAAGAGTTTTCAGAGCATTCAATTGCAGTTCCAGAGTGAGAGCATGACCTCTGTCAAGATGATGATAATGTGATAATCAGTTAAA
The DNA here is from genome assembly GCF_037042795.1 of Molothrus aeneus. NCBI lineage: Eukaryota > Metazoa > Chordata > Aves > Passeriformes > Icteridae > Molothrus > Molothrus aeneus. The sequence continues at coordinate 149,442,520 of NC_089646.1, read as the reverse complement.
CAGCATTTGCAAACATACCTTCCAGAAGTAAACTGTGCATCTTTTATTCTTCCTGAGTAATGCTGCATTTTCCCTTGAAACACTGAATTTCTTATGTTGGGGTTTTTTTTTCCTGTAGAATATCTGCAGCAGGGGATCTAGATAAGATGACTTCCCTCATTATTATGTTTTTTGGATGAATGCTTTAAAGAAAACGAGATCTCAGTTTTTATAATTGATTAGTTTTCTTTGAGCCATGTTTCTGAAAATGTGAGCTGCAGTGATATTTCATACAACATTATATGATTGTCATTGCAATTATCAAACTGCAGTGCATTTTCCAAAATACAATAGGAGGGATAGATAGAAAAACCTGGAGTGGAGAACTCATTTTCTGTCAATAGATTTCCTTTTCAGTGACCAAATCACTTTTCAAAGCCTTGTTTTGATCGATAAGGACACTCTAATGCCACCTTCCAGTAGGTTCTGCCTGCCTTATACTGGGAATAGAGCTGACAAATATTCTGTGCTCGTATTGGCTACTCTGAGCTAAATACAGTTGTTTTAGCACATGTAGGTTAAAACTAATTATTAACATGAATGCTTCTAAAACAATACTGATCAGTCTATGTTTGGGCTGGCCAGGTCCTGTTCAGTTCTGAAGTGATTTAGGCCATAAATGGAGGCTGCACTCAAGGGTACAAAAAACCAAAAAGTCCAAGCGTGCTTCACTCTGCAACAGCAACAGCAGATGCTTTTCGAAAGGAGACTGAAAGGAATGCACAAAATTACAGTTATTTTTTTAGTTTAACAGTTTTCATGTGGAAATTAAATTCTAAGGCAGACACAATTCATCATGGGAAGTGATTTTCTTTTCCTCATTCAGCCTTTAAGGCAAGGAAGTCATGCTTTGATAGTCATGTAAACTTCACAGTTTTAAATATGCCTTTTTCAGCTTTGTTATTTTCTTGTCCTAATTTCTTTCTCTTTTTTCCTCCTTGGTGCAAAAAGCTGAGGTCGTTTTTGCAAGTAAGGAAGTACAGCTTGGACCTGGCCTCTCTGATACTCTATGCTTACCAGCTTAGCACAGCTCTTGCCTACTTAGAGAGCAAAAGATTTGTACATAGGTAAGATTTCATACTTATTTATCTGTACCTGTCTCTTTTTATATGTCACTGCTCATACATTTTAGGGAGTGTCATTTTTGCAGAGGTTTCCACTAAAATGACACCCTTTTCAAGGGTGACACCTGCTGGTTCACTCCTGGATTGACTTGGAGCTGGTGCCAGATTTCAATCGGAATCATTTTCAGTTGTTGCTTTGTGGTTACAGTATTTTTTCAAGCTGTGAGTCAACTGTAATCATTCAAATACAGAAAAGCAAAACAAGGGCAGATGGCTTCTTAAGTAAAGCGGAGGGGAAATAAAATATTTATAAAATGCAAGTACTTGCTTAACCAGAAAATGAACCTAAATTTCCTTCATGGTGTGTTTTGAATTTTACTTCCTTGAATGTAAACATGAGTTTTTAATGAGAAGAGACTGGCTTCAACCTCTTATTGTGTGCAACTAAGAGTTCATAAAACTCCAGTTATGAAGTAGAATTAATTCTAAACTTAAGCAATTCACTCGTGTTTAAATACTGACTATATAATTCTATATATGTTGTGGTAATGTATAAGCAAACACTTGCATGTAAAGTAATAGCTATGCGTAGATATGTAGATATTTATGTTAAAACATGTAAATAACAATGGGTGAGAAAACGAGGCTCAGGGCGGATCTTGTTGTTTTCTGCAATGAGAACTTGAGCTCCTTACTAGGAAACCTCCTACAGGACTGCAATCCTAAACCAATTCCTTACCTTTGCAGGGCAGGAGATAAATTTTCTTCAAGTGATGATACTTCACAACTTCATGTTTTGAAATTACTAGAAATACTGTTTCTTCTGTTTGGCAGGGATATTGCTGCTAGAAATGTGCTGGTGTCTACCACTGACTGTGTGAAATTGGGTGACTTTGGTTTGTCCCGATACATGGAAGACAGTACTTACTACAAAGGTGAGGGCACCTCTGGATCCTTCTTGCAGTGAAAACACAGTTGCTTCTCACATTGCTGAGGAATTAACCAGATTTCCTAGGTCTAGCTGGTGCATTTGTATAAAAAGACAAGTTATTCAACACTTAATTAATGGCAGTAAATTCCTATGTGTGCTTAAGAAGAAGGATTACAAGGTGTGGTTTAAGGTGCAAAAAGGATCAAATTCACATGTAGGTTCAGATGAATGCTGAGTTTGTGTTGTCATTGCATGCTGCATACTTCAGATGCCATTGCACTAGAGAGATTCAGTACAAAACTGCTTTTGAATGCTATTTTTGCCCTATTTTGGATGGAATACTGAGCTTTGATGTCCCCAGCAGCTGAGAGATGTCCTGCAGTGCCTGAGAGATGGGAAATGGGAAATGCAGCAGGAGAGTAAAAATTGCATGTTGGGTCCCAAACAGTAGCATTCCAAAGCTGGTGTATGTTATTAAACCATGACTACATAAATCTCATCTTTAATATTTTTCTGGTTTCATGTATTTTAAATTATCCATTATCTGTCCCCTTACACTCTGTTGTGTTTCATCATTTTATTTGTCTCACTTTGCTGAGCTACTTTTTATCTTTTTAATTGCTAAGAGGGGAAATAATTTTGACATGATCATTTCTTGGTGTGTTTTGGGGTTTGTTATTGGGGTCTTTAAGGGAGGTTTGGGAGATTATTATTATTATTTTGTGTTTTGTTGGTTCATTTTCCATTTCATGTAAAGCTAAACAGCTTATATATCGATATTTGAAGTACTTCACTGGAGATTGGTTTTGCCTGTGAATTATTTCACTGGGAACAGAATCTATTTTTGAGCTCTGTAGTGGGGATAACAGCCTGCCCTCTCTTGCCTTCCCTGTAGCTTCCAAAGGAAAATTACCCATCAAATGGATGGCTCCAGAGTCCATCAATTTCCGACGGTTTACCTCAGCTAGCGATGTGTGGATGTTTGGTAAGTGAAAATCAAATTGGGAGGGTTCTTTGTGTCCTCTTGGATAAGCCCAGTGTTGATGTTGACTGCTATAAATGAATAATTTCCAAATATTTGTCACAGTTTTTACTGTGCATTCTGAAAATGCAGTTTCTTCCAGCGTGTTTTCCACCTCTTTATTTTTCTTTCCTTCTCTTGCTCAATAAGCCTGAATTTTCATGAATTTTTTACTTCTGGTAAGAAGCTGAGAGAAATGAAAGTGCAAGGAGATTAGCTTATAGTTATGACAGAGATTATTTTTGTCTGTTGGTTTTGGTTTGGTTTTTTTGTGTAATACCATTGTCATTTGCTATTTCTCTGTTGCATTTTGACTTTTTCTTTATGTTGATATACATTTCCTTGCTTAATGTGCAGTCATCCTATGAGATACCAAATTTCCAGATCCTTAATGCTGGATTCTTTAATGCGAAATTAAAATAATTAATTTGTCTTTTATAGCTCCTGGCCTCTTAAAAAATACAACCAGAAGCTCATTAAATACAAGGGTAAATAGACATGTCCTGAAACCTTTATCTTTTTTCCCAAATATACAACATTTTATAATAATCTGATGTTCTGTGCTCCAGCTGGTGCTGACTGCTGGCCTGTACAGACAGAATACAAAAGTGATGAGACTTGAAATAAGAGCAGGGTAATGAAGTAAGAGTTAAATTTAAAATTTGAATGTTTTTAAGTGAAGGGTTTATAATATATGAAGAAAACTCTAGTAATGTCATAGTTGGAAAAATGAAGCCTATGGAACATTTTGGCCAATTCTAGAGTGATAGACCACGTTCTTCTAATGCAGTTTCAATAGAAACTGGTTAATTACACATTTTCAGCACAAAAAATGTGGATCAATGCCAACCTTAAAAACCCTCAAAGTGAAAATACACTCTACATGTCGGAACAAGCTGGTTGGAAGGAGTCAGAGGGAAAAGCAAACACATTCTACCTCATCAGAGAGGAGATTTGAATATGAGCAAGCAGTGGTTTAGGTCAGGTAAAAGACTGTGTGAGCCAGCTGTGGGTCACTGTGCCTCGTCAGTAGGTGAGGCTGGTGCTGTGTGTGTGATCCTGCTGCAGGTAAGTCCAAACCAAGTCCCTGGTTATATATTTTAGAAGTAATTGCATTATTATACAAAACTGGGGTTTGTTTCTCTTTGGACAGCTCTCATTGTTTGCTCACAGTGAAGAAGATGTGGTTTTGTGTGTGTTCCTCAGGTGTGTGTATGTGGGAGATCCTCATGCACGGGGTAAAGCCCTTCCAGGGAGTGAAGAACAATGATGTGATTGGGCGGATCGAGAACGGTGAGCGGCTCCCAATGCCTCCAAACTGCCCTCCCACCCTCTACAGCCTTATGACCAAGTGCTGGGCCTACGACCCCAGCAGGAGACCCAGGTTTACTGAACTTAAAGCACAACTCAGGTAGGGTTTGACTTCTGAGAGGTCATTTCCTTTGTTCAGAAATATTTCTTTGCGCTTTATCTTCTGTTACGGTGTTTTGGTTCTGTGGAAAATGCGAGGCGCAGCGTTCGGAGGTTTTATCTTCAAATGGCCAGGTTGTTGCTGGTCTTTGGGAAAACTGGGCTTTATCTGGTAGAGAAAATGAGATTAGGCAGTAAATTCAAATAACTGGAAATATGAATCACCTCCTTTCTCTCCCAAGAAAAACTCCATGTTTTACTAGCAATTTGTTTATAATTTTAGCTACAATCCTTGGGGAAGGAGCTAAAAAGAATTTAGAGGGGTTATCTAAACAAATATGCTGTGGGCTTCTGTGGTAGAGATGTATTTTGAATAAATAAAGCATCAGATTAGTGCTGTTGGAAGTTACTTTCATGACATGTAGCACCATAGTTGCAGAGTCACAGCTGTCACAGGGCAATTGCAGAGCCTGCAGTAAATGCAGCGTCAGACAGAAATTCCTTTGCCCTTTGTAAACCAGGATATAAATTATCTTTGTGTTTATCTTGGAATGAGTGTGAGCACCTACCTTGCAGACTAGTCTAAATTCACACCTTAGTTTATTCTGCAGTAATATATTCCACTGTCTGTATCACCATTTCACCAGCCCCAAAGTGGGAGGGATATTTAGGCTGTGAAACATCAGTGAGATAATGTGCAGGCACATTTGATATTTGTGACCAAATTGGGCCACAGATGTTGTGACTTTTGGATTTCATGACTGCTCAGGATGTATTTTGCATAAGTCAGTACAAGCTTTGAGTAACACTTAGGTTTTGCTCACTGGCAATCCACACTGGGAATTCTTGTAATTCACTGTTGAATTCTTTGGTTTTACTTCAGGTTTTGTTTCAAAGCTGTGCTTTGTGGCATGTTTTATTTTCATAGTACTATGTTTTTGCTGTCACTGAATGTTCATGGTTTAAGACAATTCACTGGTGGTTAAAATGAGAGACAATTTGAATGTAATTACGATGTTATCTCAGAGCTGCTGCATGGAGAGCTGGAAGACCTTAAAGTTTTTTCCCTAATTCTTAACATTTCATACAGTTCCACGATCTGTTACTCTGGGAATTCCTGTCTAGACTAATAATTTGCAGAGCTAAGGAAAGACTTGACCCTTCTCACAGATAACTTCCTATCCTCTTGACTTTGTGGAGGTAACACAAAGGGAGGAATGTCAGGGCTGGGTGGGGATTGCAAGAAAAAGATGTGACACTGTTGTGTGACTTGGGTAATAGGTGGAAATTGGCAATTCAGTTGCTTTTTTGTGTCTTTTTGGCTCTGAAAGTACAGGATGATTGATAAATTGCAGCCAGGTTGTACTGTTAAAGCTGGTTGGCACAGATGAGAATGAAGCCCTTAAAAGAGTGGAAGATGACTGTGGTGTGTAAAGCCAAGCAGGGAGGGTATCTCACCAGGAAGGAAGGAGGATGAGTAAATCCAGAGTGTGCCCAAGAGCCTGGCTCTCCTCAGAACCAGCACTCAGGGCATGCAGCAAGGCAGGGTCTCGTTGGTTACACATCAAAATGTTTCCCAGTGTGCTTGGGTGAGCTCTGAAACAGGTCACCCAGAAAGACTCTGGAATTTCCATGCTGGCAGACACTGAGATTTTGATTGGAAAAGGCTCAGAGCACCTGGCCCTTGCTGTGCAGGGAGCCCAGCTTCAGCAGGAGATCAGACTTGAGACCTCCAGGCACCCCTTCCATCTCATTCTGCATGAAAAGTGCCCCCACTGTGGAGGGGTGTTTGCTCCTCTGGTCATGCTGGGAGATTTGAAGCATTGTTTGCAGGGCAGCCTCTCTGCTGGGGCAACCCTAAAATCCAGTTTTCACTCTGTTCCCACCAAAACTGGGAACTTTCTGCCACACCAAACTGGTGACCTTTATCTCCCAAATTTAGGCAGCATGGTTGTCCTTAGGGCTGCTTTTTGCTGCTCCAGACAGAGCCAGCCTCTCACTGGAAAGGTTGCCAATTCCCTGATGATGAGGCAGTCTCAGGCAGCTAGGCAGGATTGGGTTTCAGAACTCAAATTCCCATGAACTTGCAAAAACAGTCTATTTCCCTGGTGGCCTTTCCTGTGGTGTTGCTGCTGCTCGTTCTGGATGCTGTCCAGAGCAGTCTCTTCAAGCTGAGAGCAGACTGGATGTTTGCTTGGAGCCAGATACAGCACTGCAGCATTCATTCCTCTCTGGTTTAATGAAAAAAACTTCTTCATGGCTTTGGGAAAAATCTTCTGCATCTGGAATAGCATAGATGGGAGTATAAACATTTCACATGCTCTCTGTTATTTGGTGCTTTTTCTGTTTCATAGTAACAGCTGCTTTACCCAAACTGAATTTGCAGCTGATTGTGCAAGGCAAAGGTGCTGATTTCTGCACAATTTATGCACTGTTATTTGTTGCTACATATGAATTTAAGTACTGTTATTAGAGTAGTAATTTTATAGCATTTGATCTGTCTGAAGTGGATGTGGTTGAGTCAGTCTTTCCAGCAAACACAGAAACAAATGGGTGGATTGTGGATTTCCAAATGTAATTTATCATTGCATTCCAAGTCTCCTTTTCAAATGGTGGGGGGGTTAAAAGTCAGATTAGGTCAGGGCAGTGAGGTAGTGAGGTGCTACCCTGCTACTCCTGCAATTCTGACTTGGTCAGAACTAGAATATAGGATTCTTTTTAATTGGGAAGTGTGTGTTGCCTTGCTGGTTTTGTGTTGAAGAGATTTTTTGTCTTGAAAAATAATATAAATAATATAAATGGTAAACAATATGTAAATGGTAAATAATATAAAAGGATTTTAACTTTAAACTTTCAAATTAATGTCATTTCATGACTTTTTTCACTGTGTCTTGGAACAAATTTTGTTTAAAGTACTTTCATGAACCCGCTCTGCTACAAATAGCAAAACAAGGAGCAGTTATGTCATTACAGAGGTGACAGTGTCACTGAGGCCCATTGGTGGTCACAGGTTTTACAGAGTGCTTCACCCCACTGGTGTCCTGGGGCTGCAGGTCCCATTGAAACAGCTCTAAAAAGAATGGGGGGAAAAAGAGACAGATACTATGCTTTTAAAGTCTGGTTTTATGACAACAATGAGATAATTAACTGATGAGAGCTGGACTTGAGTCTTTTTGTCACTGCATTTGATGTAGATCCTGAAATGTTGCTTATAAATGAAAATTGGTAGGGGTGAGGGCAGTTTGAGTCTTCTTTTATGGCATTCTGATAAAAAAAAGACTGTAACACATACTTCAGATACATGATGGAGGCTGCAAAATGCTTTGCTGTTCTTCTGTTCTTTGCCTGTGACCATTAAGAATAGTCCATAATCCATATAAAAAGTGCTTTCATATTAGAACAATATTGCAAGTATGTTTCCTCTGCATCCAACTTTGTATTTCTGGTGGCAGAGGGAAATAAAGAAGCTGCATTTTGGGGGTCAGCACTTGATGTAGGTTCCCACACCACTGTAGCAGGAGACACTGGTGCTGCTGTGCCTTTTTGGAATATGAGGATATAGTTTAGTATTTTAAATATTCCTACACTGAAGGTCCCCATAAATGTTTCCTTTTTGCTGTCACAGGCCAATTTCAGTAAGAAGTTCTTTGTAAATTATGTAAGTGTATCAATTATGAAAACTTTTAATAGTTGAAATTTTCCTTGAGCCTTCACCTCACAGAGAAGTTGAGTTAAATTTGCCTGTGCTACCTCAAGGTTTGATAGGGGAACCACAGGGATAGAATTCTCTGCTTGCTCCTCTTTGCTGCTAAAAATATGTGCAGTTTGGGAAAATATGCCTAGATCTGACTTCTCCTGACCTTCTGCAAATTCTAATAAACTGTTCAGAGAACTTGAGCAGCTGCACTGAGGAAACGTCAAAAATATCTCTTGGCACACTCTTCCTTCATCCACAGACCGGTCTTCCCTTTGTGAAAACAAAGACCTTTCTGTGAGTCATTTCTATTCCTTGTGGTTTTTTCTAGTAGTGCTTCTCTGAGGCATTTCTATTTTATATTCTTGTCAGCAGAATCAAGGGCATCCAAGTACAGATGCTGCTGCAGCCCATCAGCCTCTGGCCAGGCTGCTCTGGGCTGCTGGGAAAGAACCTCCTGATGGCACGAGCAGGGAGGATGAACTGCAGTTGTAAGGCAAAAAGCTGAGCCTGTGTTAAGAACAAGAAGTAATTTCAAAAGAAATTTGTCATTTCTGGTGATACATGATGATGGTGTTGCACACTGGGGCACCACAGATAAAATGGCTTTGATAGCAAAGCAGAGGTATTGGGGTTTCATTCCTTTTTATGGAAAACCAGGACTGTGCTGTGACAAATTCCACACATGGCCCCAAATTGTCAGTAAGCCATCTCTAAATTTAGCCAGCTACTACCAGCCAACTCCATTCTATTCTTTTGTTCAGATTAGAGCAACTGCTGTACCAACAGCTTGGTTAAAAACCTACATTTTATTCATTTCTCTTTCATTAATCTGGGCACACTTTTTTTTTTTGTCTTATTTTGTTCAGGGGTTTTTTAATCCTTCTCTTGAAAGATGATAATCATGGTTCATGGCTGTTGGCTGCTTTCTCATGCTGCATAAAAATCCAGGATACCTGAAGTGTGAGATTGCTTTGAAGCAGGGGTTTTGTGCCGGTTCTTCATGGGTTCAAGTAGAAAATCTTGCATTTTCCTTATTCTGAAGGAAGAGAGAGGTAAAATAGAATGAGTCTCTCTTCATTCCCTCTGCTAGGCTGTAGCTGTGTTTCCATGGTAGTTCTAGCAGGGTGACTTTTACAAATAACTTGTCTGATTTTGCTTTTGTTCCACATTCTTGTGTTGCTTCAGCAATGATGGATTGAAATTGCAGCAATAGTTATAAACTTGATTTAGCTGCAGCGAGACAAGCTTCTCTGCTTTTTACAAGTGGCATGGTTTGGGGTTTTTTTGGCTGAGTAAGGAAAACCAAAGTTCTTGTCTCCAGCGGGAATTTATCCTTCAAATAAGCAGTGAAGTTTCACGATGAGAATAGATTGCTGGAGTTGATCTCATCCCCTGAATGAGTAATTCTGGGTGGTTGTTTAGCAGACTGAACAGGAGATTATAAACTCAGAACTTAGCTTTGTTTCTGGAAACTCCTGAGTGATAAAGAAACTGGAGTAGCTCCTCCACAGGATTGTCTTTACCCTGGGGACAGTGATATGGAAATAATCTGCCCTGCTCACATCTCCAGAGCGTCCGCGTAGCGTGCGGCTCCAAGGAATTGGCAGCTCCCTCTTTCAAAGCTTCTCTCTGAGTCTTTTTCAAATGGCAAATATCCAACATTAATAAGCCACATAGCAGAGCTGGGAGGAGGCTGGCTGTGGGGGCAGCAGAAGCACGTTCAGCTTCAAACAGGCTTTTTAATAGTCAGAACAGTGGTAAGTAGCAAACTGGTTTTACTACTGTCTTGTACTTTGTGAAAATGCAGCCTTTTGACCTGAATGCTTAGAAGCTGAGTGAATAGTGTCAGATCTTTCTGTTTTGCTAAATTGCTTTGCTGAATGTGTTCCTGGTTAGGCAAAAACGTAAGAGCTGAAGAAGTATTTTTGACTGCTTTCTTTTAAAAAAAGGAAAAAAAAAATCCCAGTGATCTGAAGCTCTTGAGTTTCAGTAAAGAACATTTTCGGTTTGTTTTGAACCTTTGCAGCAGTTCAGTAGAATATTTTCTTGTGAAGATTAAGCTTTCATGCAAGTAAGTGCTTGATTGATTGTCTTTGAGGACTTCTCTGTGTAATTGCACATAAAAAGAACTGTTATGGAAAAAAAATTGTGTGTGAGATCAACCACAGCTTTCTGAAAATTGATGCTGTTTTCATTGTTAAAAGCACCCTGGTAATCCTACAGAATTATTTCTTCCTGATACTGGTTTTCAGGCACAAAACCAGTGTATGTAAATTAAATTTGGCTCTCAGTAGTTTTATAGCATTTCAAGTTAAGTACTGTTTATTAGTCTGAAAAATGCAAGAGCTGTGGGGAGAGGTTTATTAGTCACTGAAATTGGAGTTTTGCTTGATTGCAATGTGTTTTCCTTAGTACAATACTGGAGGAAGAGAAGCTGCAGCAAGAAGAACGAATGAGAATGGAATCCAGGCGACAAGTCACGGTGTCCTGGGACTCAGGAGGATCAGATGAAGCTCCTCCCAAGGTAGCTAAGACTGCAAATTACGTGTGTTTTACAAAAAACAAACAAAAACTTGCTTTTTATTCCGTTTATTTCTTCAGAGCCTGCCCTGATGGGTTGGTTCAAACCACGGCATTTTGGCCACTTCTGTCCCCATCTGGGAATCTTTGCCTGAAATGACCCAGCTCTGTTTGAACTGTGCTTAGAACTGATCTGTGCTGTGATACTGCTTTAAAGATTTTCTGTTTCTACTTGAAATTGTAAAAAAAACCCCGGAGCTGCCACAAAACTGTCTCCTGGCTTTTCCTTTTCCTTCTTGCTTGTAGCACTCCTGTAAATTGTTGGCTAATGAGCTCTCAGGCCAGCATGAAGTTTATTTATAACACATTAGTGACAGGACAGGAGTCAGCTAATTGCATTTTCCTTCTTCTGGACAGAAATGAGGGGTTTGTTTCCAAGGAACATACGTGGTTTAGTTTCCACTTCATTTTCATTTCTGTCCTGTTTGGATGTCACTGATGGCTTCTGCAGCTGTGGGAGTCCAACCCCACCAGTTCCCTCTCACTCTGCTTCCCCTCAGAGTTATTCTTGCAAGCTGTTGCTTGAAAGTTCAAGCCTGTATTTTGAAGAATTTCAATTTTGTGCAGTAACCAGCGTATTGTCTGCGTCCTGATAGTTTGTGGTGAATTCCTGGAGCTCCCAGGTTCTGGAATAATAATTTATTAATAATAATTCTGATAATAATTCCAGGAGTACTTGTGTGGCACCTTGTGCTGCACACATTCCCCAGCACTCATAGAAAGGCAAATTTTGTTTTGGTTTGAGGGGAGAGGGAAGGTTTTTGTTTGTTTGGGGATTTTGGGGTGGTTTTCTTTCCATTTCCAGGTGGTTGCCTGATAGATCAGATTTCTGAGCTTAGTTCTGCATTTTGGTACCTTGATGGCAAATAGAAAATGTGGGCAGTGGAATTGCTGCTTTCATTTCAGAGTTAGAAACAGCAAACAATCTATCAAGCTGTTCAGTCATCTGAGATGAATTAGCAGGATTTGGTGTTTATCTAAACAATGTTCCAAGTTACAGAAGCAGATCAACTGCATAAATTGGACCAGTAGAATGCTTAATTTGAAATGAGCACCTTTGTGTGTGATGTATGAACTGAAACACTTGACCAAAGGTGTGTTAAAAATGCAGTTAATTCTTCCACTGGAGAGAATCTGTTTTGAGGGGCTTGCTATGTCCTTGTAGAAATACACTGTATTTCTGATGCTGTTGTTGGCTAGGTTTTTTTATACATTTCTTTTGTGTAAAATATGGATGTGTTTAATAATGTCATTGGAACAAGTGGAATCTTGTAGTTATAAGGTTTTAAGTGTCTCTTTAATTATTATCTAATTTTCTAATGTGACAACTGATTTTTTTTTATTCTTCTGCTGATTCATTGTAAGTGTTGCAGATTGTTGCAGGTCTTAAAACTCCTGCACATACTCAAACAATTCCCAGGTCTCACAATCCATGCTCTGAGATCACTTGTATCTCACAGTGATATTTCTGATAGAGCCCTGAGACAGAAAACATCCTAGTCCAGAATGAGAGTGAATGTATTCATCAAGCAATGATAAATTCTGCAGTCTCCAATTGATGTGGTTGCCTTGAACTGCCAGAAGGACTGAGAGAGCCCTTTGCAGAAGGATGAAGTTTGGGGGTTTTTTCCCTCTTTTTGGTTAATTTTTCTCCTCCTGAAATACCCAGCAATGCTGTTCCTTATTCAAAAAGAAACCCTCAGCTATACCTTTGGAGATTCAGAGTATGATCAAAAGCACTTTCCATGTTGAAGTAATTAGTTACCCAGAAATTAATAATCAGAACTAACTTTATACCTCAGAACACCGCATGGAAATAGCCATGCAAATAAATCCATTTGGTTTATGTTATTCTTACTGAAAAAAAGAATTTACTTCTGAGAACAGTCACAAAAGCAGCAAATTAACAGCAAAAATTGGAAACAAGGCTGTATTGCACCTGGAATTTTGATTTAAGACTTAGGTTCTTAGATGATGTTCTCTCTAGAGTTGAACAGAACAGAGCAGGTCATTGAGTGCAAGCAATTAAATAAATACAAAGAATAGAGCAAGAATTATTTATTGACATACTGAGCAAACAATTCAGCTGCATCCGCTGCCAAGCAAAAATGGAGGAAAACTTATAACTTGATTTTAGTTGTTTAAAAAAAGTATTTGTAATTATAGAAAATCTGTTTTGGGGTTATTTTGAAGTTTGCCAAACCTGTAAATGTTCGTTTCACTGAAACATAATTTTCTGTGTTTAGTTGTGTGTGTTTAATGATTCTAAAAATTCCGTTTTCTTTACAGCCCAGTAGACCTGGTTACCCCAGCCCCAGATCCAGTGAAGGGTTTTATCCAAGCCCACAGCATATGGTACAGCCAAATCATTACCAGGTATTTCATTTAATACCATGAGTGTCTGGTTTTTTTTACAAATGTGGCTTTAGATGCAGCCGGTGGGATTGATGCACTTCTTTCATGGTTTATTTTAATTCAGTTCAGTTCTGAGTTTTGTTTTACATAGGAAAAAAAAAAATCCAAACTGAGCCTGGTAGTTTTACTCCAGATGGTAAATATTTCCACATCTGATGTGGTGCTCAGATTCCTGAAACTGCAATGAAACACTTCAGACATTTCCACATTTATTGAGGGAATGTGGTGTTCATGTTGACATTTGTGCTGAGCTGTGAAATCACTGGCTTCATAAAATGGCATTAACTGGGGGCCTTTCCTTGGGGTCATTGGTATTTTATTTTCTGTGTCCTGGTAGCTGCTGCCTTTAGCTCCACCACGTTGTATACTCACAGGTTTTGCTTTTCTTCTAAAACTGCTGAAGAAATTCAGAACAAAAGTTTGTCTTTAAAGGACTTTGAGCGATTTTAGGTTTGTCCAAGGCTACAGCCACATTACAGCTGTCTCAGTCAAGGGGATTTTTTTCCATGAAGAGAGGGAGGTTTTCATTTATTTAATAAGTACTTCAGGCTCATTAAAACTACTTGGATTTTCCTGTGGAGAAGTTCCCAGGCCACTCAGCTCAGCACACTAATTACATGCTGCCACTCAAGCCTTAAGCCTGTAAGATACAGCAGGGGGTACATTTTTATGGGGCTCTGTAGGGTGATGTTTGCAGGCTCCTATTAACTGGAACATGAGCTCTGCATGTAGAACTCTTACATATGTATCTATAGATTGAGTTTTGTCCTCAGAGGACTTTGATCTCCTTGCCTGCAGAGGTTAGAGCATGCTGTGATGCTGCTGGTTTGATAGGCACCATAAAATACTTATCCTCAAAAGCTGTATTTGTGTCCTGTTGCAGTTATTCTAAAATACTTCTGTTATCGTGAGCATCCTCAAAGACTTAAAACAGAGGTGTCATATTTTGGCTCAGCTTCCTTCTTCTGATGTTGCTTCTCCTTCTTCCTCTCAGTGTCTGCTTGAATTGAGTCATTTCTGTGCTTTCATGTCTTGGAGGGGATGTTTCCATCATGGGGAAGCACAGGTCTTACTAATATCTCTGTTTTTCTCTTTGTTTTTGCCCCTCTGGGGTTTTTTGCCCCCTTAAGGTGTCTGGCTACCCTGGTTCTCATGGGATACCAGCCATGGCAGGCAGCATTTATCCTGGGCAGGCTTCTCTCCTGGATCAAACAGATTCCTGGAACCATCGCCCTCAGGAAATATCAGTGTGGCAACCAAACATGGAGGTAGGAGATCTGACACATCTGCTACTGTGTTCTGTACACTTCAGTGCACTTTTTATTATTATAAATTGTATTACTTCTGTTATTTAGGTAGATCTGTTACAGGAGAACTGAGTTTTGCTGGGGCTTTTAAAATTGTCTCACTGCAGTGGACTGGGAGTCAGGACTGAATTGTTTTTTAAACAAATCCTTCTGTGTGAGGCTGGGTCTTGTATTTTCTGAGACCTCCGTTGAAGGGAGGAATGATGAACATGACTCCATGTTCTTAGAAGGCTAATTTATTATTTTATGATCTATATTATATTAAAGAATACTATACTAAACTATACTAAAGAAAAGAGAGAGGATACAGACAGAAGGCTAAAAGATACTAAAGAAAAACTCGTGACTCCTTTCAGAGTCCCAACACAGCCTGACTGTGATTGGTCATTAAGTCAAAAACAATTCACATTCCAAAGCAGCAAAACACAGGAGAAGCAAATGAGATCATATTGTTTTCCTTTTTCTCTGAGGCTTCTCAGCTTCCCAGGAGAAGAGTCCTGGGCAAAGAGATTTTTCAGAAAATATGACGGTGACAGCTGGGCATGAAGTGTCACTTCACATGAATTCTTGATGAGGTTGTTACTACTTACCTAACTGAGTGATAGCAAATATTTGTTCTTTGTTAAGAGAAGGCTTTACTGGAACTTACTGCTGTTCACAGAGATGGGAACACTCATAAAAAAAAAACCTCTTGGGAGATACCCAGCACAGCTGAAGGATTGAGGCTTCTTTGTGACTTACCCAGAAGAGAAAATGAGAGGGTCTGAGAGACTGTTCCTGAGCTGAATTCCTTCTGGGTGCTCTCCAGCCTGTCATGATTGCACTGAGCTGCTGAGGAACATCAAATTAATTCCCCCTTTAACCTTCTGTCTTTTTTTTTTTCTGTTCTCCACTGTTGTACACTTTTTTATTCCATTTTTTCCTTCCACAAAGATTCAGTTTGTGCAGCTTCTGTCTTAATTTTTTTTTCTTCTCTAACCAGCTCTATTCCCTGTGTTCCTGATAAACATTTAAGTGGTCTCTGAAATACAGAGAAGTTTGTTACCAAATTTCCCTTGGCTTTTAAAAAAATACTAATTTATACACTATTTCTTAATGATTTCCAGGCAGCATTGGGGTATGGTATGTGGAGTATTTATAAGCTTAAGACAGGCATAAATATTTGGTCAGAAATTCGTTAAAAAATGTTTTTGTGACATGGTTTGTAAGCTTAAGACAGCCATAAATATTTGGACAAAAGTTCATTAAAAATGCTTTTGTGACATGCTTTGCCACTGTTGGCTAACACTGAATAGCGTATTTGTTTTGATTTTTAAAAATGTATCTTGTAGCTTTTAACAACTGGATGGTTACATTATTGCTCAAGACCAAGAAAACAAGATTGATAAATCTGGTTTTGTTGTCCAGCTTAAGTGAAGTGCAACACAGGAAGTGACAATGTTGCTGAAAAACAGAACAGATTCTTTCAAATCTTTTTTGGTTGCAGTGACTAAGAGCAAGGCAGATAAAAAATTCAGGGTTGGAGGGAGTTTCTTCCAGTGCTCTCCTTCAGCTTTTGAGGAGCTGAAGAAACTCTACTTGACTGCTGCCAAGAATTGACTTCTAAAAACTTTTCCTTTTATCATCTCTAAGTTCTTGCACCTGTTGATAGGAATTTTCACTTGTGAGACTGAGTAAATTTCCTGTGGATTGCAGGATTCAGGCACTTTGGACATCCGTGGGATGAGCCAGGTTCTGCCCACACACCTCATGGAGGAGAGGTTGATACGGCAGCAGCAGGAGATGGAGGAGGATCAGCGCTGGCTCGAAAAAGAAGAACGATTCCTGGTAATTCTTTGTTTCACAGAGCTTCTTAATTCCTTCTGATTCTTGGGGTTTGTATTGCAGCTGCTTAAAACTGGTCACTTCTGTGAAATGAGAAAATTTACAGGACACAGGACCCCCAAAATGTGGGTTTGGAAACAGGTTTTAAAATAAGTGTTGGGCTAGTGAGAACTGTATTTCAGATCTCTTGAACAGCTGTGGCTTTTGGTGAATCTCATTTTATCCAGTTGAGTGTTTGTGTGGGGGAAGTTGTGGGTACAATTCTGTGCCCATCTGGAGGTTGCCTGTTTGTTCTTACACAGAAGGATCTGTGTGTACTCTACCCCTAAAAAAGGTGTAACCATCTAAGAGTTGTGGCTGTGCTAAGAGTTGTACCCAGCCTTGCCCTGGAGGAATAATGGCACATGTTAGTGGGAAGAAATAATAGAAGAGAGAGCTCTGTGAGTAGGGAAAAGCTCTGAACCTCACCACGAGCAGGAAGAAGAGATCATTGGTAATGGGATGTTCTGATGGTGTTTCTCTGCACTTCCACAGAGAATTGTTGTCAGTGCCACTGGTGGATGTTTTTTTGGTTCAGCTCTGGCTTCCCAGTTGTCAAAATTCAAGTTGAGTGTTACATTTCTCCTGCTTGAGGCTGATGGCTACAGATGGAGTAGAAGGTGGGAGTAGAATGTCACCAGGAGCCTGTGGGTGCCTGATGCTCACAGGACAAGGGATAATTTACAGTGCTGTGTGTGGGTTGTGACACACAGCAGCCCTGTGCTTGACCTTAGGCATATTTCAGGGAATGTTTCAGTTTGGAAATCTCCTGTGTTGGAGCTGCTGGTAGATGCTCCCATGTCCAGGACATGTTCTAGCTGAGATCCACATTGTGCCTGAGCTAAGAAGTGACTTTTGATTAATGGGTGTTGAAACTGGTTTCCTTCTAAGTCCATTTTGGGAATTTGCAGTTTCCCGTTGGGATGACAGCAAACAAACCCCTGTGCCCAGATTGCTTGCTCTGAAGAGAGGGAGGGGAAAGGAAAATTTCTTCCCTAATTTAGGCATTAGCTTTTCCAGTCTTGTGTGGCACCACTTGCTGGTGACCTACACAACCCAGGAGGTCAAACTCATCCCTGACAGTTAAAACTTTAAAGATGGTAAAGAACTTTTTGTGGAATCAGCTTTCTGGGAATGGGGCATTGACATTGCAGGGGTGGCAGTAGGTTGTGTGGGAACTTTCTGCAGAAAACTTTCTGATTTTTTGTGTAGAATAAAGGATGATCATTTGTATTATTTGTTGATTCAGTCTCTGGACCATTAGGGTGTTTATCATCCCCCAAATTGACATTGAGAAGGAACTTGCTGATTTTCCTTTTTATCTGTAATACACTCATAGCATCTGTTTGGGAGAGATTTGCTGTGTTTCCATTTTGTGTTGGGTTTATTGTGGAGAAACACCATCTCTCTTGCATCTATTCTGTTAAGGAATTGGAATCCATAAGAGATTTCAATTCTTTTTTTTTTCCACATTAACATTTTGACTGTACAGACTTTGAGGTTCACCCTTGGATGCCTATTACAAATTTATACCCCATGTTAGGAGCTAAATGAGTTGCTGGTAGCCACAGGGTGCCTTTGAGCCCATAGCAGGATGTGTGTAAGGAGGATATTCAGTTTATAGATGGGTGTTTCTTGGAAAAGGAATGTGGGTGAGTTTCTAAATTTAGCCCTGAGGAAGTGAAGATGTGGAAAAGTCATAGTGGGGAGTCATTCTTGGAAGCCTTGCAGGTCTCCTGAAGATATCACCACAATTCAGACATGAGGGTCCAAACATGTGAAAATAAGTCATTTATTGAGGCATTAAGGCCATAAAATGGTGTCCAACATAGAAATAAGCCAGGTGTTACACACACATGCTCCTTGGCCAGTGTCCTCTAGTGAGTGACAACATTTCTGCCCTGGGAAGAAGGTCCTCCCCTATTTTCATTCCATGTGATTTAAGGAGAAGAAATCTGGCCCTCCCTTGCCTGCTTTAGACAGCTTTCAAATAATATTTGTCCTTTTCAGCACAGAGAACAACAGAGTAGAGTCAGATTTTAATATTTAACTTACTTAACTATAATATTTAACTTTTGTAACCATGTGTAGTGTTCTCAGTGTAAACTGTCTGCTTCCAAAAACAGCTCTATTTACCCAATCCTCAGGCTCTACAGCACATCCCACTTGTACTACTGAGAGTTGGACTCACAGGGGAGCAACTGCAAATGATTTATTGTAAGACACTGCAACAAGATGGAAGATCCTCTCTGGGTTTCTGTTGGTACAATTTTTGTTTCCCCAGAGTAACACCAACTTGCTCATGACTTGAAATTTATTGCTGCTTCTGCAGGGAGAAAATACAACTCACAGCACATTGGTACAGGGATAAACAGCACTGTTGCTGCTGGAGGGGACTCCCCAGATGGGGAATTCAGTGCAGTGGCATTGAAATGGAAATGTGCTGGTCTTTGGGGAGCTTGTTATCAGTGTAAGCAGTTTGCCTGAAACTGGTCCTTGGAGAACATGGGACTAGTTAGTACTTGAAAGGATAAAAATGTTGTTTTCAAGCTGCAGCCTTAACAGAATGCAGAATTCTGGAAATTCTGCTGTAAAAAGGGAAAACAAACAGGTCTCTCCTCATGGGAAGCTCCCAAATGAAAATAAATCCATTGTGTAAAAACTGAAAAGTAAAGAAGTCTTTGGTTTTAAATTGTACCAAATATATCCATTGGAGAGTGAGAAGAGAATTGGTGGAGGGGTTGATTTTGGGGGATCCAGGACTGACACCCCAGCCCCTGACAGGGAGGGAAGGCAGCACTTCAGCTCTGCCAGCTTTATGGACACTGATTAAAACTTTAGATCATTAAATTTTCATGCTCTATTGATAAAAGTGCTGTGGAGAGAATCATCTCCAGGAAGGACAGAAATAGGTGAATTATTTTTGAGAAAGCTGAACAGGAGACACAAAGCATTACTGCACCTAAAGCTTGATGCAGATCACTACAGGACACAGTCTCTGTCCAGGGCACCTTCAGGTAGAAGAGGAAATGGCTGCAGTACAAACAATCTAAAACCATCAAAAATTATCTCTGAACATTTTACACATCTCCTCTTTTAGACCTATTTAATGCCTGCTCCTTCCTTTATTTGGAGTTCCCGCTTTGAACCTTTCTTTCTGGCTGGGCTGATGTTATGTACATGATTTTTAATCAGATAAATAAAGATATATATGTGCATGCCTGTTAGTAACTCCTCAGCAGACAGAACAGTTTTATTCTAAGAAATTTATAGTCTCTTCTGGGATAGCTTAAGAAGAAATAACTCACATATTTTCCTTATCATGCTTGGGTTCGTTGTTTTTTTTTCTGAAATTCCCACATAGTTGTGGTTTTTGTCCTATTTTGACACTGAGAACTGCAATTCAAGTCTAATTGATGTGAACTGTTGCTAAAATAAGATTCTAATTTTAAGCCTGAGAAAATCCCACCAAGACATTACAATTCAGCATGTCCTGAGAACTCCAAGGCTTACATATTCTTTTATTAGCAAGGAACCAGAAATACTGGAAATAAAGTGGATTATGTCCCACTTTGTCAACATATACATCCTGTCTGAAAATTCCTCTTGACATTTCCAAAGATTTCAGATAGTAGGCTTATTTATTAAAAAGAAAAATCCATTTACTTTTGAAGGACTTTGGTTTCTGCAAGATTTTAACAACATACAGTTCTTTATCTCTGTGGTTTTTGGGAGGTCCAGAGCCATGGCGGGGACTGGGAAGATGGCAGGGTGTTCTTTGGGGCTGTGAAATGGTGTGTGAAGTACAGAACAGGTTTGGTGTGAGGCTGAGTGTTGACCTAGAGAATGTTGCATTAAACAGCTGAAAGATCTCAGAATTAAAAATTCAGCAATGCTTTCCTGTTGTGGCAGCATAAGGGGCTCAAAACTCTTGCAACTGCAGAAGTGGAAGAATTGCTACTGAATAATATTTTAAAATATAATGGGAGTTTGATCATCAAAATCACCTTTACTGTAAAATAATTTGCCTTCTGACATTTCCACATCTACACAAGAGAATAAACAGAAAATCATTTAGTCAAATGGGAGTTGTTAGAATTTCTTAGAACATTAAAATCAGTAAATATATAATTGGGACTTTTCTCAGTCATTGGACACAAAAGTTGAACATTTCTCTTTTGTTCCATGTGTTCTTGACTACCCAGGTTTTGAAGGAGCAGAGGAGAATGCTTGTGGAAGTTGAAAGAAGTTGATGTCCTGCTAAAGGATTTTTTCCTTATTTCTGAGGTGTAGCTGCTCAGGGTCCCTCAGCTTTGCCATCACCCCCTGGCACTTGGGATCTGCAGGTTGGGATCAGGTTCTTGGAGGTGCCAGGGCAGCACCCCTGCCCTCACAGCCTTGTTTGGGTGGGAGCCAAGTTAATAATCACCATTTTTGTGATATTTGCTGAGCATTTGCAGCTTTTCTGTGCAGCAGTTCCTGGACTGTGGGCTGTCCAAGATGGGGTGTCCTGGGGGGAACTCAACATTCTCCACGTTGGCTGCTGGTGGAGACTTGGGGAATGGAATTGTTGCTGTGACTCGGAGCCTTTGGATGCTGGAAGGAGGGACCTTCTTAGCAAGACAAGCAGAGGAGATGGGTTTTGTGTCTGCTAATTTCAGTTTTTGCTTATATTACTAGGGAAAAAAGTCCTGTTACTTGGACTAGTGGGCATTTTTATGCTTCTGACTCTTCTAAAATGCTCAATATTTCATTGTCTCTGGAGTCTGGTCTGAGGGATGTGTTCTGGATGGTCCAGGGGAAGGTGTCCCTGCCCATGGAAGGGGTTGGAATGAGAAGATCTTTAAGGTCCCTTCCAGCCCAAACCATTCTATGGTTTAAGGTGCATTTTTTGAGTAATAAATTGCTATAAGTGCAAAGAGCATTAAAGACCCCTGTGATAAAACAGTCTTTGGTTATTTCCAAAGAGTTTGGGCACTTCCCTGGCTAGAAATGAACCTGAAATGATGGCAAATTGTGAGCATCAGTGTAATAGAAATGTAGTTTGTCATATGCTTTATATGGATATTTAACAAGGATAGCTGTTTGATTTAGCTGAAGAATACTATGAGAATCATGACTTTACCTGTCTAGGGAGGTTTCAGACATACTCATATCAAATGAGACTTTAATCAGAAAAAAATTCCTTTATTGTAATAAGGAAATAAACTGGAGATGAATCATGGTAGGTTTCATCTTGAAATTTGTCACAAATTCCTGGAAAAATATGAGGAGACCAGTTGTGTCTGTTTCAGTTCTTCACGTTTAAGAGGGGGTTAAATGTTTCCCTGTCTGATATGATTTTCTATTTTTAATCTGCATGTTCTTTCAGGCAGTGACTGTCTCTGCCTGTGCCCCACTCAGTCTGCAGAAGACTGAATGAAAATCCCAAAGACAGACTGGCAGCACAACTGGACTATTTTTAATGACAGAAGATCAATATTAGTGAGTTTTTGCAGGTTCCTTCTGCCCTGCTGGTTTTTAGGGCCATTTAGTAGGATTTGTGAGTTGGAATTATTCTTTAGTATTCTTACAAGAGGAAGGAATCTCAAATAGCCTTAAAACAAGAAAAGGATGTATTTGTCCCCTGAAATTAACCCTGAAAGAACATGTGGTCAGTTTAGTGGCACTGTGTTTAGTTACACCTACATTTCTCTAAATTAAAAAAATGTTATTTCCATATTATGTGTGACCATTTTATCCCTTGAGTTATCAGTGACTCCTCATCCAGTCTTGTAGGAGAGTCAGATAAATCCTGTTTTTAAGTGTCGGAATTGGTGCACAAGAAGCACACTGTAATTTTGCTGAGTTTGTGTCTTCAGATCAGTGTTAACTTTGGCTTCACATCCACTATTCCTTTGTCTTCCCATGTAATCAATGTTGTCCTTGAAGAATAAATAAAACATACCTGGATTTCCTGGGGACATAAGTGGGGTTTTCCTGTGCAGGGCCAGAAGTTGGACTTAGTGGTTGTTGTGAGTCCCTTCCAACTTAGGATATTCTGTGAGAAAAATGACTGGTTTATGTGTGGAAAAAAAAAAAGAAAAATTGTTTTTTTTGGTTTTTTGTGGTTTTATTTTTGCTTTTAGAAACAACCAAGCCCCAGATTCCTGTATTGTGCTGAAAACACATGAAATATAAATTTGTTTGTTGCTTGTATGGGAAGAAAAGGGCATCTGGATGGCTTTGTTGGCTGGCTGTATCCACATGGAGTGTTTAGAGAACTCCAGTAATTGGCCCCATTTGCTTGCAGAGGGAGCCAAGTACATTTAAGCCATCCTGGGGCAGGAAGCAGGAATTAATGCGCAGCGTTTCTCATCCTGTGGTTGGAATTTTGCTGTTGGGAAGCAAGCTTTTTTTTCTTTTTTTTTTTTCAGAAAAAAACACAACTTTTGCTGCCTTTGAGAAAACTAAAATGCAGATTTTCCAGTGTTGTGTCAGCTCAGTGGTACTTTGGATATTTATTAGAGCATTTTGACTCCTGTGCTGGGGGCGGCTGCAGGAGGAGCAGCCGAGGCTCCGGTGGCGGCAGCGGGGGCGCAGGGGCTGGAGTGAAATGACATCTGGATTTGCCAGTGTGCATTTTGAACAGCATTTCCCTGTCTTTACACTGCCTCTAAGCCACGGGCACATCACTGGGTAAGCAGAGCACAAAGTGAATCCTTGGATTTCTGTTTCAGAAACCCGACATGAGGCACTCCAGGGGCAGCATTGACCGCGAGGACGGAGCTCTCCAGGGCCCTGTAAGTGTGGGGGATCTTTTCCTCTCCCAGCTCTTCCTCCAGTTTCCTGCTAGAACATGCTGTACACTGCCTTGGGGGTGGGAGATGATTTAAAGGTTTTGCTAAATGTTTCCACTGTTATTACATGGTAGTACAGCTTTCCAAGAGGCCCAGCTTCTGTGGGAACTGCAGCCACAGCAAAGTGGTTCATGCAGCAGTTTGGGGGATTTGGGGTCTGTTGGTTGTTTTTGGTTTTTTTCCCCTTGAAGCTGTTCCTGAAACAAATATTAAAATGTTTCCACAAATACGTTACAATAATTTCCAAGTGTTCATGTGTTGTAGAATTGGGCCTTTTATTTAAAAATGGGGATTGTTTTCTGCAAGTTCTGTCAACAGGAAGCAGGATTAAAGTAACTTTTGCAGTTGTTTAAATATCTGAAGGGTTTTCTCACAAGGAATGTAAACGTTGCTGTTGTATTACCCAGAAATCTGTTTGGGGTAAATGATCCACTATGAAACAATTGGAATAAACCCCACAGCCATTCCTTTATTCCCAGACAGCAGCTGCAGCTCGGGTGTTATTTCTTAGTGGCTTAATTCCTGTCTGTTTAATTTAATTAAAACCATTTTTTCAATTGTTGAATTGCCATTGGAATCTCTGGATCAAACTGTTGGAAAAGGGGGATTAGGCTAGGCACTGTTAATGGCAGAAAAACCTGGTGCTTCATCCACCGGAAAACAGTGGATATTTTAAATCCACCCTCCTGTTTCATTTGGGATGCAATTGTAAACTCCTGCTTTGGCTTCAGCTTCACTTTTTAAGAATTTAGGGATTCTTCCTGCATTTGCAGCCAAGATAGTCATGAATGAGTGTATCAGTGACACACTGCAGCACAGTCTCTGGAGACATTCATGTCTGGAAGCTCCTAAGATTTTTTTCCATGAATTTGGAGAAGATTCTTAGTTAATGTTAGGCCTTGGCTGTTGTTACATCTTTATATAAGAGCAAGAAAAGTGTTGGTGCATTTTGTGCTGCTCGTGAAGATACTTTGAGATGCCCAGGAGATTTTCAGGTCATGCCACAGGTCACAGATTCCAAACTGTTTCCAGGGGAAGTCCTGTCTGCCAGATGAGGTGGTCCAATATCATTCCCCATCTGAAAGAGTGTGAAGAAAACGCTTCATGGTCATGGACAAAATGGGTTTTAAAAGAGATTCTAATTCATGGTAACTGCATTTCTAGTCACAGAATTTGATCTTGTAGTTCTCAGTAGATTCAGAACATAACTCTGACTTCATTTGCAGTGGGAAATGCTTAATGCTGCTGTGAGTCAATTTGAGTTTCTGACTGAGGATGAGAAACTGGGCAGTGATAAAAATGAGAAGTCACCACCCACATTTTGGCAGTTCCTGTCTGATCGCATTTTTTTGACCTGTACTTTCAATACACAATTTTATGGAAGTAAGATTGCAAGAATTGTTTTAGTGGGATGCCATTCTTCTGCTTCTCTCTTGGTCTCTTTCTTTGCCCCTGGGGTTATCAGATTGGAAATATTTAGGTTAACAGCACAAATAAAAGGTAATGATGTGACTGAATGCCTCTATTTCATGTCCCTATTTTTGAGGTGACCAACTTCAAAGAGCAACAGACCAGTGTCATTTCTGGTTCTCCTCTTGTTGTTGACATTTTTAAAAAGCCCTTCTTGTGGTGCTGTCCCGCTGAAACTGCAGTCAAGCTTTGTCAGCACCACTTCTCTCCCTGCAGTGGCACAAACAGCATCTCTGTAGAGATGCCACCTGTCCCTGTTTCCAAAGTCTGACATTTCCTTTGTCCACCTGAGATCTAGAAGATCCCTGCCCTGCCAGGCCCTTTTCTGCCCTGCTTGCTTGATTTCCAGCACTGTGGAATTGTCTGCCTCTGTGCTCTTTAAAGATTGCTCTTTAAAACCACCTGACATCCATGGACTCCAGTTCTTTCAAAAGCAGATTCCCAGGGGACCTCACTATTTCCTGGAAAGCACCCAAAGTCCACTCCCTCCATAGCCAAGGTTTTGCTGGAATTTTTTCTCCTATCTCCAACAATTTGAAGCTCAACTCCTTTGTGGTGGCCATGACTAAGGCAGCCACTGCTCAGCACTTGGCCCATGAGTCCCTCTCTGTTTACAAACAGCAATTCCCGGAATCACCTTTCCCAGTGTTCCTTAATACCTGCACCAAGAAGTTACTTTCACAGGAATTTCTTGGACCTCTTTGTGTCCACTGTATGATATTCCCAGCTGAATTCTGAGAAGTTAAAATCACCCCTGAGGGCCAGGGCAGTTGACAGAGATATTCCTTAATACTGTGCTGACTCTTGGGCTGCTCACAGTGGTGATGAGGTTGGTGTGAAGGATGGATGAATGCCATTACCAGGGAAAGTCACTTCAGTCTGTTACTAAATTCTTCCAAGTGGATGAGCAAATGGGCCTTGAGTAAGAGCTTTGCAACAAAACCAAAAAGCAAACCAGTTTTAAAGTGTGCTCCCATTACAGAACCATTCAGCAGGAAGTTCTGCAGTTTCTCTGTTGTGTTGTCATTTCTCCTTCACCACCATGACCTCTAAGTTGGATCTGTGGACAGACTGAAAATGCCTGTGACTGTCTCACCACCTTTGAGTAATAAGGATGAACTGCAATGTGGAGGCCAGGGCTATTGTGAGCAGTACAAAATACATGCAAATTCTTTTATTGCTCTGTAAGAGACGTAGTGAGGGACTGATGATGGTGAATTGGGATGTATTTTCAGCTGGTGGGAAATGTGCTGAGAGCTGGCTGCTCTTGGTGTTTGAGATTGAGAGAGTGCTGATGAGAGCTGCAAGCACTGCAATAACTATTTAATATGTTTATTTTATTTTATTTTATTTTATTTTATTTTATTTTATTTTATTTTATTTTATTTTATTTTATTTTATTTTTTAGGCTGGTAACCAGCACATATATCAGCCTGTGGGAAAACCAGGTAAGCAGTAAATGCAGATGGTGACATTTTGAGTATTTTATTACAAGTCTTGTAGCAGCAGTAGTGAACCAAAGTTCATGGCAGTATTTCCATACAGAGTGGGTTCAGTTCCAGGTGCTACACATAGATCTTTGTGTGCTGTGTGTTCAGGTTCCCCATACAGGCCCCAGACATGCAATCAGCAAAGCCAAGGAAGTGTTTAGATCAACAAGCAGGAAATGTCTAGAGCAAGCTGAGTCAGAGTGGGAATTCACCCCGGGTGGAGTTCAGACATGTAAAACAGCAGTAGACACCTAAAATTGGGTTTCTCAGTCTCAAAAGTGAATCACCCAGTTTGCTGCTGGGAAGAAATCCAGATTCACACAGCATATGGGACCAGGGATGACACCATCTCAGGGCTGGGGTTGCTGTTCCCAGAGCAGCAGCAGTTACCCCACAAAAGGAGTTTCAGGTATTTAACTAAAACAATCCTGCTCTCATAAAGTGCAGCTCCCACAAACAGTGCATTTACTTCAGGACACCTAAAGATCTCCCATCTGTGGCAGAGAAGAGCACATGCAGCCTGTGCAGGGCAGAGCAGGAGGGTGCCAGGTGCCTCTGACACCTTGCTGCTCTAAAATCACCATTTTTTTGTTGAGCAGATCACGCGGCTCCGCCAAAGAAGCCCCCGCGCCCCGGAGCCCCCGGGCACCTGGGCAGCCTGGCCAGCCTCAACAGCCCCGTGGACAGCTACAACGAGGGTGTGAAGGTAGGGGAACCCCCAGAAAATGGAACAATACCAGGGCTACTTTATTCATGACCAGTGAAATAGCCCCAGCAAATCAAATGAGACAGCTCTGAGGTAGTGTGGTGTTCCTGAAGTAGAGAGCGTGAAAAGCAAAGGGGGCCAAACTTCATGAGTAAATAATGTCATGGGGCAAACACACCCTGGCAGCTCTCAGGGGGGTGAGGGGGAACTCAGGTTCTCCCTGGCTGTGATTTAGTGTGCTCCTCAGCTAGAACCTTTCCAGCTGAGCTTATTTCTAGTTTGGAATGATGAGGTGTCCCAAATGGACCCAGCTCCCTGTTGAGCGGGATGGAGCGTGCCCAGGGATCCCAGCTACTCAGAGGGTACCAAAGTCTCCTGTCCTTGGTTACAGGAGGTGAGACCTCTCCTGCAGTGCTCAAAAAGCTCTTTCTGCAGCACCAGGGCTCCTCAAACCCTACCAGCACTGGGGAACAAGGGAAGAGGGGAAATGGGCTGGCTGACCTGGGAGTGAGATACTTCCTGATGTGTTGTTTCATTTCCCATAAATAGCAATAAAGCCAAAACTGAAGTGGTTTTGTAGCAGAGATGCTGCTGCAGGGTGCAGTGTCCTGCCCCTGCTGCAACTGGTGTCCACAGAACAGCTCCTAAGGATGTCAGGCACTCCCAAAATCATCCCTTTGTGTGCTGTTTCCTGCCTGTGGGACTCTGCCACCTTTCTAATCTCCAGGAAACAGCCCTGCCAGGCCTGTAGTAAAGAACAGGAATCCATGGTGTGGTGGCCACAGCAGTTGGGATGAGTGACACTTATTTTAGGTGATTTAAGGAAATACAGAAAAAGCCCAGTTCATCTGAACATGAAATTCAGAACTGCCATCAGAGCAGCGTGTTTAGCCACTGCCAGCCTGTCTCACTCCTGCTCGTGTTCTGGGATTATTGGAATGTTTAAGAATCAGTGTAAATAGCCAGCAGTGGTGAATTTGAGCAGGATTATTTATCATAAACTGATGCCAGTGCTTTACGAGCTGCCAAGCCTCAGTAAACGTCAAAAAGCAGTAACAGATGTGTTCCTAAACTCAGCTTCTCTAAAATTTCCTTTCTAAATGCTGATGCTGGAACATGAAAAAATGTTTTTGAAATACAGACTTCTGACAACAAACAAACTTGAGCAGTCAGAGACATCAGTAGTGACAAGTGAACAGGATTTGTGTACTAAAAAGCTCTTTGAGTAGGAAAGAAGGGCTGATTTTTATTCTTCTGTCAAAATTTTCTTGGAATTGGATTGTTTTATGCCCCTTGAAGAAAACAGCCCATTACTTTTTGGCATAGCTTTGTTAATGGTTGCAGTCCTAAACTGAAGATGCTTCTGGGGTTCATTTTGGACTCCTTTTTCTCTACACCCAGTTCAGACTCCCTTTTCAGGGAGAGCACAGATGAAGAGGATTGGAATTTCCTGCCCTTGGGAGCCCTCAGGGCAGGCTCCAGAGACCTCCTGGGTGAGGCAGAGTCAGCCAGTTCCACAAAGAAACTCAAAATTCTGCAAAATAGTGGTGTTGATATTGGGGATAAACAAAGAGAAACCAAGGGCTGAGAAACACAATGTCCATAGTCTTGAAAGGTTTGGGTCTGGAGTTCCAAGGGTTGGGAATCATCTGGAATGGGTTCTTGGTAGTTCCTGGCCATAGCTGTGATGAGTTCTTGTGAACAAGTCCTGCACAGTTAAATCACCATGTATTTCCCATCATGACTTACCTAAACAAAACATTCCAGAAAGATGAATATAAAATTTTCCTGAATGCATTGAGTCCTGGACTGTTTGTGCAGAGGGACCAGCAGTGTTCCCAGGACAGGTTTCCCAGGCCCTTGCTCCACTCAGCACTCTGCTGCTGGCCACACTGGCTTGCTCCTGTCCAGCTTTGCATGATCTGCTGCCCGTGTGTTGAGTCAGGAGGAAGCATGGGGTGCATGGCAAACCCTTCCACTGCCCACAGGGGTGCACAGCAGCTCTTCTGTCACACAGGGCCCAGAGCTAACACGGGTGGCTGCCAGTTCTGGTGAGGATGCGTTTTCGTTGCAGGCTTTTTAACTGATCTCAGATTGCTACACATGTTTTGGGTTTGTTTGTTTTTTTTTTTTTTTCCTGCTGAGTTTTATTAATATTGTTTTTCTTTTTTTCCCTTCTTTTGGTAAATTTCTTTAACCTCCCCCCACATTCTGCTCAACCATAGCCATGGAGGGTAAGCAGTGCGTGAGCGTGTGTGTACGTGCCCTATTCCAAAATGTCTTTGCATGTGACTTTGCCAAATGACTGTTTTAACTTCTTGATTGCTGAAACTGATTCGAATCACAGCCTTTCCCTGCTGATTGAAGCAATTAGAGTGTTCTTTTTCCTAAGGTATTTTCTGATCAATGCACGAGATTGAATCTCTGTGGTAGCTGTTGGTATCCACTTAATGAAATGCTATAAAATGGAATCACCTTGTACTGAATCCTGCACTCCTTCCTTAGAGAAAGTCTCATCAAAGCATTCCACGGTTTCCTCAGGGCAGTGGATCAGGGGCTTGCAGTGAAACTTTTCTGGAGCTGGGACCAGTCCTGAGAGCCAGCAGTAACCCAGTGTAGGGAGCTCTCCAGTGTAGGGAGCTGAAGTGCCATGAGCCATCTCAGATCCAGGAGGAAATCAGGAATTTTTTAACTTTCTACTTGCATTGAGTTGTTGCTTGGGCATCCTGTTGTAGGGAATAGCTGGAGGAAACTGGGATGCTTGGTAGTTTTACAGTTCTGAGATACTGAGAACCTTACAAAGGATGTTTGCAAAGTTTGTTTAATTTCAGACCTGAGATTATTTCAGTCTGTTTTGGATTTAACTCCAGACATACTGGACTTGTTGGAAGTTTTACCTGAATAAAGACCAGAGGATTTTTAACTTAGGAGGTTTTTTCTGATCTCTTGGAAATCAACTATCTAAAAGCATTCCATGTTTCCCAGCTGTACTGGTGACACCATTTTTGTTAACCTGCTGTTAGATTTTCACTAACAAAAGAATAACGTCATAGAATCATGGAATAGTTTGGCTTGGAAGGATGATCTCATTCCGGTTCTCTTTTTAACATATCAGTTCTCTCTTTAACATATCAGTATGTTACTGTGTGCTCTGAGATTATTTTGGAGCACAAAAATCCCTTCTGGAATGAGGGACCTGATACCGGTTGCCCTGGCAGTGGAACTTGAACCACTGAGACATGTACTCAGTACTCTCATGCCTCAAATTATTCCCTTCTCTGTTGAGTGTTACACTGGAAGCTCTTCAGGGAAAGCCTGGTAAAAGTTGCCCAGTGTCATTTCAGAGATCAGGTTCAGTCAGAAGAACTAAAAGAAACCTCCTTCATCCCGGAGCCAGCTCAGGGCAGCAGCGGGGCCGGGCGGGGCTGTGGGAACGCGGGGAACCCGAGCCCTTCCCGGCTGGGAGGTGGCCGAGCCCCATCTGCTGGGGACGGGAGGTCCAGCAGCCGCTCTCTGCTTGCAGATTCAGCCGCAGGAGATCAGCCCTCCCCCCACGGCCAACCTGGACCGCTCCAATGACAAAGTCTACGAGAACGTCACGGGGCTGGTGAAGGCGGTGATAGAAATGTCCAGTAAGATCCAGCCGGCCCCGCCCGAGGAGTACGTGCCCATGGTGAAGGTATGGGGGCAGTGCCTAAACTTGGGGTGTATTCCTACCCTGAATGAAGTCTTCAAGTGCTGTAGGAGAAATCTTCTGGAAAGCTGGAAGTAGAAAAGCTGTTTGTGTTCATGTGTTCAGAGGCTGGAGCTTTGGATTCCATGCCCAGTATTGTGGACAGCACTGCTTCATGCCCAGCTTGTTTGTGCTTATCCAGGGTCCTGAGTAGTGTGCTGTCTCCTCCACATTTTCACTTTTTTTGAGAAAAACTTGTTCTTAAGCCTTTGGCATCTTGTTTTGATGGTGATAGACACAATTGCAGGTGGGATTGTGAAGTGCCTTAGGCATGTTCCAACTCTTTCCTTATCCAGATGAGCAATTAAATTTATCCACTGCCTCCTGCACTCCTAAAATTCTCTTATCCATTTTTTCCAAGTCTTTGAAGTTCATTTCTTTAATCTTTTTTTCTTAGGAGGTTGGTCTGGCACTAAGAACTTTACTGGCAACAGTAGATGAGACCCTCCCAATGCTCCCTGCAAGCACCCACAGAGAGGTACGTGGAGCTCTGCTTACCTGCTGCTCAGCCACTGCCTTCCCAGTCTGGGACAGGTTTTGGTGCTCCCTTCATGGCACAGGCACACCTTTTGGTTCCCTGAGCAGTCTGAACTCCTGGGTTATAATTCTGCATTAACTGAATTTCATTAAAATTGCTGCATGAACTTAGGCTTGGTATTAGTGAGGATTCTTAAACTGGATATAGGTGTCACCTGTAGGAAGGTGACATAAACCCCAGTATTCCACAGCAGGGAATCAGCTCAGGGTTAGTTCTTAGTGCAGAAGTCACCTGTCATTTGCTTGCACACCAAATCATTGAACAGGTAATTGAGCAGAGCTTGGTACCGCTGGAAGGTTGGCTGTAGTTCTGGATGAGGAGTGACTGAGAGCTTTCAATGAAGTTCATAATTACAACAGTTTTCCTCCAAAACCTTGAATGAGTGTGGTACTGAGAAAGCCAAGGAATGGTTCTGTATGTGCCATCTCAGAGGTTCATGCTGACTTAGCTGTGTGCTTAAGTAACTGTATCTGCCTTCTTGTTTCATTTTTTAGAGCTGCTTCTATGCTTTAGAGCTGCTTCAGTAGTAAAAAGAGTAAAGCTACAAGAACCTGAAAACCCATTACAAGCTGTTAATGCCAAGTTGTGGTTTAAAATCCACTGCTTGGGTCTTGGTACTGTTTAGCAGTGGGTGGCTCAGCAGGTGCCAAATTCCATCAGCTGCTCCCCGTGGTGTTTCAGAAACAGCCCGGCTTCAGTCAGGGATCAGCAGGGGCTGTAGCTCTGTGGAATTGCTGTGAGTGCAGGGTTTCAAACCCCCAGGGCTGACGGGGTTGTCTTGTTGCAGATTGAGATGGCGCAGAAGCTGCTGAACTCGGACCTGGCCGAGCTCATCAACAAGATGAAGCTGGCCCAGCAGTACGTCATGACCAGCCTGCAGCAGGAGTACAAGAAGCAAATGCTGACGGCTGCTCACGCCCTGGCTGTGGATGCCAAGAACCTGCTGGATGTTATTGATCAAGCCAGACTGAAAATCAGCCAGTCCAGACCGCACTAAGCACTGAGGGAAGAGCATCATCAGCCTCGGAATTCTGCTCGCCACAGGATGTTCCTTCACCTTCCACCAGCAGTGAGGATTCACCCAGCGCAGTCCTGGCCGCCCCCTGGGGTTCTCTCATTGCAACAGTTGAACCCAGTGGCTCTGGTGGGGCCGGGCTGGGGTTCGGGCCGTGGCGTTATCAGCAGCTGAGGTTTGTACAGCAGCCCTCGGGGCACGGGGCAGGTCACTCCATCGCATGGGCCGCGCTTCGCACCGAGCTGCCACCATTGAGCTGCCACCGGGCCACGGCCTCGGAGCCAAAACTGTTGGAGCAGCAGATGGGAGAAAGATATTGTGAAGTGAAGAATTCGGGGAAACCTCAGGGCTGAGAATTCTTGCCCACAGTATATGAACTATCCAGACTGGAATTTTTTTTATTAGAACACTTATGTCGCAATATGCTAATCACGATTTACAGAGAAAGAATAAAAAGCTATATTTTCAAGACTTCAGTCATTTCAAGACAAACTAAAGCCCTCTTCATCTTCCTGCCTTTTACTTTTACGTGACTGTGTGAAGCATTTGTTTGGAACTAGCTGTAGGACACAACTGAACACTCGTCTTTTTCACCAGGATAACGTGCCAGTTCTTTTGTAGCAATGTTGTTTTCCTTGGAAGTGAAAATGCTGCTTTGTACCAGAGCAATTCAGAGCTGCATTTAGAGGAGATCTGTAACCATTCATGTTCCCCATTTTTATATAATTTATAAAGACAGATTAAAGCCATGATGACTATTTTAAACCCACTGTAGTTAACTAACCCATCCTTTTGTCTATCTTGCCTGGGAGGAGTTACAGTAGAGCAGTGTAATTAGATTTTCCTTGGTTTTCCAGTTATGCCATCTGTTCTGTTAAAATAAAAACCACACTCCCTTTTTGCTGTTGAGGGATATAAATTATTCTCAGGAAGAATATAATGAACTGTACAGTTACTTTGACCTATTAAAAAGGTGTTACCAGTGAAACTCTGACTCTTTATTTCATGTGTGTGCACTGCAAAAGAGTTCTTCTCTGGGTACCTGTGTCTTTTTAAAAATGAGTTGATAATATGAGAGTCCATCAGTGTTTGTGGAACAACTTTGGGATACCCTCTCATACACCTGAAATTTTTTAATGCCCACTTGGAACACAGCCCTTACCTTGTTTAACTGCTCTGGAAAAATCCTGTTCAGAAGTTATTTATGAAATTCGTGCCTTTTAAGTAGCTCTTTTCCAGTGCAGTGTGGCATCACCTCCCACACCTACCCTCCACACGTTTTCTGGCCAGGTAAATACATTGTGTACCTTCCACAACCTCAGCCCTTCACCTGAGCTTTGCAGCCTTTTCCCCACTGTGAAAAGCCTCTGGCTTTGCTGTGCCACAGCTGCCCCTGCACAGGTGCCACAGGAGCTGCACCGCTGCTGTAACCAGAGGTGTCACAGCAGCAGAGGCTGCAGCAGCAGCCCAGCCTCAGCCTTTCTGCTGAGCAGGTCCCCATCCTGCAGCTCCAGGCTGTTACCACACCCCTGCTCACTGTGATTTCATTCCCTGCTCTGTCCAGAAGCCATGGGTACCTTTTAGAGCTTTAACTGTTCTTGTGAAACACCAAAAAACTGACAGGGGAAGTTGTAAAGCCCCAGCTGAGCACTCATGACAGCAGTTAAAGGGAGTTGGAGGTAACCTGGCCACCCTCCACAAACATCCACCTGAGAGACATGAGTACAAGCAGATGTTCTTTATTACAGGCTGGTACAAAACTAATTAGTCAAAAAGACCAAAGCCCATGTCATCATCAGATTCCTCTGATTCTTCCTTCTTTTCCTCTTCTTTCTTCTCTTCAGCTGGAAAAGAGACAGGATTTATTTTCCAATTTATCAGCTCATAGAAGTCAGTTGTCACAAAAAGTGTCACATGCAATGACATCAAGCATGAATCCCTAGCAGTCCTAATAACCTAAGCCAGCAGCCCAAGAATAGTGTTTGTACTATTGGCAAAGTGGTTTTGTACATTCAGAATTCATTTCTATCAAACCTGAAAAACTTTACGAGGAGATGCTGATGCTCTGCACGATGCTGATGACACACAGGAAGAGCAGTCTAAATTCTGAGGGAACACTAATCCTGTACACTGACTTCATGTGCAATGCCTCCTTTCTCAAGGGGAGGGCGTGCTTTGCTCCAGAACACTCACACACATGGCGGAAACCACACGCGAACAGCTTCGGCAACACACGCTGCATGGCAGAAACCACATGCCAACAGCTCCTGAAGCGGTGCTTGCTAAGCTGTGGCTGCCCCATCCCTGAAGTGCTGGATGGGGCTCTGAACAGCTCAATCTAGAGGACCGTGTCCCTGCCCACGGCAGGAGGTTGCAAAGAGATGGCCTTAAAGCTCTTCCTAACTCAAGCCATTCCATGGATCCACGGATCTACGTTCCCGCGCCTCGGTCGGACGCGGCCGCCACTTACCGGGGGCGGCTCCGCCGGCGGGCGCGGCACCACCCGCGGGAGCGGCGGCAGCCGGAGCCCCTCCACCACCCGCTCCCACGTTACAGATCAGGCTCCCGATGTCAATGTTCGCCAGCGCCTGCGGAAAACGACAAGCGGCAGCGAAGCCCGGTTAACACGGGCGGGAGGTGCGCTGGGGAGCCCCACACGCCGCCCCCGCCCGGCCCGCGGCCCCTCTCGCCCACCTTGGCGAAGAGCCCCGGCCAGAAAGGCTCCACGTTCACTCCGGCTGCCTTGATGAGCGCGTTGATCTTGTCCTCCTGCAACGAGACAGCGGCGCTCAGAGCCCGCCCGGCCCGGCCCGGCGCGGCCCCTCAGGCGGCCATGCCGCGCGGCCGCCGCCATCTTGTGCGGCCGCACTCACCGTCACGGTGACCTCGTCGTCGTGCAGGATGAGGGCGGAGTAGATGCAGGCGAGCTCGGAGACGGAGGCCATGGCGGGGCGCGGTGCTGGTCGCCGGGTGGTTCGGCCTTAGCTTCGTACGAAGGACTCAGCACCTTGGGCCGCCGCGGAGCGAAAGGGGCCGGGCACCGCGGCGCGGATTTATAATGGCGATGCGCGTTGCGTCATCGGTGACGTCACCCCGTGACCCTCCGCGCATGGCAGGTGCCCGCGCGCGCTCCCTCCTCCGTCCCTCAGGGCCCTCACGGGGAATAATGCGCCCTTAAACCGGGAACAGCGCCGGGTGCGGCCGCTCCCCCAGCACTGCCAGCCCCAGCCGTGCCCCAAGTGCCACATCCCCACGGCTTTTGTATCCCTGCAGGGATGCGGACCCCTCCACTGCCCTGCGGGAAAACTGCTGAGGCCGTTTTCCCAGGATCCAAGCTAAAGCTCCCTGGCACAGCTTGAGGGGCCCAAGCCTTCCTCCCCCACAGCTACCTCAGGTGTCACTGCCTCGCTAAAACACTCCTTTTTCTGTACGTAATAAAACGGGAAGAAAAGGTGCAGAATGAGCCCTTGGTACAGAATTGTGTATTGTGATTTTTTTCCCACCCAAACATGAGCAAGAACTTCTTTCCCGTGCAGTGACCAAGCACTGCACAGATTGGCCAGAGAGGGTGTGGGGTCTCCCTCACTGGAAATATTCCAGAGCTGTCTGCACACAATCCTGAGCCTGTGCTGGAGCAGGAGGTGGCACCAGGTGACCCCACTGTGGTCCCTTCCAACCTCATCATTCTGTGGTTCTGGAATTCTGGGATTCTGATGAGCTTGAGCAAATTCCAGAGTTTTGCTCCAACGGCATCATCTGTTTGTGAAAAATGAATGTTCTCTGGGTTTTATTTTGTGTCTTCTTGACAGATGTGTGTTTGATGAGCCTCAGCTCAGTGGCTGGGCAGATTTCCAAGCTGTGCTGGGGCACTCCTGGAGGACATGGAGGGGATTTGGGAAAGCCAGGGCTCCATCAAGGTCAAGTCCTGCTTGATCAACTGAGGGGCCTTCTATGATGGAGTGACTGTGAAAAACACTAATCACTTGTTTTTAAATTTTTTCAATGTTTGATAGTAATAAAAATGGTTATAAAAATAGCAATAATTCAGGTGTCCTGTAGCTGCTATCTGGTGTGAGTACCTCATTCCTTTTTTAAAAAAATATCTCACATACATAGTTTCTATTTTAATGTTATGTTATAACCTAAACTATATTTAACACACTACTTAAAACAATTAAAACAGCATAACTTTCTAACATAACACATAAAATATTCATTTTAATATTTGCAAAATGCCAATCATAAAATATGCATTTATCACGTGGTTCTGATGAGCCTGAGCAAATTCCAGAGTTTTGCTCCAACGGCATCATCTGTTTGTGAAAAATGAATGTTCTCTGGGTTTTATTTTGTGTCTTCTTGACAGATGTGCATTTGATGAGCCTCACCTTGGTGGCTGAGGGGATCATGGAACAGATTTCCTAGAAGCTGTGCAGGAGGACATGGAGGGGATCTGGGACAGCCACAGCTCCATCAAGGTCTAGTTCTGCTTGATCAGTCAAGGGGCCTTCTATGATGGAGTGACCACATGGAGTGGACATGGGAAGGTCTATGGATGTCACCTGTCTGGACTTTTATAAAGCCTTTAACACAGTCCCACACAGCATCCTTCTAATTGGAAAGGGATGGGTTTTATGGATGGACTGTTTGGTGGATGAGGAATTGGCTGGATGGTCACAATCACAGTGCAGTGATTGGCTCAGTGTCCAGAAGGAGATCAGTGATGTGTCCCTCAGCTCTGTTTGGCCCATTATGATTTAAAGTCTTCATCAAAGACATGAACAGGGGGATCAGGTGCACCCTCAGCAGATTTGCAGATAACTCCAAGCTGAGTGGTGTGGCTGACATGCCTGAGGGACAGGATTCCATCCAGGCTGGTCAGAGCTCTGAACAACCTGATCCAGGTGAAGTTATTCCTGTGCACTGCAGTGGGGCTGGGCTATCTCACCTTCAAAGGTCCCTTCCAACCCGAACCAAATAAGTAAAATTATAAAAAATGCAAAAAGCTTGAAATTTTAGAATCCTAAAATGACAACTTTCTATTACCAGCAAAATGTATCCAGCCTGCTTTTATAGTACTCCTTTATAGAAATCTCAGGATTTATTAGACCATTACAAGTGAAAACTGAGGTAGGCAAGAGGGACTTCACCTCTTGTATCCATCCCTTCCTAAGGATCACAAACAACTGAGAATTTCACTAAAGAAAGATCTAACACTACTCACTGCTGGAGATGATAAATGCACAGTGATGCAGTGCCTAATTTGTGGGTGTTTATCCCTATTAGTGGAGTCAACAGCTCTGAATTTAAGCATTCACTTAAACTTCCTATTCAAGGCACAGGACAATTTCTACATTTTTATACCTAACTCAAAGCAGCAAATAAATGCACCTTTCCAGTGGGATTAAATATCCAGGAACCTCTGTCATTGCTGGGTGCTTGAGGATGGCTTTTCACAGGGACTTCACAGTGTGAGCCTCACTCCAGGGCTGCCAAGGTCTCCTGTGCAAAAGCCCTCAGAGCTGTCCCAGTGGTCCATGAGATGATGATCTGACTGAAAAGTAGCAGCAGAGAAATAAGATTCCTTTTCAATCAAATAAATTTGCAAATGTTGCTGGCCTGGGAGATGAGTACTGGAAGTGTGCAGGCAGTCAACAAAATTACATGTTTAATAAGACATGGTTTGTAACAGTTCTGATATAACAGTCCTTAAGCTATAAGTTATTAGAAATGCTGATGGGTTGTTAAAAAATAAAATATGAAGACCTAAAATTTAAATGTGACATTCACATAAGCTTAGGCTTTGGTTGGCAAAGATGTTAATTGAAAGAGATTTGCCTGCATCCTTGCTTCATGGCTGTCTTGCTGCATCTATTGAGTGACACTGATAAAGCTGCTCTGTAGGAGCCCAGAAGAAAGTTCTGAAGCAAACAAATCACTGTGTAAAAGAAAGCAAAAAAACAAAAGAAACCTCAGTTTTGCTGCTTCCTAAAGCTTTAGGAAGCCTAGGTATGTAATGAGAATTGCTGATTAATAAAACTTAATTAATAAAGCTGGTTAATAAAGCAGATCAAGGGTCTAGAAATTTGCAGTGGAAATTTTTCACCTCTGATGCTGTAATTGTCTGTACCTTTTGGAGAAGAAGTCTGTTCTAGATGAATCTATAGCAAATAGATGGAGGTAAAAAAAAAAAAAACCACCAAAAAAACCCAAAACCCCAAAAAAAACAAAACCACCAAAAATAACCCAAACCACCAAAAAAAACCCCTTACATTCTTAAAGCCCCTTACATTCTTCTGTGTATTCTGCTATTCCAGGGTAGTGAGTTATTCCCAGGCTGGTGAGGTTTAGGAGGCTGATACAGGCTGGTGCAGGATCACTCAGGGCTGTCTTCATGATAAACAAAACAAGTGACTTAGCTAGGAAACTTCCCTGAGGTGGATATTTGACACTTGGAGGATGGATGGTGAGGAGCAGAGGCAGAGATCTGGCTGGCTGTGCCTGTGCATTGCCAAGGAAGATGAAAACATCAGCAAGAACTCTCATTATCATACACAGAGCAGTCAGCCCTTAGCACCTCACCCTGAATTCGCTGTGTGATGTTCACACAGAGCTGATGCTGACTGTTAGAACACGACCAAGGCCACTGGTGGTTACCAAAGTGGTCAAACTCAAGAGGTCTTTACCAAGGAGACTTGAAGTTCTCTTTTCTTATCCTTGCTTAACTATTTTTTTTGCTGCTTTTAACCTTCCTGAGGTGATTCTTCTCTCCTTAATCCACCTCTCTCCAGCTCTCCAGGCTGCAGTTGCTCAGTGACCAAAGGCAGAGTGTGGCCAGCAGGACCAGGGCAGTGACTGCCCCCCTGTACTCAGCACTGGTGAGGCCACACCTCGAGTACTGTGTTCAGATTTGGGTTCTTTGCTACAAGAAGGACATTGGAGCCTTTCTGAAGAAAAGGAACAAAGCTGGGGAGGGAAGGAGCTGCCTGACAGGAGGCTGAAACCAGGTGGGAGTTGGTCTCTTCTAATACTAGGAGGAGAGAAAATTACCTTAAGTTGTGCTCAGGGAAGTTTAGATTCACTATTAAGAAAAATTTCTGCATGGAAAGGATGGTCAAGCATTGGAACAGGCTGCCCAGGGAAGGGATTGAGCCAAGAGCCTTGGAGGTATTTAAAAGACATCTAAATGTGGCACTTAGGACATGCTTTTTTCTTGGTGGATGGTCTCAGGTACAGTATTTACTTCGTTTATCTTCTTTTTGGAAAGTCCTTTGTTTCTTAGTTGGGGTTTGTCTTTTCTGTTTGGTTGGTTGGTTTGGTTTTTTTTTTTTTTTTTGGTCATTGTTGTTGTTTGGGGGGTTTTTTTTGGGTTTTTTTTTTTTTGTGGTTTTTTTTTTTTTTTGTTTTGTTTTTGTTTCTGTTTTGTTTTTTTGGGGTTTTTCCCCCCTTGTAACAAGGTTATTACACTAAAGAGCAAAACTCTGGTACTTCTTGAAACTGTAACAACCAGTGTGTGTAACACATCCCCAATAGGTGGTGCTGCATCTTTTCCATCCAGTTGAATTGTTGCATTGTTGATCCTGATCACCTGGAAAAATTGTCTTTTTGAATGAACTGAAGTTAGCAATCTAATGATAATTAGTTGTTTTGTTTTGTTCTGGTTTTTTTAGAAATTATTATTGCAATTCATTTGACAAAATAAGTCAAATACAGCTTTGTAGCTTGGTAGTTGGGACAGTTATCTGATTATAGAAACTCAAAAATCATGTCTTGGCTCCTCCACTGTGATTAATTGTGATTAAATATTTAATTGTTAAAATAACAAACGGTTCCTGAGCAGGGGACTAGAACCCTCAAAGTTTTTGTAAAATGTGAACACTTTAGGGCACAGAGCCATGGACTTCACTTTGGTTCTGATTTTAAATTCTTTTGTAAAGCAGAATGCAGAATATGTGACAGGTCTAATGCCTGTTCTCCAGGATAACATCTTAAAAGCTAGGCCAGTTGAGAGATGGCAAATATAAGCCTAAATCCCCTCCAAGTCAAGAATAAAATTTACATCTTCCAGCTCTGAGTGAAATTTTTTGCTACTGTATCACTGTAAGCAATGACTGTCAGACATTTATAAACTCTGGGGGGGTTTTAAAATTAATTCCATTTAAAATGGGAGTGGCTGTTACTTAGGGAGATCAAGGTATGTTTTCTCATGAAAAGAAAAGCTCTATCATTTGTCATTGGCCTATTTGTATATAAAATATTTTTCCTAGATTGCTGCTGGTGCTATAGAGGATTTTTAAATGCTGCTCCTAAATACCGTCTTTGCTTCCAGAATTATTAGAATGTGCTTTTTTCCAAAATTAATAATTTCTTCTGTGACAGATATCAGTTCTGGGAAATGTCATCTTGAAATACAGCAGTTAAGACAGGTATTGTGCCCCACAGTCACTCTTTTTTTTTCTTTAGAAAAACCTAATTTTAAGCATTTAAGCAGCTGTTCTTACACTACCATATAATTGTTAATACAGCATATAAAGACCATGCTTAAAAGAATGCTGTTACAGAGCTTTCAAACCTCTCTTTCAGAACAAACCTTTTCAAGAACTGAAGTCTTTTTTGGGTGAAATGGCCCAGTAAGGCATAATTAGGTTTCACTGTGCTCCAAAACAGCAGTTGTGAGTGACAGAAAGCATTGGAAATGAAGCAAGTGACATGGCCCAAAATGAGTGTGTGAACGGAGGCAGAAGAGAGCTGGAACTCTTTTTCCTCAGCTGCACAGAAATGCTGCTGGAAGTGCTCAGCACCATGAAAATATACCTGAGGAACAGCAGCACTTCCACATGGGAAAACTGTGCTTAAATAAAACAATTTAATTTATTATTTAGCTGACTGTGCAGTTCTACAGTCTTGTATGAACAGTGACAAATGCTTTTGCTTATTAAGTGCTAAATCCAGAGAAATCAGCTTTAAATCAGTACAAGACTGTTGCACTCTAGGATGTTTGAGGCATTAATTGCCATTTTCATGATCTCTGTTTTTCAGGGAATTTCTGAAATCAATTGCAGAGGATTCTGTGGAGCCAGAAGGAAGTGTGGGATATATGTTTAGTGTTTTGTAAAATCTCCCCTTATATTTCACCTGTCTTGTGATGCTTGTTAGCTTATAATTTTCAAACTGCTACCACAGTACCAGAGTGGACTTGTAGGTTCAGCATAAGTCAGTGCTGATAGCCAGGGTGACCACATTAGTCCAGTGAACATTTCCAGAAAGTTGTCAGTGTGTTTTATCCCTTTTCTTTCTTAAATGCAGGTCTAACAGGCACAATAGTATGTCTAATCTTAGAGAAGGTTATATTCCTAATCAGGTTGAAGAGATTGGTTTAAATATAGCATCAAAAAATTAGATGTTGATGCAGAAACTGCATGTTTTTCTCCTGCCACCTCAGCAGAAAGGCCAAATGTGCCTCAGATAATTCTCTTCTGTCTCTTGTTTTTGGGGATTTTTCCCCATCCACCCTCTTTTTCAGCCTCTAGTATGGTTATATATACCAGAAATTATTGGTGGTTGTGAAAAAAATGTTACCCAGCTCCTCACAGGGAGGAAAACAGCAATCCCTTTGCCAGCTCCTTTGTTTATCTTTTTGCTAGAGCTGCTTGGCTTTGCTTTAAAACTAAAGTTGACCCATAATTTTGTCCTTTATTTGTTTATAGTTAGGGGTAAATCTTTACTTTCCAGCAATTTGAGAAGCCTGGAATGGAGACAGATCCAAAATCACTCCAGTGGAAACTGCAGTGGTGACAATGGTTTCAGGAACAGTTCACTTGAAGTGAAAGCTGAGCTGTTAATAGCAGCCCTGGAATATCTGCAAGTATGACCCAAAGGGGAGAGTAAATACTTGGGAACAGTGAGATGCTTCTGTATCACTTGAGATGTGAACTGATGAAGAAGGATATTAATTGGCTTGAGGAACACTGCAAGCTGTGTTTGCCTTGTTCTTCAGCAGATAATACTTGGTGAAGGAATTCAGTTGACCTTGATGGGGCTTGACTGTTCTGGGTTAAAAACTGCATGAATTTTTTAAAGGCTTCCACATCAACATGGAGGAGGTGATTGAAAGTATAGATCATGGCTGTTCTGGAACTCTGTAGGTAACTCCAGTGGAAGTGAGCATCATTAACTTGTTTTTTGCCTCCTTAGCAAGTTTAACTTTATTTTTCCTACTTTCTTCTGAAAGGAAGAGGTACTAATTAGGTGACTACAAAAGGAT
This sequence comes from Molothrus aeneus, assembly GCF_037042795.1. Lineage (NCBI taxonomy): Eukaryota > Metazoa > Chordata > Aves > Passeriformes > Icteridae > Molothrus > Molothrus aeneus. Next base: position 149,400,138 of record NC_089646.1, on the reverse strand, counting down.
GACAGTTCCTGCAGAAATTATCATGTCTGATGTGGAATCACAGAATTGTTTAAGTTGGAAAATACGTTTAAGATCATCAAGTCCAACCACTAACCCAGCATTGCCAAGCCCACCACTAACCCATGTCCCCACATGCCACATCCATGTCTTTTAAATTCCTCCAGGAATATCTCCAGGGTCTCAGTGCATCATACTGATCAGTACTCTGCCTCTTTCACATCCTTTTTACTTTGTTTTCCCCAGTACATTATCTGGTTCTACTAAACTTACATGTGTACAGTACCAGACATTATCTGGTTGATGAGGACAATAAGGCAACCCCACCACAGCTGGGTTTCACAGATATGACTAAAAGTGGATATGGGAATCCATGAGGTAACCGAGCTGAGGTTTTCAGAGCAACAGGAGGAATAAAAGAATATAAACAAACAAATCAAAATTTAACTCAAGATCCAGCAGTATGTGAAATGCTGATGTAATTCCAGCATACCTTTCAAACATGTAACAGGGAGAGGTAGTGGAGAGAGTGCTAGAGGCACAAAGTCATTTTCCAAGGTCTCGCTGAAAGCCACAGGATGACAGAACATAGTCTTAAACTGCGCCAGGGGAGGTTTAGGCTGGACATTAAGTGGAGTTTCTTCACAGCAAGGATGATTAAACATTGGAATGGGCTGCCCAGGGTGGTGGTGGAGTCACCAGCCCTGGATGTGTTTAAAGACTGGACATGGCGCTCTGTGCTCTGGTCCGGTTGACGCGGTGATGTCCGCTCATAGGCTGGACTCGGTGACCTCCGAGAACTTTTCCAACCTGGCTGATTCTGTGACTCCGCAGGCAGAGCCCAGGCGGGGGCTGCAGGCAGGGAGCGGGGACTGCAGGCTGGGATCGGGGGCCGCGGGCTGGGATCGGGGGCCGCGGGCTGGGAACGGGGGCCGCGGGCTGGGATCGGGGGCCGCGGGCTGGGATCGGGGGCCGCGGGCTGGGATCGGGGGCTGCGGGCTGGGATCGGGGCTGCGGGCTGGGATCGGGGCTGCGGGCTGGGATTGGGGGCTGCGGGCTGGGAACAGGGGCTGCGGGCTGGGAACAGGGGCTGCGGGCTGGGATCGGGAACTGCGGGCTGGGATCGGGGCTGCGGGCTGGGAACAGGGGCTGTGGGCTCGGAACAGGGGCTGCGGGCTGGGATCGGGGGCTGCAGGCAGGGAGCGGGGACTGCGGGCTGGGAACGGGGCTGCGGGCTGGGATCGGGGGCTGCGGGCTGGGATCGGGGGCTGCGGGCTGGGAACGGGGGCTGCGGGCTGGGAACAGGGGCTGCGGGCTGGGAACAGGGGCTGCGGGCTGGGATCGGGGGCTGCAGGCTCAGGCTGGGATCGGGGCTGCAGGCTGGGATCGGGGGCTGCGGGCTGGGAACGGGGGCTGCAGGCTCAGGCAGGGAACGGGGGCTGCAGACTCAGGCAGGGAACGGGGGCTGCAGACTCAGGCAGGGAACGGGGGCTGCAGACTCAGGCAGGGAACGGGGGGTGCAGGCTCAGGCAGGGATCGGGGCCCCTCGGCTCGGCAGCGCTCGAATGCCCGTCCCGCTGCCGCGGCCGCTTCCCGCCCGCCCGGCCGGAGGGCGGGGCGCCCCTTCCCCGTGACCCCGCGGCTCCTCCTCCTCCCCTCCCCGCTCCTCAGTGCCGACGAGTAACCTGGATTCCCGGCCCTCCTCCTCCTCCCTCTTTCTTTTTTTTTTTTTTTTTTTTTTCTCTCCTCTCCCCTTTTCTTTTCCTTCCCCCTCCCCTTTCCTTCCTCCTCCTCCTCCCCTTCCCCCGACAGCGTAGCCGGGGCTCGGGCTCGCTCCCTCCCCCGTGCCCTCCCCTGGAGCCGCCGCCGCCTCCGCCGCCGCACACACGGAGACATGTACCCGGGAGCCCCCTCCGCCGGACCCGGTGAGCTTTGCCCGGGTTTGTTTCCCTCCTCCGCTCCCCCTGGAGCGGCTTTCCCGGTCCGTGTCCATGAGGAGCCTCGGGAGCGCCTCGTCCCCCCCGGCTCGGGCCTGGCTGGAGCGGCGGCCGCGCTGGCCGGGGGAGGAAGGAGGGTCAGGGCGCCGCCGCCACCTCGGGCAGGGCCGCGTGTCCGGAGGCCCCTCTGAGGGGAGGGTCGCCTTCCCTGCCCCGCTCCCCCCTCCCTCTGCCGAGCCCTGAGGCCGGCGCGGCTCCCGCTGCGGACCGGGGTCTCCATTTCCTCTCTCCCGGCTCCATCCTGGGATTCCCGGCTGGCCGCGTGTTCGCCCGCGGCCGCGCCGCGATAGTTGAGCTGGGGAGGTGCGGGGGAAGCGCCCGCATGTCGGGAGGGCTGCGAGAGGTGAGGGCTGCCTTAGGTGTCCTCATGCTCGCTCTGCGTGGGAGCGAAGGAAAGGTGGATGTGCAAAGAAGGGTTAGCAACTCTCTAAGGAAGGTTTAGTATCACTTTGGGGAAATACAGATTAGTACTGTGCGAATTTGGGCAGTTAGTATGACACGATGTTTTCTCCTTTTTAGCGTTAAGGTGTTTCTGCGGTGAGAATTCTTATGTAGAAACAACAGTGTTTGGATGACTGGCACCTAGTTTTCTTGTAGAAAAGTTTCAAAATAAATGGAACTTTATTTTGTGCTATCGTTCTCAATTGTTTTGCATAAAATTTCTTTCCTTAGAGGGATAATCTAGCAAGGACTGGTGTAGGGAAATACAGGACCTGTGACTGAAATGTCTTTTAGTGCTCCTCTTACAGATGCTTCTGTAAAAGCATTCATATCTTGGGATCTACAATTAGGTGTTGGCTTTTTTTTTTGCCTTTTTTTCCCTCTGACTTGGTTCTCCTGAAGGGGCAATAATCAGGAAAGACAATCAGGATGATTATTTTTTGAAGTACAGCTCCTCTGTTTTTACTTTCTCACCGGGCTCTTGCTGGCACAGCAGGCAGACAGGTCTCTACAGCTCTGTGTCCCCACGCTGACGTTCGAGGTCTTGCTTTCATGTGTAGTAACACCATTTGCACATTTCAGCACCAATAACTGTAGAGCTGTCGGTGTAATCCTGTGCTGGTTTCTGGTCGGGTTCCCTTGCTCAGGCACAGCTACGCTTTCAGTTTACAGGTGCTCACGGTGTTGCTGCGTTCACCTCCTGGCGATAGATCTTGTTCAAAATTGTGCTTAAGGAGACAGATAATTAAAAATATTACCAGCATATGGGCTGAGAGTAGTTTCATGTGTGGGAGTCTCTTTATCTTTATTTGCTCTCTATCTGATCCTACCAGTTTCCCTTTCACTTGGAATGATCTCCCAGCTGGTGGCTGCTGTTTGCCATCAGGGACCCACGTCTGGTGTGTAGGAATGCTTTCCCCTTCCTGGAACAACAACCTCTTCACCTCGGGCTCCCGCCACTGCTGTACTTTCACCAAGTTCTGGGTGGTTGTTGTTGTCACCCTGTGTGTCTCCGGCCGAGCTCATCCTGTGCCTTGTTTACTTCCGAGTTTATCGGGGTGGCTCAGCCCTTTCCCCGGGCAGCGGCCGCGTCTGTGCCGGGCTGGGAGCTGCGAGTTGTTCTGCACATGGGGAGCGAGGCTCCGCTTCCTTCCTGTGAAATCACCCACGGGCAGCCTCGGCAGCTCAGTGGCTTCTGGCAGCCCCGGCAGCTTCCTGCTCCACACACGAGGCAGGGCATCGTGGAGATTTTTATTAGAGCGTGGCTGTTCTATTAGAGCGAGCCAGCCTGGAAGCAGGGACTGTGAAGTCGCCTGCCACATGTTAATCTGAAAACTACAAACCCACTGTGTGTGAAATCCTGCTCGGAGGAGAGAGCACAAGTGTGGTTTCCAACCCCTCACCGGGCCGGAGCTGCTGTGAACACAGCAGAGAGCTGCAGCCTCTCCAGGTCTGTCAGCACATCCTTGACACCAGGGAAAGGCTCCATTCATCTCTGCTCTGTCCGGACACTGCTGATGCTCAGGAGCTGCTTTGCTCTCCCAGTTCGTGTCCAAACTGGGCTCTGCAGCCAAGCCCATCCGAGGGTGCCCCTGGTGCTGGCCTCCTGCCAGAGGAGCCGCTCAATTTGCCACAGGGTTTGCTATTTTAGTCTTAATTCTTTTTCTGGAAACAGTATCAAGCAAGTTAGGAGGCCATATCTGACTGATTTCAAAACATTGCTGCTGAACGTGCAAAGTTTGTTCAAACACGCTGTTATGTCGGGAGGAAGGTGGAGTTTTGTACATGAAGGGGTTGTCACGAAATCACTGTTTCCATAATTAGGGAATTAATGATCCCTTTTTGCTTTTTCCCAGATACTGTCTGAGTTCTTGACGTGGTGTTGAATTTGCTGTTGACCTTGTGTCCATACCCTTTTTTTAGCTTCAAGAAAGTGTGAAAAGTGAAGAATCTGAAAATCTGAGAGGGAATTCTTTTTTTGCAGAAAAAGCTTGACACTGGTACTTTTTGGTGTACTTTTTTTAGAAGGACAGAAAAATGTCATAATAAAAGTACTGTCATTCAGTTAAAAGATTCGATTAAAAGCTGCATAAACTTCTGGAACTTGCAATTCTAGGTCTTAATGTATTTATTAATTCTAAACTTTACACACCACAGATTTCTCTTTTATTTTTTGAAAGGATATTTGGTTTGCCTTATGCTGAGGGTCCTAATTTATTTTTGAAGCAGCAATTGTCTGAAAAAGAGTGTGAAGTTGATTATAGCTTTGCATGTGAAATACCAACTTTTTTTCCCTAGCACAAAAAACACCTTTATTAAATTAGTGGAACTAAAGTTATTTTCTTGTAATTTAGTTTTAAGTTACCCTTTGAAAATTGTGAATAGACTGTAGAAACTTATAAGTCTGTTTTGAATTTCAGTGCAGGTACTTGTTTTTGCCTTCCATATATTTTCTTGAAGATTTTGGATGTTAGATGTTGATTCTCTTTGGGAGTCTTCAGTCTTAAATTGTAGTGCAGGGAAGGAAGAATGTGCTCATGCCTTAACTGGGGTAGTAGAAATGGCAATATCTTCATCTGCTTGAATTTAATCCACCAGTGTCCTCTTACCTTGTGTTTCACTGGCAGTGCATATTTCCCCTGTACATTCTTTTAAAGGTGTGTTTTTCTCTTCTTAAAAAATCTCTTTCTCTTCTCTTGGGGGTGAATGTGGACCTGCTCTTACCCTGCTGCTGGTATCACAGAGTCAGCCAGCTTCTTTGGCTTAATTTTAGACCATGAATTAATGCTGAAACTCCTTGTAGGCTGCCATACACAGAGGAGGGAATGAAAGCTTCATATGCAGCCCCAGCTCTTTTCATTTTTGCTAAAATTGAAATTGCTTTTGACAAAGTTACAGCCTAGAAAACACAGCATGACTTTTTTCAAATGTGTTGCTGTCATGACCAATATATTTTCCTAAGGAAAGAAAAATTCTATATCATTATGTTGCCTCAGATAACTGTGTTGTCTTCAGGTGGCTTAAAGATGAGGTGGTTTGATGGAGAGATAATTGGTGGTGTCAGATGTGACACCAAACTTTCTCCTTTCCTCGGTGAACTGAGCTGTGCTATTTGCTATTGAAAAGTGCAACATCTTTTTCAGCAGTGATTCTCATGCTGACTTTGCAGTTACATGGGATTTTGTGGACTTATTTTTACTTCATCTTGAAGTTTCTCACTTTTGCAGAACTGTTGTGTGCTCGTACATATTTAGTGGTGCACTGGAATGTACAGAAGCAGTGCAGAGAACAGCAAACCTTGCTGACTTCCAGGAAAGTTCTTTTTTCACAATTTGTAGCCCTTCCTTCACTGCTATCACCACCAGTCTGCCTCTTTTGCACAGAACGGTGGAAAAGGGATATAAATGCTTTAATTCAGTGAGAAAAAATGCCTTAGATGATAATCTGATGTTCTTGTACCCCTTAGAACTGTATAGGAGGGAGAGATTTTTCCTTTTCAGAAACCAGCCCTTCTAAACACTTCTGGCCTTCCAGAAATCTCAGGGATCAGCCAATGCACACTGTAAACTTCTGCTAAATTGGCTTTGCAAGCACAGATAGTTTTAACTAATTAGGAACTTTACATGCCTGCTGAAAGTCCTGTTCATGTTGGCTAAGCCTGTCCTGACAACAGCTTCACAGAACTTGTAAGGGCCGTCAGAATTTTGGTGTTTTGCTTCCCTTACTTGATATTTATGCAAAATACTTGGTCCTGTTTTTAGTGATGAAGTTTCTAATATTCAGCTTACCAGAAATTATATCTAAATCTCTAAATGAAGAAAAGTCAGCCTCCAGTATCTTATTTTTGGTAAGTTATGAACTAGAGAAAAAAAAAAGCTGGTGGAAAATATTACGTAGTTTTGACTGTAGTGGCTGTGGGATTGACTGTAGGGATCTGTTCCATGCATTGTCCAATTAATTTGTTTTAGTATCTTGCTTCCTCTCTGATGTACTCACAAAGCTGCCCACTAGAATGTAAAATTTCTCTTATCCTATTGACTGGAGAAGCACAGCCCTTTGAGTTCAGTGCAAAGGGATTTTTGGTTGGGGTTTTTTTTCCCCACATATATTGTAATGCACAAATTTGAACTTAAAAATTTCATTATACCTTTTATACTGCAGAAATTGGGAAAAGACAGACCTGGATAGTACCAGCCCCAGGTAAACTGAATTTGTGTAGTGTCTGTCGTGTTTTACACAGGAGCTGTAATTTGTGAGTCCCTGTGGTAGCCATTTCTAAGAAGTTGTGCTTTGAAGAGACTTTCTAGTACTGTCCAGGAAGTGGAGTTTTTCTAACTCCTCGAGACTGAGGTGATGCTTGTATTTTTATATACTCAGGACTGTTTTAATCAGTGGTGTCTTTTAGTCTGTTTAGTGAGCACCACAGATCAGTGCAATTCATTTTAACCTCTCTATATTAATTGTTTTGCTTTTATTGTTCTCTTTTCAGAACAATATTTGGTGCTTTCAAATAAAAAGTTTTTGTGTGAGCATGATTTCATCTGTTTCTGTACTCTGTCTTTGCATTTCATATTAAGCAAAATTGCTTCTCCTAAATACCCTGCTTTGTAGCCTTGCTGCAGCTGTGAAGCCACGTGGCACCTGGTGTCCAGGCTTTCTAGGAAGGAAAGTTTAGTTTGGCTATTTTTTTTTTTACTTTATGACTTCACAAAACTGGACCCAGCCATGGTGGAAGCAAACCACTGATTTAGATGGGAAAGTACTGTGGATCCTGGCATAATCAAGTCAGTCCAAAGCTTGCTTTGAGGTTTTTCTTTTGAATTGGGTGCTCATTGAGCTGTCCACAGTGCTACCAAATTTTGTTACTGTTTGGGTTGTGAAAAGGATTTATTTATTTTTTTAATCACAGGTGTGGTGAGAGTGATTTGTTCTCTCCTGTTGTAATTTGTTTGTCCTGTTCTATTTTTTCAGTTCTGTTCTGTCTTGTATGGGACTTTATTGTCCTCTGTAGTGAAGTTGTTGGGGACCGGGTCCCAGCATTAATAAGTCTGGAGTCATGCAAGTCTCTGTCTTTGGGAAAGCATTAAAATATTTAACTTTTCAGAGATGCAGAATAACTCCAGTTATGGGCTTTTCATCTGCAATTTTGAGCCTTGTAGTTTTTCCCAAAAGCTCTCCTGGCACAACCTGATTGAATTCCCTTGTACAAGCTGCTTTATAATCAGAAGGTGGAGAATATTCTTAATAAAATATGTGTGAGTCTGAAGACTGTGTTTAAACAGTACATGAATTTACTGTGTCCTTGTGTCACTTCCAGCCTGTGTTGGGTGTAACATGAGCAGATGCAGAGCAAAACTGAAATTTTCTTTTTTTTGAGAAGTAAACTAATCTCAGCATGTTATCTTGGGAAGCTTGAAAATACACTTCTGAAATTTATCAAGTGTATCAAGTTCTCAAGTGATATTTATGATTTTGTATATAGTCTAGGAAAAAAGTAACTCTTGTGTGCCTTGGCAGTGTTGGACACCATGGGTGGCTCTGTTCGAGCTGCTCATGTCAGAAAATTGCAACTTTTTGTCTCAGCAATGCTTTTTTATGTTCCTAGTTTAGTCTTCAAATTTACACAGGAGCTTATTAATGTGAGAAAATAATGAAATTTTAATTTTAATTTAGTAGTAGGAAGTGTGTGTGGATGTGCTAATTTAGATTTATTTTAAATAAGCCAATTTTAGGAGAATTCCCAAGAGTGGAGGTTTCACTGGCTTAGCTAGATCAATCAAAAAATTGTTTGAAGTTAAACCTGTCATGTAGATGAATAAAACTTTAAAACATAATTAATACTGGGGCCTCATTATATACCTTCTGAAACTTGTTTAGCAAGTGTTTGCTATTAAAGGACAGGCATCTGTTCATAGAGAGGGTGAATTCCTGTCTAAATGTTGCTGTGTTCTTGACTTTGGTAATGAACTTCTTTGTCCTTTCATACAGCTTGTGGTTTGCACTGAATGCTCCTTTTCTGCTGGTTTTTGTGGGCTTTTTTTATTAATTTCTCTGTTGGTTTTACACTCTTGCCCCATCATACTCCTCCATCATATCTGAAATCCTCATGGAGGACAAGGCTTTGGGAGAGCAGGGCATTTCTCTTGTTTGTGGTTTTTTACTGCCAGTGAAACAGAAACTTTCCCAAATAATATTACTTGTCAACTTCAGCTCTGCTGGATATTTCTGTTGTGAAACATAACTCTCTCTACTGAGAGACACAGGTTTAAATAGAAAACCCCAAAAACCACCAACCCTCCAAACCATAAGCAAAACAAAAAATAAAATAGAGCAGAAATCCAGGTTCATATAGAAATGACAATGCAGAAGAATTAATTTCTCGGTGAACCAGTGCATTTCATTTTCAGAAGAGCTTCAGTGTTTAATGAGGGAATTTTTAGGAATATCTCACAGGGATTCAGAATATTTGCATAAGGGTGTGTTGTTTAAAAGTCAGAGCTTCTTTCAGAAGGGGGAAACTTCCTGCCAGGGCAGGGAAATGAAGCTTTGTTGTCTGGGTCTCGTTATGTGATAAGAACACAGTAGTGGTGGTTTTTTCCTAATTGTTTGACTTGCAAATTCCCATTAATGTCAAATTTCAGGGAGGCCTCTCTGTATCAAACTTTTATGTGACTTTTTTTATGTTTCATAGCTGTTTTAGTTTGTATCAGGTAATATGAGAACATCAGTTGCTTACAAGAAGCAGGTGGAGGAAAAAACCCTGCGGTGTAATGGAAAAAAAAAAATTCTGAAAGGGAACTTCTGCTGCCAGCCTACACCCTGTAATAGCTCAGTTATTCCACTATTAGGAACCTGCATTTTGCCCTCTTTGCAATGATGCTGAAAACCACAACCCTATCTCTGGAAACCACAGGAGATACTGCTGCATGTTGAAGATGCTGCTACAGCTGCTTTCACTATCTAAAACGATAAAATAAAGCATAACCTCGGATCTCAGCTGGGAATTTTCTATTCTGAACCTAAACCACGAGAGTGTTCATGTGTTTGTAGATTAATCCAGTGTGGGTATGGGAAAAGATTGGTTTTTTTCCCAAGGAAGACATGACTATTTCTGAATTACAGCTCTACAGTTGAGTTTTGTATATTAAAAACTGTTAAGGAATGAAGACAACTTAATTTTTATTTTTACATTTTGCACAAAACCACTGCCAGCCAAAGTCTGTGTGAGTATGAAATGTGCTTGCAAAGGTACAACTCAAAGCAGAACCATCCTAACTTCTTTCTTTAGTTAGCTGAGGATGAATCACTTCTGTGTTTCATTAAGTTGTGCACAATGCACATCCCACAGGGAACGTGGATCTGGGGCCTCTGTGGCACCAGCTCCCAGCTGGTGAGGCCCAGCACATGGAAAACCATGCCAGTGGCCATGGAATAGAGCCTGAGCCATTAAACTCATGAATTCAGTGGAGCTGGTGTGCATGTGGGCACTGGTGGCTCTGGAAATGCAGGAGGAGAGGATGGGGTGTGATGGTGGGGGAGCAGCACTGCTGAGAACTCTGACTCTGCTTCAGGGGATTTAATTTCTCCAGCATCCTCTCGTGGGCTGTAGTGCAGAGACCACTTCTTAGTGTCTCTGAGGAGGCAAAAACCATTGAAAGCCTGAGGTGTGGAGGTGCTGGAGCTCAGGGTGAGCTGTGCAGCTCTGGAGGTGCTGTGTGGGGGCAGCTGGGTGTGCAGGTGTGGAAGTACCTAAGGATGGGGCAGTGAGCTCAGCTCTGCACCTGGCAGCAGCTGGGTTCACTGTGGCTCCTGGGGACTGAATGGAATTGCTTGTCTGTCTGTCTCATGTTCACACCAAGCAGGGATGGAAACTTCAGGCTGTGTGATAAATTTTTTGGGAGGGTCAATCCTGATGGATGAAGAAGTTCATGCTTTACCAGCCTCGTAGTGACCCAAAACCAAACCAAGGAAGCCCAGTGAAGGGTGGGTTAGGCTGTTTCCTACACACCTGTGCAGTTCCAAGTGTCTGCTAGTACAGAAGGAGGGGGAGCAACATTTCTTTTCTTAACCTAAATGCAAACAAGGGGTAAGGGAAGCATGATGTGGGATGATGAATATGGAATTTCTGGTCTTACCTTCTTTGGAGGAGAAGCAGCCTGAAGGGAGCAATAGGTGCTGGTAGGTGGGTTGGGGTTTTTTTGTTCCCTCTTAAAATATGTGTTTATTCACTTTGGGTCTTTTGAAATGGCAAAGAACAGAGATTGTATGGAATGGAGGCATTGCTTTTCATGAATGTAGAAAATACCATTATATTCTGTATTTCAAATGGTTAGGAAAGACATCTGGAGTTAGTTCAGCATCATTTTCTAAGGCATGGAAAAGGGAATGAATCACGATGGTCAAATGTGATAAAAAGCACTAAGAATGTTCTCCATTTCCCCCTTCATTGAGTAGAAACTTGTCTGAAGATGGAGTTATTTTGTACTTTGAATTCACATTTAACTTCAAACTGGGCTGCTGACTTGTGGGTAAGCCATAAGCATCCCTCCATTGTTTGGCTGAGGCTCTCTGTTTGGATGACTTAATTCAAGCTGCAGCTTGTAATTAAAAGCATTTCTCTGTGGCCCTTCAGAAGGGTTCTGGTAGGACTTGGTCAGATTCCACGTGTAGGGATTGGTTAAGGTACCTGGTTTGTGAGCAGTGAGGATGGAAGTTCTGCACTTTGGGTGCTCTGGGGGTGCTCTACCACTGCTCACCCCATTTGCAGGTGGTGAGAAGCAGCTTGTTGGTATTCAGAAATTTGGAGGCTGACTTGGAAGGTCAAGGCTACAAGGAGAATGTGGGAGGAAAGCAAAGTACTAACACTTGGTGTCTTTTGCTAGCTGACATTGTCCAGAAGCAGCTTTTGGGCTGAAAAGAACCATTCTGCTTTCTGCTGGAGCCTTGATCTCCTCCTCTGCAGTTCTTTTGTTCTTGCATATTCTTCTTCGAAATGTGGTCCTGACTTTAGAGCAGGCTGGATTGATGTCTGGCTTCTCCCTTTGATCTGTGACTGCAGCTCACACCTGTGGTGTCTGGAGTGATTCTGCTCTCAGTGATCACATCACTTCTGGCACTGTGAAAAGGTCCTGTCTGTGTCCTTCAGAGGTCAAAAAGGCATCAGGGTAACCAAGGGAGCTGCAGATCTGTAACTGGGTACTTATTCCAGACAAAATCATCATAGAATGGGTTGGGCTGGACCTCTGAAGATCATCCTGTCCAACCTGCCTGCCATGGGCAGGGACATTTTTCAGTAGGTAAAAGGGTTGACTTGAAAGTTAATCTTGCATGAATTCTTTCACAGGAAGTGCCCATTATTCAATAAAATTATGTCTGGAGTAATCTGCTGAACATAATGAGATTGCAGTTATGAAGGCAGTGCTGTTTATCCAACACTTTCACTCTTTGTTAAGGTATTTAATTTCATACTACAGCACTAAGAAGCTGGAAGCAATCTGGCAGAGTAGCATCAAACATCTCAGTGGTCATGCAAGGGCCTTAAAATATCACCAAATGTGAGGACAGCTCCTTCATTTTTGCTCATCAATATTAAGCCAGCCCTTTTCCTTGTAGCCCACTTTGGCACATGCAATATGCTGTGCTTAGAAAGTGTGGTAGCTGCTCACTGAGAGACCAGAAGGACCTTTTGAGTGGGGTTTTGACAAAAATGACAACTGAAAATCTGATTACATCATTCCTCTGCTCTCCTTGTGGCTGGTTGAGTTCTTGGAGATTAATAGGTACCTCTGTAACATTTTTTTGTTGTGCATTATCTAATCAAGAATGTTATAGCTTGACTGAAGAGCCTCTGGTTTCCAGGCTCTAAAACATCCTCAATGAGCAGCAGACAGACTTACAGGTCCCATAGAGATTCCTCTGCCCCTAAAATATCAAGGGACTGTGAGCTGCAGCTTTGGGTTTCCCTTATCTCACAGAAAACACTGCCAGCCTCTCTCCTATCGTTCCCTAACGGTTCTTAACAGAAAGCCAGAAGTTAAACTTCTTTATAAAACCCAGGCAGTCAGAAAACTTGAAGAGAGCCCCAAGTTCTTCTTTAGTTGGGTCCTAAGAAGAAAAGGCTGAACTCCCTGTATTTTTTTTTTCTTGCTCTATTTACATGTGACTAGAATACATAAAAACTCTGCACAGATCCTGTCACAGATCTGTACTGGGTGTTTGCCACATTCTTTCTGGATTCCTTCTGTTACTGGTAGTTGAATAACTATTTGTGGAAATCCTGTTTCCCCTGGTGTGGGGTGTCCCCTTTCCAAGTCTCCCTTCCTCCCACTCCAAAGAGCACTTCCAGGAGGGGACATGACCCTTGGGCACTGGGGGAAGGAGCATGTGGCACACCAGGAGAGGTGCAGGGAATCAGGTGGGTTCAGCCTTAGGAAGAGGAGGAGAAGGCATGATCTTGGTGATCTTCAGCTTCTCCAAGGGGCTGAGGGGAGCCTTTGGAGCAGATGGAGCCAGTCCTGTGGCAGGTGCACCAGAGCAGGGCAGAAGCTGGAGCACAGGAAACTCCAGTTGAGTAGAAGGCAAGTTTATTTTACCATGGGGGTGGAACAGATTGTAGAGGTGTTGTGGAAACTCTGTTCTTTGAGATATTCAAAACTTGACAAGTCAGCCTGGTCTCTTCCCACCTGTGTTGCTCTGTGTTCAGGATCCTCTGCTCCTCTGCAGCAGCTGCTGGAGGGTGTTCCTTTGCCAGTATTGGTTCTTTTTAACCTGGTCATGATGAACACATTTGTCATTTTATTTATTTCTTGCAGTTCTGGAGGCAAAATAGCTGCTCAGTAGTTGAGGACAAGTTATTAAATCCCTTTTTTTGCCCAAGGAGTGATGCATCCTCTCTGGGTCTGTGTGATGGCATCAGACACTGACCTGGAGGCAGCAGTGAATGTGCACAGTGGTTGTACCTGAAACACCTTCAGTAATGATCTGGAAGAGCAGCCCCATTATCTGATATTGGAAACCTTAACCCAAAGTGATGCTTTCAAATAAAGCTCCCTTCACCTTAGTTTCATTTGGAGATTTTAGAAAAATGGTTTTAGAGAGTCTTCCCCTTGGCAAATGTAGATTGCATGAGCCCAGTGCTAAAACCTACTGAGAGTTGTGAAAACATCACCTGGTTATTAAATATGAGTTAGGACTTGCCACACAAGGAAACTTATTGATATAATTGCACTGGTGTAATTATGCTCAGGTGATTTACTGTGTTGACAAGCCCTTCCATGCAACTTGTTTGGCCCCTTCTTATTTAGCAACTCATTAGGCCTCTGACTGCACATTAAAATTGCATAATTCTTTGCTAAAAAATCTCCAATGTGCAAATTTCATGCTGACTGGCAGCACTTCCAGCATGCTGAGCAGGCCAGCAGTTAAGCTTTAAAAATGGTGAAAGACAAAAGAAATGAATGCTCCAAGTCTGAGAAATGGTTAATGGAGCACATGGTGCTGGAAAACCATCATTGCATAATCGTGTGGATTTTAGAGTGGAAGCTTGTCAAAGTGTGTGGCTCATTCACACCTTTTATAGACTAGGAGTGTCTTGGCCTGCTCACTCCCTGAGTCACTTTTATCTCTGATTTTGATTCTCAGTAGTGTGCAGGAGTAAGAGCAGCCAGCCTTGTGTTCACAATAGTTTTCAATTTGCAAAAGTTATTTTTACTAACACAGCATTTCTGTGATTATCCAAGTTTCCTCTACTGCCACCTTCCCCCCCCCCCGGTCTTTTGACAGAGTAATTTTGCTTGATTGCTAATTTTATTTCATAAAACTGCCACAAGACTGTTATTTTTCGATATCTGTCTTTTCCAGATTTTTTTGGTGGAAATTGCTGCTTTTAAGATTGATAGCTATGAACATTTTGTTTATGTAAATGGGATGAATTAAAATAGGAAGTCTGGTTTCTTTCCTGATAAAAGTAAGCCTAAAGACAGCATGTGGGAACCTCATTATTCCACACCCAGCTCACCTTAATTCACACCTTGAAAATGGGGCTCTTGATGGTCTCAATCATCATATCAAGGTTGAAATGCTCTCATTATTCATTTTATCATCTGGCAAATGAGTGAGAAGCTTCCAATTCTTACCCCATGGATGCTCCAGTTTATTAGGCTTTCATCTTTTTTCTAGTCCCTTCTTTCCTTGACAGAACTTGAAAACTGAAATCCAGGGATGCAAGTAGATTTTCCAGTGGTTTGAAAACTGTCTCCAGAAGCAGCATCTGTGTTCATGAAGGTATCTTTGCATGAATTTTGGCAGGTTTCCCTGGGCAGGGCATCACTTCCAGCTCAGATGTCCAGTGCTGTCCTCTGTAGCACCCCCTCACCTGGTGCAAAAGCTTCCTAATAGGAACCTTGGCACTCAGGGAAATATTCCTGTATTGATACAGCTTCTGCCACATTTCAGAGTGAGTGAGTGATGGGAATTCTGCAGGGGTGTTTGAACAGGAAGATGGGGCAGCTGAATCACTTTGAATGCAGCAGTTGTGCCTCCTGCTCAAGGCTGAAAGCTTCTATCATGCTTTGATAGGGGGTCAAGCCTTGTTTCTCTGTTCTGTCAGCACCAAATCCAGCATTTTGTGATTCTACCCTTTACAGCTGCTTGCTGCAGTAAGTTCTACACCAGATAGTTTGATTTTGCTCTCTTAATTGGAGGCAGTAGAGAAGTGAATGCAGCTGGGTGCTTGCAATATTTGGTGTTTGTCCCCTGGAGCTCAGTTCCCATCCCTGACACATCCGTGTCTGTTTCAGGCGGCACAAACGTGGGCTGAGCGCTTATCGGGTCCCTGCTGCTGTTTAATAAACACTGCTTATCTCCTTGAAGCAACACCCTGCCCTCAATAAGTTTTGCCTTGGGAGTTGAGCCAGAAATAACTTTCCCCCACTCCCCCCCCCCTTTTTTTTTTTTCCCTTTAATTGGGTCGTAAAACCCAAATAATTGAAAAAACTGTTCAGGATGGAAATAGAGGGTGGCAGTGGTCCTGCTTTCTGGGCAGCTTGGTGCTTTTTTATCTCTGTGAGTCATGCAGGTTATAAAAATGCCTTCACATCTTTCCCCAGGAATCTGTGCTTCTCTTAGCATTTCATCTTAGTCTCAAAAATGGGGCTGAACCCTCACTTTTATTCACTGTTTGTCACTGAAACTCCAGTGGAGGAATGCAGTGGGGTTGTTGAGCAACATGTGTCCATGTTGGTCCCTGAACATTTACAGATATGGCTTTGTAATGCCCCTGTGAAGCATTAAACAATCCCATTTTAAGACGGAGGATGTATTGCTTAATTACAAAATATCTTAATTTGGCATAAATAGCTTGTGGGGATGTGTGTCCCCTTCCACCATGCTTCTCTTTGTACTTCCAATATCTAAGTGTAATTTTTTAATCATTTTGAAAATTAGTCATGATGTACAAAATATGGCACAGAAAAGGAAGAACAGTGGAATTAGGGTGTGGCAGTAGATACAGAAATGTTAGAAGGCATAAAAATCATTGGGAAAGAGAAGGGAAATCAATATATTGATAACAGTTGGCCAGGTGATAGTGGAAGGCAATGTGGAGAGCAGAGTGTGGATAACAAGAAATGGAACTGTTAAAATACAGGAGCCTGGACAGAAAATTAAAATATTTTATAATGGGTGGTGTTATGGGAATCATGGAAATACACAAAAATCACAGAATAAAGTTGATGACTAGGACATAATTTTCAAATGGGAGCGTTCTGTTACAGAAGGATGAAAATAGAAATGTGTGCAGTGGTGATCTGTGAAGGGTTCAGCAGCATAGTGACTGAAAATGCCTGTGGGAGACAGATTCTTTTAAAATTTTAGAGAGGGGGGTGGAAGTGATGGCAAACAGGATTCTGGAGGAGGAGAGGTGGCTGCTTTGTGCACATCCTCTTGATCAGATTTGGAGGTAGATCACAGAAACCTTTGGTGTATTGCAAGTACAAATATTTGTGGGAGTTTTTTTTTCTGCCACTTCCCAGCTGTAGTGGCAATGCTGTCAGTAACTCTGTCAGGTGTCCTGTCCACAGCAGCGGATTCTTTCCACTGAGTGACACAGCCAGTGGGAATTTGTCACACCAAACAGGGGCTATGGTGACAGCAGGGCCACCTGAGTGAGGTAATCACCATCAGAAAAATGGGAAGTCACCAGAGGGCCTGGAAGTGTTGGGAAGAAAAGAAAATTGATGTCTTAGGAATCAGGATGTGTAGGAATTTAGAGAAAATAAAGAGCCAAGGGTTGAGCAGAGTCAGTGAGCTGTGTTTTGTCCTGCCTTGAGGGATGGAGGTGGGTAAGGTCACAGGCAGATGGGCTGCTCATGGCAAGGCTGCCTTACAGATGAGAGCTAAGGTGATGTTTGGCTCCATTTCTCAGGGCAGTTGTGGACACTGCAAGAGCAATGTGGATGAATAATACTAAAATTAAAGTTGCTATATTGCCATTGAAGGCAAAACTGAAGTACTGAAACATGAAGTTTTAGGTTATGGAAATGCAGATCTTCAGCAAGAAGTGACTTTAATGTGTTGATTGTGTTAGTGTAGGAGAACCACAGTGTTTAATGGCAATGTTTATAAAAGGGAGGGAAAATAAGGAAATTGGATTTCAGTAGCCTGAATTAAAAGAGTGGAGAGTGGATGCATACAATGTGTTTGGGAGACAAGATCAGAAACAAGATTTTCAAAAAATAATAACAAACCCCTCTATCATTTTCCCAGTGCCAAATCTTATTAAGTATTTGGTGCTTGGGGAAGTCAGTGCTGACTGTTAGGAGGATGGTAAAAATAGGGAGATACACATGAGTGGGAAACTGGCCATGGGAAGTGTTGAGGGGTAGAGTGGGGAGTTGATGTCACTAATGCTGGGAATGGGAATGGTCTTATCTCATTAGCATTAAAATGAAGGGTTCATTATGAAATGTTCATTAGCAAACCTTGCATAAATGTTAGGAATAAGTATGTGAAATTTCATCAGGGGTATAGGAGGCATTGTCAGGAAAAGGAGAATCTGAGCATCATTCAGAAAGCAGCACGTTAATAGATATGGATTAGAAAAGTTGATTTATTAAAGACAATGTAGCTGGGAGTTCATAGGGAATTGGGAGATGATCATAAGCAACTGAAATGGGTGCACATGCCCTGAGTGGTCACTTTACAAGGCAGTGGTGCAGCAGGCAAAAGCAGTTTAGGGCTCATTAATCTGCCTTTCCAGTTGAGAGGTGGAAGTACCAGTGTGGTTATCACTTTAGTCTTCTCCAGGAAAAGTCACTGGAAGGATGAGAATGATGAAGTCTGATTTTTGAGCAGAAGGAGTGTAGCCTAAAATTTAGTATTAAATGTGTATTTGGTTTAAATCTAGAAGTACAGTCAGGAGTACTCAGGATGAAGGCCACTGACTATAACCTGCCATGAATAAATAAAAATGGAAGATGTTTTCTGAGCATTAGAGAAAGTGTGGAAAAGTGGTGACAGATTTGTTAATGAAGGGATGTGAATTGTTTCTGGTGCTAGCAGAGAACTGAATTTGATAATCTTGAGAAACCACACCTGGATTCTTACATAAGTAATGAGAAAGCTCCTGGGTTGTTTGACATGTGAAGATTTTGCTGCAAGTTGTTGCAGCTGCTCCAGAGCACAGAACACCTGAGCACTGAGGCTGCAGAAGTTTTGAATACTCAAGTTGGTACCTTGCACACTTCTCTGAGGATTTTTTAATGGACTTTCTTGGAATGAAACCACAGCAAATTGCTTTTTTGTTTCTGCTTCATGTAGTCTGAGCAACAGCTGATGTTTGAGCTCAAGAATTGAGCACAGCAGCAGTAGAGTATTTGCTCTGTTTTCTGTGTGAAGGAAGGAGTAGGAATGGTTCAGTTCTTATACAGGATTTTTCAGAGCGCTGCAGCATGGAGGAAAGTGGTGGAAACTCCATTTTATAGATGTTTGCACAAATAAATGTGGGTAGATGTGTTTTAAAATGAAGATTCTTCCATGCAAGGAGGAGCTTGGTTCTTGCTTTTCTGCTTGGTCAGTGAAATTCCTACCCTGAGGACTTGTTGTATAGGAAAATACAACTGATTTTAAGAGTTTTTTCAGTAATTGGGGCTATGAAATACAACAAATTGTGAACCAGCATGAGAAAGAAAGAGAAAACAGAATTCATGGTCTCCTAAAAGCAGGGTTTGGTTTTTTTTTATTTTTTAGGTTGTTTAAAAGGAGTAATGGTTTAAATGTGGTGGGCTTCACTGATCCAATAGCCTGTACATTTGCTGAAATGTCAATTTGAGACAGCTGATGGCTAAGTTGTGCTTTCTCTCTTTTGCAGTGCTCACACCTCCTCCCCCACTGCCACCACCAATACAGGGATATGCCTTTAAACCTCCTCCTCGACCAGATTTTGGCACTTCTGGGAGAACAATCAAACTGCAGGCCAACTTCTTTGAAATGGACATTCCTAAAATAGATATCTACCATTATGAATTGGATATAAAGCCAGAAAAATGTCCTAGAAGAGTTAACAGGTAACACTGTCCTTTGCCTTTCCTCAATTTATTTGCAGTCTTGTTTTTCTTTGAAAAAGCTGGAGCCAGGTGCCCTCACTGGTGTCTGAAAAAATGTCTGGCTTTAATCAGTGAGTGTACTGATCACTTCAATTAGTAGGATATGTATATACTTTTTTTTTTCCTTCCAAATCTTTACTGGGATTGATTTTTGTCAGAATCTTAAGATGCTGCTGATTGAAGCCACTGGTGGCAGGTGGATAAGCTGTATTAGCTCTATTGAAGCTGGGTCACTATAAGCCAACTTGATAAAAATGATTTCTTATTACCTAAATAAGGTTAAATATTGGGGTGTAATTGGCTGAAGTCCTTCAGCAGGGAGCTGGTGGTCCCAGTTTGTTTTCCCACCTTTCCCTGCTCACAAGAGGAGGCAAAACCCATTTGTTTGTGGGAGAGGATTATGGAGTTACTAAAGCAGCTAAGAAATTATCCTTCATCAGTAGATTCTGTGTAAGGGAAAAGCATGCTCCTGAAAGAGAGAGCAAGGTGGAAACAGGGCTCAGCTGTCCAGGGAAACAAGCAGCCAGGTCTTGCATTTGGCACCTGTGCCCTGTTGGAGTGTGCAGCTTCATTGACTTGAAAAAGGAGCAGCCTTGCCAGAAGTGAAACTTGAGAATGAGACTTGGCACCAGGTGGAAACCACAAGTGTCATCAGCATAACTACACCTTGTCTGTAGAGGATTGGAATGGCCTGTTTATATATTCAAGAGCAAAGCCTTTCCTTGTTAAAAAGGTGCCATGGGTGGAACCAGCTGTCATGAGAATAAACAGTGTGGAGTCAAAAAAGCCACCTGAAAGCCACGGTTTTCCTACTGTGAGTTAATAAACCTGAGGGCATTCTCCATTGTTACACTGAGGAGTTGGTAATGATAGTGTTCTCACAAAGCAGCATCACTATGCTTTGCTGCCCTGTTTTTTTTTTTTTTACTTCCTGTGGTGATCTATTATTAGTTTAATTTTTCAGCTAGAGCTGAGGTTAATTTTAAAAGCAAGCACCTTTGTTAAGTGCATGAAGCTGAACTCTCTTCTTGCCTAAGGGCAGCTGCTGATTTCACTGAGATGCTCTTCCTGCATTGGAGCACTGCAAAACACTTGGAGCAGTCACTTCTTTCATAAGGGGAGCTGTGAGAAATTTGCTTTCCTGACCTGCTGTCCCTGCCACCACTCCAGCTGTGCCAGCTGCTGCTGGCTGATCCAGATCTCCTCTGCAGCTCCTCTGGGGGCCAAGTGCTGCACTGCTTGTGTGTTTTCTGTGTGAGCACCTCCCTTACATCCAGTGTGGGGGTGCTTGCCACAAAACCTAAAGCAGTTGTTCTCACTGGAAAGGCAGATTCTGTTCAGTGACAAGTTCTTCCTCCTGTGCCTGCTGATGGCCTGCTCTGCTTGGGCAGGTTAGTCCCTGCTCTTCTGTGGTGACAGGAGCAGGTTCAGGTGTACACAGGTGAAATGCCTTTTGCAGTAAGCAGAGATGCATTCAGCAGTGGTGTGCTGGATGTTTCTCAGGGCACTGTGGTAAGAATACAATTTGGATTCACATATTAAAGTGTGTTTTATTTCTTTTGAGTACTTACTGCTCTGTTCTGTAGATGTACCTGTACTCACCTGCACCCAGGTTTTTGTGAGCTGTGACCTATGTCTATACATGTGTTTCTGTGTGCAAATATATATTCATATATATATATATATATATTCAAATATATATATATATATAATTATGCAGGATGCACATGTAATCCAATTCTGAATGATGTTTTTTTACAGCTGCCTTACATGTTTCTAGTATTTTGGTTATATAATTCACATGTATATAGTCAGTAGCTTTTATCATTGCTTCATGTGATACAGCCTCTAGAAAGGAGAAAGGGAGGTTTTATTTTTTGCTCTGCTCCCTCATGTGTATCAGCTTTGTTCTTCAGTTTTACTCCCCTTGCACTGTGACCCTGCAGACCCCACTGCAGGGTGTATCCACTGTAGATGCAAGTTCCACACTGAGACATGAGCTGGAGCAGGACTGGAAGAACACAGCTGGGACAACGTGCTCCTGAATTAATACAGTCTGGCTACCATTCTGTGCATAAGGCAGATCAGTTTGGGTAGTTGGGCAGGCAGAGTGGGCAATGTGAGTTTAGTTCTGCACTCTGGGTGCTCTCAGTTTAATTTTTGAGGATTTGTGGAAGATGAACGCTGCCTGCAGTTGCCAGCCCAGGGTTCTTGGTGAGCTTGCATGAGCTGGGTAGAACAGTTGTCCCAAGGAGCTGAAGTTAATGAAGTGGTAAATAACTCTTCTCTTAACTCTGCATGGGGAAAATAACTTATTTTTCTTAAAAATATCTCCACCCACAGCTGAGAAACACCATTGCTAATTGTGGATGTGGTTTGAAGCTTGAAAACATATATCAAGTGGAAGTGTTCATTTTTTATGTAAAACAGTTTACAAATGGAAGAACTTGCTCAGGAAGAGAGTGGGGTTTCCATGCCTAATCTTAAGGTTGAAAAATACCTCCTTCCTCCCAGTTTTGTACT
Organism: Molothrus aeneus; assembly: GCF_037042795.1. NCBI lineage: Eukaryota > Metazoa > Chordata > Aves > Passeriformes > Icteridae > Molothrus > Molothrus aeneus. The sequence goes on along the minus strand of NC_089646.1, from coordinate 149,378,579 downwards.
TATTCAGTCACACTCTGCAGATCTGAGGCAGGTATTACTGGGTCAGGTTTGATTCATGCTTTGCAGGAGATCAGAGTTCCTTTCAGTGGCCACATTTTAAGATAAACCTTGGGACACAGCAAAGAAATTGCCAATTAAAACAATCTCAGTTCTTTCCTTGAGTGAGTTCAGTTTTGTCTCAGATTTTGCAGCACTGTAATCCCTACCTGAGTGCTGGGTTAATTCCCTTGCCAAGTCAGGGTGCATGAGCAGTCACCTGCAGCCTCTGTGAGCTGGTGTTGTCAGCAGTGCTGGGGCAGCAGTGGTTTCCTTTCTGTGCCACTTTAACCTCCCTTTTACCCCTGATTGTGTGTTGAGATTGCAGCCTGCAGATGGATTTTGGGTAGTACAGGTACACTGAGGGATGTCTCTCTGGGACATTGGGGCCAAAAGACCTTTGGCATCAGAAAATGTTATTGTTCCAACTGACCTCTCACTGACTGCTGAGCTGCTTTGGATGACCAGTGTGTAAACACTGTGGTTTGACAGGAGCTGTGTGAGTGGTTTCCCTGTTCATACAAAAATGGAACCTAATTCCAGCTACTTTTAAGTGAATGTGTACTGTTAGTATTCACAGCTTCACTGAATGCATATACCCAGTTTTGTTGGATGGATCCCAGTTTTGTTTGGATGAAAAAAAATGCATTTCAAAATTATTTTTCTCAGGGAGCTGCAAAACATTTTGCTATCATTGTTGGCATAAACTGCTGTCCTGCCAATGGGGGCTCTAAGCTGGGATAATGATATTTTTGAAAGCTTCTCAGGCTGCTGAGCTTTTGGTCCAGGGTCCTCTGCAGGAAGGGCTCTAGGACAGGAGAGCTGAAGCCTCAGATCTATCAGGCACTTCTTGTTTTGAGCTTGAGAGAGCACGAGCTTTCACTTCACCACTTCCAGTAGGTCACACAAAAGAGGAAGGAAAGTTTAAATCTGAAAAAACCCTAAAAATAGCAATTTTAAGAAAACAGTTTAGTCTGTGGAAAGGTTGCTTTCAGTTCAGATCAGTCAAACAAATCTTGCCTTTAATGGTCAGGAGTGGATAACCCTTTCATTTACCTAATGCCTCTGTTGGTAAGTATAGTACTTGTCTGCCTCTTAACATTCAAAGTAAAAAGTTGGATTAACTTAATCTTTTTGCATTTTCAGAGAAATAGTGGAGCATATGGTTCAGCACTTTAAAACCCAGATTTTTGGGGATCGCAAACCAGTGTTTGATGGAAGAAAAAACCTTTATACAGCTATGCCACTTCCCATTGGGAGAGATAAAGTAAGTTTTAAATAGAAAAAAATCTAGAGATTTCAATGTGGTATTTTCAGAATATTTTTAATAACTAATAGAAACTGATTTTCAGTTTCTGCAATAAATGTCTCTATTGTTGCCACTCTGTTTTGCCTGGACACAATTGTGAGCTTGCTGCTATCCCAGTGGTCACCCCCTGTTCTATATCCCTTCATTCCTCCCTCTCTTTCTCCCCACTGGTGTGGTGTCTGCTGCTTTAGGGAGCTGGATCAGCTGCCCCAGACAGCAGAGTGTCTCCAGAGTGGCACTAGGGAAAAAGGGAGAGCACAGCTGAGTGTGGGAGAGAGTAGGGAAAATACTGCTCTGGGCAGCAAGAAGCTGTTGTGTCACCTCACTAATCTCATCAAGGCCCACTCTAAGCTTATTCTCACTATCAGTAGCTGAAAGAAGCTCTTCCATCTCTCTGTTGCCTGTATTGGAACTTCTCCTCCCTAATCCTTGATGACTGAGAGCCAAATTAATTTACACTGACCAGGTTAAGACCTGCAATCTTTGCCCTGGGGCAGCTGGAGAGGACTGGGGTTGTGTTTGCCAGCTCCTGGTGGGGCAGTGACCTCTTTGGGCTCTGGTTGTGGCTGCTCCTGTGCCCAGTGACTGCTGGAGTGGAAGGGACTCTGTTGGAACATGCAAACACACAAGCCCTAGTAAATAATTGAGCCTATGCATCTGTGATCTCATAGCAGATTGAATTTTCTGTGCCTTGTTTTCATTCAGGGGGGGCACAGTTGTTCTCTTTGGTACTGCAGTAGTTCCCTTCTGCTGGGGGTGCACAGTTACAGGGAGGACTGTTCTATCTCCAGCTTTAGACAAAAATAAAACATAAGGAGGAAGAGAAATACAGAGAAATGGCCCTCTGAAATTCAGCAGCTACGGAATAGTTCAGGCTGTTGTTTGCTGTCTCATGCTGGGTGCCTGTGCAGTGCTTGTAGTTAATAGTTCTGCCTGAATCAAGCTCTTAATCTCATATGTGTAATTTTTATTTCCTCCCAGTCTGTTTAAGTGAATGCCATGCAGTAAAGGTCAGACTCTACTCCAGTGTTAATTACTTTTCATCAACTGATAAAGGAATATCTGGGAAACTATAAAGGAATCACTAAAAGTCTTAGTGGTTTTTTCCCCTTGCTTTCACATACAATATTCCAGTTCCTACAGGTTTGACACACAAGACTGCAAAGTATTTGCAAAGGTGGAAGGATACTTGATGAGGCTCTTAGGGGTTTGAACAACTCTGGTTGTATGCAGAGTTGCCTTATAATACTTCACAAATTATGAGTGAATAACAGTTTACCTTATGACAAGTATGAAGTTCCTCATTTAATAAGTAAAGTTAAATGAGAAATGGTTTATTTATACATGATAAACAGAGATCAAATTAATCCTCAGATCTAATGAGACTTCATGAGATGCAAGTTGGCCCTCCTTGCTCTGATAACCATTTTGGATGGGACAGAGTTAACAAAACCTTCCAAGTCAGCCTTTTCCCAGCTGTAGGTTACACTGTTGGTTTGCAGGGACACAAAGGAATTGGGGCATTAGGAACATTTCCTGCTGCCACACTGTCCTAGATTTCAGTTTTACCACATCTGTTTCAGTGTGTGTGGGGTTTAAAATCCAAAGCATCAGGAATAGAGTCCTGTCTGGTCAGCACAGGCACAGAAGGAACATCTCACCCAAGAAATCATCTCATCCATTCCCAGTCTGGCCAGAGCAGTCATCATTTGGAGTGGGGGTCACTGGAGAGGGTGTTTATGGTGGAGTTTAGCACAAGGTACTTTCAGGGGGTTTGATTTGTGGCTCACATCTAGGCTCACTTTCAATAAACTCCCTTTTTTCCCCTGTTTGCCATGGTTATAGGGCTTTGTCACTTGTTCTCCTCCACATATATTAACATTACCCTGGAGGAAAGAGCTAACAGAGATAAATCTTGAGCTGTTTTAAATGAGATGTGGGGAAATTTAGCTTAATGAAGGAAATTTTTACATGGTGCTAAATTGGTTTAAGCATGATTTAAACCACTATAGAGCTTGTAGGTATTAGGACTTTCCTCCAGCATAATTAGATTAGCTTTCTTTGGTGTGTTTTTTTTTCTTACTGTTCTGTACATAGCAAATATAGCAAGTTTACTGCACATCTGATTGCATTTAGGATCATATTGAAAAGATTAATGAACATACACTGATTAATCTATGTGGAAGATCTTAATTGACTTGCAGTATGCACTGGTAAAGGAAAAGCTGATGCTAAACAGAGGGCTGACACAAAATTGCCAAGGTTTTTCTCCTCCTGTTGCTCTTTTAAGTTAATTACTGCACTCTGTCCTCATCTCTTGTTGTAGTGGTTGTTTTGGGCTTGGTTTTTTTTGTGCTTGATTTGCTTTGCTTCTTTTATAACTTTTTTTCTCTATACTTTTCTGCTTGGCTTTCATGGTTATCAAATCTGTTTTCATTCCTCCCTTAGTGTACCTTATTTTCACTCTTTAATTTCTTAATTTTTTAGACCTTTTAGAACAAATATGGAATATGTAAATATTAACATGATATTTTCATAGTTTTTACTTTTACATATTGAGAAGAAAGAAGTGTTTAGGACACTGTCAAGGTAGGAAGATATTAAAAGTCTCCTCTTTCCCTGTAGGTTCTACACATCAAACCCAAGTCACCTCTAACAGCACCTTTTTATTCAATTCCTGCTTTACTTGTGTATTTCTCTAAAATATCCTTCTGCAGTTAAAAGCTGGAATTTAATTTTACCTGAACTTGGAAGTTTTCTCACCTAGCAAACTTCAGTTGCAATTCATGTATCTTAACCAACATCTTCATTACTTTTTTATTAGAAAAACAGTAATTAGGAATGAACAGAGCAGCAGTTTGGTACAGAAATCCTGCTGCTATTCCCTTTTTTAGAAGGAAAATGTTAATCCTGTCTGTGGCCACAGACTTGCCTCTCTGACTTTGTCTTTCTGGAGTATTGCTAAATACTCTGCACATGACAGAGGCAGAGCTTTGCCTACATCCATAGCTTGTTGTTAATCTGTTTTCCTTTCCTCTGAATGCCTGGAAAGGAAAAGCTCTTGGATTAATGGAGAAAAGGTACATTGTATGCTCAGAGCATGATAAATAATCATGTGATGTTGCATTTATTTTATGGAGAAGAAGAAATCCTAAGAATTCCTCAAACACATGGTCAGGTGTAATTTTTTTAATTAACAGTGATAATGCTGATTTGTGTGAGTCATTCAGACCACATCAGCTTCAAGACCTATTCTTTTTAAGAATAGCTTTGAAATTTTCCTACAGGCTTAATGATTTTCCACATCCTGACAGTAAAACCCCTTTAATTTAGCTCCCTTAGCTGCAAAATTGTCACCTCTGTTGCAATTTAGCAGTGGGTCAACCAGGTAGCATCCTGACATTTATTTGGGGATAGAGAAGAAAAAAAATCTTGTATTTTGCTTTAGGATCTATCCCTAATAATAAAGGACATAGTAAAATTCCCATCTAAAACTACTTTGTCCTAATTTTTTCATATTTTGCTTACTTTGCCAAACAGGAGTGTATTCATTTGTCCTCAAAAGTACAGAGTGGGATAAATAAAATATTGCTGAGAGAGGAAAAATTCTGATTAGCAGTGCCTAAAAGTATATGTGAACATTTGGATGTGGGGTGTGCATTAGGGACATTTTTTTAATATCTTCATGATTTTTTTTAATAGTGTGAGATATTTAATTTAAAAATAATTTAAAAAAAAACCACAGGAAAGTTTTATTTAAACCTTACTTATTTTAGCAGTGACTCCTAATTCAACTCATTTGGAGTTAGACCCAGCAGCAAGAATTGTTTTGGGCCAAATTCAGCAGTCACAGCTCTGCTAAGTTTTATTGGTATTTGTAGCTGGGCACCTGGAATAGAAATTCTTCAATCCTGGGCCTTTTATTTCCACCAGGAACAAGGTACTGCAGCACAGGTTGCTCTTCATCTCCCATTCCATTATGGTGAAGGAGTTTTGTAAATTGATACCAGGAGAGGGGAAAAAAAGTAAAATTAAATATTTTTTTTTTTTTTTAGATTAAAAGCACCAAAGCATTCAGTAATCAGATGAGTTGTGTATTACCAGTATTGGGAATAAATATAGAGTGGTTGGGATGGGAAGAGACCTTTGAGGCCACCCTGCTCCAAGCCCTGCCATGGGCTGGGACACCTTCCACTGGACCAGGTTGCTCAAGCAGGAATGATGAAACTTGATTTGAAGGAGAGGTTTAAAGGAAAATGCAGGTCAGGTGTGACAGACATCTTCCATCTGCTGCAAATGAGATGCAAAGTTGAGAACTTTTTGATGGTGTGGTGGAAGAAAGACCTCATGGAAAGCTTCCAGCCTGTGTGAGCTGAAGACCACAGCAAAGTTTCTTTGCACAGCTTTCAGCAGGGCTGACCTGGGCCAGACTCACAGCAGTGACCCCAGGATGAGACTCAGTTCCCATTGCCCTCCCACAGCTGTGCAGCTCCTTCCTCTGCTCCAGTCTCCCTGGGGAGTGATGTTTGTGCTGGAGGAGAGATTCAGCTGTAATATTAACTCTGTGTGCCTGCTGTAGATGGTCAAATCATTTATGGGGGCACATGGGAAGATTTCTTATTTTATATATAAACTTATATATTAATAAGTATTTTATATATAAAAAGTATATTATATATAAAAATAAATATTTTATATATAAAATAAGTGTTTTATATTTCCTTCTTATGTTTGGACCAAAGAAGCAAATTGTTGCAAGAGACCAAATGCTGGCAGATATTAGTTTGCTGTTAGCCACCCATTATTTTTGCTAATTACACCTTGCCTTTTAAGTGAATGGCTTTTGTATTTAAATTACAAGCTCCCTAGCAGGGAAAATGCAACGTTTTTGTTTGTATCCAGCACAAAGGATACTCTGATCTTGTTATTCCTTGTAGTCACTCCCAGACCTCCTGATCATTTCAGACAAGCCCTAATTTTAGTCGTCTTAAAAACCTTAGTGCTCAGACTTCCTTTGTTTTAAGAAAGAGGAGAAATCAGCATTACAAATAACTACAAATAATTGGCTGAAGTAATTTACCACAATGAAGTTTGCCACTGCTTTTTAGACAAAAAGTTCAAAGTAGGGCATACCGTGGCAAAGAAGTGCCCCTGTTTCCTACCTGAAACCATCACTGGCACTGGGGGTTGTAGTTTATTCTTTCTTTTCTTACTTTAAAAGTAACAGTTTTGACTTGGTGGCTTTTGTGGCTTTTCTCTTTTCTTTGCGTGATCGATAATTTTTTTTCTTTCTCTTTTAAAGCTCCTTTCTTCTCTTATGTGAACTGTGTCTGCAGTAAGAGTATGTAAAGCACTCTGGTGCTTTGGAGAGCAAATACCAGAAATTCATGAATCTTGGCAGGTGGTGACACCCCATGCTTTATTTTAGGCATGCAGGAGCTGACGCGAGCAGCGACGCGCTGGGGCGTATTAGGGATCTGAAATCAGGTTATGGGATCTTCACCGACACCTCCCCGTTGATATGAGCGCCTCCAAGTTCCAGTGTTGCCTCACAGAGGAGATGGGTGCCAGCTGGGAGGCCCTCCAGGCTTCTGAAATACCCCTTGGGGAAGATGGAGGTGTTAAAAGAGGCTGTACCTCATGCATGGTGTTGCTTCATCCTCGCTTTTTGTCTCCTCCCCTGCTTTGTGACGTTGTTCAGAGGAATCCATTGTCCCTTCTGATTTCCCCCCTTCCAATGGAAAGAATCATCTTGGTTTGTTGTTTGGCATTGTTGCAGGTGGAGCTGGAGGTCACTCTGCCAGGAGAAGGAAAGGACAGAATATTTAAGGTGGCCATCAAGTGGATGTCCTGCGTGAGCTTGCAGGCTTTGCACGATGCTCTCTCTGGCCGGCTGCCGAGCGTCCCCTTCGAGACCATCCAGGCCCTGGATGTGGTCATGAGGCACTTGCCTTCCATGAGGTGAGGGGAAACACTGGAGGTGCTTTAGGTGTGACTTGGGTGTTTGACAGAATCACAGAATAATGAGGTTGGAAGAGACCTCTAAGATCATCAAGTCCAACCTATGCCCTAACACCTCAACTAGACTAGAGCACCAAGTGCCATGTCCAGTCTTTCTTTAAACACATCCAGAGATGGTGATTCAACCACCTCCATGGGAAGAGCATTCCAGTAGTTTATTTTGGTGGCTCTTTGGGCAGTCTGTGTGGCAGTTGTGGCTATGTGGCAATGGCAGGCTCAGGAAGGGCCATTGGTGCTTCACTGGTTGCCTCCACCCTGGACATGGGAGCCTTTCTTCAGAGGTGTCAGACTGGCCCCGTGGTTGTGTGTCTCAGGTCAGGGGGGCTCTGCCATCTCCTCTTCCCTCTCTGGCCTTGGAGAAGGAGGCTCTCCCCAAGTGGGAAGTGCTTGGAGGTTGGTAGATTATTGTATTTTTTGGGAAATGAAGGCAGGAATAATTAACCTGACTCCATGTTCTCAGAAGGCTAATTTATTACTTTATAATACTATATTATATTAAAGAAAACTATACTAAACAATAGAGAAAGGATTCTTACTAAATGCTAAAAAGATAATAATGAAAACTCATGACTCCTTTTCAGAGTCTCAACACAGCTTGGCCCCAATTAGCCAGAGAGTCAAAACAACTCACACCAGAATCCAGTAAAACAATCACCCTTGAGTAAACAATCTCCAGCACATTCCACATGAGCAAAACAGAGGAGAAGCAAATGAGATAAGAATTGTTTTCCTTTTCTCTGAGGCTTCTCAGCTTCCCAAGAGAAAAATCTTGGGCAAAGGGTTTTTTTTCAGAGAATGTGAATGCTACAGTAGATGTGGAAAGGTGGATTTTAACAACTTCTTACCCCGTTCCTGTGTGTCCTTGGATGTTTATTGCCAGTTTTGTATAAAGATTGCAGTGCTAGGGGGATGCTAATGTCACCCTGTGTGGCTATTTTGATAGGAAAGAAAGACTTGGAAATTATTTGTTTGTTTTTCAAGTAGGACCTACAGCATTTTCAGTCTCACCCAAGAGATACTGGGCTTAATTCTGCTGCTGTGACACAAGTCACTTAAGACCAATGTGCAAATTATATTTAATTAGAAAGCAAAGAACAAAGTTTAGTAGGGCTGAACTTGCCCACATCATAGTTCTAAACAGGTAATATGAGTTTAATATATGTAAGTGTCTTTAAATAGCCTTATAATATGTTGACTTTACCTTCAAATTTAGGATAAAAAAATATAAAATTACTTTCATCAGGTTTTACAGCACAGAAAACAGCCCAGAATGTCAGATACCTTTGTTCAGTGGAGCATGTTGGCTCTGGATATAATTTGTTTGTTATTAAGTTTGCAGTACTTAATTATCAAGCTGAAAGATAGATCAGAAATATTTGTTAGATCACTTATTTACCCTCACATCATGTCTATAATTCAGAGTATGGGAAGAGATTGTTACCTTGGTGTTTTAATAGCAGACTTTGAATTCTTTTCTCTTGGAGGCACAGCTGAAGTTTTAAAAGAATACAAATAAAAAGTTATTGATGCTTTTTTGTTGGAATTAGTAGATATATTATTAAATTTAAACCTGAGTAGTAGCCAGTTTCTTACTGCATCAAGCCTGGCTTTGAGAGGTGTAACCTGAGTCTGGCCAGGGATCTCAGATTATTGATCATTTTAAACACTGACATTTCTGTGCTTTTGTGTAAAGGAATTTGCATTAATTATGGATTTATTGCAATTTTTGCTTTAGTTTTCTGATGTGAATTTATTTGTTGTCTTGCAGGTATACTCCTGTGGGGAGATCTTTCTTTACAGCATCAGAAGGGTGCTCAAATCCTTTGGGTGGTGGCAGAGAAGTTTGGTTTGGCTTCCATCAGTCAGTCAGACCTTCATTATGGAAAATGATGCTCAATATTGATGGTGGGTACTGGGAAGTAGTTTCTTGTTTCTTCTTGCTCTTTAATGGAACAGCAAAATTTTAGTTCCATTTGTTGGATTTCCTAAGCATTTCCTCTGTATTGTTGTAACACACCATTCATGTTTTTGTCTGCAGTGTCTGCAACTGCATTTTACAAAGCACAGCCAGTTATTGAGTTTGTCTGTGAAGTTCTGGACTTCAAAAGTATTGAAGAACAACAAAAACCTCTGACAGATTCCCAAAGGGTAAAGTTTACCAAAGAAATAAAAGGTAATGAGGAAATTATGTACAGCTGCTTTATTCTGTCTGATATGTTACCACTACGTGTTCTAAATATTTTCTACAGCAGTTGCCTTATGGGGAGACAAAAATTTCATATTTTTTGCTTTTGAAAACTATCAGTAGCACCAATCCCAGTTTCATGACAAAAATATTCCAGTTCCTGATCTGATGATGTCTCAATGTTTACAAAAGATTTGGATTTCATGTTTTTTTAATTACCCAATCTTAATTTTTTCTAATTACTGATACCAGGTTTTTCGTATTTCAGATTTTACTAATAATTTAGCAGTATGTTTTTGCATACTTAGGCAGCTGTTCTGCTTATACTCTCTTGGAAGTAAATAACAAATTTATTCTAGTGTGTAGTGACTGAATCAAAGAGAACAGAGGAAGAAATCTTACTGGTTGTGTTCACTGAAGGCTTCCTCTGCAAAATGGAGATTCTTCCTTCCTGATACTCTTGGCAGAAAGCAAGCAGCTTTAAAAAGAATAAATCCATCCTGCATCTTCCTTTCTTATTTCTAAAAAAATCAACAAAATTTGTCACAGACATCTTTTTGTGAAAATCTTTCTTAAGATTTTTCCTGCTGAAGCTGAGAAGTTTCAGCAACAAATGTAAACAATGGTTATCTGCTGCTGTGGAATGCAACAGGTCCATCTGTGATTGGGTCATCTTGAATATTTGCAATTAATAGCCAACCACAGACCAGATAGCTTAGACTCTCTGTCCAAAACACAGATCTTTGTTATTCATTCTTTTCTACTCTTAGCTTAACTAACTTCTGAAAAAACCTTTCCTTTCCATTTCTTTTTAGTATAGTCATAATGTAATATATATGTAGCATAAAAGAATAAATCAAGCCTTCTGAACATAGACTCAACATTCTCGTCTCTTCCTTCACCTGAAAACCCCTGTGACCACGGTCACAAAAATTATCTCTGCCCAACCAGAAGTTAGCAGGGAAAGTACAAATAAATCCTGGGTTTGCATTGGTTGTGTTTTGAAAGGATAATCTGGCAGCAACTTGCTTCACTGTGGCCTCATTCCCATGAGCTCCTGGAGAGGCTGTTTGGGGATTCCCCTCCACCCACACCCCCAGTTCATTGCCAGAGTTAGAGGTCTGTCTTACAGACCCCATGTGTTTAGACAGAAAGTATAAATAAGGGGTTTTGTTTCAAGGAGCTTGTGTACCCTTTTTGTCCTTTTCCCATCCTGGGCTTCCTTAGAGGCACAGCTCTGGAATTTGCAGAATGTGCTCAGCACCATCTGTGTCCTCTGGGGCCTTTGGGATTTCATCTTATCTCTGAAATTCTGTGTTGAACTTTAGCTGAAGCTCAGGAGTTCTGAATTTTAAGACTGTAAATTGCTTTTTGAGTTCTGTCTGGGCTCTACCCTTTGGGGCTAATTAGAATGGCTTTATTACTCTGTTTAATTGGTCTTGTGTAGCAGTTTAGGGCTGACACATTGATTTTGGAGAAATGGTGACTTGTGCTTTCCAATTTTTAGGTCTGAAGGTGGAGATAACGCACTGTGGACAAATGAAAAGGAAGTACAGAGTGTGCAATGTCACCAGACGACCAGCAAGCCACCAAACGTAAAGTATATTTCTGCTTTTTTAGCATATGCTTGGTCTCAGGCTGGAAAAATACCTTGCCTGACTTACTGAGGTGGGAAAAGTTACCTTGAAAAATGATGCTTTCTTTGGTTAATACCCTTCAATATAGCTCCAAGTATTTTCCCAATTTTGCTGGTTTTTTGTTCTATTTTTATACTATAATGAGTATCATGGCATTTGATTTAACAAACCATTTGCTCTGTTTTAGATCTGGGAGGTTTTTTTGGTTGGGTGGGTTTTTTTCTGTCATTTATGGATTTCTTTGAAATTGGAAGGACGGGGTGTCCTATTTGTAGCCTGATGTTTCCCACAACTGGAATAGAAAAGTGATGCCAGTTGGGATCAGCCTCCTGATGTTGCTTATTTGCAATCTCTTTCTCCTCTGGAAAAAAAGTTTAACTACCAGCTGGAAATTTACAGATAACTTGAATATGGAGACAGTGATTCCCATTTTTAAGGAAGCAATATAAGGAACAAAACTGATAGGAGCTTTTTTACAAGAAGATAACTGATCAGTATCTGAATCTGGTTTTTAATTGTTTGGGCTCTGTTTCATCCTCCTTCAATAAGCTTAACTTGTGCCAAGAAATGTACTGAGGAGCTGTGGGGGAAGCATTTTGCATGAAGTAATAGCTGCTTTCCATGTTTGCATTCCAACAGATTCCCACTTCAGCAGGAGAATGGACAAACAGTTGAATGCACTGTAGCTCAGTATTTTAAGGACAGGCATAAATTAGTTTTACGCTACCCTCACCTTCCATGTTTACAAGTTGGACAGGAGCAGAAACACACATACCTTCCTCTAGAGGCAAGTAAACTCATAGAGAATTCTGTAATTTGGGGCTGCGGGAAGGGGTCAGAGGGAAAAAGGGTTAAAATATTGGCAAGCTGATTTTTGAGCAGCCAAATGTTGAGAAATTCAGTGGTGCATCAGTGAAAGAAAGGCCACGAGCCAAAAAAAGAATTGGACTGTGTTTAATTTTCTTTCTTTGGGGAAATTTCAGGTGTGCAACATAGTGGCAGGACAAAGATGCATCAAGAAACTCACTGACAATCAAACTTCCACTATGATTCGAGCCACTGCCAGATCAGCCCCGGACCGGCAGGAAGAGATCAGCAAATTGGTGAGTGCTGTGCCAGACAGGAGGCCTGTGTAGGAATGGGTTTAATTTTGCTCACCTTTAGCAGGTGCTGATGTGTTTGTGCCCTGCACACAGGCTATGGATGAGCTTGGTTTTGTGCATTTTGATCATTTCAGATGCGGAGCGCCAGTTTCAACACGGACCCTTACGTGCGGGAGTTTGGGATCATGGTCAAGGATGAAATGACAGATGTGACTGGCAGAGTCCTTCAGCCTCCCTCCATCCTCTATGGAGGCAGGGTATGTCCAGTGGCCTCTGTACAGACTGTGCTGGCCTCTGTAATGTGGTTATTTGAAATTAATTGTGTTGTGTGCAATCAGAGGGCTGGCACAGGTGCGTTGTTCAGAATTTGACTTTAGGTTCTCCAAGTCCTTAAATGTATTGGCTGATTTGCATCTCTTTCGATTGCTGTTTTATTTTGGAAAGTAAAGCTGGGTTCAAAATGCCTTTTTTGCCTCAAACACTCTTACAGTTAAACACTCTGCTGCTGTGACACAAGTCACTTAAGACCACTGTGCAAATTATATTTAATTAGAAAGCAAAGAACAAAGTTTAGTAGGGCTGAACTTGCCCATATCGAAGCTCTAAACAGGTAAAATGAGTTAAATATATGTGTCTTTAAATAGCCTTATGTTGACTTCATCCTCAAATTTAGGATAAAAGAAAATAAAACTACTTTCATCAGGTTTTACAGCACAGTCTTTCATTGTGTGTTGTAAGAAGCAGCCTGCAAATAGTGGTTCAAATCAATGTGTATGGAGAAGAACAAAGACTATTTCAATTGTCATTGTATATATTTGAAAATATGCTGAAATATTCCTGAACTTCTGGCTGGTTTTGAATATTTTGGGTGGAGCAACTGTGCTTATGGCAGCTGTCTTGAGGTATCATCTCTGTCAGTCTTTCCCCAGAGCTGTCTCTTCCTGTTTGGAATATTTACCCTCAGGTTTTTATCTTACAATGGCTTTTCAGATGACCTTTCTGACATAATCTTTCTCCTGTGATATCTGTTTAAAAAAAAAGCTTGAGAAATAGGATTTTCCATCAGTTATATACTGGGACTTTTTGCAATTTGAAAGCTGTAATAACTAGGATAATTTCATTTGTGGAGGCTTTTGATGAATCTCTTCAGATCGTGCATTGCCAGCTGAATATAATTCTGTCCCTGTGCACAGCAGACTGGTCCCTCCAAACCCATAATGGAAGAGGATCTTGAGTTTCCTGCCTAAAATTCTTCAGGTGACTCAGGCAAATGAGTTCAAACCTCCTTTCCCTGGCAGGTTAAGGTACCCCAGGCCTGACCCTGATGAGGGAACTGCTTTCATGAGCTATTCTGGCACCAGCAGAACTGGTGGGAACTTACTGGCAGATGAATGTTGAAAAGTCATAGTGGGGGAGGCACTGCCTTCAGCACACACAACTCTTTGAAAAATCCATTATCAGATTCATGTGTGTGTCCTGAAAAATGCCCAGAAGCTTTAGTTGTTGTTGCTAGGTGAGAAGGAAGGCATCATGGTAACTTGTCTAAAGCATCTATCAGTATTTATTAAGGTAATTAACATCACCAGAATTACTTTAGCTGCTTTATTACATCCCTTGTCCTCTAGATAATCCATCCCAGTAATATCTGCTTGGTGGGAGAAATAAAAGTGTTGGGCAGGTCCAAGTTGAATAACTGATCACCTTTCTCAGCTTGTTCACATTTTTTCTGGAGTTGTGTGGGTGACATTGAACCACTATTTGCCTCTACTTAGTGATGTGTAAAATATTCATAGTACTTAAATTAACTTTCCCTTGGAAAGCTCACTGAGCAGTTGTAAAGTCACTGTAGAAATGCAGATTCTTGTTAACTTTCCATACCAAGCATGAATCTTACTTCCCATACATAATTTCTATTTGCTGCTGATAAATACAACCAAAGGCAATGATCAGCAATAAAAATGAACAGTGTGAGTTTTATTTTTCACCTGGCTAAGAGGCTGTCTTGCTACAGTGATAGAATGATTATTGTGAGATGGATGGGTGTTTGCACAGGGGAGAGAGCAACCTGAGAGTACAAATCACCTCCACTTGGAGGGAAGGAGAAGCAAAGCTAATTTTTGTTTAGCATCAATCAAGTTTTGCATTAATGTTTAATTTTTACCTTCCACTTCCAGAATAAAGCAATTGCTACACCAGTGCAAGGTGTCTGGGACATGAGGAATAAACAATTTCACACTGGAATTGAAATAAAGGTTTGGGCAATTGCCTGCTTTGCTCCCCAGCGCCAGTGCACTGAAGTTCATCTTAAGTAAGTGTGTTTGTTGTGTAAGGTGGTGATTTTATCATTTATTAAGGATGCAAATGTCATGATTTCACTTTTATTAAGAGCATCTTTTTGGTTAAATTGTTAAGCACACAACAATACATCTTCTGTCTCTTTGTGTTTTGAATGATGCCAGTCTGATTTCAATGCCAGCATCAGGAAATCCTCCAAATCAGACTTAACAAAAGCCATTTCTGCTTTATGGCAGATTTCTGACCTGTGAGGCAATAGGGTTTAAGATACAGAAGTGATGTAATGATGGGTGTTTATCACTTGAGTGTTTCTCAAGAGTGCCAGCTAACATGTGTGTTCTCTTGGGTTCCTTTCCTGCGTAGAATTATTCATGTAGAATTTCTTTAAAAGGAATTTTTTTGTCCAAAACCTTTTCCTCCTCAGAGTTTCTGGAATGTGCAAGTTGCTGTATTTGTCAGATAAGTAGGACTGGTTGTTCTATTGCCTTTAGGTGTTTGAATGAAACTTCCAGATTTGGTTTCTTTATCTTAGGATGGGACAGGATTGTTCAAAGACTCTTGTTACAGTGACATCTGCATTGGCTCAGGGAAGGTGTGCAGGCCCAGATCCATGTCTGATCCCTCTTTCCACGTGCAGCTGCTCTCCCTTCATGCATGGACAAGTGGAGCAGCCCTGGCAGTGACTCAGCTGCTCTCTGGGAGGTGAAGGCAAGGCAGGGATTGCTCACACCAGTGGCATTGCCATGGCCCTGTTCCTTCACATGGTTTGCTAAACGACTTGGGAATTTTTCCCTAACAAGTGATGAGCAGACAGTGGGAGTCATTTTACTGCCCATTGTGTGAGGAAGGGAGGGACTTGTTCTCTCCAGGCACATGTCAAGAACTGGGCTGCCAGAGAACTTTCCCTTCCATGATGTTGCTTCTAGTGGAAATGCTGTGTAAGCCAAGTTACTCAGTTTTGAGAAATAGACAGAAGTCTTCAACATAATGAGCCAAAATAAAATTATTTGGATGGCTTAGAATGAGTTTGTATTTACCATGAAGGGACATTGCTTCAAGCCAGGAAAATGTCTGCATCCTTTTCCATCTTGTGGTCTCTTGTTACATCTTGTTGATCAAGTTGGAACTCGAATGCTGCTGATTCATCAGAGGAAACACCTTCAAATGCTCTAAAAGTCTTCAAAATCATCCTGCTCTACCTCTTGGGAACAGAGAGAGAACCTTTCCTTGTAGGCACTGTACTTCCACATGGACTTTAAAAGGCTCAAACCCTGACTTGTTTGAGACTTGAACATTGAAATCACAGAATGGTTTGGGTTGGAAGGGACCTTAAAGTTCATTTTGTTCCAACCCCTGTGCCATGGGCAGGGACACCTTCCCCTAGACCAGGTTGCTCCAAGCCTCATCCAGCCTGGCCTTGAACACTCCCAGGGATGGGGAGATGTTCTGCCACTGGCTCTGCTGTAGTGAGTGCTTCTTTTTCCAGAGGACAAACCCATTTTCTGCAAGGAGCCTCAGGCTGCAGGGCTGGAGCTCCCAAGCTGTTCTGATTCATGCAAGTTAACAACAGGTTTGGAAGAAGCTGAATCTTCCCACCCTCTCAGTCAGTGATACCCTGGCACCCTGTGGTGGACATGAGCAATGTTTTAGACAACTGTGGGGGGGTACCCACTCCAAGTTAATAAAAAGGGCTTTTATCAGTCAGCTAAAAAGGCTCTCAGGTGGAAGCCTCTGAGGAAATTTGGTTGTCTCCATATCTGACCAGTTCCATCAAAGGGTGATTTTTTTTCACCAGCCTAGGGGAAGGTTTGCCTTCACCTCTGGACACACATTTTCTCTGGTATCTGTGAAATTGTGCATTATTATGGATGCTAAAGCAATTCACTGAGACAATTGCTGGTAATTTTTGTTGATTGTTTTCATCATGAGGAAAAAAAGGAATAACTCCAGCCTTTTCTCTGGTGGTAACATGGAATTATGTTAGACCAGGCTGTGCCAAATTGTCATTATTGCAAAAAGTATTTTATCCTATTTCCCATAGAAATAAGGTAGAATTTGCTTTGGAAATGAGTTTTTTTTCATTAATGGTGTTATTTATACAGCATATTTCCTGTCTTGCCTTCAATGACTACACAGGCATTTGTCAGTTAAAGATGTACATGGAGTTAAATTCCCAAGTTTTTGGACAACACAACTCTGCAAGTTTAACAGGATTGTTCCATTAAAAATAAGCTCAAAAATCAAGATGGGTTTTGACTGGCTGATAATTTCATGTATTTCTGTGCCTTGCCCAGGTCCTTCACAGAGCAGCTGAGGAAGATTTCCAGGGATGCTGGGATGCCAATCCAGGGGCAGCCCTGCTTCTGTAAATACGCCCAGGGAGCCGATAGCGTGGAGCCCATGTTCAGACACCTCAAGAACACTTACACTGGGCTGCAGCTGGTCGTGGTCATTTTGCCAGGAAAAACACCAGTCTATGGTCAGTGAGTGGAAATGGTGCATCTCAGTCACAGTTTTGTGTGGTTTTTGTCAGCTGTCCAAAGGAGAGAGGTTTCATGCTGGTTTATCTCTATAAATTCCAGTTAGGGACTGGGCTGTAAATTAATTTTACTATTTTTCTTGTGCTGTGTGATGTTTTATATTAAGGCCTAAGTATTTTCAGTATGTTCTCTGTGCTTTTAATTTGTTTTTGCCATTTTCCCTGCTGATTGCATTTGAGAAAGCCAGCACAAGTTTGGTGAGATTGGCATTGATAGGCAGTGGATTATAACATGCTTAATAAAACTTGTGTGCTGAAAATTCCAATGACTTCAAGGACTTCAAGAACTCTTTTAGCTTTTAGAACACATTGGTCACTCAAACAATCTCCTTTGGCAAAAAATGTTGAGTGAAGGAGATTTCTGTCTATTTTTTTTTAATTTCAATTTTTAACTCCGGTTGCAAGGATACAGGTGCACAGAAAGTGAAAATTCAGCAAACTAAACGTTTTTTTTGGAAACAGTGACAATTGGTGCATAAACCCCATGGGTTTTAGTATGTTTTACATAAACCATGCATTTTCCAGCTCTTCCTATAGGCAGGACTGCTTTTTTCCAGTCCTGCCTCCCTCCTTTTTCACTAACCTTGCCCAGCTGGAGCAGCAGCCATTATTTTCCTCCCACAGGTATGTGGACTCTTCTCTGGTGGATCAGATCTACCAAGCAGCTGCAGATTTGTTTTATCCCAGCCCTCACCATGTTAATATAGCACAAAATAATTTTCCAACTTTAATATTAAATCTCTTACAAGATGAAAAGAGATTAAGCAAGGAACCTTAAGGAAATAGTACTTTTTCCCCCCTTGAATTCAGCTGCAAAGGAAGTGGCTCATCTCTAATTTGTACAATAGAAATTTGGTGCAAAATGACATTTTTACTATTCCTGTTTGGCTTTAAAAGGGAATTCTTTTCCTCTACTTAACCACTGAGAGGATGTGGTACCACTCTGATCTTCTTTCTTTGTCATTATCTTTAATTATAGTTATTTCTGCTCCCTCTAATCATCTCTCCTTATTTTCTCCCTATGCTCTTCCATACCCTGCACCTTCCTATACCCACAGTCTTGTCTTTTCTTCCCACCCTGCTCTTTCCTGTTGCCAAAAAGGGGGGTTCATTTTCTCTGTTTATCAGTCCTGGAGCCTAAATTTCTTCCCTGAGTGTAAGAGTATGTGGGTCTCTGAAAGCCTTCAAGTCTCAATTTTGTTGTTAACAATAGGATTTGATTTAACTATTGGAATTGTACAGTACTTCATGAGTTTCTTGGAGTTTTTATGCACCATTGTCTGCTAAGCTGGCCACTTTGCTATGCAAGTGATGAACTTGCATCTTCCTATCAGTGAAGAATTGATAAACTGCTTGGCTGAATATTGCTGAGCACTTTATTGCTAGGTTTGTTTTACTATTCCAGTGTTTAATAATGCACCAAGTGCTAAATATCCTAATATTATCCACATTGCCCACATCATTAGCCAAAGCTGATGATATAATGCTACAATTGAAAAATAAGAATGAATTTTAAAAATTCTTAGTTAATATAAGCCAGCAGTGCCTTTAATTATTGCATTTAGGACTGGTTAGGTGGAGCAGAGCAGAACTGGGGGCGGTTCTGGAGGCTGGGTAGGTTTGGGGTGAAGTTGCATTGTATTCCTTTAAGCTTGAGCCCCACTTTGCTGAAACTCTAAGTGTAGTTAACTGTAGTTAAATTCAAGTCTCCTCCATGGTTTGATTTGCAATTTGCAAATCTTTTTTTTCTCCTCTGCAGCGGAGGTGAAGCGCGTTGGGGACACAGTGCTGGGAATGGCCACTCAGTGTGTGCAGATGAAAAACGTCCAAAGAACAACACCACAAACTCTGTCCAACCTCTGCTTAAAAATAAATGTCAAATTAGGAGGTGTAAATAACATTCTACTGCCACAGGGAAGGTAAGTTCTTTCAAAGGGGAAGAGGTTTTTGTATTGCAAAGAGAAAGTGAGACATGCTGAGATAACTGGGAGCTTTTATCTGCAGCCATAGCACTGCAGCTTAAGTGACTCTTCAGACAAACTCTTCTGGCTTCTAATAAATAGTCCTGCAGAAGTTAGGTTATGAAGACAAGAGAGGAATACTTGTTTCTGTTGAAATTTGTAATAAAAGTATTGTTTTATGATCTGGCCATTGAAGTACACAACTGCCATTAGAATGAAAAATCTCTAATATTCCATTTGCCCTGAGTTTTCTAAAACAAATAGAGACCACCTGGAACAGTAATGCCTTTTCTTTTGGTCAACATTCTTCTCTTTGAGACTCTTACCCATGGAGACATAAGCTTGCATTGTGCCATGGACTGTGCTCTCAAAATTCCTGATTTTGCTGGCTGTGGAACCCACTGTCTCTCCACATTCAGTGTTGCCATGAAGGTGGAGTACTGGGGTGGCCCTGGATGTGCCAGGCTCACAACATTTGCCCTGTGCACCTGACCTTGTCATGGTTGTTACTGTGCTGTCCATCCCTCCCAAAAAGTACCTCCAGTACTGGCACTTCTCTGTTGGATCCCATCCTCAGTGGTCTGCAGTGCATTCTGTGATGTGATCCTGCTTTGTCTCTGAACAATCTCTCTCTTACACTCATTAAAAGCTGTTTCCAGAGAAGGAAGGGCAGTGGCTTCCTTACAAACACCTGATCAATGCCTGGGTCAGGGATGGTTCAGCTGGATCCTGGACAGCTGGAGTGTCTCTGGTTTCCACAGCTGCACTATCAGACTTTCCCTCTTTGAGGCAGGGAGAGAGAGGGCTTCCCATCAGCTGGGGAACAGAATTCCCTCAGCACCCAGCCTATGTCCTCCCAGACCCCATCCAGTGTGGGTGCTTCATTCCTGAGATGGGCAGTGGGGCAGGGCCAGGCTGTGGGGCAGAGCTCCCTGCTCCTGGGCACCATCCCTGCTCTCTGGGATGGATATCAGGGTGGTTATCTCTAAATCCTACATAGATTAGGCCTATCAGCAACAGCAGCCATTGTATGATATCAGCATCTAGAAAAAAAAAATCTGAACCTTTTGAAAGGTGCTGGGGTACATGCAAAGAAATGGGTGAAGGATTGAGGAAAAACTCCCCCCTGTAGTGCTTCCTCACAATGGGCACCATTATTGATGAAAGCCCCCAGACATGAACTCAGCCTGTGATAGTTGTACAGCCACGTGTCCACATTCCAGAGGAAGTTTAAATTCAGGAATTGCTCCCCTCATTGACCTGCTGTGCAAACTGGGTAACAGCCACAGTAGCCTAAGTCATAGGATCCATGTTGAAATAAGGAGCTGCAAATGGCAGCACAAAATGTAGCCACAACCATGTGCCAGCCAAACCAGGGTCAGTTAGACCACGTGGTGCCTAAGGAGGTTTCTGTGTTCAGCACACAAAATTAGGTTACCCAGAAAATATTATTCCTTTTTCACCATTTCCTCTCAATGCCTTGAAGCCCAACATTGGGCACCAAAAACTGTGCTGGGTTAGGAGACAGGTGTCTGCCAAGGAAGGTGGGAATCTTCCTGGAGTGGAAAAGATGACTCCCTCCCTCCAAACTATTGTAACTTTGGGGGCTTTCAAGCAGAGATGTGGGTAAAGGAATAACCGTTTTTTACTAGGAAAAAAAATATTTATATGTATGTAGACAAAAAAGCAACAATAGCAGCAATAACAAAACCCAGACAACAAAAAATTAACAGAATTCCAGGACACCCAGCTATTTTACTCTTAAGTAGAGTCCATTCATCATCTCTTAGGCAGTAAATGGGAAGAAAATTCTCTGAGAGGGAAAAAAAACAACTCAAGAAAAAAACAAAAAAAGTCTAACCCCCAGCATCACCATCCCATTTCTTTTAAAGAAGGTCTGCAAACAGTTTAATTAATCTTCTTAACCATTACATCATTCCCCCACAAAGAAATTATGGCCCAAGATTTGTTTGAAATGGTTTTATTAAGGAATAGAGTTGAAGTTTAAAACCTGTGTTGTAGTGCTCTGGTGTTCCTCTCTTGGGGCAGTGGTTTAATATCTTAACCTAACAATTTGTGTAAAACTTTCAAGCTCAATTAAAAAAAAATACACTTTGCAAGTAATAACTTTGATATCTACTATTTTTGGACTTCCTTACTAAGACTGTTTTTTATTAGGAAAAATATATTTTTTCATGGCATCTGCATATGTGCATACTTATTTATGTTTCTCAGATGCCATTTGTTACTAAGGGTTTAACTTTTACTCCTTTCTGTGGTCCAGTTGATTAAAACTGCAATTCTTCAAGTTATAAAAAGCTAGATATATTTTAAAACTAATTTTTAATTAAGAGCAACAATTACCTCTGCTTTAAAAATCTGCCTAAGTATTTAGCATGAGAACCTTAATCAGGATTTTTAATTCCTGCCACAGAACAAGTGACCAACTCTGATCAAGTGCCAGTTGTTGATGAATTCACTGCAGGAGTACAGAGTGCTGTTTATTTGAGTTTTAATGTGCTTTAATAAGCATAAATCTTGCTGCTTTTACAAATTTGCCTTCTCTTTGCCAGACCCCCAGTATTCCAACAGCCTGTCATATTCCTTGGTGCAGATGTAACTCACCCTCCAGCTGGGGATGGGAAGAAGCCTTCCATTGCTGCAGTGAGTAAATTGTGTCCTGCTCTTTCCCCCCAGCTCCCTCCTGCTGCTCAGCTCCAATGCATTGTATTGCTTTCAATCCTTTTGTGGTCCATTGCTTCTGATTGCCTAATTATAGCATTATAAATTATTTTTCTGCAGGAATTTATTGAAACTTCAGAAAGCTTGCTCTGATGCTAATTACTTAAATGTGTGTATTAGCTTGTAAAATGCCTGAGTTGCTGATACACAGAGGAGCTTTTCTGGGAGCTGATATTTATTAGCAGCCTGATAATGAGCTAGTGCATGCTTAAATCTGCTTCTTCAGCACTTAGAAATGTTCAGAATTTCTTCATTACTGATAGGGAACTAGGCTTGCTCAGCTGTGGTTTCTGGGGACTCAGGCTTCCAGAAAACACAAAATGTGCAGTAATCTCTTGGAAATGTACTTCTGAAATACAGGGAGTGATCTTTAGCTTGTATTATGTCAGACACATGTAGTGGCTGCTCAGAATTGTTTAATAATGAAGTTCTTTGGTGATGTTATGTATCTGTTTTAAAAAGTTACACCTGTGTGTCCAGGGAAAACCAGGTGGAGATGTTTGGTATTTTCTGGGACCCTTGTCAAGGGGAGGAAGGATGAATCTGACTCCATGTTCTTAGAAGGCTAATTTATTATGTTACTATATTATATTAAAGAATACTATACTAAAACCATACTAAAGAATAGAGGATACTTACAGAAGGCTAAAAAAGAAAAACTAAGAAAAACTCGTGACTCTCTCCTCCAGAGTCCAACACAGTTTGGCTGTCATTGGCCAATAAGTACAAACAATTCACCTGTTGGATAAACAATCTCCAACCACATTCCAAAGCAGCAAAACACAGGAGGAGCATATGAGATCATATTGTTTTCCTTTTTTCTCTGAGGCTTCTCAGTTTCCCAGGAGAGAATCCTGGGCAAGGGGATTTTTCAGAAGATATGATGGTGACAGAGATGTGTTTGCTTCTTTGGGTTTTTTGTTTGTTTGTTTTTAAGTCTCATGCCACTTCTACAGCATATAGATGTTAATGTTTCATTAACAGAAAAATCCCTTCCCTCTGTAAAGGGTGTGGATATTTCTGTGGTCCATCACCATTTCAGTTTGATGGATCCAAAAACAGGCTTGGTGTCCCACAGTTCCAACTCCCATGCAGCAGTCTGAACCATCATAATGGCTTCATGGTGTCACTGTGCTCCAAAGTGCTCCAAACTGTATTTGAGTTTTTAAGTGCCTGTAAGTGCAAGCAGGAAATGAGTCTTTTAGATTTCAAACAAGTTTTCTCTTTCAGCAGGGTGTGCTGCCACAGGTGGACTAAACCCAGAGCTGTTTCCAAGCACATTTGAATTTCAAATACATCTTTGCCAGGCCAACCACTCAGTGTTCAAGACAGTGCAGTTATCCCATGAAATAACCTTTATTTAAGTGCTCCCTGGTTTGATGCCAAGCATTTTTTCCAGGTTGTAGGAAGCATGGATGCTCATCCCAACCGTTACTGTGCCACGGTGCGGGTGCAGCAGCACCGCCAGGAAATCATCCAGGACCTGGCTGCCATGGTCAGGGAGCTGCTGATCCAGTTCTACAAATCAACCAGGTTCAAACCAACTCGAATCATCTTCTACAGGGATGGTGTTTCTGAGGGGCAGTTCCAACAGGTGATCTTTGTCTTCTTGAAATTCTCATTGTGTAGTTTCGTGGTAGTAATGGAATTTTAAAATTCCACCTCTGTGTGGTTGGAGTTACAAGAAGTATAACCTCAACAAATCTTCCCTCAACAAATTTGTTGGGTTCTAACCCAGCAAGCAGAAGTGTTTGCATACTTTTCTTGTGCTTTTGAAAGTACTTTTTCCCCTTTAAATATTTTCCCTGACAGAATTATAAGTGAAAAGTGTAGTTTTAGCACTCAAGTTATGTTCCACATCTGTTTCCTATTTAGGATATATTAGTCAGACTGTATCCCATAGAAACTGGGTAGTAAAAAATAATTATATATTTTTTTAATACAGGATTAATAAATACTGGATTGTCACAGTCATTTTTATTCTGATAAAACTCATCCTCCCATATTTATTTTGTTTGCTTGTTAGTGCCATATTTTATGAAATATTTTTCTATATATTTTAAAGACATTTATATACACTTTTCTTTCCAGTATTTATGTATGTAAATAAAAGATTCAGAATTGAGTCGGCTTCTCAAAATCTAGAGGGAAAAGAGGAAAGGTCATTTGCTAAACTTGAATTGATAAAATAATCTCTGTATGAACTTTTGATATATTCTCTTTTCAATTGGTACTGGTTTTCACTGAAGTTTTCATGTACAATTAACCCACAGACTAAATAGTTGTTTTTTGGTTTGTTCCACTTTCTTTATTATTGATGTCTGTAGCCCTGCATGGAACTGTACAAAGCTGGGAAAGAGCAGCTGAGCACTTGTGGATTTTATCCCTTGTTCTAGTCTGAAAAATAATTAGTCTGTTGTATTCAGCAGCCTAATTAAATGTTCATTTGTATTTGATAGTTAAAGAGATTTTGACATGCAGGTTGTTAGTCCGAGCCTCATGCTTGGAGCTGAACAAATCTGGAAGCAGCTCTCTCCTGGCTCAGGAAACTGCTGATGTAATTTGCCCTCATCAGGGGAAGAAATTAAGATTTGGTCCTGAAAGCTTTGACATCTCACTACTCTGAGTAACAGTGCAAGAAGGAACATGATAAATTATCTGTGGATAGATAAAAGACATCTGTAGATAAAGAAGAGGAATTTGTATGATGGCAATGGTTCATGTTGATCCCACCTCTCTCTGTGTGTGGCTCAGGTTCTCCACCACGAGCTGCTGGCTATCAGGGAGGCTTGCATTAAACTGGAGAAGGATTATCAGCCTGGCATCACATTTATAGTGGTGCAGAAAAGGCACCACACCAGACTCTTCTGCACGGATAAAAACGAACGGGTACGTTCTGCTTGGGACCCCAAAGCTCCACTGGGCAGCCAAGTCACCAATTCCTGTTCATTTGTGGTACTCTCTGGGTGGAGATCAGACTCTCCAATTTGATTTTTGGTATTTTCTGTGTCAAGAGGAAACTCTTCAAGAGCTGTTGATGAGAATGGAGAGTTCCTCATGGCAAAGACTGGGCTTTCCATGTTCTTTTTCCTTCTGTCAGGCTTCTCTGCGAGAGCACTTGGACCCCACCAGGCTTCAAGGCAATAATTATTAACTCCCAAAGCTGACATGAAGGTGGTTGTTATGTTAATAAATGCTGTGGTTACAGATGTTAAATTCTTTGAAAGTAAAGAGTATTTTGACATTCTGCTTTGAAGAGATTTTGAGGGAAGAGGTGGCCTGTCTGACAAGGAAGGACTGTCCCCTTGCAGGTGTAAGCAGGAAAAGTTACTCCTGTCCTGGAGTGGGAAGGTGAAAAGAATTTCACAACACAGTTGCAGGAACCTCTTTTTACATTCTTCAGAAAACCAAATCTTTTTAGGTAATTTCTAAGATGATTTTGCAGCTTGTCTCTTTTTTTCTTTCTCCATAGTAGAGACACTGCAGATGTTCAGTTGGAACAAAATTTCAGTTTTGCACATTCTTCTTCACTTTCTGCTTTTATAGATCTTTTTCTTCTGCTTGTTTTCCTGGCTACACAGTTGAAAATAAAAAACCCCTTTGTGTTGTGCCTCAGTGTCTTTGCATTTCCTGTTTACACAGGTCGGAAAAAGTGGAAACATTCCAGCTGGTACCACAGTGGACACAAAAATCACCCACCCCTCAGAGTTTGACTTCTACCTGTGCAGTCATGCTGGGATTCAGGTAAGACATTTTGTGTGGCATGCTAACTCTTTAACTGTTAATGTTTGTACTGAGGTTACTTTATCAGATGGCTTTTTGTCAGATCTGAGGTTTTCAAGATGAAAGTACATTTCAGAGGTGAAATTTTGAGAAACACAGCCCTATCAAAAAAGGGAAAGGATGATTTTGATAGGCAGCAAGGAAGGAGGTTGTTTACCTTCTAAAGGAAAAACCAGCTGCAATGTGCAGAGCTGCTGCCTGTGGTTTTTGAGGAAGCAGCCATTTGGCTGCAGTTCCCAGCAGAGGCTGGAAGCTCAGGAGATGTTTGGGAGTGCTGATGAGCTGTGTGCTCTGGCTCCAGGGAACAAGCAGACCCTCTCACTACCACGTGCTGTGGGATGACAATCGCTTCTCGTCGGACGAGCTGCAGATCCTCACCTACCAGCTGTGCCACACCTACGTGCGTTGCACGCGCTCCGTCTCCATCCCTGCCCCCGCCTACTACGCTCACCTGGTGGCCTTCAGAGCCAGGTACCATCTGGTGGATAAGGAGCACGATAGGTGAGTTCAGAGTTTTGCACTTTTGCAGAATTGGAAGGCAGTGGGGCTTGTTAATTCTGGGATCAGTGGTGTCCTCAGCAGTTGGAGGATGGATTCGCTCTCACTGCTGAATTTTGCTGTTGAAACAAAGCAGAAGATGTTCCTGTACGTGCTGTTTCAGAACCTCAGTGGTGCTTTGGTCAAACATTAATTACCCTTATTCTGTTCAGAAGAAAGTAATGATACAGAAACAAGTTCCAGGAGAGGCAGATTAAATAGGGTGTCACTGTAGGACACGAAACAACACAACACACACACACTGCTGCTCTCAAGGTGAAAAAAGTGGAGTTTATTTTCTGACTCCCAACATTTATAGATTTCCAAAAGTGACAGTGGATTGGAGGGTGAAAGTGCCACCTCTCCAATGACCCTGGACAAACCAACAGTCCATCAAATTTCTCCTCCTCCATAAAAGAATGCAAAACAATGAGTTATTTACAGAAAGTGTGTGAGAAACTTTGTTACAAGAATGTAAACATCAGAAGGCTTAGAAAATCTTAAAAAAACAGGACGACAGTAGGGTTTCTCTTCCCCCCCAACCTGTTGGTTTTTGTTTTCCCCCCTCCCTTCTCTTTCAGTGCTGAAGGAAGCCACACTTCTGGCCAGAGCAACGGCAGAGACCACCAAGCACTTGCTAAGGCAGTCCAGGTGCACCAGGACACGCTGCGCACGATGTACTTTGCTTGACGTCTTTTAATGCTCAGCGGCTCCGGACAAGGCAGAGTTGGATTCACACCAGACCAGCTGCACTTAGACCAACAGATGCCCCAGCCCAGGGATGGCCAGCAATGAGTGATGCATCTTTATTCCTTTCTTTCCCATTTGCAAGGAAGCCTTCCATCCAGAATTTCAGACTTGATCACAAACTGCGTTCTTGTACCAAACCCCACTGTTGTCGGAAATGTGGTTTGCCAAAAATCTCTGAGCTGCTTGGTATAAAACAGACCCAGATTTTATAATTAAATCAAGAGCTGCAATCTCAGGGCTTAGGGAAGAAAAGCAAAAAAACCAAACCAACAACCCAACCCACAAAACTCCTCATTCAGTTTGCTGTTCATTGAGTTGCTTTTGATAATTTGGAAAGATCTAATTCTTACTAAGGTTTGATGAGCTAAAACGCTGTGAATCAGCTTTTAGTACAAAGGAAAGGAAAGCAAAGCATTTTTTGAGTATTTATGAAGCCTTGATTATTCTAGATGCATTTACAAAATTTTTATTTTCAAAATAAGAGTGTGACAAAATTCTGGTTTCTAATTGTCTTATAAAGATTATTCTCAGATTATTCTCTGTGTGTCTAAGGACAAATGTATTTTCTGAAGCTTGTTCTTGAATGTTTTTTATTGTGCTGCATTTTAAAATGTTTTTCGTAGACTAAAGATAAACTTAAAAAAAAAGAGTAAACCTGTACCTAAGCTTTTAATAGCTCCAGTTAGATTGGCAGAAGAAAATGTGCCATTTAAAAAAATTTCTAAAGATTTTTTTAAAATCATACTGACAGCTAACTTTAGGATTTGTCATACAGGACTGTGACACTTACTTTCCAAAGTCTCTAAAGAATACGGGTCTGTGGTGATAAATACAGTACAATCCTTTTTCACTGTTGTTTGAGTTAATGTAAATTTTATATATGTTTCACAGTATTAATGTGATAGACTAGATGCTATTATTTATTTTTATTTACTAAGGAGTGCTCATTATACTTCTGTTAACATATCAAAAATGCTTTGAACTTAGAAAGTAAGATCCTTTTTGTGGGGACATTACTCTTCAAATGCAAAAAAAAAAAAAAATATGCAATTGATGTGGTGAGAGGAGCGAGATGCAGCCAGTGTCTGTTGTAGCTTGGGATTTGCAGAAAGGCTTTTTCAACGTGCACACAACACAGCAGGTTTTACCTCTGTGGTTCAGACGCACACAGACCAACATCCTACATTCATTCAAGCACAAAACAATTGTATTTTATTTATATGTTGAGTAGTGGTGAAGCAGGAGCTCTGCTAGAGGAGAGTGGCTTACTGGAAGTTAGGCACAAGTCAGAGAATCTATGCAGTAAAGATAAAAATTAGGAAACTGAAGTTTACTTAGGGAGGGAGGTGAAGCTCTCTTCATTATGCATAAGATCCGTAGGAAAGGTGAGAGTTTTGCCATTCTCTTAGGAGAAGCATTAATTAAAACTGATAATTATGAGACAGATGCTTCTGTTAGTTTGCACACTGGATTCATAGAAACCATTACACACATGTAAACCATTGCACTAATGACAATGCCACGAGCAGGTTTAGGAGAAAATGGAAAAAGCCCAGGAAAGTTGTTTATGCTGACTTGGTCTTGTTTGTTTTTCCATGGGATAAGTGAAATAAGATGCTGAGAGGCAGGTTGGAAAACCTTCATTCTCCTCCACTGATGGATTTTGCTTTGTCTTTTCCCTTTTCTCTGAGCAGCTGCTCAGTCTCTGTTTGGACACTTTTACCTCTGGCCACTGGGATGGGCGAGTAGCTTTAAGCCATGCAGAGCTCTGGGCCACAGAGCAGGTCAGCTGCCACCAGGTGGTGTTGGATAAGCTAGAAAATGCCCAACCTTTGCTGCATAAAGACTTTTTTAGGTACATAATTCCAGTTCAGATCTTCACCTTGTAGCAGTGTGTCAGTTGTCAGTGTTTTGTAGGTGAAATGTAAAACCTGTTAATGGAATAATCATATTTGTACTATTCTAATTGGGTGATTAGGCTGCTGGCTCAGAGTGTCTTCCTGGTCATAGTTCTATAAATTCAGATTTGTGTAAATTTGAGGCAAACCCTAGGTAGCATTGTCTGTCTTGCTGTGTGCCAGCGAGGTTGTACCTACCTCCCCTCAAGCTGCAGATCCTCCCCATGGTGGGTGTGTTGCACTTCTCTGTGTTTCCTTCAGAGCTTTCCTATTTCAGTGAAGATATTCATTTGGCAGAGTTTTATATAAGAATTATTTTTATATGAATTCTTCTAATCAAATAGGATAAAGATCATCCATTTTAAGACATCATTTAACTTATTTGCTGTCTGTTATGCAGAGACCTCTTGGATGTGAAATTCATCCCCCTCTTTCCATGCAGATCTGGGACAGTGGAATTGTACAGGTGGTCAGATGGGGTGAGGAGGGCAGGATCTGTCTTGACCTCAGATCTCATTTCTGAAGCAGCCTGGGACTGCACTGCATCCTATTTAAGATGTTTCCTTTGTGAGAAAAGGAGTTTCAGGCAGGCCCTTCATCTGAGAGTAGCTGTTGTTTGTGCATCCTCTTGCAATGAGCAGAAATTATGTAGCTTTCCTTCCCTAAGTATGAAGAACTTGGGATGTTTATGTGCATTTCAGGACATTTTTACCTTTTACAGACCTTTCTAAGCCTCTAATACTGCTAATTCTTTATGCCTTGTGAGTCACAGAAAGACTCCACAACTGGTAAAGTTGTAAAGTAGGTCTGTATTTATTTGGTGATGGGCAAATTAATTTCTAGCCCTCATATTTCACTTGTGTCTCCCTCCTTTTCCCTCCCACCAGTGGTGAATTAGGGAACAATTTAAAGCATTCAAAAAAAAGAAAACTAATTGGGTAAATACTTTGTAAAGTACAGCATGCTGGCAGTCCAGCACCTCTCTTTCTGGGAATATTTTTAACACAAATTACATATTCAAGAATGTCTCCAGTCCACAAAAACCTGCCACAAACACATAAAATCCTAGAATTATTTTTTATTCTGTACCTCCCACATGTCTGGTGTAGAACAGCAACATCTCAGGTCAGCACAAAGCTCAAGAAGTCTCAGTCTGCCCCAGGCTGCTGGTGGAGAATGGCAGCTGAGGTCACAGCTCTGAGTCTGGCTCACTGTGCAGGTCAGCTCAGCAATACCCAAATTTGTGCCACCCTTGGGCACTTGGGGCATTTTCCAGCCCATGCAGAGGAGCCCCATTGCACAGCCCCCCAGACAGCATCAGCAAGTGTGAAATGCTCCTCTTGGGAGGTGACAAGTACTATCAGAAGACACAAAACACCTAAGTTTGTCTTTTTTTCCCTGATGTGCAAAATGTAATGCAATAATGAGGTTTGCTTGGGGGTGGAGGTTTCTGCTGCAGTGGCTGAACAGAGTGACCAGTCCACTCCATCTGTTCCAGCCCCCAGGAGACACCTGAGCTGCTCCTGAGCAGCAAATGTCCTGTTGGGAAATGCTGGAAGGAGGTGGATTTGTCTCTGCCTCTATGTGGCATTGAAGACAGCCCTATGCAATTTAACACATGTTGTGTATGCACTGATGTACAGAGTGAGGTCACTTGTTTTATTAGAGCTCCTTTTTTTTTGGCTTGGCTTGCTTTAGAATATTTGACTTTGTGAATTACAATCAATGATCTTCCATGTTCCAGAGGCTTTGGCACAGGAATTCCCTTGTTTCTTGATCTGTCAGGTAACAAATCCCTTTGATCTCCATCCAGGCCCCCAGGCAGGGTTCTCTGATTGTAAAAGCAAAAAGGTTGTGAAGGTTTGGCTTTAATTCTGCCTCTCTCAATAACTCCTGCAGCCTTTGTTTTAACAGTCTTGTTCTTGTTGGATTGTTTTTATAACATCAGACAAGAGGTTTTTCCACAAGGATTATCAAATTAAAACTTCTGGAGAGGAGGTGTGAGGAGTTCAGGGTTTTTTTTTCTGAAAAGATTGAAGTTTCTAAGATGCTTTTAAGTTTTTCTTCCTGACTAAAGGCTTTTGATTAAATAGCAGACTCAGTCAAGTAAGCACCTCTGGTGGCATAAATAACCCATAAGGGACTTTTTTTTTTTTAAATATATCTTTTACTCATTAACTGAACGAATGTAAGAAGAGTTCTCAGTATTTTTCACACTTGAGACCAGTGTAATTAAACTCACTTGTTTTCCTGGTTTTTTAATACTCTTCTACTACCATAGTATCTCTCTTTGTGTGGCTTTCCCCATTCCTAATGCAGGGCAGTCCTTTGTTTTTTACTTTTATATTCCATTTGGTCACATGCTTCTTGATGCACACATGCCATCTTTCTTAAGGAAAACTTCAAGTAGAAGGTAATTGCACTGATTGTTGGGTTTTTTAAACTCCCTTTTTACTGTAAGAATTTTTTTTTTTTTGCATCTGCTGTAGCTGTTTGAAAATACTGTAAATATTTGTCTGCACAGCAAGTACTGAAATGCTGGGGGTACCATTCCTTGTTCCATTTTCCAGAATACTGCCATGTTTTCCAGTGTTGAGGTAGGAGCTTTGGTGTTAAATGTTCTTATACTTTGTGTGCATTATGACATCAATCCAAGAAGGGCACAGTTGCTGTATCACAGTGGAAATAATTAGGCTTTGTGTGAATTTATAAAACATTTCTTCCTTCTCTCCTCTGTGCACATTTCTCCCAGACCACAGAGATGCAGTTTTTCAGCTCTCACTGTGCTCGTTGTCTGTGCAAGGTTCAAATGCCAGTTTTGGTATCAGTTTGATGACTGATGGCATTAATGGAATATTTGGATTATCAGATTATCAGCTCTCCCAGGTTTTCCTTGCTTGTCTGATTCTTGTGTTGTAGAAGCAGAATCCTTGGATGTGGCAGAATTGGTGGAATGACAGGGATTTGGGATCCAGTTATGATGTCTTGCTGTCTGTCCCTGCATGGGTGGGACTGGGCAGTGCAGAGGATGTTTCAGTGCTCTGAGCTGCCCATGGATCTCCCATCCATCCGTCAGCAATTGCCTTTTGCTTCCAGAACCCTTGGGGACAGGACAGACCCCAGTTCCAGCCCCACTGGCTGATGTTAGGGTGCAAACCAGCAAGTTCTGCCTTCTGTTTCTGAGGGTTAATGACTGGAAAGATGCATTTCTGAGAGGGTTTAATCCAAATTGTATGGGAAGGGGGTGCTGTGTGTGCTTGGTGTGGCACAGAACCTGTGTGATCCCATTTAGAGTTTCAGTTGCTTTGTCAGAGTCGTTTCTTTGGAGTGTTAATTTGAATGTAATTGCTTGGCCAAATCACTACAAAAGTGGGTTTGTGGGAATCTTTAGTTTCAAAGCAGATGCAGTTCAAGGCTACCTCCTGTATTCCTTCATGGAAGAATTAATTGAAGTGAACCTCCCACTAAGCAGCCAAAATGCTCCCAGAGGGACTGGGTTTGTGCTGGTCTGTTCCTTACTGGGCAGTGCCAAACTGTGATCCTGGGTGGCTGCTCAGCCTTCTTCCCTCTGGCTTCCAGAGGCCTCCCTGTGTACTGGGAGGGTACCAGGCCTGGCAAGGGGCACATCTGGCACATCTGCTTCTGGTCAGGGTCACTCCATAGCAGCAGCTCCCTCTGGGACCTGTCCCTTCACTTGGGTTTCTATACTGTTGTTTTCCAAATGAAAAATGTTTCTGTACTTTACCTGTTGGCCAGAAAATGTCAGGTTTTCTCTGCAAATGACATGAAGGTGCTTGAAATACATTTTGAGTCTGATGCAAAAAATATGTATTGGATTATTTTTTAAATGTGTTTTTTAGGTAAGGTGACATGCGACTGTTAGAATGAAAATGCTTTATTCCCTGCTCAGAAAATGATAAACTTTAAAATGTGGGGGAAAAAATCAAACCAAAACACCAAAAAACAACCTCAAACCCATATGTTCATCTTGGGACTGTTTAGTGTCAGTTCTGTGCAAAGCCTTGGCCAAAACTCAACCTTGACATCAGTGCACATGGACTGAGGGTACTTCAGGTGACCTGAAATGAAACTGTAGAAAACTGTGTTAATACATCAGATTTTGTTTACAATTATTCCAAACAAGCTTCCTTATTTTAGAACAAACCACTCTGCTGACAGAAATACCTGTTGGAGCACAGTGTGCTGGTGTGGTTTCATAGCAGTGTTAAAGTTGATTTTTATTTGCAAGTGACTGTGCTTTCTGCTGTGGGTTTTGGCCTATCAGAGTGAGTTTCCTGGGGTTCTCTCCTCCCTGCAATTTCCTTCCCTTAATCTCTGGGCCTAGACACTAATGAAGCTCATCCATGGCAGGAGGATTGCTTTATTGTCCTGACTTTGTGGAACACAGATTTTGCAAGTGACTGAATAAACCATTCTGAACCAGCTCATTAATAACTGAATGGGGTAAAATCCTGTCAGTTTGGTTCAGTTCTCAGTCATGATTTCTCAAAGCCCCCCCAAAAGTGTGAAGTGCAGGGTAAATGGCTGCTTTGGAGAAGATATTTCACTACATTGTGCACTGCAGATCGTGGACACTATTGCTGGCAGGGCTTGCAATGTGCAGAGATGCTGAACAGCTCCTCTGTCATTGGTGGGAGCAGAATTTTGTGTTTTCCAGGCAAGGCAGACCCAGGATCATCAGGAAGTTTGGGGAGTGAAGGAGCTCAGTGCTGCTCATGCCCTAGAGAAGAGCAACCCTGGGTACTCCAAGCCTTGGGGAAGTGAGAGAGGAAGGAGGGGAGACATTTCCTTCAAAATTGCCAATTTAAGCACTTGTTAAGGTGACAGTTTAATTCTTAGTTTTCCTTCTGGCTTGTCTGCAAGTGCCTCTGAGAAATCCTGCACCCTGCACCCATCTGCTGGCCCATCCCAGGAGGGGAAGGCTGCAGGGAGCTCCCTGAGTTCATTTGTGATTTTGGGGGGCTCTGACTTGGTTGGTGCTGGGCCAGGGGTGCTGCTGGATCTGGAGGGATGAGAGGTTGGCAGGAGTTCATTATGGGAGTTCTGCAGGTGGCAGCCCTGCAAACCCACAGCACCAGCTGCAGGCTGTGGCTGCTCCTTCCTCCCACCTAAATATCCCCCCCAAAAAGCAATTCCTTTGGATTTGTCCATGTGCTGCCTCAGCAGATCCATTGTAAATCTGCCTGGGGCTGCTCTTCCACCCAGCAACCTCCCTGAGGCTCCCTGAGGAGCCTTGGGTTGCATGGCAGTTCTGTATCAAAGGGAATAATCCTTTCCACAGGACTCTCAGGAGTGCACAGATTTTAGTTGTATTTTTTTCCCCACATTTTGGATGTGCTATTGAACCACAGGCTTTAACTTTGTTATTTTTTTTCCTCCCTTCTTTAAGCACAACTAAACCAACTGCTGGAACAGCTGCTCTCTGCTCTTCAGCAGGGATTGCAGATGCTGTCTGACCTGGGAGCGTGCCTAGGAGTTGTCCCCAAAATATAAATTTAAACTTTTCTAGTCATTTTATAGGGGTTTTTTGGGTGTGCTTGGCAAGCATGAATGGTGAACAGGTCAGCAGGCAAGCTTGGAAGTCTCTAATCCCCTTGCTGGTACTGTTTGTGTTTGCTTTGTTAGCTTAGATTTCCTGTCAGAAAAAAAAAAAAAAGTGAAGTCTTTTCTGTATTTATCAGCTTTTCCTGGTTTTAAAGCCATGAACAGAGGAAGCTTCAGTCATGCTGGTTTTTGTGAAATTGCACATTTTTGCCTGATATGTACTTGACTCAAAGCAGATCCTGTCTGGGCTTTATGGGCACCCCAAAAGCTCAGCTGCTGGGGGTTGGATCAGACCTCTCATGTAGAAACATGACATGCAGTGAATTTTGTTTCTAGATTTCACCAAAGTTAAGTTCTGCATCAACTGTGAGGTGCTCAGACCTCACTGTTTTCTAGCACTGTTTCTATGCTATTAGAAATAAGGATTTGACCCAAAGTCTGTCATTCCTGATAGATTTTCTCGTGAAACTTAAAGACTGAGCCCTTCAATTGCTCATCTCATTTACAAATGACAACTTCATAATTGCTTTCTAAAGAAAATAAGAGAAAAAAAAATCCAAAAAAACATCAAAAGCCATTAAGGAGTAAGTTTTAGATTTATCTTGGAAAATCAAATTTTCAGTGAGGTGCAGTGAGGAATTACATTTGGCAAAGTTCT
This sequence comes from Molothrus aeneus, assembly GCF_037042795.1. Taxonomy (NCBI): domain Eukaryota; kingdom Metazoa; phylum Chordata; class Aves; order Passeriformes; family Icteridae; genus Molothrus; species Molothrus aeneus. The sequence continues at coordinate 149,343,560 of NC_089646.1, read as the reverse complement.
GTGCCATCCTGAAGAGTGTTACCACTTCCTTTCTGTAATTTGTTGGTAAAGTTTAGTAGATTTTTTAGATCTGTGTGTGTCCCTTTCTGTGTGTGCACACATGTGACAGGACAGGGGACAGTGTATCGGCTGTCTTTAAAAGATACAAAGGCAGTATTTGACTGGAAATAACAAGCACAATTTCCCTGGCTTTTGCAGTATTTTATTGTACAATCACAAAGATTGCAACATTTAGGGCAGTTGATAAGTAAAGATCCAGCCCCAGATTTCTGTGCAGTGGAGTGGTTGACTTGGTCCTGGGAGGGCAAGATGGGAAACAGAATGTATTGATTAAATCTATTTTTTTTTTGCTTTAATTTTGGTACATTGCAAAATTAACTGACTTTATCTTTTAAGGTTTTAATCTTTTAATAGTTTCAAAAAATCTTTTAATATTCTTTTTTATAAAATAACTGAAAAAAAAAGAAACCAAAAATCAATCCAGAAACTTCGTATTGTAAATGTTCCTTCCAATCAAAATGCTTTTGTGACCATTTAAAGTTTTGACCATTTAAAGTTTGTTTGGTTGTTTTTTTTTTCCTGAGGAAAAAAGAAAGCTATGATGTTAAGGTTGTTCCAAGTGGTACTAAATGTTTGTTGAGTAGTGTTGTGTGTGTGTTGCATCTCTGTGGAGCTGTCTCGTGCTTGCAGTATAGAAATGATTGGTGCTGGCTGGGTGAGAGTAGCACTTGTAATGCAAAACCAGGCCCAGAATTACCCTCAGCTGATGTGCAGGGCATCCCTGGCACTGCAGGGTTTGCCATGGAGGTTGTGGCATCACTTGGCAGTGCTGGGGGGTCACAGGGGGTGGGATTCACCCATTGCTTCTCTTGCTGCCCTGGGTGAGCACTTGTGTGATGCTCTGTGGCCAGGCCACTTTAAACTAAGCCTTAACTAAATGCTAAACGTGTCAGATTCCTCTCTCAGAGTATGCAGAAATACTGTTTAACTACAGGGGGATGTTCCTGTAGAGCTTCAGTGTCAGCCAAGGCAGTCTCCTGACCTGAGAAACAAGGGACACCTGTAGCTCTCTGTACTGTGATGCCTCTTTGGGCGCTGGCTGTCACAGGCTCCCGGGCATTCCTCTGGCAGCTGACCCCAAACAGGCTTTCCCAAATCCCAGCTTTGTGTTGTCCTTGTTGTCAGACCTATTCTCCTCCCTCCCCCTGCCAGCAAATCTCTGCCTGAAGGAGGATTGTGATTTAACACTTCAAATTTTACATCCCAGAAAAAGCCATTCTTGAATTCCGTGCTTGCTTTCGGGTAGGTGCCATTGCTTCCACTTCTTATGACTGACATAGGATCCTTAAAACATTTTAAATAGAGGCAAAAAAAAAAAAGTGTTGGGGACCCAGCTTGCTTTTATTTTATTTTTTTTCCAATTTGGATCTACCTCATGTAACCAGTTGGGTGCTAATTACTCAAATTGTCAAGGAGATTTGGCAAAGGCGACCAAACCGACCCCATCCGCGGCCCAAACCCTTGGGTTTCTTGTTCTGAGACACCAATCTTGGATTTGAGTTCTATTCTTTGTGCCTTTGTGTTTTTTTCTCCCCAGTGCATAACAATCAAAACTCATCTTCCTGATTAAAAACAGCAGATGGTTTTTAACTGCACCACAAAAAACTGAATTTGAAAATATTTTTTGGTGTAGCAAGTTGTAAAATCAAGTATCACAGCTGACCTAGGCAAAGAGAAATAGCCAACAAAGAAAGTTTTGGAAATCTTTAATCCTGACCCCAGATCTCTACATCTCTGTGTCTCTATATATGTACATAGCACATGACTTTGTGTATATGTATATATATAAATATAAAATGAAGGGGTACTCATGTAAGGGTGAGGGAATAAAACATCATTGACCTTTCCATAGTTTTGTATGTAACAGTTTACAACTATGTGTAAGTTTTTTCTACTATGTGAACCTTTTTTACTCAAAAAGAATTCCTTTTTGGAAAGCTTTAAGTTGTGATATGCTATCATTTTTTGAAGTTTGAAAAATTTTTTAAAAATCCACTATTTACCAGTACCTACTACAGAGGGGGAATCTTTGCTGTAAAATTGTATTTAGTTTAAATATTAAAAGAAAAAAAAATCTATATATGGGATTGTAAAACTGCATTCCATCATGGCAGGACTTCCCAGCTGTTTCCTAAGGCTTTCTGTTGCAGAGAGACTCGAGCAAAAGGAAAATGCCTCTGTTCAGTGTTTTTATAAAACTGCTCCATCAGGTCTAGACTTAAGCTATATTTTCTAAAGCCTAATCATCCTTTAATATGCTGCAGATAAATGATCAGCATGGTTGCACTTTCTCAGTAATAATGTTTGCCCTGCAATTGGCTCGTGATAAGGACTTCAGTTTTTTAACAAAACCAATCGTTCTTTGGGCAGAAGGTAATATTTATATAGGTACCTCAAGATAAAAAATAAAAAAGAGCCTGAATATGCTGCATTTTGTTTCTTTAACATTTTTCATGTAGCATTTATTTGCTTTTCTGGTTTTTTAGGAGATGACTTAGCTACCTGTTTGCTTTGGGGGACCCCAGTAGTGTTTTAGGCCGTTGTTTTCTCTGGATCTCACAGAATGTAGTATCCTGCCTTGGGATCCTGCAGGAGTTTGGGGTGGGATGTGCCCTGCAGTGTGTACACACGGGGAGGGGGACCATGGAAATTTGCTTTATAGACTTCAGAAAAGGAGAAAAAGGATACTATATTCCTAAAACAGACAATACATGTTCTTAATTCTTAATTATGGTTTGTGGGTTGTTTTTGGCTCGTTCTGCTTTCTTGACTCTTTTCTCAAATACGAGTGTGGAAAGGGGCAGTTGATTAATGGGGGCACACAGTGACCAAATCTGCCCCACTGGTGGGTGTTTTGGGGGTGATTCCCCAAATCCATGGGTAAGAGCAGTGCCCCATGTTGGAGCAGGACCCTCCTGCTCTCTGCCTGCTCCCTACTGCAGGTCCACCCTCTACTCCTTCATTTCCGAGTCAGTGAAGATCTAAAAATGTGCAGAGATGGGGAATTTTTGTTGAGAACTGTTGAAGGAAGCTTCAAAGGCTGTGAAATCGAGCATTTATTGTCATGTTTTTAAGCTTAGGTGGGTCCTTTTCCAAGTTTGTTTTACAGCTTGCAAGGTAAAATAGTTTGCACTACTTTTGCAATAAACTCATGAAAAACCTAACAGGTTCTGTTCTGGTTTCTTACTGTATATATACAACTAATACTAAAGATTTAGCATAGTGTTTTTCACCTCAAAACATAAGACTTGTAACAAGCTCAGAATGCTGTAATTCCTGACAAAATAATGATGTGAATGATATTTTATAAAGTTATTTTGTATGGTGTCGATTTTGTTTTGCCTCATAGTATGTCAATAAAATAAAATTCCTCATCTTTACAAGATATTGTTTGATGTCTTTTCATTTAACATTTGGGCATTTTCTGCAGTTACTTGTGCACTGTGAGACTCTGCCAAAATCTCTGGTCCATTGCCTTCCCTTGCATTTCTCCCCTTGTGTTTGGATGTTTCCCTGTGCTTCCACCCTCTCTGTGCCCAGCCAGGCACAATCCATGCTGCTTTATCTGCTTACAAGTTGTAATCCTGGAATTCTTTTGGGGAGATGAACATTTTGGAAACCACACGCCTGAAATTCTTTTTTTTATTTATGTTTTTTTTTCTGAGTGAATCCTTACAGTGATCAGTTTTTAAATGAAGAAAATGTAGCACCTGGTGGTGACTATAAAGCATCCAACAGAATTGCAAGGATGCCAAGGAGCTTCCTTTGGGAGCCCAACCCTGCAAGATTGGTTTTACTCAGTAGTATGAAATACTGTCAGAGCTGTCTCTTCCCTTTATTTTTTCCATTGTTTTTTGAAACACCACTTGGAATTGGATGAGGTTTTGCTCTGGGTCAGGCTCTTGGGGAAAACAAATAACCCCTTCACTGGTTTGATGGCAATCAGCTTTGGCAGCTGCAGGGCCTCGGAGAGGGCTGTGGCAAATTTTGGCAGCTCTGAAGTTCCCATCGAGGATTCTGGCTGAATGAATCCAGAAGGGTGTGCACATTCTTCTGGGCTCAGGAATTCACAGAATATGTTCATCATCCCACAGGAAACTTCTGAGAGGGATGAAATGTGGTGATTTATACTTAGTAACCACAGTTCTTTTGTAATTTTGGCAAGTTTAGGAAACTTCATGTCATTTGAGAGCAGCATTGGCTGGGGTGGGGAAGGGTCTCACAAGCTGGTGTTGTGGGGGGAAAAATAATAGAAACATGTCTGTAATAATAATAATAATTAATCCAAAAGTGTCCCTTGGCCTGTGTTCCACTGCCTTAAATCTCACAACATCTTAAACAGGTCAAGATACTTGGTCATTTTTGAGGAAGCTCCTGTTAAATGATGCAGTTGGCACAGAGGGAGAAAATAGGGTTACAAAGCTCAAGGGTTGAAGTATAGACAGTGAGGTCACTGAAAAGCTGCTGTAATGGGTAAAACAGATGTGACTGGAGGGAAAATGAAATCATTTACTGACAAATTAGGTGGAATTAAAACACCTTCCACCCCTTTCCCAGTCCCTTTTCCCCTCTCCCTCCTGCCCCAGGGTGGGGATGGGGCTGTGGTCAGACCCTTGCCAGGGCTGTTTGAGGATGTTCCTCTCTTTGGTTGTGACCCATCCATGGTTCAGGTATTTGCTTGTTGCTCTCATCCCCGTTTCTGCTGGAGATTCACTGTGCAAATTTGTGCTGGTGGATCTTCTTTTCTTTCCCAAAAAACTGGCACCCCCTCCCCCCAAACAGCATTCCACACTCAGTTTTCCACCCATCTCCATGCACTTTTAATAATAAAAAAGCACAAACCAGCTCTTGGAACAATGGTTTAGTTCTGCCTTTACCCACTTGGGAATTTCCCCAGGGATCCAGCCCCACTCAGCACTCACTGCAGAATTCCTGGTACAATATGATTTTCATTTATGGCAACTTCAGGAAAATTTCTTACAGTGCAAGCATCCTCTGATCTGTTAAAGCAGCAGGAGCATTTCTGGTGTGGCTCAGGAGCTCTGCCAGCCCCTGACCCTACCTTGGCTTTCTTAGAATATGGAATGTGCTGGCTTGTGGATATGCTGGAGCTCCCTGCTATGTTTTAAGAGAAGTTGAGTGTGGTTGTGCCTTCAACCCAAGAGAAATTGTTCAGCTGTTCAATTCTGCTAACTCTTTACCATGCCCTCCATATTAGGCTGTTGCTTGACACAAATTCCTGGCTGAATTGCTGCCCAGCTTTTTTGGAGTGGGAGGTTATTACCTGTTAATCTCCCCTTGCTTACCTGGGGCATTTTTCACCCCTGGGGACAGATCTTGGTCACTTCTCTCTCTCAGATATTGCCACAGTGACCACGTGTGTGACTGAAACTGGAAAGAACTACAGGAAGTTTCTGCATCCATTGTCAAGTTTTCATACAAAACATTTATTTTAAAAAGTTGCATGTAAAGTTCTACACAGGATGGTTGCTATTTCTGTAGTACAAAAAGAAAAGCAAACCAAAACCAAATGAAAAATCCATCTCTGTCACTCACATGGTAAAGGAGCTGCTCTTTCTCAAGAACCCACAATTAACAGACTTCAATGTGCATTTTGGCAAGAGAAACTGCAGAACTGGAGTTCATTCAAGAAAAGGGTTCTGGATGCACATATTTAGATAATTTCCTACCCCATTTACCACCACAGCTACAGAACCACCATTAGCTCTTGGGATGGATCTCCTCCTCTCCCATTTGGGTGCCCATATGGCTGCTTTCACAGACTTTTTTAATGGACTTGGTCCACTTTTGGAGCTTTTGAACTGAAAGCTGCCTGTAAGAAATTTTTAATTTGGGTAATGATTGTCTGACAAAGTCATTTCAAATCACCTGACCAAGCTCTGCTGTCAGGTTTGCACTGTCTCTTCCTACCCCGCCGTGTTTCTGAGGGAAGAATTCCATCCTCCAACGAGTATAAAGTTCAATTTCTAAACTTCTTAAAGCAAAAGCAGATGGCTCAGTGTAAAAATACATCCAGCATCTGGATTCTCAGTCACAAAAATAACATCCTTTATACAATAGAAAAATGGATCAACTATGAAACAATTCTCCATTGGCCTTAAGATCCAACACTGTCACCAACAGCTTCATCTTCATCCTCTTCCTCCTCAGCCTCATCATCATCTTCCCTCACCTCTCCATCTCGCTTCTCTTTTTCAAGCATTTTTAGGTATTTGCTAGCTAGGATCTTCTTTGGCAAGATATCTGAAAGGCAGAATTGTTGTTTTAATTGTCAATTTGAACACTTGCATTGCCTTGTTAATACTGTTGCATCCACCACTGAAGAAATGAAGTCAAAATAAATACTAATATTTTTAACAAACCTTAGGTGAATAACCAGGTAAGTCAGCCTGACACACACTGCTGTAAGAGCAGGAGGGAGTTACCCACTTATGGCACAAGTAACCAAAGATAAGGACTCTGTTTCATGGCTGATTACTGGCAACTTTTACTGTCTGCTAATGTAAATTATTTGATATAAAACAGACTGCTCAACTGCCTTAGATCCAACGAGCCATTAATATAAAATCCAAGTACCAGTAAAAACGTGTGTGTGTGTGTATCTAGAAGCACAGGGGGACCATATGCTGCTTTCCTCAAAACTTATAGATTCCAATGTGTCATTTTTAGTCCACATAACTTCTCACCTAAAGATGTGCAATAATCTTCTTCCACAAGCTGAAAGCTTTCAGATGGAACTGCTGCAATTTAGGAAATGCTTAAGGCAATATCCTGAGAACTGTATACAGTGTAACTGTATAATTTAGAGGCAGCAGAAATATCCCCATTCACAAAGAAATGTTTTCAGGGAAGTAGTTTATGAGTTCCAGTTGAATGCTAAGCAGGAGATCAATGACCAGTAGAACTGGGTCCTCACAGAACAGAGCATTAAGAGCAAGATTTCATTTTCCAAAGCAGACCCTGGATTTACCCTTGTGTTATCAATACCTGCAAGGAACTGAAAGGTCTCACACTCTTCTGCTGTGTGAGACAGGTCAGTGTACGTCAGAGCGTTCTTCTCCTTCCCTCTGCCATGTTTGTAGGAGTATGTAGCCAAATACTGAACAAAAAGCTCCTAAAAATTAAAACTGCGTAGTCAGACTAACAATTCACACATGTCATAGATCCCTATCTAAAGGCAGAAGCACCGTATTTAACTGCACATACACTGGGCACTCAGTGCAGACACTCATTTCAGTACCTGAAGAGAATCTACAGGAAAGACGGAGTGAGACTATTTACAAGGGCATGTAATGACAAGACAAGGGGGAATGGCTTCAAACTGACAGAAAGTAGGTTTAGATCAGATATTAGGAAGAAATTCTTCCCTGGGAGGGTGGTGAGGCCCCAGCACAGGTTGCCCACAGAAGCTGTGGCCGCCCCATCTCTGGAAGCGTCCAAGGCCAGGCAGGACGGAGCTTGGAACAACCTGGGACAGTGGAAGGTGTCCCTGCCCGTGGCAGGGCTTTGGAAATGGATGTTCTTTCAGGTTCCTTCCAACGCAAACCATTCTGTGAGTCTAGACTCGGGATGCGGGCAGAGAAGGGGAGCGGGAGCCCGGCCCGGGGCCACGGCAGCGCTCCGAGGGCAGAGGCTCCTCAGCCGGGGACGGGGAGGCGCGGGGGGCCGAGGGCAGGGCAGGGCAGGGCGAGCCGGTACCGTGGCCTTGGCCGTGAGGAACAGCGCGTCCTGGTTGATGCTGGACACCTCCGGGGAGCTCTTCATGATGACGCGGATCCGCGACAGGGGCAGGGACACGAGACGGTTCTCGGTGCCGGTCAGCCGCGCCGCCGCCGCCATCTCAGCCCGTCCCAGCGGCAGCGAGGGCAAGGCCCGCCGGGAGCTGTAGGCGGCGGCTGCAGGGACTACAGCTCCCTACAGCACCGGGACTACAGCTCCCTACAGCTCCCTAGAGCATCGGGACTACAGCTCCCTAGAGCACCGGGACCCGCCCGCACCGGGACTACAGCTCCCAACAGCACCGGGACTACAGCTCCCTACAGCACCGGGACCCGCCCGCACCGGACTACAGCTCCCTACAGCTCCCAACAGCTCCCTAGAGCACCGGGACTACAGCTCCCTACAGCACTGGGACTACAGCTCCCTGCAGCACTGGGACTACAGCTCCCTACAGCAGCGGGACCCGCCCGCACCGGGACTACAGCTCCCTACAGCACCGGGACTACAGCTCCCTACAGCTCCCTACAGCACCGGGACTACAGCTCCCTACAGCACCGGGACTACAGCTCCTTACAGCACCGGGACCCGCCCGCACCGGGACTACAGCTCCCTAGAGCACCGGGACCCGCCCATACCGGGACTACAGCTCCCTACAGCACCGGGACTACAGCTCCCAACAGCACTGGGACTACAGCTGACTACAGCTCTCAACAGCACCGGGACTACAGCTCCCTACAGCACCGGGACCCGCCCGCACCGGGACTACAGCTCCTTACATCTCCCTGCAATACCGGGACCCACACAGAGACGCTCCCGCTGCAGCACCCCGGCCCCGCCGGCGCTCTCCTCTCCGCCGCGGGCGGGCAGCGGACCCGGGATACCCGAGCGGGCTGAGGCTCCGGCGGCTCCGGCTGCGAGTTCCTTCATAGAATCACAGAATCGAGTAGGCTGGAAAAGATCTCTGAGATGATCGTGTCCAACCTGTGACCGATCACCAGGTGGCTGCAGAGTGATGAGGTCACACCCCTGAGCCTCCTTTTCCCCAGACTAAACAGCTGCAGCTCCCTCAGCTGCTCCTCTTCAGACCTGTGCTCCAGCCCCTTCACCAGCTTTGTGTCCCATCTCTGGACATGCTCCAGGACCTCAGTGTCCTCCCTAAATTGATGGGCCGAGAACTGGACACAGCACTCGAGGTGTGGCTGTCCCAGTGCCCAGCACAGAGGGACAATCACTGCCCTGGTCCTGCTGGCCACACTGGTGCTGACACAGAAGCTCAGGAGGCCTCCTTGGCTACCTGGGCACGCAGCATCTCACGTTCAGCTGCTCTCAACCAGCACTTCCAGGTCCGTTTCCACCAGGTCATCTTGTGCTGAGCAGCTTTCCAGTCACTTTTCCCACCTGGGTGGATTCCTGCTGCCCCAGGGCAGGCAGGAGCAGCCTTGGGGCTTCCCCTTCCTCAGCTCTCATCATGGCTCCTCAGCCCCAGGCTGGCACAGGAGGGTGAGGAGCTTGTTTTTAATGGAAACTGGGCATCTCCTGTGTGTATCCTGATTACAGGCCACTGCTTACAAAATTGTTAACCCAAACTGTAATTACAGGCTGCTCAACGCCTCTGCAGCTGTAGTACAGTACCAGGGAATGTGTCTGGTCATCCTGACACTTGTCAGAGCTGTGGGGGAGGTGTGGAGGGCACGTGTAAACTATGAAGTGATGATGGGGCTGCATCTTCATTATTAACACATTCCCCACGTTTACACTGTGGGCCTGCTGCATGGGAAGGTTGTAACGTGCTTGTGGATGGGGTTTTGATGCTGGGAGTGTTTGCTCCAGAAGTTTGCCTGTGCCTGTTTGGGTGAGAGCTTCAGGGTGAGGGAACACGTCCAGAAGTGATGACACATTGTTTGCATTAATTCATTAATGGTTTTAATCGTGCTGTACAAACAACGTGCCTGATGGTTTGTATTGGTAAGAAATCTGCTAAAGCCACTAAATTATCTCTACTTAATGAGAGAAGAGCAGGACCTTTCCAAAATATACAATAATAATTCACATGGAATTTAGGGGAGAAAGGAATGTACTCATGAAGAATCATTAAAAGGAAAATACATGGAGTTTATTGACTGAATGTTACTACCTTATACAGAATTTGCCCAGTACATAAGGCCAAGGCTACAGATTATAGTGATTTATTAATAAAATATAGCACTGTGAACAGTTGGAAGTGCAAGATAAATTCCAGAATTCCTGCATTTGGGGACATTATTTATAGTTAGCTATTGCAAATAATCCGTATCTCTTAGGCTGTATAATCCTTTTGAGATTACATTTTATGTGAGGCCATTGTGTGTATGTTATATCTGAAAGGAAGCACAAATATCCTGGGATGTTGTCTGGAAGGATTGGTTTTTTCTTCATCCTTACTGTCTTGTGACATCTTGTGGAGACAGCTGACATTGCTCCAGCAGTGAATTTCTTAAAAATACTACCGGGGTCTTTCATGATTTCAATATACAAATAAACCCTCATCAAACTGCCAGGATTTCTGCGGACATTGAGCTTGGTGGTGGGAAGGCACAGGTGAAGGATGCTCTGAGCTCCTCAGAGCTGCTCTTTTCCCCTCTAAGAGTGAGCTTGGCCAGGTGTAGGTGTCTCTGTGAGTCACTGTCTCCCAGAGAAGGGACAAAGGGAGCAGGAGCTGCCCCTGGCAGGAGAAGGGAGGCTGTGAGTGACTGGGCTGAGCACTCCCTATCCCTCCCTGGCTCTAAGGCTGTGCTGCTGTTGGGCTTGGTCAGCTTCTGTCTGAGACTCTGAGTCCAGCTGGTGCTGCCATATCTCCAGCTCCCTCCCCTCTGGGAAATTTTGTCCATTTTGTGGAAGATAACTGAAGGTCAAGGCTAAAGCTTGTTCAGTTCCTTTTATGCTGCTGTTTTTCCTCATGTCTCCCAAACTGGGGAAAGCCAAGAGAAGCAGAGAGACCTGCCTGAAGCCCACAGCTTGTGCCCCAGCGACTGAGGAGACCTGGAAAGAGGTTGTGGCCAGGTGAGGGTTAATCTCTTCTTCCAAGTAACAAGTGACAGTACAAGAGGAAATGGCCTCAAGTTGTGCTAGGGGAAGTTTAGATTGGATATTAGGAAAAAAATCTCCAGCGAAAGGGTCGTCAAGCATTGGTACCATCTGCCAAGGGAAGTGGTTGAGCCACCATCCCATGAGGGATATAAAAGCTATGTAGATAGGGCTCTTAGGGACATGGTTTAGAAGTGGCCTTGGCAGTACTAGGTTAGACTTGATGATATTAAGGGTCTTTTCCAACCTAAATGATTCTGTGATTCTACCTAAATGTAATTGTTGATCCATATTTTTCAAACACTGCGAGTTCTATTGAAGTTATTTTGTTGGAGTGCCACTACTTTAAGTCATGACATGGCCCCTTATGAAAGGCTGCAATAAGGTGTCCCTGGACCTTTCTCCAGGCTGAGCAACTCAAACTCTCTCAGGCTGTCTCTATAGGAGGGGCACTTCAGCCTTCTGATCTTCATGGCTTCCTCTTGACCTGCTCCAAGAAGTTTCTTGTGCTGGGGATTCCAGACCTGCATGAAACACTGCAGGTAAGGTCTCACCAGAGTGGAGCAGAGGGGCAGAATCCCCTCCCTCACCTCCTGCCCACACTGTGGGATCAACCCAGGACATGTTTGGCTTTCTGGATGCAAGTGCACACATGGCCAGCTCACATCCAGCCTCTCATCCACCAGCACCCCCAAGTCCTTCTTGGTAGGGCTGCTCTCAACCCACTTATTCCCCTGCCTGTGTTGATACCAGGGTTTGGTCATCCAGGTGCAGCATCTCACACTTGCATCATTAAGGTTCCCACATCCTCCACCAGAAATTCACCTGAACTTTCATACAAGGCTCATACTTCTGGAGCTTTTATACTTTCAAGTTTTCAAGATTTTGCCATTTAAGCTACATGACTGAGAAATCCTCTCAGAGAAAGATCTCTCTCTTCTTGAGGAGGCTCAGGGGGACCTCATCGCTCCCTACAAGTGCTTTAAAGGACCTTGTAGTGAGCTGGGGCTGGCCTCTCTTGCTGTGCCAGCGGTGTGAGGACCGGAGAAAATGGAGAGAGGAGAGATGCAGATTAGATATTAGAAGAAAAAAGTTTTTTTTTACTGTTCAGGTGGTCTGGTATTTGAATACGCTGCTCGGGGCAGGGGTGGAATCACCATTCCTGGGAGGGTTTCATCTGAGTCTGGCGATGTGCTTTAGGGGTTACAGTGACACTGCTGGGTTGACAGTTGGACTGGATGATTCTATGGCACCAGACCAGTTTCGGAATTTGGGAATGCCAGGAAGGCTCACTTCGTTCTAAGGGCTAGCTAGAGCCCTGTAGGTTTTCATACACAGTCGGCTGAAATTCACCAGGTGAATCGTCATTCTTCCACTCCTGTTTTGCGTTGCTCTTGGAGCAATGCCTCGTGTTCACAGACAGAGGCTTCCAGTCTCCGTGGAAGCCCCGGGAGCAGCACCGCGGACAACGGCGGAGAATCGCCGCGCTCCCCTCACGACTCTCACGCCGTGGCCCGCCGCGCATGCGGGGCGGAGCGGCCATTGCCGTCAGTTCCGGCGGCGGCGGGGTGGCTCCTGTCCCGGCTGTGAGTGCCGCTTCCCCGCTCCCGCCCGGCAGCCGCGTCCCCCCGTCCCGGCTGTGAGTGCCGCTTCCCCGCTCCCGCCCGGCAGCCGCGTCCCCCCGTCCCGGCTGTGAGTGCCGCTTCCCCGCTTCCCGCCCGGCAGCCGCGTCCCCCCATCCTAGAGCGGTTCCCGTCCCGGCTGCCAGTGCCCTTTCCCCGGTTACCGCCCACCCTCGCTGCCCAAAGATCGGCTCCTGCCGGGCTGTCAGTGCCCCTTCCCTGGTTACCACCCGGCAGCCGCTCTCCCAGAGCAGCTCCCCCGCGCCTTTCGCTGTCCCTGACGGGGCTCAGGGGGTTCTGCACCTCCGCCGCGCTTGGCTCTTCTGTAGTTTATCCCTTTCCCCTGCTAAACTTGGCCGGCCCAAAGCGGCGTATGCCCGGGGACAGGGAAAGGGGGGAGCTCCCACCCGCTGCGGCCTCTGCTGAGGGAAGTGGCAGGACGGTGCTGCAGCCCCGGGAATGGGGCTGCGCCCCGGGAATGGGGCTGCTCTGCTGGGCAGACCCCGGGCAGTGCAGTGGGATAAGGGAGCTACAGTCCATAGTTGTGAGGACCTTTTCCTCCAGGCAGCTGTTTCTCTCTCACCTGTGTCCCCGTGGGCTCGGAACTCGTCGTTCTGCTTGTAAAATCAATGGTGTCAAGTCTAAAGCTGGGCTGACTTTCTTTTGTTTTGTTTTGTTTTGTTTTGTTTTGTCCGTGTGTTTGTTTTTGTGGAGGTTTGGGGTTTTGTTTATGTTTTTTTTGGTGGTATTTATGGTTCAGGGCTTTGGAGCTGAAATTCACGAAGGGATCCGTGGGGTCCAGGAGGTCTCAGACATGAAAGGATTCAGGGATGTGCATCTTCATTCAAGACTCAGCTGCAGTGCAATAATCGGTTTTAGAGAGCTCAGGAGAAAAGGGATTCTAAATACTTCAATGTAAAGGCAGAAAACATTTCCTGGTCCTTACTTGTGTGTGTTTTGAGAAAGCAAGACTTTGCTTTTCCTCAAAAATAGATGTTCTGGTTCTGATTTTCCTCTGCTTGACCACATGTGAACACTGACAGCTGTATAAAGTTTGGTGATCGTGATTTGGTACTTGTTTACACCTTACCCCACACAATTTTGCATATTTCCGCAATAAAATGGGACTGAAGAGCCTGAGTCTGACAGGCTCTCCTGAGCTGGTATTTCTGCCTAGTGGCTGTGGTAGAGACTTGTGTGAGCTGGCTTGTGTAGCTGCACAGGGAGTGAGATTCACTTGGAAAGACCTTATTTACAGAGTTTTATTTGATAAGTGACTAAAAGTACTCCTTGTGCACAGTGTAACATCAGTAGGTTGCATGGTTGAAGATTTAGTAAAATAATGAAACAAACAGTGGTGTTGTAGCACATAAATTCAGGTTGCAGAAGTGTTTAGCATCAAAGCCCTGCTTTGATCCTGCAGTCCCATGAACTTCTGAAGGTTAAAAAATAATACGCGTTTTTCTTACACTAGCCTGCAGCTGATGCAAAATGAGTGTTCCTGACTACATGCAGTGTGCTGAGGATCATCAGACCCTCCTGGTGGTGGTCCAGCCCATTGGCATTGTCCCTGAAGAGAGCTTTTTCAGGATCTACAAGCGGATTTCAGCCGTGAGCCAGGTGAACGTGCGCGACTCGCAGCGAGTGCTCTACATCCGATACAGGCACCACTATCCCCCAGAGAACAACGAGTGGGGGGATTTTCAGACACACCGCAAGGTCGTGGGGCTGATCACGATCACAGAGTGCTCTTCAGCAAAGGAATGGCCTCAGACTTTTGAAAAATTCCACCTTCAGAAGGAAATGTACGGCTCTACTCTCTATGATTCTCGGTTGTTTGTCTTTGGGCTTCAAGGAGAGATTGCAGAGCAGCCCCGCACAGATGTGGCGTTTTATCCCAGTTATGATGAGTGTGAAACTGTGGAGAAGAGAATAGAAGATTTTATCGAGTCCCTCTTCATAGTGCTGGAGTCCAAGCGTCTTGACAGAGCCACTGATAAGTCTGGAGACAAGATCCCCCTGCTCTGTGTTCCTTTTGAGAAGAAGGATTTCGTAGGTCTGGACACCGATAGTAGGTAAGTAGCTGCTTTTGTCAGCTCACAAGTCTTAATAAAACCACATCTGTGGCACTTGCCAGCCTTTAGGATAAGCCTATTAGAAAGGACAAGGTGAGCCTTGTTCCAGCAGAGCTGTGCCCTGATCTTTCTGTGTCTCCTTGCTGTAGTTTTAAGAGAATTTCATGTGTAGTCTCACTGTATTTGATGTTCTGAGCTTGTTTTTATATATACATTTAATTGATGGAGCTCATCAAATAGCAGGAAGAAGTCACAGGAGTGGTTTGACAGATTCTGCTCTAATGGGAATTTTTACTGGAAAACTTCCAATGTTTTATAGATATACAGTATTAGTAAAAAAATTCAGTTAGCATCAATGAAACCTATTTTATATCATGTTGAGTAGTAGTTGACTATCCTACTTAGTGTATTTTTTCTCTTTAAATCTCTGTCTGCCTTTTCATTCTATGAGACAATGACTGTTTATTTTGATGATGAAGTCCAGCATCTTTCCCTGTCCTTCTTTGTTTTATGTAATTATTTGTTATCACTTTTACCTGTCTTGTTTTGCTAGCTGTTTGGTCAGAGTTTTATCCCCCCATTTTTCCTTCCTGCTCATTTGCATATTCATCTGTCAGATTTCAGTGTTGTGTAGTTCCTTTGCAAGGGATAAGTAATTCTGGCTTGATAGGTACAGGCAGGTGCACAGTCTGTTTGCTATTTGCAGTCAAATCCAGGGAATGGAAGCATCCACCTTTCGTCCTGGCAGAGGTGGGGAAGCCCTATGAAAACTCAGGCTGTGAATGGACATAGTGGTGTTCATATCAGAGGTTTTTATTGTGTGTAAAAGCTCAGAGGTGTCCAGGCAGGTTTGTGAAGCTTTTAGATCAAATTAATCAGCTCTGCCTGCATAGTTGGTCATGGCCTTGGAAACAGGAAGAAAGCATTCCAGGTTTCTAATTAGCTTGGAGCCTTTTCTTAAATTATCTGTGGTGGTTTGAAGGACCATCAGTACCCCAGTGCCCTGCTTCTCTTTGGTGAGCACTTGAACTGGCTCTGACTTGTTGGTCCCTGTTTGTCCCTGCACTATTCTTCAGTTATCAGTATGAATTACTGTGTTACTGCTTTTTGCACGTGGGTGGTAAAATTGAGAAGTTTGGACAAGCCTTTTTAGAATCCTGTCTTTAATTACTCAGTTTGAATGAAATTTGGCTGAATGTAATCAAAATTTGCTGTTCCAAATAGGTAGCAAATGATAATTGTTGGCCAGGAATCTCAAAATCAGAATGAATTCTGCTGTTCAGTTGTGTCTTCTAAAAAATTGTGATTTGGAAATGGTTTCTTAGATGAATGACTTCTGAGCAGTGGCTGTGTTGTTACTAGTGGGAAATACTCCTTGTGAGGTTCTGAGCTGGGGGGGAAATGGAGTGACAGCACAATGTGTGCCCACACATCTCCAAGCAGGTATTTGATGCTGTTGCAGTGAGGAATTCAAACAGATTCAGCGTGGTGCTTCAGTCCTTTGCAGAATGGAAGGTGTGTGACCCTGCCTGTAGACACAGGGGTTTATCCAGAGTTAATCACTGGCTCAGCTCTGCACACACCCTTGCTGGCAGGTTTGAATACCAAACAGGTTCTCTGTAAGTCTGGATCAATGCATGCACCTGAAATGTTTGCTGCACCGAACTGCTCAAAGAAAAGGTGTTAAATATTCTAATTTTTCAGTTCAGTAGTAAGAAAGTTCTTCAGTTCTATATTGCTGTGGAGTTGGTACTTCTGATTGTTATAAAACTTAGGATTTATACATTAAACCTTCAGAAAGCCGAATGAAAATGTATTTCTAGCTTCTCTGAACAGGAACCTTTCTAGGCACCTTTCATGTAGCCTGATGCCTCTCTGCCCTCTGTTCTAAAGAAACTCAGGTCCCTGAACTCAGATTAGTTTATTAAACTAACTTATACTTTCAAGCCAAAGTCTTTGGATGAGAGCCAGTGATAGTAACATTGCATTTTATTATTTGTGAGTTTTTGTGGTGCTTGGATTGCAGTTCACAGGATTTTATTTTAGCACATTCCCTTCTGTAGTGACAGATTGACTAATTAAGGGAAAGCACAGCATACCAGGGAGAGACAGGGCTAGAAAGGACCTTTTCCAATCGAGAGCAGTTTCTGTTTTTTCTGGATGTGTAATTCTGTTCAGAGAGGGCTCAAGGTTGTTTGAATGCAGGAAATGGGTACATCTGGTAGAACAACTTTTGCTACTTTGTTGGTTTTGAGTCTGTCAGCATAATGATTTTTCAGAAAGAAGTAAAAACATGATGATATTGAGATATTGAGGCAAATGAAGCAGCTTTTCCTAGAACAGGTGAAAATTTCTGAAGGGTTAAAGGCAAAGAAAGTCCCTTGATATTTTCTGTATACTTTCTGTCTATTTGCAATTTTGGTATATAATGTATCCTGACCTCCCAGTCAGTGTGCAACCAATTACCTAAAGCCACAAATGTTCTCTGTTAAATAAATGTCAGAGAAGACACACTGTTCTTCTAACAGAGGATGTATCTCTGCTGCTGTAATTGTGGATACCTACTTAGGCTAAATAAACATACATTTTCCTATAATTTCTGAAATTGAAATTAAATGGCAGTGTGTAGCAAAGGTGTAATTAGATGTGTAGTGCAGTTGTAATCTGGAGGTATTGAGATGGTAGATTGAGGGAAATATGCTGAGAATTTACATGGGCCAAATAATTCTGATCACATGATTTGGAGACTAATTAAAACTATTGAACATGGTTTGTATCTTAAAATATACTTTTCTGCAAGTATTTTATGGTCAAATATTAATGTTAGTATTTATGTGATGATCAGGGCTTTATATATAAACCTGATCTTCTCCCTCACTCAGTTATAAGACTTTCATTGGGTTGGTTGCATGATAATTGCCCTGGAAGTCATCTGATTGGCTTCTTTTAGGATGCAAAGTTCATAAATTAGGAAGATGGATTATTATTTCAAATAAGGCAATTCTTGGGAAAAGTGAGGATGATCTTTGTCTTTTGCAAGTTGCTTGTATAATGAGCAGGAGAGACACTTTCCCAGAATTGACTGAGATGACAACATACACAGGCTCACTGAATTTTGTGGGTAGAAGAACTTTTTTTGGCTGATAAAGAACATTATGTATGAAAAATAATGGGCCGAGTCCTAAAATGTTTTGAAGAAAGGTTGTCGTGTTAAACAGAAATTGTAGGACTTGAGAGGCTGACTGTGGTTTAATTCCTGGAGCATTAAGCCAAGAAGAGATTTTGGCAAATTTATTGATTTTTTCTTTCTGTTTCTTCAGCTGTAAATTGGTTAAATATTTATGTGGTCACAGGGCTGCTGAGGATAGTTGAAAAAGTTTCTGAAATCAGTTCCACTTGATACTTATTTGTAGAGGCTGGGAGATTGATGGAGAACAATGGAAACACATGTTCTCATGATGATAAAAATGTCCTACAAACTGAAAACTAGGAATTATATGTGCCAGAAATACTGAAAATCCCATTTGTTTTAAGTTTTCTATTTTATTTCTGTTTTCAGCTAAAAATAAACATACTTAAGTATGATTGTGAATCTACTTGGATAAGCTCATTTTAATGTTGTTTACATCAGTTTGTGTCTTAGGTTCTTTCTTTTTTTAATACTGGCATCATTTAATGCTGTGAAGGGATGAGGATGTAGGCGCCTGTTTACAGAAGTGTCATAGCTGGGATTTGTGCACTGATTTATCAAAGTTGATGATCTCAGTATGTGTATGTGGCTGTTAATTTTCTTTCTGTTCTCTGTCTTTCTAATTTCTGTTTTGTTCCTTTCTGTTTTTTTTCCCCCCCTTCTTCTCTCATACTGCCCTGTGAGTTTGTTGTTGGGTCTAAAAAGGTAGGATGTGATTGTGTATCTTTGAAAATAGTTAGCTTTTTTCCCATGTCCTGCCTCTTCACTTCGCCTTCATTGCATATTTTAGTGTTGCTTTTTATCTTTATTTTTTCAGTACACACAAAAATAATTGCTGCCTGGAGCCTCACCACTGCAGCTGCCCCCTTTTGGTGCATTTGGCAATTATATTTGGTAGCAATGCTGAGTTTTTTTGTAGGACACACATAGTCTGCTTAGGTGGCTGCTGGCCTCTGGAATTTGCTTTATTTTTTAAACTCCAAAGCCATGAAGCTGTTGCTGCCTGTGTTTGATTTCCGAATTCAAAAGTTCTGGCAGTTGATCCAATGCCGTAGCTGTGTCTCTTGAAGTCTGGATAATGTTATGATTGGTGACATCTTTAGCTCTGCATGCTAACTGGAATTAGTAGAACTTGATGGAAATTTTTGTTGGAGCATTTTGCATGAATACACTTTTGAGAATTGATTTTGCATGTTTCTTGTTTGTAAATTTAGCCAAATTTTGAGGATCCAGAAATTCCGTCAAACTTGTTTCTGGATGGTTTGTAGTGAAAATAAATTCTGTCTTCAAATATAACACTGTTGCACTAAATTTTCCATAAAATTATCCTGGGATCCTAGAAAAGAGCTGGAGATGAAAGAATAAAGCACATATCCTATAGAGCAAAGAAAGCAGAAATGAAAATTAAGTAGTTCTTCATAGTTCCTGGAACAGACTTATTGTCCTCCACTTTGAAGTGGTAGCAGTGGTCACTGGTCATGATTGTGGTGATTCCTCTGAATATAAGAGTGTGTTTGGTAGAGCTTCAACCCAACTAATTTTAGAAAATAAGATTTTAAAGTAATTTTGTAGTCAATGGGATTTTTCTGTGTGGTGAGGACCTTCAGAAGAGGAGTTTGGGTGAGTGACACCAAGGAGCATTCCGTGGGTGGCCCTGCAGGAGGTGGCACTGCCTTCCTTCCCTGGGGATGTTTCTGAGTGCATCACACTCAGGAGAGGGTTTGTAGGGGGACACATGGGGTGCTTCTTTGAAATTTCGTGTTGTAAATGATTTTCTAGAGGAAAAATTAATAGGAGCAGCTCTTGGCAGTAAGGTGCTGCAAGGAACTGGCCCAGAGAAAGGTTGTCCTCTTATCCTAGAGGAAGTAATTGTTCATTTATGTGGGCTTCTTGTCCCTAAATAGGTTAGGATTAAGCAGGAGAGAGCTGAAATATTTTAACAGGGTTTTAATAAAAAATAATTATGAGAGATGATATCTGTAAGCTTCTCACTTTCAGGTTCTTCAGCTAAAGCTGTGAAGCAAAACTAGCTCAGTATTAAAATGAGCAATCACTTTATGCTGAGACATATATTATATATATATATATAATGAATATACATGCAATAGGGCATTTTTCCCATTAAATTTGCACCCCAGGATGCACAGAAGAAACAATGAGTCCCTTGGACATGATTTTAAGGGCCTCATGTTGTAGAGACTGGATTTTTTTAAAAAGAGGCTTCCCAAATCTGAAGTGAATTAAGTTCTGCTGTCTGTGGAGAGTGGGTTTCGTTTCCATGAAATCTTTGCCTTTTGTCTTTTTGGACATACTTGAAGTAATTGAATTCACTGTACTTAATTGTGACTGCCTAATTAAGACAGTTTATACATTTGTTTGGTACAAACTTACTCTATAATTAGTGAGAAAATATTTTCCAAGAGGATGGCAGTGACTTGCAGGGACTGTAGGAGATTTATCCTGTCTTGGCAATACCTTGAAGAGCCTAAAAATAGGTGGAGTGAATTTGGTTTTTGAATAATTAATAGTAAATGTCTTCATCACCAGGAATAAATTATCTGGTTTTCTATAAATAAAGGAGAGTTTTTCAAAGAACAGTGGTTTTATGAGCAATATTTATTGATGTCTGGGTGAATAAATGCCTTCAAACTTCAGATATATTGACTGGGCATAAATCAGCAGCAGAATTAGTTTAGGAAGAGCTGATGGTGAGGCTGTGTGATTGAGACTATTCTGGTATCAGGTCCTGATTTAGGAGTCAGGCATCATCTCTTTTCCTTTGCTGTATGACTCATATTTATGAATTTAATCATCTGCTAGCTGGAAAATCTGGAAGAAAGCTTATAAAGTACAGTTTTGAGAGAATAAGAACTTTAATTTGTTCATAAACATAAAGATTGCTTGAAAGCATAGAGATGGAGTTGGAAGCAGTGGCATCTTTGAGAGGAATTATAGCTGGGTAAGGAAACAGTGATTCTCCAATTCCACTACTTATGTAAAAAAACCAAAAAAAAGTCAAAGCAATTTAACATTTACAATGCTATTTTCATTCTGGAGTGCAGAGAGTAGGAAAATCTGATTTATAAACAATTTAAACTCTCCTGTGCAATGCTGACTCCAGATAACGACGGAACTTTTTGAGTTTGGAGTTATTTTTCTATAACTCAAAGCTCAGACTGAAATCTTGGTAAGATTTGGTGCCCTTCCATATTTCATACAAAGCAGCTTTAGTTTTCACATGGAATTTTCTTACATTTTTGTTCTTAAAAGATCCATAAAATACATACTTGTTGAAAAATAAAAGACAAATATTTCAATTCCTGACACATCTGAAAGATGAAGAACAACAATTGTATTGAGCTTCATTTAATGGCAACACCTTCACATCAATTGTGAATATGGTGTGCTAGATCAGAAAAGTGCAAACATTTATATGGGAATTATTTGTAACTTTTTAGATGGAGAGAAGCAATAGGAGACCTATTGCTTGTCTCCTTTTATTATTTCCTTTTTCTTTTTTTGTAGACAATAACACTGGTTCTGATAGCTTCTCTCTTCAGTTTTTATTAAGGCTATTTTCTGTACTTCTATATATCTTCTCTTTTTCAATTTCTGTCCCCTGTCCATATAAATCAGTAAATCAGTTACTTTCTCTTCATCTCCTTTTCCCAAACCAACTGCAAGGAATGAGACATTATTTGGTGGCTGAAAAGATGCTTCTCTGTGGTGTAAACTGCCCAAGCCAAACTGATAGCCTTGAAGGCAAATAAACCAGTGACATGGAATTGTTTGGATTCTTGCCATTCCTCCTGGCCTTTCTGCCTTCAAATCTAAAGGAAATAAATGAATGTCCTTATTCCTACCCTTACATTTCATATGTTCTGTGCCTCTTCTCCTTTTGTCATTTCTACATTACAGACCTCATGAGGACAGTTTGTTCAGATGCCTTATGGGGATTGTTTCAGTGACATTTCAGTTCCTCACTTGAAAAAAACCCCTCTGCCTCAAACCTGGTTTCATTCCATAACAGTGGCATTCCTCTTATATTCTGGTCTCACTCCAGGGAATAAGAGTTCAGCATCTGGAGTGGGGGTGTAACCTTAGGGTTTTTTTGGGTTTCTTTTTTGTTTAAAGTTGCTAAGTTCAAATAGTCTTGGTAACTTTTAAAAAAATCACAGGCTGGTTTGGGCGGGAACAAACCTTAAAGATCATCTCCTTCCAGCCCCTCTGCCATGGGCAGGGACCTTCCATTATTCCAGGTTGCTCCAAGCCCCATCCAACCTGGCCTGGACCACTTCAGGGATGGAGCATCCACAGCTTCTCTGGGCAACCTGTTCAACTTAATTTAAATTAAATTAATTAAATGGAAAAAGTATCACTACATCTCCTAAAAGCTCAAAGTTTACAACTATGTCAATCCAAGATGGTTCTTTGTATTTTTACCAGATTCTTTGGATTTCAGGTATACAATAAATAATGACATCGGCATCAATTCTTCTAATTAAATTTTCATTTTTGATAGACCTTTATTTTAGTTGAAACTATCCAAAGAAATAAGAGTTTATTTTTCCTCAGTGTGATATTTGTAAACTTGCATACCTCTCTGGATGTACTTAGAAGACACGGTTAGAACAACAGGATATACTATTGAAAATAACATAGATAATTTAAATGTGAACTAAGATATTTTATTGATTTTCTTCCTCATAAAACAAGCTTATAATTATAGTGCAAGGACATTCTTGCTAGGGAATGCTTTTGCAGGAAGGAGAAAAGGAGGATTGTTCATGGATTTGGGAGAGCAGAATTGTTCTGAACTGTCTCTTAAAAACCATGAGGTGTTTTCCAAGTCCAGCATGTCTTGCTTTGCATCTGCTACTTTTTAAACTTTTCTTTAGCTGAAACATACTAAAAAACCAAACAAAACAGTAGGATTAGTGCCTTTGTCACACAGGTTTATGGCCAAGTTGCCTTTTCAGCTGTACCAAGGTGTCTGTTGAATATATTCAGTAGGCTTTGTCTGTTCACTTGGGAAGAACATCACCGTTTATTTTAACATGTAAAAAGAGTAGGAGGAGAAACCCTGTCAGCTGTTGCCTGAAGTGATGGTGCTTTTTCACTCATCATCCCTTTAAAAGAAGGGGCTGGGAGCAGGGGGAGGTTTGTGAGTGAGGTCTGGGGGGGTCTGAGGGGGTTCTGGCCCCCGATACCTTTGGGCTGTGTGTGGAGAGGGTCCCAGCAGAGGAGACAGAGGCCCAGAGCAGGATTTTGGAAAGGTCACCTTTAATATGCTCAGAGCCAAAATGTGAGGGATTCCATGGGAAGCATCCATGGAGTTGTGGGATTTATTCAAGAACAGCTTCCTGGAAGCACAGGAACAATCCATCCCCTGCTGAGGGAAAGGAAAAAGGCAGAACAAGAGACCACCCTGGCTTAACAATGAGCTTTTGGGTGTACTGGAAGAGCAAAAAAGCAGCATATCAGCTATGGACAGGCAGCCAAACACTCACTGTAGTCTGCAGGAGCCTTGCTTTGCAGGTTTTCAGAGCATGTGACTCTAGCCGTGTTGCCAAAACATGTGATACATTGCTTTTTCCAATATATCCTCACATTGTTGCTCCTTTTGCACATTACATTAGTTAGGTTTCATATTTGCTTAGGAGCAGAGAGTAAATCCATGTTGATGTGCTATGAAGGAGGGAAGAAAACTGCCTTGAGGTGTTTGTTATCCCAGAGCAGCATTCCTGAAGTGCACCTCTCTTTTGCAGACACTACAAGAAGCGCTGCCAGGGCCGCATGCGGAAGCACGTGGGGGACCTGTGCCTGCAGGCTGGGATGCTGCAGGATTCCCTGGTGCACTACCACATGGCAGTGGAGCTGCTGCGCTCTGTCAACGACTTCCTCTGGCTTGGAGGTACGACTGGGTGGTGGCACTTGTAATCCCAAGTGTGAAAAATGGGTATTTGATGTAAATATGGATTTTATGATTGGCTTTTCGCAAAGATTAAAATGAATATTGTATGTGTTCTGTTAGAAAGTTAGGCTGTATTAAGTTTCTTAAGTAGTGTGTTCAAGATATAGTTTAGGTTATAACATAATGTTAAACTAGAAACTATGCTACATGAGATACTTTTTTTCTAAAGAAAGGACTTGCACCCAGCAGCAGCCACAGGACACCTGAATCTTTCAGAGAAAGAGAATTTATTGCTCCATTATCAGAAGAAACAAACTTCCCACCTCGCTCAATTAGGATGACGCTGTCAGGATTAAGAGGAAGAAGTTGACACTGACCAGACAGAATCCTGTGTTTGAATGGAATTTATGCATCATGTATGAATATGCAACAGGCTGTTGTTTTTAAGGGTTAATCCTCTGTTAACGTGTGTCCTTTTTTGGGCTTGTGCTGGCCAGAAAAAGGTACCTGGACTTCCATAACTCTTTGTTTCTATTGTCTCATATTGTCCTAATCCAAATTGTCCAAATTATTATTACTCTAATTATAATGCTATTTTTATAACCATTTTATTACTATTAAACTTTTAAAATCTTAAAAACAAGTGATTGACATTTTTCACACCAAGTAAATCAAACTATCCTTTGTAATTTCCTGAGATGTTGTGAAAAGCAGTAATGATTTTAGTCACCAAAATCTGGATATCAGGTGTGAGTAATGTGAAAAATGCCGATCACTTTTTGGAATCTCTGCTGATCAGAGTGACCTTGAGATGCATTAGAAAGTCTTTTCCCAGCCCAGCAGTTGAAGAAGGAGTCAGAACTCTTCTATTCTTGTTCTCAAGGTTGTTTATTGTTTTTTATCTATAAAATTCTTTCTCTGACTCGCTGAGGTCTGTCTAGCAGGTCGGGTTGAGCCACACTGCCTGCCTCAGAGGCGGTGTTCTCTTTTTATACTAAAAACTACGTGTACAGTGTTTACCATAACTTCTTAATACCTATCACCTATGTTAGAAAGTGAGCTTCTACTCTAAACTAATTAAAAGTGCCAACATCACAGCAGAAGATGGAGGCCAAGAAGAAGAAGGACTGGACACGCTTAGACTCTTCTACTTTGTCTCCTGAACCCCCATTCTAAAAACACTAAAAAATCTATTTTTCACCTTGTGATAAATTCACTGTCATTCTACTTAAGCTTTTGTATCTTGTCTTCATATAAGGTTGGTAACTTTGTCTTCACATAAGATTGGTAACTTTTTCTATGGGTCATAATGAAAGTCACAGGTATCTTGGGCTCTGAGCCCCCTGGCAGGGGTTCTGACAGTCCAGGACACCCAGAGGGATGTCTTGAACTCCAACAATCACTTGTTTTTAAGATTTTAAAAGTTTAATAATAATAAAATGGTTATAAAAATAGCAGTATAATTAGAGTAATAATAATTTGGACAATTTGGATTAGGACAATATGAGACAATAGAAACAAAGAGTTATGGGTACATTTTTCTGGGCAGCATAAGCCCGAAAAAGGACACACGTTACCAGAGGATTAACCCTTAAAAACAATAACTTGTTGCATACTCATACACCTCATACATGATGCATGAATTCCATTCAAACACAGGATTCTGTCTGGTCAGTGTCAACTTCTTCCTCTTAATCCTGACAGCGTTGTCATGGCTGAGCAAGGCAGGAAGAAGTTCATTTCTTCTGATAATGGGGCAATAAATTCTCTTTCTCTGAGAGATTTAGGTGTCCTGTGGCTGCTGTCTCACTGCGAGTCCTTTCTTTAGGAAAAAAGTATCCTACATAGCATAGTTTCTATTTTAACATTATGTTATAACCTAAACTATATTTAACACACTACTTAAGAAACTTAATACAGCATAACTTTCTAACAGAACACATACAATATTAATTTTAATACTTTCGAAAAGCCAATCATAAAATACGCATTTTTCACAAAGAAGGATGAAGTTGAAACAAAAATTGGTCAATAAGATGTGAAAAAGGAATGCGTTTAGGAAAACCTAAACAGGATAAATTGTGTTACTGTAGTAAAGCATGTACTTAAAAAAAGTTGTGTCTGATTTTTTCGTAATTCCTTGGAAAGTATTTGATTTTTCTTTACTGGGTTGTGTAGGTGTTTTAAAAATGTTTCCTATGGGTGTCTACTGTGGACTGTTAGGAAAAGACTTTTGCCTTTCCATCTCCTAAAGCTGCAAGTGTTAAACTTCCACTGGCATCATTTCCTTTCATATTAGGTGCCAGGATTTGCTTTTTTTCCCCTGCCTTTCCTCCATCCTTTCCTTTTTTTTTCCATGCCTGCTTTTTGTTATTTATTGGCCATACAAATGATCCTTGAGCACAATTTCTGCTTCTCAGTTTCATACCCTTCCAGGACAATCACTGTCTCCAGTTCTGCTTTAAGTTTTCCCATTCCACGTGGAAACCATTTATCTTCCTAATGGCCCTGTAGATTACATACCATGAAAACCTTAACACCTTTTGACCTCCATTTCTTTCCTTCTGCAATTCCAAAAACTTAAATGGCTCAAGATTCCTCAAATTCTACTTAGAGACCTCCAGAGGACTCTTCCAATCCAAATAGTCTGATCCAAATAAGTCCAATCCAAATAAGTCTGATCTGCTTTTCTTATGTCCAGTTACATCAGGTTGTTCAGGGACCTGTCCAATTGAATTTTAGGTATATTTAATTATGGAAGTTATACAGTCTTTGAGCAACCTGTTCTAACATTTTGCTGATTATACTTTGGAAAAAAACAACTACAAAACATAAATTGGTCTTACCTTAAAGCAGAATTTCTTGTGTCCACTTGTGTTGACTCTCATCTGGTCCCTGCACCTCTGAGAAGCTCCTGCCTCCATCTCTTCCCTACTGGATGTTTTAAAGGCAGCAGGAGCACCAACCTTCAGCTGATTTTCCACCTGCTTTCCAGGCCAGCCTTCTCAATCTTCCTGATTTGGCTTCAAGCATTCTGTGGGAGACCATGTCCAAAGATTTTAGCCAAAATACACAACATCCACTGCTGTTCCTTTGTCCACTGAGCTTAGCATCTCCTCAGAGGGGGCAGTGAGGCTACCAAAGGCTGATTTCTCCTCAATAAATCGATGTGAGCTGTTCACAGACACCTTCTTTCACTTTATGTGCTTCCAGCAGGATTTCTCTGTAGCCTCTCCAGGGAGCTGATATTGACCTATCTGTGCTGGTACTTCCTTCTCAAAGAAGATGACATTTCCCTTTTCCCAGCCACTAGAAACCTCCCCCAATGAGCATGAACCTGTTGGAGGTGATCAGAGAGTGCCTTTACCTTGGTCAGCTCTCTTGGCTTCTTACCTGCTTTTGTGGAATTGCATCCACTTGGATTAAGTGCTTCTCATGTGAGCTTCCTCTACTGTGACAAGTTCTTACTCCTGCAGATTCTGTCAGTGGGTTGGGGCAGTGTGGGCTCTGAGGGTGAACACAGATGTGAAAAGCACATTGAATATCAGAATTTTCCATGGGCTTTGTCATTAGATCTCTAATTTGAGGCACATTTTGTTTGTGTAAATGGACTTCACCACAGGGTACTTCATTCCTGCAAATGTCTCTGCTAACCTGCTGGCTTTTTGTCCTTTTCTCTGCAGCTGCCCTGGAGGGGCTGTGCTCAGCATCTGTCATCTATCACTACCCAGGTGGCACTGGGGGTAAAGTTGGGTCTCGCAGGGCCCAAGGAGGTTCTCTTTCTGCTGAGGCAGGGAACAGGCACAGGCCAGGTAAGGATGGCATTTCTGTTTTATTCTCTCTGCCACCACATCTGAAAACTTCTCCCTACATCCTGACTGTGTAAAATTATACAGATGACAACATTAATCAGAGGAGGGAGGTTTGGGGAAGAATTTGTTTTTTTTTCATTTCCAGATTTTTGCAATTACTTTTCTGTTTTGGTGTTAATGTCAACACATATGCTTTGCATAGAATCGCAAAGCTTTTGATTTCTTCACCTGATTGTTAGTAGTGTCTGTGTGTGTTTGAATTTTGCTGGAGGAGATGCAGACAGTTTTCATAAAATAGGATCTGGCAGGGCTGTTTGTATTAAAAAGAATTAAGTTGGGTACATTTTATTCAGGGTTCTTTTGCTACTCTAAAGTCAATGACTAACAAATAGATTTTTTAAAACGAAATGCCGATAAACCAACATAATTTTTAAGATTTAGTATACTTTTTCTAAACTCTTGGACTGCAAAGGAGATGGCTGAGGAGAAATATGAGAGCAATCTGTAATACAGTGAACATTGTTGAAAAGGATGGGTAGGGATCACAGGCTCAGTGTTTGTTTCCAGAGAAGAACTGGAGGACATCAAACAGAGCTTAGCAGATGGAGAAGCAGATGAAAGGAGTTACTCTTTATCCAGCCCCCAGGTATGATGTGGAACTCCTTAGCATTCAGAGGTGCCAGATCTGGTGCTGTGTGTGAGAGGCAAGGCTGCTGCAGCTCCATGGCCCCAGGTCCAGGCAGACAGGAGGCTGAGCAGGAATTCCCAGCAGGCCTGGAGAACACAGAGGGAACACAGACACAGCCTCAGTCTGTCCAGGAGCTGGCACTGCTCTGCACCAGCTGCTGGCACCTCAACCCACAAGGCTGAGAGCCAGAGCCCATTGCAGCTGTTGGTGCTTAGACCAGCACACACACATGCCCTCCCCTCTGCTTTCCCATGCTTGGTCCCTAAACTGCCTCAGTCCCTCCTTCTCTTTGTCTTTGGCTTGTCCCCTACACGCCAGAAGGAATCCCAGGATGTTCTTTCCCTCCAGTGAGCCCCATATCCCTGTAGGAGTGACCCCCCAGTCTGTCTGTAAGGGGATCCAGAGACTTGCTGGGGTAACTGAGCTGGGCTTCACCGCCCCCCCCGGCTCTGGTGGCTCTGATTTGGTTATTGGGGTTCAGCTCATGGTCACTGATCCTCTCCACTCCTCTGTGGTTGTGCAGATGGGCCTGTCACATAACCTGACACTTGTCACATGGTGTTACAGCTCCTGAAAGGCTCCGTGGCCTTCAGGAGAGGCTGGGCTGGGGTAGGAAAATGGAAATCCATTGATTAATGGGAGCTCCACAGGCCTGTGGGCTAACCCAGCACAGCTGCTGCTTTGTAAGCATTCACTCAGGACTGAAACATAGCTGGGTTTCAGTGCTGGTTTTAAGTTCTCTTTTGTGCACTGTGGTCAGAATTAATTCCTTCATCGAAAAGAAGGAATCTTTCAGATCCACCCATCTTTATTCTTTTATAAGTCACAATCTAGTAAACACTTGCTTTGTATTACCTTTATTATGAACTGTGTGTATTGAAATCAGATAATTGTGATAGTAAAATTACCTTATTTCAGGACAGAATACTAATTTTTATACAATACCTAGTCATTAAAATCTGTGCATTTGGTCCCATGACCTATGAATGCATTTTACATTGGCTGTTACAATTTCACCTGGTTAGTGACCTTTTCAATGGATATTTATCAGGAATGCTGCAATCTGTTTGTTTGTCATGGGTACTCCTGGTTACTAAAGAAGGTAACAAATAAGTCACAGCTATCAGAATAATTGAATTAATTTTGGGTGTATTATTGCTGGTTTCTATTTAAGTTGTCTTGTATTTCAAAGTCCAGTTTGCAAACTTGTTACTGTAGTTGTATTTTAAAAATTTTTTTGTTTCATATGAAAAGATTTTTCAAAGGACTTTTCTGTGAAGAGAAATTGATTACAGTTTTTTTTTTTGTCATCCTTTGCAGACAAAAATATTACTTCGTGGCCCTTTAGATACTGTTCCCTAAGTCTAGTTATGATCTCTGTGTTTGGTGTGAACTGCTGAGCTCCCTCTGGCCAAACAGCTGTTGCTGTGATGTCATTTTCCTACAAAGTTTTCTGAAAGTTTCTTTTTATTGCCTATTCCTGAGTCTGCAGTGCCTTTCATTTTAAATCCTTTCAAACTGCACCTTTGGTTATAGTCTCTTTCACTGTAATTGATTTTGTGAGGACAGTGCTCAATCTGGGGAACAAATTCCACTGTATCTTTCTGTGGGATAAAGCCAGAAAAAAAGGGATTCCAAATTCTGCACAAAGAAATGCCACACTTGGAACTGAAACTTGTGCCTGATTTTGAGGTGTGTAGATGTGAGAGTTACATTTAGTGCTTCCTCTTGTACCTGGAATTGCACCTCTTGTACTTCAGCCTTCAAAGGATGAAGTTTCCTGCCCATATCCAGCCAATAGAAACATCTTCCTCTGGAATCCCTTGTGATTTCCGTCCTTTGGCAGTTTTAGGCTGCAGCATAGGACCTGCTCAGCAGATGGGGTATCTGCTTTATGTAGAAACAACTTTGGAAAGAAAGTTCCAAATTACAACTGAGCTTCTGCTCTGTGCTGTGGCTGCCCATCCCTGGAAGTGCTCAGGGTCAGGTTGGGTTTTTGAGCCTCTGCTCTGGTGAAGGTGCCCCTGCCCATGGACAGGGGGTTGGAACTTGATGGTCTTTAAGGTCCCTTTCCAAACCATTCTGTGAGAAGGGTGCTTTGACTTCTCAGGTATCTAAACCCTTTTGTTTGTATGGGGACAGATTTAGGCTGTGTCCCCTGGAATTCCTGGATGTGTCTCTGCAGCCTTCAGTGTAAAGGAAGATTCTGAGTTGCTCAGTTCCTCCAGGCCAGGAAATCTGGATGTGATGTAACAGTTGTGGGATTTGTATGTCAAACAAGATGAGTCTGGATTGCTTTATGCTTAGGTCACTGGCTGGTCTGGATTTCTCCACTGGATTTTATTTGTTGAGAGGTCTAAGATCTTGAATTTGTTGCTTTTTCCCCAGGCAGAATTATGACCCCTGAGTGAAGTGTTGGTGTATATTTGAATCTAGATCTAAATCTCTGCTTCACTTGTCTGGAATCTGAGCAAGTCAACTGAAGGGAGGGTCTGTCTTGCTGATAAAATAATTGTTTTTGACTGCTTAACCCTTGAGATGAATAATTTTCTTGTCATGTTTAACCAAAGTTTAGGGCGAGGTGTTCCATACTGGTAATCCAACTCTGCAGTACTCTTGGCAGCTCTTACATGGACAGTCTGGCTTTTTGGCTTGACATGACTCAATTATTCAGAAAATTAGATGGAGAGAAGTGAATGATAATTAAAAGGGATAAAATTACTTGGAAATTTTATTCTAGAGTATTGTGCAGATTAAATGAGCTCCCACAAAGAGATAGAAGTATTGTAGGTCCTGGCATGAATACTAAGTGGACTGTAATGGAAACTTGCTGACCAAAACAATAAAGATAAAGGAAAAAATAGATGGATTTAAATTATATACTGCAAATTCTGAAATTCTTCTTAGTGTGTCTTAGAACTTATTGCAAATTTATAGACTTTTACATTTATTTATTAACAAAATGAGATTTAACATATGGGGACTACTTGAATTATAATTGGTAGTCCTTCACAACAGCAGTGATAACCCTGATGAATCTGATGATTTTGTTCAAGCCTGATGTTATAAAAGATTATAAGAACTTACTTTGCTGGCTCTATTTAAGGCTGAAAAAAATCATTTTTGTTCCTCCTTTTAGGGGCACAAGAAGTTCTCATTGATCCAGGTACATTATTTTTCTGCATGTTTCCAAAGTATTTTCTTGTATTACTTGATGTGTTTTGCAATTGTATAGTTATTGCCACTTGCCAAAACTAGTAATGATCCCTGATGCTTCAGTTTTTGGCTATAAATCTTGAGAAATTATAGAGACTGAAGGGTAACTGGCACAAAATAAATGCTGTAGTTCTGTGATTGTGTCTCAATAAATTCTAATCAATAGGATTTCTTTCCGTGAGTAGTGAGGATTTTGAAATATTTTTGAAGTGACCAACATGAATGGTCCTGTGGTTCTGTAGTGTCATGGTGCTCCCTCAGTCATCATGAACAAACATCTTGCACTTCCATAAAAATAATCTTAGTCTCCAGATGTGCTTGGTCTGATTCATTAAGGTTAATGAGCATATTAAAAAGTTCCCTTAGCATTTAAATGTGTAAAGAAACATTCTTTCTGCTCCCTGAGAAAAATTCAGAAATACCTTTCACAGTAGTTTTTAACTGTCTGTTGACAGTTAGGGCCAGCTCTGAAATACAGAGATTTTTTTTGCCATTTTTGCAGAGAAACCTCTTGGAGAAGCCAATTAGTGTATAATCCTAAATAAATTACAGTATAATGCTGCAGATTAAGTAATATGTAAGAAGGTATTGAGCCTTGCCAAGCCTTTGATATGTTTCCACTTTTATGATGTTAACTCTAATAAAATAAAATTCTAAAAATAAAATTTTCATGTTCTTTCTAATACTCCAGATTTCCTTGGCATCTATTTCAAATTCTTATCCCTTATATAGACCCTTCTGTCTCTTGCCTTCTTTCTTATATAAGAAAACCATTTTCTTACTGTTTTGTCTGAGCCTTTTTTTTTCCTAAGGTGTGCTTTAGAAACACAGTTTTAAAGTAGAAGGAGGAATAGTTCAAAGATTAAAACTGGCTATTCAGATGTGGCCATGATATAAGTTTAGCAATCTGTATTTTACTCAAAGTCTAAACATTCAGATAAGGGCTAAAAATCATGAATGTATATTTTTTTACTAAGTGAAAGATTATTTCCTTTCTTTCTAGGTAGGGCAAGTGTACCTTGTGTATTCTGTGTCAAACCTACAGCATACCCTAGCTTGCTTTTTAGATATTTAGCATTTGCCAAGAGTCCCTGTGCTCATTTCTGACCCTGTTCTGTTCCAGGTGCTCTGACTTCCAACGGCATCAATGCAGATACCAGCGCTGAGATAGGACGTGCCAAGAACTGCCTGAGTCCTGAAGACATCATAGAAAAATACAAAGAAGCCATTTCTTACTATGGCAAGGTAATCCTGGTTATTTATAAAGGAACACTTTAAGTTCTTTTCAGCCATGAACTGCTGAGGCTTTGGTTTTGGGGGATCTTTTAAAGCATGGCAGTGAGGTTTGTAAAACAGCTTCCAGCTCTGCTGGAGCACTTTTTAGGTTTTTGTGCAAATGCTCAGAGCCTGAGATGGAAAAGGAACTTAATGTCTGCAGTCATAATAAGAAAAGGAAAAGAATTGTTTTTTGCTGTGAAAATAGTGGCTCAGTGTCTACATCAACACTAAAGATAAGTTTGATTGTATTGCAGTGGAGTTATTTAATCACTTTTTAATTTCAGGTGTTTCTCTTGTTTGATAATGTATCTTTAGACTAAGCTTATAAATATTTACTACAGGCATTTTCATGTCCATGTTAAAGGGAGACTCTCCAAGTGAAACAATTTCAATTGTGTGCATGAGTTAATTTATGATCAGGAGCAATGAAAGGTGATGATTCTGGGCACAGTGTCAGATAAATTAGAATCCATCAGTAAAACAATAACTGTCAAGGATGCATTCAGCTTTTTAATGTTACCTTAAGGGTACATTGCTCATCTTGAAAGGGTGTGATGTCTCTAGGAGTGTAAAATTATTGGACTTAGTTGGGCTTAAGGCAGGATATTTATATTTTGATTATTTATAATATGCACTGTGCTCTCAGCAAGTAATAACTGTGCTTCACTGCAGCTTCACTTGAAATAACAAAGAGATTTGTGTCAGGACTGATTTATAACCCTTCAAGACAAGCACAGTTACCTTCTGTCTGTTCCAGACCTACAGAGTAACTCCTTGCTCTAATGCTGAGGAAGCAGCACTTTCTGCAGACTTCTTATGTTCTCACTCAACTGAAAAAATTTCTGTAGCACCTTCTAAAATAGATTCAATCTCCACTGATTTGCTTTTGCTAATATAAATGCATGAGAGAGGAATATGTGACAGCTTTGCTGGTGTAACTCTTGCATTTTTTTATCGAGATTTCTTTCCCCCATTGGTTTTCAAATACAAATACCTGAAGAGAGCTTAACTTCAGCAGAAGGTGGGCCAAATCAAATACCTACTATCAGTGTTTTTTGAGGAAATTACCAGGCCAGATTGTCTGGCTAGAAAATTGCCTGTTTGTTATCTGAGCACAAACAATTCAATGCACATCTGCATTGTCTCCTTAGCTTCCTTAAGCAAGCTAAATCACTAAACAGTCATTTACAGCAAATGTTTTGTAAACAAATATTGGAACAGTCAGATGGATTTCTAATTCTCTCATCAGGAATATTGTTTTAACTAAAGAGAAAATGGATGCAGCAATAAAAATATTTGCATTGTAAAGGTAGAATTTATTTGCAGACACAGCACCACAACCAACCATTTATATGAGGTTTTCCCAAGTGGTTCCAATATTCCCAGCTTTTCTCCTCACCTGAACTCTCAAAATGAGAGCAGTGAGTGAAGAGGGTGAAAGCAGCTGTCTTGCACAATAATATTTTAGATGACACCTTAACTTTCACTTGGGCATATGTTGATGATTTAACAGTGTAGTCATTAGCATGAAGGAATTGCTGGGTTTGGAGGATGTGACAGCTGATTTATGTGCTGAGCAGAAATGCTCATAAAATCTAACAGGTGCAATATTTCAATATTATTTTAATTTTCTCCCTCTCCAAGTACAAGAATGCTGGGGTGATTGAACTGGAAGCTTGTGTGAAGGCTGTGAGAGTCCTGGCAATGCAGAAGAGGAGCATGGAAGCCTCTGAGTTTCTGCAGAACGCAGTTTATATCAACCTTCGGCAGGTCAGTTGGAAAGTCCAGGTTTCTTTCTCTTGTCATTTGACAGAATATACTGAAAATTACTTAGATTCAGGAGACTCCAGTTTATTTTCTGTACCACTGCATTCCTTCTGACGAGAGCTTGACTTCTGAGGATTTTCACATCTGTGAGTCTGGGTTACAAGGTATTGAGAGTTCATCTAAAAACATGAGGACTTAGTTTGAGATTAAACTCTGTTGCTTCTTCTCCCTTGTGAAGGTAAAAAAAAATCCCATTGTTGTTCTCTTGTGATGCTGTACTAGGGAAAAACAGCTGCCTGGGATGGCTCTGCAGTGGATTTTAAAAATTTTCTTGATTGCATCTCATTCAATGGAACTGAGCAAATCAGGAATGGCCTGTTGCAGAGTGAGCTGAAGGGTCTGATTAGTGTTCTTAATCAACTGAATTTTTGCTGTGTAGTGCAAAGTCTTAATTAAGCCAAATCAGAAAGGAATTCAGGAGGGAAATCAGTGTTTGGAGCTGTGTGGAAAGTGCTCAGTATCACCACAAAAACAACATTAACACTTGAGCAGTGTCTTAAGCTTGGTGTCACTGCTCACAGAGTGATTGCTGTGGTTGAAAGGATTAATAAAAAGCTGTTAGGTTTCTTAATGGTTTTTGGTTTTTGCTCATTACATCTTGGTAAGATGAGCATTTTGAATTCACACCATTGACCTTATTAGGCCCAGACAGGGACAGCAGATTTATGAGGAAGGTAGAACACTTCCTTTCATTTGCTAAGAATCCTTTCTCTGGAATAAATTTTCTAACAAAGCATTAATGAGACAATAATTAATTGGTAAGCTGTCATAAAAATCATCAGTCTTGTTAGACAGTGCCTTAATTGCCATAATCCTTGTAGTGCTAGAGGCCCTCTTTAATTCTCTAACCTGGTTTTTTGCTGGCAGTTCTGCACCCTTTGTTATTCACCCAAACTCTTGTGCTGGTGCTGTTATTCTTGTTGCCTGCAAACTCCAAGATTGTTGTTGTTTCTTTTTCTGGAAGCAATTAGTGCATTAAGAGAATACTCAGTTCTCCCTGACACCACTGATATTGCAACTTTCACTTCTTACCAGAGGAGACCTGTTATACCCAGTGTCTTGGTTTGAAGGGCAGGTGTCTGACAAGGAGGGAAGGAACCTCTCTTGGAATAGAAAATGTGAACCCCTTCCCTCCAAATAACTCTGAAAATCTGGGGCTTTCAGGCAAAGCCCTGGGAAAAGTAATCACAGTTCTTCACTGGTGTGTGTACCCTCACCCCCTGGCCAAAATCTCTTGGTGTTTTTGCCCTTCCCAAAGAGAAAACCCCCCAGGTGAGAGAGGAACCAGCTGTACCCTTCCCCACCTTGCCCATTTTTTTTGGTCACCCTTAAGTCCTGTTCCTTATTGTCTCTTACCAACAGATGGCACAAAATTCCATGAGAGAAAGAAGCAAAAGGAGAAATCCTAACCCCTAACACACAGTGAATGGCAAAGTACTTGCCACTTCAATAGTTGATATTTATTGCCTAATAATACACAAACACAAAGACTGGCAACATGAAAAACAGACCCTGATCTGAGCTGCCAGTGAACCTGCAGCCAGTCCAGCCCAAAGCAGTTCAGACTGGATCTCTGCAGGGCTGGGAGCAGAGTTTGTGTTGGCATCATTGTGTGAAATAACTGTAGGATAATCTTTCCAGGGCTGGGAAATGTGTTTTCCTTAAAGAGAGCTGTGGCTGGGAATTGTATTTACAGCTTTTTAAGATTTAATGTATGAAGCATGGAAACAAATAAGAGTTGTATTTATAATTTGGACTAACTCATGAGGAGGAGTCATCTTGGGATAGCTGAGGGAATAAACTGTAGTACAGACAGTGTTTTTCATATGTAGGTAAATAGAACATCAGCACAACCAATATTCTGCAGCAGAAAAAACACCTCACAGGTTAAAGTGTAAGACTTATAAACAGGAAAACTAGTTCCTATCCATAAATTTAATTACATACTCAGTCTAGTAATATCATGTAATTGGTATTTTCTGATGAGCTGCAGGGTAATAAGACTTAACTTTGCATCCAGTTATGAGGAATAAATTGTAAAATATAATTACAGAGAAAGTGAGATTATAAAATTTTAATGTAGTAAGGAATAATTAAAAAACAAATAAAAAGCTTCATTCTTTGAAAGCCTGACTTGAAACAAGCCTGAGGAAAAACTCTATTACCTGAAGAGTGACCTACAGCCTTTCCAGGTGCAGTTGTAGTTTTGTCTGGTAGAGCAGTCAAATAAAAATTAACCAGGTGGAAATAATGCTGTGCTTCAGGTGGTGGCTGTTTTGCAGTCACTTTACAGGCATTAAGCTTTTATAAATTTGTGAGGTCAGGAAAGATGTTTGTAGGTGCTGCACCAATGGCCTGCAGAATGCCTGCTGCAATCTTCCCAGAATTAATTACTTGGAGTATCTGGGTGGGTTTTTTCTGATTTTTCTTCTTTCAAATTCCTGGATGGTAACACATAACTGTTTGTGCTTAGGAAAATGCAATTTTGCTGTCTTTGTGGTGATGAAAAAAAGGTTTTCTGCAGCTGAGGAAAATACTTGATTAACTCTGGGGACAACCATTAAGCAACAAGTTATGTAACAGTGGTAAAAACTTAGATATGATGAAAATAAAACTTTCTGGGAATCTACTGCCTCTCTCATAGTAATTCCAATTATTAGTGAGTGCTCCTGTCTACCTAAAGAGCATTGCCCTGTCTTTTATCATCTTAAAGAATTTAGTGAACATTGTCAGTATTTGTATTTAAGGAATAGCTTTTGATAGGGTTTTTTAAAGCTTTGTTTTTTTGCTTTATTTCCTGATCATGTGCTTGTGCCCTTTTCAGCTTTGCTGCCATATTTTTCATTGTTCTAACCTGTTAAAAATGACACAAATAGGTGACTTCAGTATGATACCTCATGTTCTTTCTGAGTGATTGCTTTTGGGAACTATGGTAACTTCTCCAATTTTTTTCTGTGTTTTCCTTTTGTGTTTTCTGTTTTTTCCAGCTCCACTGGTTTCTGAAAGTTTTCACCCTGGTGCAATTACCTTTTTTCACAACTCATGATATACAGGGCTTGGTCTTAGGGATGGGTGGTACTTTTGTGTCAGCACTGTCTTGTGTTGTCATTTCTGAAAAAATAGGAATTTCAGCTTCAAAATTTGTCTGAAACGCTCTAAAATGCTTTGCTACTCTGTGTGTTTCTTCATATCCTGAAGTACAAAAATTTGAACTGTCAGATAAGGTCGTGGTGCCTTCTGATAACTCCTCTTTGATGTGTCTCATATCCCTGTGTCCAAAATTAGAAGTGACTTTTGAGAACAGACTGCTTTTTGTAATTATATCAGGATTTGAGTGGCTAAAAGACATTTTGAAGCTCTGCTTACAAGACCTAATCCTTTCTGTAAAAACCAGCCAGTGTGGTGAGCAACTTCCCTTTGCCTGTCCAAGCCTTTAAGTGCCTGAAGTTAAGCAGACTGATTGATACTTCCAGTTTTGAAGAATGAGTTGCTGTTTCTGTCCTTTAGGGCTATTTTTGGGTGAAGTTTGTCACTTGAAACACTTTGCAAAACGTGTTGGCAGTTTTAGAGTAATTTCAAGTACGTTTTATCACTTTTGATTGTGCCAGATTCCGTGCACTAGGTGTCAGCATTGCTCTGCCTGCTGGTTCCTGGGACACAGAGCAGGAATCATCCAGAGTTTCTGTGGCAGTCTCTTCATGGCTGGCTGACTCCAAAGCAAGATTATCATTCAGGCCAGAGGCAAAAAGAATTAAGTTACCTGGGACTTAGGCCAATACACTGATAAGTTAAAGGAGCACATGGTGGTAGTTCCTTATCAAGTTGGTTTCAGCTTTAAGCCTAACAGGACTTTAACTAAATTCCACCTCACTTGTGTGCAAGTGTATCATGGAATTGTTTAGGTTGGAATAGAGCTCAAGACCAACCATTAACTCAGCACTGGCAAGCCCAGCACTAAACCATGTCCCCAAGTGTCACAGCTATACATCTTTTAAAGCCCTTCAGTGATGGTGACTCCACCATGTCCCTGGGCAGGCTGTTCCAATACTTGACTCAGTGAAGAAATCTGTGTCTTTCTATGACATTTTGCTACTTTACCATTATTTTTTTACCTTGTTGGGAAAAGCTCCCCTTGAACTCACTGCTTCCCTCCAAAACTTGCTCATGGTGAGGCACTGGCGCAGGTTTGCCAGAGGAGCTGTGGATCTCCCATCCCTGGGAGTGTTCAAGGCCAGGTTGGATGTGGTTTGGAGCCAGTTGGTTT
The DNA here is from genome assembly GCF_037042795.1 of Molothrus aeneus. NCBI lineage: Eukaryota > Metazoa > Chordata > Aves > Passeriformes > Icteridae > Molothrus > Molothrus aeneus. The sequence goes on along the minus strand of NC_089646.1, from coordinate 149,304,811 downwards.
AGAAAAAGACATTCCTACCCATAGCAGGCATTTGGAACAAGATGATGTTTAAGGTCCCTTCCAACCCAAACCATTTTATGATTCTGTGATTCAATCTCACGGTGTTTAAATCACAGTGCGGTTTCATGGAATGAAAAATTTGTGGTTTACAAGATTAGAGACATAAAAATCCAGACAGTAGTTGCTTGCCTTCATAGCCTGAGATTTCAAGATTAGATTTAATCTTCAAGGGATGAAAATTTTAGTGAATCAATAAATCTTGGAAGTGGAATATTTTTGCACTCCTTTCATTCACACCAATATCATGTTAAGTATCTTCCATAAAATGTGGAGCTGTTTAGCTGTTACTGACTGTTTTGACTGTTTACTTGTTAGTACCACTTACAAATAAAGTTGAAGCTGCAGAACTTCATCTTTGCAGTTTTTATTAACAGTTGAACCAAGCTTAACTTTCCCTGGCTGCAGAAGCTGTCATGCCTGGCTATGTGCAAATCCCTGCCCTTCTGCAGTGCCAATGTCTGCTACTCCTGTTTGTTTTTTAAAACTCAGCACTTAAAATCTTTGCTCAAAACTATCCCTTTCCTCCTTTCCTTTGCAAGTGCAGCTCTCAGAAGAGGAGAAGATCCAGCGTTACAGCATCCTGTCGGAGCTGTACGAGCGCATCGGGTTCCACCGCAAATCGGCGTTTTTCAAGCGCATCGCGGCCATGCAGTGCGCGGCGCCCAGCATCCCCGAGCCCGGCTGGAGGGCCTGCTACAAACTGCTGCTGGAGACCCTGCCTGGCTACAGCCTCTCCCTGGACCCCCAGGACTTCAGCAAAGGTCAGTGGGATTGCCACTTAGCTGGCTTTCCATAATCATTTCCTTGAGAGATTTCATCCTGGACCTAAGTTGTTTGGTAATCTGAAACTAAGGCAGCAGATAAAGAAGTTGTTTAACACTGTGCCTTCATTTTTTCTTAATATTGTTCCAATAATTTCAAATTTCTGCAAGTCACTGCTGAATGTGTTGCTGTGGTTCCCTGGCTGCAGGAAGTAATTATGTGTTATTTATGAAAACTTTGTTTCTTATGTTTTTCAAAAAACCGTTATTATCTTTGTTTTGATAATGTGCTTCTCAATACCTGAAAAGGTCATCTATTATTCTGGATTACTTTTTCAATTCAAGTGCCTTCAGCTGTCCCATCAGAAATTGTATTTCTTTTTGTTTTGTGGCTGTTTGATCTTATAAGAAAAGAGTAAAAATCCTTTTACATATTTTTGTATATAGATACAGCTAATGTAATTAATAGGGTCAAATATGTCACATTTTCCCACAAATGAGATCAGAGACAGCTAAATTGCTGCTTGGCAGCTCCTTTTGAGTAAACCTTTCCAACACCTTGCATTGTGTTATAGAGCAGCAGTTTTGGGGACCGTTCCCTGAACGTTGTAGCTGCAGGAAGAGATGGGTTTAGCTGTATTTGTGGATGGTTGGTGTTGGGGTTTTTTAAAACTGTTGTGATTTGGCAGTCAAATTATATGTGAGAGGAGGTAGCAAATGCCAAGTGGACTTGGTGGAAAGATGCTAAGAGTCTAGGAAGATGGAATGTGCTGGGAAAAATATGCTGTAACCTGGGATAGAACTGTGTTGGGAGACGAAGTTGTAGAAGTTCTGCAAGAAATTATAAATAAAAAAGCAAAGACAAGACATGACTGGTATTTATCTTTCCTTTTTCCCTTACCTTTATGTTGCACTGAAGTGAGTTGTCTCGTTTTTTATCCCCGAAATGGCTCTTTTAGAGACATATGGAAAGATCACTGCAAACTCTAAGATAGAAATGACATTTCACACATGAAAAATAATGAGACTCTCAAAATATAAACTCTCAAGGTTTGGTTGCAGTAAATATTCCTAAAACAGTTTGCCAAATGCTGATGGGTGATATTACAAGGAAGGCTGTTGAAGTTTATGAAGTATTGAACATCTTGAAATATCTGTTATTTAAAAATTATTGCTGTTGCTTACTACTAAAAGCAGGTTAAGCTTCATGAAGAGTGCTGCATATTATGGTTCTGAAAGGAAGGTTATGTTAAGATCATCTATTTATTCTTCCCATAGATACTCTACAAATATGAAGTAATTCATAGCCTGAAACTTAAAGACTGAAAATCAGGATATGTGCCTTGTGTTCTAGAGTTTTATTGCTTTTATTGCCTGGGAAAGCATTTAGAAAAAAATATCTCTTGCTTGATCTTTAAAGAGAGTTAAGAATTACTGGGTAGTTTTTTTTTCTTTACAAGGGCATGGAGTGACAAGACAAGGGGAAATGGCTTCAAACTGAAAGAGTAGGTTTAAACTGGATATTAGAAAGAAATTCTTTACTGTGAGGGTGGTGAGGCCCTGGCACAGGCTGCCCACAGAAGCTGTGGCTGCCCCATCCCTGGAAGTGTCCAAGGCCAGGTTGGATGGGGCTTTGAGCCACCTGGTCTAGGGGAAGGTGTTCCTGCCTTATGGCAGGGAGTTGGAAATAGATGATCTTTAAGGTCCTTTTCAGTCCAAACCATTCTGTGATTCTATGATTTCAATTTCTGTATGAAATCTCATGTACATTGTCCAGAGAATTTAAAAAAATTAAAAGTTTTGAGTATAATTTTGGATTTTGGGAAGTGTTTACTTCATCTTCAGAATTTTAACTGTACATTTATTAATCAATAGACAAGCATACAAAACAAAACTTGATTTCATGTTTAGATATTCAAGCAAATACAACAATCCTATTTTTTGTGTTGAGTACAAGGGTTGGATTTTGTAACAGTCATTGGGTGATTGGTATGAGTGCCATAAAATTACTGCTTAGCATGTGAAGAAAACCAAAGCCAATGTGTTTGTGATGATTTCCACCTTTACAATACATTAAATATGATGATATATTCCCTGCATTTCCCCCAGGAACTCACAGGGGATGGGCTGCAGTGCAGATGCGTCTGCTCCATGAGCTGGTCTATGCTTCCAGGAGGATGGGCAATCCTGCCCTGTGTGTCAGGCATCTCTCCTTCCTGCTCCAGACCATGCTGGATTTCCTTTCTGACCAAGGTAGGATTTTTAAAAAAGCAGAGATTTGCACTTTCTTCTGATCCATAATCAAATAACGTGGCCCTGTTTTGAAATAGAATTAATTTGGGAAGGAATGGAGGGCAGGGAAGTTGGGGAGTTCTGTGTATGCCTGAGTGGGTTATTGATGGTAGTCAGTCAACAGAGTTGAAATTAGATGATCTTTAAGGTCCTTTCCAACCCAAACCATTCTGTGTTTCTAACTTTTGGAAGCTGAATGTGATGGACCTGAGTTAAGCAGTGTTTAACTGGGACAGTGGCCTTAAGTTCCTCTACATTCTGCAGTTTATTTCTTTTTTTTTTTTAATTCAGCAATATATTTTAACAGGATTTGATTTGTCAAAGGTTGACAATGCAATTAACGTCTATGGATGATTTTCAGCAATGGGAATGATGTGTGTGAGGATCCTTCAGTGGGATAGAACCATGTAATATTTACAGAATCACCTGAAAAAGCCAAAAGTGACAACTGTTATTTTGTATTTTGTTTCTTAGGAAAAATATTCCATAGTGACTTGTTTATCACCCAGCTTAATGAAATCAATGATCTTAATGAGTGCTGAAAGATTTTAAAAATTGGTTTTGCTTCTCAGTAAGTCAGGCAAAAAATGCATTTTTCCCAGTTACTCCTTTGTTTACAATAAAGAGGATGGAAGTGAAAAAGTATAGGTTGGCTTTTTTTTTTTTTTTTCTTTTCTCCTTCAGTTATGGCCAAATGTCTCCCCTTAGTGACTCCTGCAGCGAAGAACTTTGTTGGCAAACTTTTGGTATTTGCCTGCTTTTTTCCCCTCTGTTTAGTGGCTCAAATCAATGCCAGGAGGAAGGAGGGGAACTGATAAACTGAAATAAATTTGCTTTCTGCCTGTAGATCTTCTTTGCTGTCAAAAGGTCCTTGGATTTTCCAGGACTTACAGTGAAGCTTTGTTGATATATGTATGGAAAGTTGTGCTGAAGACAAGGTTTTAAACTCTTCCACTCTGCATTTCCACATGTGATATTGTTAATCCCCAATCCTAAAAAGGTTTGAACTCCCAAAGACAAGAATCTTCTGTGTTCTTTGCCTTCAGACATTGTATGTCTGAGTAAAGCTTCCAGTTTCCTAAGGCCTAGGATAACTCTGATGTTTAGTGCCTTTGAAAAAATCAAACTAAATATTCTCCCATGTGTTTGAAAAACAGTTGAATATTTTTTTCCTTCTTTCCTGAATGCATCCAAATGCTGTTGAGTTTGGTGTCTTTTATTGATAAGAAGTGCCAGAAGTGTATTTCTGGCCTGTATTTTTTTTGGAAACTCTGCTGAGATTGATATTGTGTGACCATAGAATCATTAAGGTTGCAAAAGGCTTCCAAGATCATCAAGTCCAACCTGATGTTGTGCAAGAGTCCATTTAGCATAGAAAAATTACTTAAAATTTATAGTTCTTATAAAAATATTGGAATATTAGGGAAAAATAAACCAACAAACCTTCAATCTTGAATTGTAGTAAAGGACAAAAGCAAGAGAATGGAAGGCAGAGGATTAGGTTATAGTTTTACTTACTGTGAACTGTTCCCTTATAAACCAGTAAAAAGGTGTCATTAGAGTCCTCTACTGCCACATGACTGAAATGTCCAGGTTTTGTTAATCAATTGAAGTTTTAATTAGAAAACAGAATTAATGCAGTGGTATTGGAGTTCAAGAGTGCTCAGATTTTCCTATTTTTCTATGCTGCATAGAAAGTCACCAGTTGCTAAGGGTGGAGAAAAACTCACTCTTTTGGAAAGTCAGTTTTCACTTGAATATGTTCTTTCCTTCATATTTTTAAAGCTTGTTACTGACTATCTGCTAAATCCTATTCTTGTATTTAAAGTTTGGGTAGTTTGCAGTTAATTTTTAAAATTAGAATAAATAGAAGTGAAAACTCTTAAGCTGAGAAGTTACGACCTAAACATTTGGCTCTGGAACTTGACCTTCTAACCCTTTTTCTCTCAAAATTAGCTGCCCCTAGACACAGAAAAGGAACATTTTCTCATTTTTAAATTTAATTCTGTTCATTTACTAGTTCAGTTGAAGCTGGGATTCTGATTTATTCTCCAATTAGAAGTTCAGCTGCTGAGATTTACTTGTTCCAATGAAATCTAGATCTATTAATTAGAAACTCTTGCTTCTATTAATGGAACACAAATGCATTCAAAACTGGTTTGTGTTTAAAACAAAATTTAATGTTTGAATTGAATCATGCATTTTAAAACACAGCTTGTCTATGTTTACTTGAATTTACTTGAATCTCCAACCATGCAGCCTGGCAAATCTAAATAAAGAATATCATCAAGTAAATGGGAGATGTCAGTCACTATTTTAACAACATGGAAGCTAAAAGTTTGATTTAAAATTAAGCTGTTTAGTTGCATAAATATGTAAAATGCAGTCTTCTGCAAAGCAAAAAGAGGTACTAAAGTCTGTGTAAAACCTCTAATCTCAAGCTATTATGTTTTAATAGTAACAATTAAGAATCACTTTCTTTAAATAAGAATTAAAATGTGCAGTTGCAAAGTTGCTTGGAATTGAAACTATCTTTTGCATGATGCTTTTTGAAACAAAACTGTGTGTACAGCTCAGTGAATTTGAATTGAATAATGTCAGATATTTGGAAAAAATTATTTTACTGTGGCTCTTCACTGATAATATTAATACAACTTAAATGGGTTGTGGCTTGCATAGAGTGCAAATAATTCTGAGTTGGCTCATCTGTTATGTCAACATAATTATATGGAGACAGCTGCTAAGGAAATGTGACTGTCCACTCACCAGGCAGTCCTTGGTGAATGAGTACAGAGTTGGGAATGTTTCTCCATTGCCTCTTGGAAGATTTGAGGTTTGAAAGTGAAAGCTTTAAACTGCTTCCTTTTAGAAAATGAGGCACCTGTTAGAAGATCACTGAAAGACCTTGGTGTTGATCTGTTAGGGAAGGGAGGAATGAACTTGGGAACATCAGGTGAACTTGGCCTGGGTACTGAGGAGCAGCCAATGGATTTTAGGGGAGCAGAGATGGAGGTCACCAGTGATGTGCTGTTCTGGGAGGTGGATGTGAGGTTGCCACTCACAGAACCCTCTCTAAGCAAGTGCCCAAAAATCTGTGAGGTCTACATAGTGCTGGAGTCTTTGCTGTCCTGGCTGCTCCACCCTGCTGGTGCTGCTGCCCTGGCTCTGCTCCCTGGCTGGGCAGCTCTGGGAGGGACCCTGGGATGTCCTGTGGCACCCAGGGAGATCTGCCATGGCACTCTGTGAGCAGTGCTGGGACCATGCTGGGCTAACCCTTTCCTGTGCTTCTCATCATCATTGCTGGCATTCTCCTACTTCCCTATTTTCTCCTTCTTTCCTCCTCTGCAAAGAAATGAAGTTGAGTTATCTACTTTGGATCCCAACATTTAACCTTGTTTGTGTTTTAATCTTTGTTTTGGGTATGTTCAGAACCTAATTCCTTCCTGCATTTGTAGATCAAGGCAAAACTTGTCTCTTTTCAGCTTGAGCAGATCAGAACAGTCCCTCACCCCTGCAAGTTCTGTTCTTTCAGACATTCAGCAGGTTTCCAGGATTTTCCAGGATTTCAGGATTCCTGCCATTTGCCTCTGTGGCAGGGACCTCCATGTGCTAAGGTGAAGTTTTCTAACCCACTGTGCATAGCATGGGAGCATGGGATGGAACTAGGAGTATTCAATTCCTTTTTTTTTTTTTTTTTTTTTTTAGTTTTTTTTTTTGGTGGGCTAATTCCTTAAAGATCCTCGGGGTTCATCTATTTTGTTGTTTGGGGAGTAAATAGATGTGTATTTATTAGTGTAGCTCTGCCAAGATCTTCCTGTCCTGTGGTTATTGTTGCTGCACTTCAGTTCTTTGCAGTCTTCTGGAGAGGTGACAGCCTTCACATGTGAGCTCTCCACTGCTCTGTCATGTACTCAATGAATTAAACTATTGACTCTCTGTTGATTCTGCATTAAACACGCAGGAGTAATTGTTCATCTGTTGATCAGGGGTTTGGATGTCTTTGTTCTTGAGAGAACTTCCCAGAATATCCTGGTGTGTTTGTCCTTCCTCTGTGTAGCTGTTTCTTAAATCATGTTTCTTAAAGATGTTTATTCTCACCCTGTACTGAGATCATTGTAACTAGTGAAGAATTTCTGCCAAAATTTCTGCTGAATGCTGTTTCAGTTCCCCTCATCCTGTAGATGAGTTGGGATGGCCTTGTCAGTGTTGGCTGGGAAGGCCACCTTGATTGCCTTGACAGCTTGGACTTGTTGGTAGCTGAGGGTCTTCACACCATTAATGTGAGAGCACTTCTGGAACCTTCTCCTTTCACGCCTGCTGTGCTCAGGTGAAATATCAGCTGCCAGGGTGAGGTTGTGCCCTCTGCAAAGAATTGATGAGCTTGATCTAAGAAAGAAACCCCAAACTTTGTTAATCTTCAGGAATTATGGTTAAGCCTGAACTGAGTGTAATTTGGTGATGTCAGACGTGGTGTCTTACAACTCTTAAAATATGTCTTTCCATCTTGCATTTTGAAAGAGGAAATTATGCAGTATTTTAGACATTTTTATTTATAGAACAGATTGCATATGCATTCCCTCAGTGTCATTTAAATTTTAAATTGCTATGTGGAAAGTATGGAAAATAAGGAAGAATATTAAACTGGTCTCCTGAAAATTGACAGCTAGGCCACAAGTGACAGTGGAAATGACTTTAACCCTTTGTAGCCCTCCTGCCAAGCAGCAATAAAGACCAGACTTGGTTTCTGAGGATCTTTACTTAAAATTGTAACATTGTCCTGAATTTCCATCCAAACCTGGGAGAATGGAGCTGCACAGGCACTTGGTGGGTTCTACCTCCTCACAGAGATTGGGCTAAATGAATTTCACTGGAGCAGGGGATAAGAATAACCTGTGAGCCCATAAATAACTTTTGGGCATGGAATAATTTAAAATGGCTTTTTTTTTTTTTTTTGAGGGACTGCTGGAGCAGCTTGTAACTCTGTTCACCTCACTGCCTCCTGTTCTTCTGTTCAAATCTTGCTGTGACTTTCTGATTGCCCCATGTTTTCAGAGCTGTAGCCAGAGCTGTTGAGGGTTTTAGCTCATTTCAGTTTGAGCTGATTGCTCACCATTTCTCCCCTCTGTTTGCCATTTCTCCTGCCTATTCTCATAGTGCTGCTCTTCTTTTTTTTTCTTCCTGTTTTTTATATTTAGATTAGAGGAAACAAGATTATAAATATTACAAATAAAGACATAAGCCCAGAAAAGATTTTGAGGTGTAACTTGCTCAACTCATGAAAAATAATAACTTCACACAGAAGCAGGAAGCCTGCCAGAACTGAAAGATAACTGAGGTATGGAAAGAGACACTCAGGGAAGATTGAGCTGTATCAGAACATTTGGATCAAGGTTTTCTGTTTGGGAAAGAAGATTCCAGGGCTGGTCCTTCCTCTATAGAGAATAAATCTGTGAAATTATTTTGAAATGTAATTAGAGGTGGTTTATGGTGGGGAGTGATCTGAACTGTAAAATGAACAGTAATAAATTTCAGGTACCAGATAAGGTTCAAAGGCACTAAAAGCATTTTAATTTTAAACAGCTGAATTACAGTTGCAGTTAATTTCTTAAAGCGTTTTTATCCTCGCTTTAGAATTACAAATGGCAAGTGCATTGCTGTATTTTTTTAAGAGTTCAAGAGGGATGGAAGTTCTTCCAACTGATATATCTATGTCATAGACTTCCTAGTGACCCTGGCCACAGCAGTGATTCTTTTTACAAGATTCATCATTCCCCTTACACATCTGTGGCTTTTTCAGTACTGACTAAGTGACCCTGGTCATGGATGCTTCTCTTGAAGTGAGGTAAACCAAATTCCATCCTTTGAACTCCTCTGGAGTTCAATAAATTTGACTCAGTATTGGGTGCATTATTAGAAGCTCTAGTAAATACTAGTAGGTGTGTGGATAATTCTGATTTAATAGGAAGAGGTTGGAGCATCTTTGAAGCCTGATTTATTTTCAAGGAATGATGGAGCATTGAAATGAGTGTGATTTAGTTGATATAGTATTCCTGAATTAAAAAACAAAAAACCCAAAACCATCTATGTGTATGTTGGTTCATTAATGATTAGAAAAGATAGAAACAATAAGTGAATGAGTTTAGGGTGTTGAGGAAAGAGATTCCCAGTCATGTACTCAGCAATAACCAAATCATCCCTGTATTATCAATGTTATTTTCAGCACAAATCCCAAAACTCAGCCCCAGCCCAGCTACTGTCAAGGAAATTATCTCTACCCCAGCGCAAAGCTGCACTTGTCAAAACAGATGTCAGCTATTAGAAAACTGCAAAAGTGACAATATCACAATTTGTTGCCAAGCCAAGGTTATTTGGAAGAATTCCTAGAGTAGACTTGATTGTGATGATGTTAGTTGAGAGTGAAGGATAAGAGGTCCTGTGTTGGAATCCTGCTCTTCCAGAATCTGCTGGTGCTGTCCCAGGTAATCCCCAAAGCTCTGCAGTGAAGGCACAACTGCTCTGCTCTGTAGCTTCTCTTTTGTTCTGCAAGGCTTAAAATACTTTAAATTGCATTTAAATTAGGGCAGCATAAATCATCTGTAGTGTGTAAATTCATTTCTGGAAAGGTAAATGTTACTGACTTGCAAGGGCTAAAAAGAATGATGTTTTAATCAGACTGAACAGAGAATTTAGTGCAAATTAAAACTTGATGTAAACTTCAGAGCTGGAGTGAGGTTTACTTAACTGACACTGATGAACTGGTTTTAATGCACTGTGTTGTATTTCAGCTGACAAAGTACCTGCAAGTTGGTATTGCCCAACCAATAAACCTTTCAAAAGGGAGCTACTTTGGTTGGTCTTGTAATATTCAAATTAACTGATTTCAGGATGAAGATGGAAATCTACAGTATAATTACCAGGGAATATTTATAGCAGCCTGGTAGTTCTTAGCCATTACTTTGAAATATTTCACAGCTTCAGCTTAATGCCATATCTTGCCTGTGTACTTATATATAAATAAGTGTATGTGTGTATATATATGTATAAAAATGTAATTAAACAGACTTGTCACCTTGTGTGTTTGATGTATAGCAGTGGCACAGTGTGGTCTAAGAATAAATATATTAAAAAAGCCTGAATGGAAATGCTTTCTGATGCGTTGGAATAAAAGACTTGGGAGATTTTATTTGAAGAAGGAGACTCCTTAGAAGCCAGTTAAGTCTTATTCATCATGGTACTGTGACTGCTGCTGCTTTTCATCTGCTTCTGTGTTTTCATCAGTTCTGTGCTATCAAACTTCAGCACTGTTGTGCTCCTGCTACACTTCCTGCTTTTTTTAACCCCTCACTTTTAGAATATCTCCCTGGAATTTGTGTTTTGTAGAGACAAGTCAGCTTCTTAAATAACTTTGCTCAAACTGCTTTATTAAGAGGGTGTAATTTATTTACCTGAATTAAATGCCTTTTAGACTTTGATTTTTCTTTGGAAGTTTGAATGAAATGAGTAAACTAGCAATAGGAATAAAAGATTTAAATTCATTGCATAGCACTAAATATGAAACACAACAAATTTTTAAGTCATATGTTATATGTCAAAATAATGTACTGCAAATCAAATATTTAGCATTACAGATCCGTCTGAAAGTCTCACATATGATTTATCTTTGCTTAGACTTGTGGGTCAGTGAGGTACAGACAAAAACTCCAGGCAATGCCACAGCCAAATTCTTAGGCTATGATCAGCAGATCAATTGTTACAGTAAAATAGTGCTTTTTTATGGCAAAATTTGCTATTAATTCTTTAAGGTCATTCATGAACAAAATGAAGTCTTTGAGCTTTAGCCCAAAATTGCTGTCTTCATGTAGGTACCTCTGATCTTGAAGAAATGTGATTTCCCTCAATTAATTGTGGGAGAATATACAGGTGTGCAATTGGAGGAAGATTGCAAGGTTTTTATTCCAGAAAAAAAAAAGAAATTCCTTTGGGGAAGAGCTACTTCAATTGGACAGATGAAGACATGAAGAATTTATGCTGTATTATTAAGTGCTAATTTTTTTTTTTTTTTGTACCAAAGGAAGCTATTTTAGGAGGTGCTATATTACTAAAATTCAAATATATTTTATATGACATTTAACAGACTCAATACTGCTCTCTCACCCTAAATTGAAATTAAAGCACTGGAGTCAAGGCTGCTGTTGAAATTGGCAGTTTAATGAAAATGAAATGTCCATGTTTAAAAATGGATCATCCATGTACCTTAGTGAACTCCCCATGTGATGTCCATTGAGTGGGATTGGATGTGCCAAGGGAAGATGAGAGGGGTAGGAATGATACTGAAGGGATGTTTTCACAGAGGGATGGGAAAAATCAACTGAACATTTGGAGAGAGAGCTGACATGTCTTCATTTTAAGTTTTCAGCCAGTTTCCCATTTTTTTCAACGATTAAACCATCCTATTCTGAAGCAAGTTTAGATCACTGGTGGAGACATTGAAGTTTTGAATCCTGATAAACCTTTCTGGCCAAATTCCTGTGCATAACAGTATATTGGGGAAAATGTTCTGCAGAAATCAATGTCATCCTCTACCTCTGTTTCTTCCACATAAAATCCAGAATCAGATATGTTTAACAGTTACACCATTGTATCTGGGAATATTTACAAAACCTGCCTTGCCCATAAGCAGCTTTACAGCAGTCCTGAACTTCACTTATTGTTATAGAAGTTATCAATGTCTAATTTACTCCACTTTTTGTAAAGGTAGGACTCCTGGTGTTCCTTAACCTGAAAAAAGTAGCATTGATTTCAGTGGTTTATATCCTGAATTTGTGTGTACAAAATGTATTTTTTTAGTATTGAAAGTATGCAGATATCTGAAGCTCTGAGATATGGTGGAGAACCGACATTGAAATTTTGATGGTGTCTTTATGAACTGTCTTCAGCTATGTCAATTTTTAAAGTCAGGTTTTAAATAGAAATATTTTGGTGCAAACTGGCTGGGACTTTGTGTGTATACATTTTATACAATTATTAAAACCCTTGTAATGGAAGGCTGTGATGTGTTTAGTAGTCTCTTCCTTTTCTTTGTCTCTGTGGCAGTCTTTTTAGAAGTGGAAAACATTCTGCTTCTAAAAGGCAGCTATTTTTATTCGTATCTAAAATATTTTTTTCTTCCCCTTTACTGCAAAGTTAGTAGTAAATTGAGAACTTGGTTTTCAAAGATGAGCTATTACACAGCCTGAATAACTGAATCTTTTGTGTGGGTGGAGTCAGTCTCTGATATAGTTCATGATGCTCTGTTCATGAAAGCAGGTCTAACTCTCTCATAGCATAGATTAATTATTTTCTTCTAGTTTCTGCTCTTTTCTGTGTCAAACAGTGAATTTTATTAGTCTCTGCTGTGTTTATTTAGAGATTTATGTTGCTTGATTTTTTAAAGAAATGGGATTCATAATCTCTGGTGACTGCCAGTGCCTTTGTCCCTAAGAACAGCTTTGGAGTCTGTGGGGAACACACACATTTCTTGCAGTAGTGGGATGAACCCTCAGGGGGGTTCATGAATGAACACAGGGTTCCTGTGCTGCTGTCAAAGCAGCTTGTTCAAGAAGGAGATTTCTGAGCACTTTGAAGTTGTGCTTACCTGCTCCACGTATTTTTCAGAAAAATATGAATGGTGCTGTTTGTTACTGAAAGTGTAGAAAATGCCACCCCCCAGTCCCTGACAGAGTTCATGGGGTGGAGAAGCAGAGGGTGCTGCCTGCAGGGACAGGAGCTGCTCTGTCTGCTGAGTTCCAGCCCTGGTGATGCAGGAGTGGATTCGTCCTGCAGGTCCTGCCCAGGTGTTTTGCTCACACCTCTGGCTCTGTGCTTGGGGAAGGGGAATGCCCTGAATACACAAATGTGGTGCTCCCTGCCCAAACCAGAGCTCAGGCACTGCCTGAAAGGCTGAGGAGCTTTGCACACCCCCTGCAACCTGTGATTAACTGCAGAGTAAAAGGTGTGTGGTGGTTGCTGTCTGTGAATAATCAATTCCTACTGCAGCTTTTGTGAGGGTCTTGATGTATTTTGTAGCCTTTTTGAAATGCTTTAGTTTAAAGAGTACACTGTATTTTCATGGCACAGTGAGACTGAAGATTCCTCTGGAAGCAGACATGGACTTTCTCTTCTCTAGGGCTTACCAAGCAATTCTCATTTTGTGTGGGTGTGTGAAGGAAATATCACAGAATCACAGAATAGTCTGAGTTGGAAGTAACCTTAAAGTTATCATCTCTGCTTTGGGCAGGGACACCTTCCACTATCCCAGGTTGCTCCAAGTGCCATCCAACCTGGCCTTGAACACTTCCAGGGATGGGGCAGCCACAGCTTCTCTGGGCAACCTGTGCCAGAGCCTTACCAGACTCAGAAAATAGGTTTTTTTTCTAATATCTAATCTAAACCTGCCCTCTGTCAGACTGAATCCATTTCCCCTTATCCTGTCACTACATGCTCTTGTAAAAAGTCTCTCTCCATCTTTCTTGTATGCTCCCTCCATGCAGTGGAAGGCCATATCTGTGTTTATGGGTACAAAAACTGCTTTTTATCTTTTTTTTTTTTTTTCCTGTCATCAGACTGCCTTTTCTGTCTTGTTCTATATTACTGTTAGCTCATTGAGGAGATGTTTGAGTCTATCCTGAGAATGTTGGGTCAGGACTGCTGCAGGAGCTCTCCTCAGACTTCTCCTTTGTGACCATTATTTGATGTCTTCAAGGGAGAAGGAGAAAGCTCAGCCAGCACAAATCACCCTGGGCAATGAGGGGTTTTTGTTAAAATGTTGATTTGGGCCTATCACTGAGGTAAAATTGGAGTCAGAAGGTGTGGAGCTATTTGTTTCCAATATTTTAGTGAGCTCCATAAGGAAATGAAGTTGTTCCAGTGGGATTGGTGGGTCAGACAGGAATTGTTCCCTTTCTTTATTCCACCTGGCTGTGAATTGTTCTGCAGGGGACACTGTGACTTGATCAACACAACATCAACCAATTGTTGCCAAACAACAAATGCTGTGGTTTTGTTCTTTGCCTTGGGTAGTGACTGAACCCAAGTACAGCTATTTTAAATTTCTTCAAATATTCAAGAACACAGTTACAACAATTGTGTTCTTCCAACTTTCTGTGTTATCTGCCAAGACATGAACTGCTGTTTGTGTTACACTGTTAAATCACAGTTACTAAAGGGCTTAAAAATGTTATTCTATAACTGACCTTCTGTCCTGTCCTGGTCTGATTTTTCAATGGCTCCATTATTGTGAAATACTGCTCCACAGGACTGTGAAACGAGCAGAAAGTCTTGTCTTTTTCACATTTAGTAGCTTTCAATCACTAATGGTTTCTGACTGTGCATCTGAAGCTCTCCGATTTTTGTGTTCTCATATTAGAAGAAGGTTTGAAGGAGCTTGGACACAAAACCAGTGCTCGTTATGTTGAGGTGAAGTAGTTGAGCAATGAAATTCCAAGAGTATGGGTGGAAAAAAAATGCAAATTTTTTGGTTGTCAGAAGCAGTCAAAGCCAATTTGGTATGAAATGGGGAAAATACAGTGGGGTTATACTGAACAAACTGAGCAGAATGTGCTCACATGTCAGTGCTGCCAGAGGCTTTGCTCAGCTTTATTTGGTTACAGCCATTCTGTGATCCTGGTCTTTCAGTGAGTCTGGAGGAAAAGTGAGGGGAAAAAAATTGTGAACATAGTTAATCCAGATGAGAAAATAAGCTGTCACTCCTCACTCAATAAATGAGTCTCTAATACCTACACAAGAGTATCCAGTAGTGCTCCCAGCTGCAGGACAGGCTTTTAAAGCTGTTGAGGTGAATTCACAGGTCACGGGATCAAGTGGTGATTGCCTTCCTGCTGTATGAGAATGAAGGCACCAGGTGGGTAAAGACCTCCAAGAGCAGCTGGTTTTTGTCTCTTCTTTTCAAAAAGGTAAGTGCTGGTGATAACTATCACAGAAATCTCCTAACTGTGGGTCAGGAGTGAGGTTGAGGAGTTCAGGGGCTCCTCCCAGGAGGTTCTGTCAGAACAGGATGTCAGGCAGCCAGAAGCTGTGAGAATTCAGAGCTCCAATCTCTGTAGCAGGTTTTTGGCAACCATTAAGCCACAGAGGTCAGTGAGCTGAGGTGCTCCTCGTGGGAGAAGGTTCCAGTGTTGGATTTCAGAAGTGGCTCTTGGGCAGGATTAGGCAGCTGTTTTGCATTGTGAATGCTTCCCATCGTGTCCTGCTGATGTGGATTCCTTCAGTGTCTTGGCTGAGATGTGGTGCTAAGAAAAAGGAACTGAGCTGCTGGCCTGGCAGCAGCATGTTTAAAGCTGTGTTTCACACCACATCAACATAGAAAAATGGTTTGGTTTGGCTTTTTTTTCTCACAGAAAGTGTGGGGAGCTGCTACCAGGAAATAACCACGTGACTTAAAAATCTGTAAACAAATTCTTCTTGCAAATGGCAACTTGCTTTCTTTGAGAACAATAACTGGCAGTGTTTCACACTAGGGAATGAAAGGCAGTGCTGTGGCATGGCAGACCTTTGGTTTCAAGCACAATTAAGCAGATGCTGTAGCATTACCTTCATCATTCCTGGTAGCTGTGAAGATTTCCATCTGGGTGGATTCTGCTTGCACTATGTGCCCCTGCTCATAATATGGCAAATAACCTGAAATTTTGATGGTAATACTCAGCCTTGAACCACTACAACTCCTGGCTGTGCTCTGCTGCTCAGAGTCTGTATGGATGTCTAATGAATGTGGTTCTGGGAGCATTCCCTACAGGCAATTAAAATGTGGGGAATGGCTCAGTGAAACACAGACACGAGCAAGGCAATTTGTCGGTTACGTGCCATTAATTCCATAGTGAAGGGATTACAATCAATGTTGATTTGCTTTGGAGGAGTGTGTACTCCTTGTGGCTGTAGAATTCACAAACTGAGCTGGGTTGGTGTGGGCAGCACAAGCATTGCTGGATGTTTGTGCTTTTCAAGGCCCAAGACGGTGTTTTGGGCAGGTTTTGGTATTTTTGGCACTGTTTACAGGATATGTTTCTTTCACATTTTTCTCACTCCTCCCTCTCACAGCTGCTATGCAGCATTTTTTACCCTTTCTTAGATATGTTCTCTCAGAGGTGCCACCAGCATAACTGGCTGGCCCAGCTCTGGGCAGCAGCAGGTTTGTTTTGGGCTTGTCTGGAATGGAGATACCCTGGTACCTTCTCCCAAAGGCCACTCCTTGCTACCAAAACCTTGCTGCATAACCCAGTTAACACCTCAGGTTTTTCTGTAGTACTTCTACTGATAGCTAATTGTTATCACCCTCCCCTTTCCTATTGAGTTTTATCATTGAGTATTTTGATATTTTAAGTATTTTCTAGATACAGTTTCAATATTGAATAATTATTTCTGTTGGCAGCACATACATGGAACAGCCTGGTCCAGTGGAAGGTGTTTCTGCCCATGGCAGGGGGGTTGGACCTTAAGGTTCCTTCCAACATTCTTTGAATATTCACTTTAAAACAATATAGGTCTTTTCAGCTGCCTCATTCTCCCCTCTAAACAAACACTGCCAGACTCTATTTCTCTATTTGCAGACTTCCATTTCATCAGAGAAATAGGGAATCATAAAATTGTAGAAAGGTTTGGGTTGGAGGGCACCATAAAGATCAAATACAATTTTGTGTTGAGGCTTTATATTTCCAAACAGACTTATTTTTTTTCTGGAGACACAGTTTTATGTATTATTGAAAATAATTGTTGGATAAAACTAATATGCAATCATTGTACATTCTTGAAGATAACCCAAATAATATATATTTGTTTGAACATTCTTGTATTTTTAATCAAAACCAAAGAAAATCTTTCTTTCCTGTTGTTATGATTTAGTAGCATAACACAGTGTAATTATTTTGAAGATTAGATAGTTTTCACACAAGTTAACATCAAAAGTAATTTGTTTCTCTTCATTGCCTTTGATATTATTTAATCTAATGTTTCAGAGCAGTCTTTGTTCCCATACAATGCTATTATTAATAACCTTAATATGTGTGAGGCTGATTGTTTTGTTTGGATATATAGATTTAATAGGTGGAATTGTAAAATATTGTATTTTGACAATAAAAAACCCTAACAAAATGTAGGTATAGACTGGCACTTGAAAAATTCTGAGAAATCTAGAAAAATCTTTTGTTCAAGGTCACTTAATTATATTTGATCCATCTGTCGAGGTTGAACATAACTCCAAGTGCTGAATGCAGAAATTGGTTGGCATGCCAGTTGAGTTATTTTGTACAAAAAAAGGCTATCGTCTCAATTAAATGTGAGTTTGAAATTGTTTTTCAATTTTATTTTCTAGAAAAGAAAGATGTCACGCAGAGCTTGGAAAGCTACACGGCAAAATGCCCTGGGACAATGGAAGTCATCACTCTTCCAGATGGTTTGAAGCTACCTCCTGTTCCCTTCACCAAATTGCCTATTGTGAAGTAAGACCAAAACACAATCTTTAACTTTTTCACAGTACCTGTCAAATTTTACAGGATACTGAAAGGATGCAGTCATCTCACTTTATGCATGTGGATCACAGGAACATGGAAAAATGTCAAAATGTCAAATTGTTTTGAGAGGCTCTTGATCAAAAATAGAGCCTTTGACCAGAAAATACTTTGTGGCCTTTAGTTTCAGAAAGAGAGAAGTTTTGTTTTTTGAAGAACTGTCCTTCAACAGTTTCTTATTCAATTGAAGGAAGCTATTTTGCTGCAGCTGAGATTTTAGTTGAGTACTTGATCATTTCAATACTGAAAATGCATGAGTTGGATGCATTCTCCAACCACAGAGCTTGGAACTCACCTGGAAATGGTGCTTTTTGTACCTCTCCCTTTCCAGATGCTGCATTTTCAAGCTGGCACCTTCACTGGCCTGTTCCAAATCTCAGTTCCATTCAGGCACATCCTGCAGTCAGGCCAATGAAGAATAACTTGTTCAGGTTGAAGCCTGGCATGAGACATTAGAGAGAGTCAGAGAGAGAGAAAGTAGCCACTGGGTATCAATAACAGAAGAGTGAAAGGAAATATTTTCTTTTTGAAGGAGAGAGAATTCCTATTCAGAAGAAGTATGTTGAATAGTGAAGAAAATGGGGGAAATTGAATCCTCCTTCATGGGAGTCATGAATTTAGTCACAGCATCACAGAACCATGGAGTAGTTAAAATTGGAGAAGACCTTTGAGGTGATCCAGTCCAACCATCAACCCAGCACCACCACCATGTTCACCATTCAACCATGTCCACATCCACACATTTTTTGAACACTTTCAGGGATGGTGACTCGCCCACCTCCCTGGGCAGCCCCTTCCAATACTTGACAACCTTTTCCATGAAGAAAATTCTTCTAAGAACAAATTTAAACCTCCCCTGGTGCAATTTGAGGCCGTTTCCTCTTATCCTGAGTCTTGTTACCTGGGAGAAGAGACTGGAAGAAGAGGCCAGTCAGAACTCTGGCAAGAGATTCCCAAGACTTCAGTGGGAAAGACTTCATGTCAATTAAAATGTTTTTTTATGCTGAGAGAAGGGGACAAACATATCCACTTACATTATCTACTTGTCTTGACCTGGCTGTGCTTGGAATATTGGGAATTGCTCTTTCTGTTTTGCCATGGGGTGAGGAACCCAGCATCAACTTTAACATTTAAGAATTGCTGCTCCTCTCCTCCTCCTTCTTGTCTGTTAAAAATTCTATAAAAGCCATCATAATAAAAAATTGTGCTCCAATAAAATATTAGTTGAATTTAGATATAAAGGCTCTGGTTACATCTGCCCAGCAGATCTGGTGCTGTAGAGCTGCCCAGCCCATTGGGAAGAGCTGAGCTCTCTGAGCTAAATTGTGCTAATTTTTGTGACATCAGTTATAAATGTGTGGAAATGTAATTTTGATGAATGTTGAATAACCTCAGCTTACGATTCAATCCATGTTAGAGCCCTCTAGAAACACACATTTACTGATGGGGATGACTTCTATTTACTGTTGGCATTTCATGGTCTAAGAGTTTTAATCCATTACATGTGGGGTGCTTATTTTGGATGTGAATTTCTTAATCAAAATAGTGTCAGACATGGAAATGCCACTGTGAAATAGGAGCACAGTGGCAATGTTACCTTTTCTCCCCAGTACTTTAAAAGCAATAGAAAAGATTTGGCAAGGCAAAATCTTTATATTCCATTACTCATGTTCAATATAAAGTCATCATCTGGTATTTTCTCAGATAAAAAAAATCACTATTTCGATTTTTATGGTTTACCTATGTTAAAGGTAATTGTCTTACTAATATATTTAAAAGCAGAAAAATGCCTTTCTTTTCATCACTGCTGCTTTTAGTTGTCCTTACATACTTTCCTTACTACTTCAAATTGTCTCAGTGCCATTTTTTCCCTTTCCTCTGTTTACTTAGTATAGTGGGATTTATTAAAAAAAAAAAAAAAGAAAAAAAGAAATTTCCTTTCCCATCTAAGCAAGGTTGTTTTTAATTAACATTTCCCAAATACAGGATTTTGGTCTTCTGGGTAGTTAGTGAAATCAGTTAGTAATTCTTAATTGTCACTCATCTGCATTCAGTGGTGGCAGGCCAGGGGACATGACTGAAGCTTTTCACACAAAGGAATTAAAAATCTGCTCTCTTCTATGTCTGACCTGTGAGGGTACAGCTCTCTGATACATTTTTGAGGAACATTCCTTCCACTGTCATGCATTCAGGTTAAGCAAGTTATCCGCCAGTATTTATATAATAACCATGAAGGAGCCAAAGCACTTTCCTCTGTATATCAAATAAAATTCCTTTTTATTACCTCTATATCAAATTCAGTGTTTGTTTCCTCAAATAAGTATAATTCACATTTTTGCTTTAAGTTGCATTCTAATTTGTAAAAACCTCTATCAGAAGAGGTTTTAAAATATGGAATATCAGGGGTCTCTTACAGTTCCCTTCTAATTCCTCAGGCTCATTGTCTATGATTTTACATATGATTTTGATGCTGACACCAAGTATCACCAACATGTAACACATGGATGTGATTTATTTCTTGTTCAACCTACTTTGAGTGTTATTTAGTAATTTCTCATCAGGTGCTTTGTTTCACAGAGAGAACTTGTCTGTGTGGTGCTAATCTTACAGCTCCATTATTTTTCAGCAGAAACACATTATCTTGGTTTCTTGTGAGTGTCTACTTTTTATTAGTGTGATACTGATATATCTGTTCTTTGCTGTGCTGAGTTCCTGATTTGAAGTAATTAGGTGTCCTACAGGTTTATGGAATGCTGCTGATTTTACTGAATATCCACCAATTTATTGCTTGTTCTTCTGCCCACAATTTAGTCTTTACTTTCCCCTGAGCATTGGAAGAGCATTGATTTCCCTGCATGACATTGTAGGAATTGGGTCTAGCAGGGATGCAATCTAATAAATAATTTGTTTTCTATTTGTAATTTGCTTTCTGGTTGTTTAACGAACCCACTCAAATTTCTGGGACATTTTCTTCTTTCCAGCAGCAACTCTGCATTTTCACTGTATTAAAATCAGCTTTATTCACTGTGGAGAAGTTTCTTTATTTGTGTTGCCCAGTGAAATCTTGTCTGGATTCTAGTTTGGGTTTAAGTTGAATATTTGGCTGCTTTCTGCACTGGAGTTCTGGTTCAGTCTGTACTCAAAAAATTAATAGCTGGGTTTCAAATCACTCTTCTGGCCTAGTTTGTGTTTTGTTGGTTTCTAAAGAAGATTTTTTTTTCTTTTGTTATTTGTTTTCTGAGAGCTTTCTGAAACTGCAGTTTCCTTGGGTTGGTGTTTCTTCCTTTTGTATTGTAAATGTTTGTTTCAAGTGTTCCATTTCAGGTATTTTGTTCTCAGAGTGATATTTCATATTTATCAGTCAGTGTTCTTTTTATCAGTGTTTTTTTTTAACACAGTCACCTGTTACAAAATACAATAAATGAAATAATTAGAAATTATTTTTACTCACCAGATCTGTGAAGCTCTTGAACCTCCCAACCAGTCTCCGACCTCACAAAATGAAAAGTTTACTTGGTCAGAATGTGTCAACCAAAAGCCCCTTCATATATTCTCCAATTATTGCTCACAGTCGTGGGGAAGAACGAAATAAGAAAATAGGTAAGAATAATTCACAGTATTTTCTGTTCTTTTGTTAAATTAGAAAATCTTCTGTGGTCAAGGAAAGCAAACCTGAACATTGCTGTTTTTCATTTGAGATAATCAGTTTTTTAGCCTCAAGTCCTGAAGGAACAAATGTTTTTTTCTCTGGGGCACAGTTTCATATTCAAAAGAGGAATAAAGTCTCATAGATGGTAATGTTGATTTTTCAAGAAGAGATAAACTAGTTTTATTTCCTTCTCAAACAAAAGAGAATTCAGGGAAGACTTAGTTCTGACATGCTCTGCTTGGCAGCCACCAAAATTTCAGTGCCCTGAGGAAAATGCACTGTTGTGGTTTTTCCTTTTCCTATTCTGATTTAACATAAACTCAGAGTGATGAACTGTCTGATTGGTCCCTTTTACTCAAGGACAGATGGCCAAGAAAAAGTTTTTAAACCCTTTAAGGAATATGAGTAATTTTCTTTTTATAAAGATTATAAAGCCTTTCAGTGCAGTAATTGTGCCATAGGAAAAAGATTAGAAGTTTGTTTAAATCCTGGATTAAGTTACAAATATTGGTAATTCTTTTTGTGGCTTTTGTGCCTATTATGTGAGTGATAACTTTTACCAGAGGCATCAATGTCAGCACAAAAAAGATTTGTGTGACTGTGGAAGAGAACTGATTATAAAAACTTCAGAAATTTGCAGGATGTTTTATCTTAACTTGGCTCCTTGTTCTTCTGGACTGTGCCTGCCTGCAGGGTCAGTTCTCCAAGAATCTCCGTGGTTTCCTCTTTCCAACAAAAATGGGCTGTGCCCCCTCTGAGGACCTGGTTATGAGTAAGGTGAAATCCCTCACCCTGAGAAGAACATGCACATTTTCCACTTGGGTTTGTGGTGTGTATTTTCAATAAACAGCTGAAACAGGAACAGCTGGGATGTGCAGAGCAGGGATGATGATCTGGCAGTTCGGATGCACTTGGCTCAGTGTGACTTTGCTGCAGCACTGCTGTGATTTCAAAAGAGAAAGGATAAGAAATTAAAAAAAGATTAAGAAGAATTAGTTAAAGGATAAATTGAAAAAATGTGCACATAGGGGAACATCTTAAAGTGCTCTCTTGATTTCTCTTAATAATTCATTGAAAGTTTAATTACTATTAAATTTTCAACATTTAATCTCTTAGCTATACCGTATCGTGGTTTTTTCATTTAAATAAAACCTTATTCCCAGTTTTGTCACATAATTGCACAAAGCAGTATTCTCATTCCTTGATGGATACAAAAGGAACCTGCATTTTTGAACTGGTTAGCATTTGTTTCGGTGCTTTGTGTACCATAGGAGATGTACGTTTTACAGTGAACATTCTTCTTTTAGGTTTTTATTTAGCCCAAGGAGATGTCTGATTGCTTCTGATCCTGTACAGCATTTGTCTTTTGAAGTATATAAACATTGCAGTCCCTGCTAAAAGCCTCTAATGTTTCAAAGTTTAGCAAACAAAAGAAAATACAAAATAAAAGTAGATACTTCTTTTGAAAGAAGCTGGGAAATTTATTAACTTCAAAATTAATGAGAGTAACTTAATGGCATGTATTAAACATTAATTAAAAACAACAATAACGAATTGTTTGTCTTACATGGAGATAGTACTCCATATTTTGGTTAAATTATTGTTTTGCAGCAAAGGAAATCAAGCACTGCTGACAAACCA